>NC_064856.1:107224661-107824661 GCF_024139225.1 Suncus etruscus
GCCTTTATGCAGGAGTAGGGGGAGTGCTCAGGTCAGTGTGTGTTGGGGAGATGGTGGGTCCCACTTTGAGCCTTTGCCCATTGTGCTTTGGAGAAGAGCTCCTAGTCTAATGGCGTACCAGCTCTGAGCCAGGCATCTGGTAACATCTCAGAGACTGAATGATGGCTGGTTTCTGGGATAATTGGGTGAGCCTGGACTCCCCTTTCTCTCTGTTCCAGACTGCCAGATCCCAGAGCATTTCTGCAGGGAAAAAAACCTCCAATGGTAGACCTGGGAATTGTCCTTTGAGGGACATTTTGGGTCACAGAATACATAGACTTGGACTCCCTCAAGTTGTTTGGAATGTGGATGGAAGAAATTCTGACCACACTCACTGAGAAGGGATTAAAGCCAGGGATGTCCAGTTGGTCCAGAGCCAAAAACCTCATGCCACCTGAGATGTCAAGGGAAACTTATTGTTCAGACACAGAGACTGAGGCCCAGACCAGTCAAGGGCTTTGTCCATAACCACACATCAGGCCTGTCAATTTTTTCTCTTGATTCCACTGCTTCTTCTACCATCCTGGTGGCCTTGGTTTTCATCATAATTCTGTATAATCTTTGTGTGTGTGTGTGTGTGTGTGTGTGTGTGTGTGTGTGTGTGTGTGTGTATTGGGAAGGGTTAAAGTTAGAGGTCCTGAGGCCAGAGCAATAGCACAGTGAAAGGTATTGCCTTGCACGTGGTCAGCACAGGATGGACCCTGGTTTGAATCCCAGCATCACATATGGTCTCCAGAGCCTGCCAGGAGTGATTTCTGAGCTCAGAGCTAGGAGTAACCCCTGAGTGCCTCCAGGTGTGACCCCCAAAATTAAAAAATAAAATAAGTTAGGGGTCCTCAGGGAATTATGCTATGCTGGAGATCAAACCAGAGGATTCTGCATTCAAGAATTTTTTAGAATTTTATTCTTGGAAATGAATGGCATTTTAGGTGTTTGACTTGACTACATGCAATTTTAATTTTTATCACTTAGGGAGACTTTTCAAAGTGATAACTCAACAAGCCAAGAAAATATTCTTGCTCAGATCACAGGCCCTGAGTATGAGTCAGAAATGATTGACCTGGAGGAAAGTCTGACAAACCCCAATTATTGTCTACCAGGCTCAGAGCCACTTTCTCGGCAAAATGCCCAACTCTCAGCTTTATGAGTCATGGCCTGCCTATCCGTATCCCTCCCTCTCCCCCCAATAAATGAAGCAGAAATTAGAGTGTGATCCAAGAGTACAATTGGAAGTCTGGACAAGAGGCCAATAAACAATGAGAGTGGTCAGCATGAAGACAGAGGCCAAGAAGAGATACCTCACATTGGCTGGTAAGTCTCTAAGCCAGTTGGTGTCCCAGCTCAGGGGAGGAGTGGAAGGGAGTTGAGGGGAAGGAGGAACTGGAGTTTTAGAGGAGCAAGTGGAGCTGAAGAGAAATTGGGGTGTCTGGAATGGGGAATTGGAAATGGCAGGATCAGTCTATCTTGACCTGTATCCTAGTTCCCAATGGGTCGTGACCGTGTCATCATATTCTTCAGGGACCCATAATTAATTTTCTGGGTAAGATACACAGGAGTTACAATACACTTCCTGAAACAGTATAAGAGTATAGAGATAGCACAGTGGTGGGGCATTTGCCTTGCACGTGGCCAACCTGAGACAAACCTGGGTTTGATCCCCAGCCATCTCATATGGTCCCTTGAGCCTTCCAGGAGCAATTTCTGAGCACCCTGAGTAACCCCTGAGCATCACTGGGTGTGGCCCACCCAAAAAAAGTGTAGTCATGACATGAACAACCTAGGAGCCAACCTGCATTCTGAACAACTGAAAAGTAGGAGGATGGATAAGCAGCTGATGGTCCTCATCCAGTTCAATGCTTCTTCATGGTAAAGATCAGGTCAAGTCAAGGGGGAGTCTGGGGAACTTGTTTTTAGCTGGTTTTCAGTGCAAAGGGGATGGGGTGGGGGTGGAGAGAAACCAAGTCATGGGAATATATGATGAACAGTGGTGAAGAAGGTTGGTAAGTTCAGAGTAGAAAGTGGTTCAACGAGTCTGGATTTCAGTCTACAAGGCAGAAGAGGGTGAAAAAAAGATAAAGCCATTGTGGTCAGGGATGTAGTTGAGTGGCAGAGCACATATGTTGTATGTCTAAAGACTTGGGATAGATCCTAATACTATCCTCCCCCCCAAAAAAAACCCAAACAAAGAAGAGGAAAAGAGGAGGGAAAGATAGAAGAAGAGAAGGAGGAAATTGGGGTAAATTATCTCATGATAGATAACCAGGACCTTCATATTAATGAAACATACTTGAAAATTGAAAGCAGAGGCACAATATAAGCTCTTTCATGCTTCTTGATTGACTTGTTTTAGGGCCACAACTGGTGATAGTGACTGGCAGTCAAATTTGGGCCTCCTGTATACAAAGCAAAGGTTCAGCCTCTTGAACTTTTCTTTCCTCTTTATTAATCTCTCTCTTAAGTCTGTTGCTAGCCAATATAGAGACCTATTAAATTTTCTGTCAAATATTTAGAGCAAATAACCCTGTAGAATCAAAGCTATTGGGGCAGGGAGGGGTGATGTGTCTGAATTGTCCAATATGGTAGCCCTCGTCACTTTTAATTAAATATAGGAAGTAACAAAGTCCCAGTTAACAAATACACACCCAAGGTTGACAATTTAGTGGCAAGGGAAAGCTATAAAAGACTCCATTAGGGGGCTGGAGTGATAGCACAGAAGGAAGGGCATTTGCCTTGCATATAGCCAACTCTGGTTCTATCCTTGGCATCCCATATGGTCCTCCTGATCCTGCCTGGAGTAATTTCTGAGCACAGAGCCAGGAGAAACTCCTGAGCACTGCCAGGTGTGGCCAAAAAACTAAAACAAAAAAAAAAGAAAAGAAGACTTCATTTAAAATTTCTATGTTGAGGGCATGTTGCAACAATGATGCACAGATATGTTGGGTGATATGAACTTTATTTTATTAGAAAGAATTTTATTTTATTTTTTAAAACTTTATTTATCGATTGATTGATTGGTTTCTTGGGGGCCACATCCAGTAGTGCTCAGGGGTTACTCCTGGTTCTGCACTCAGAAATTGCCCCTGGCAGGTTGGGGGACCATACGGGATGCTGGGAATTGAATCGGGTCTCTCCTGGGTGGACTGCATGCACGGCAAACACCCTACTGCTGTGCTATCTCTCCATCCCCATTAGGAAGAATTTTAATTTAAAAATGGATATTGGGAATCAAAACTTTGTGTGGTTTTGCATTATATTTACATGGGAGTATCAGAGAAGAGTCTCCAGGAAGGCGCTCTGAGGAATGTCAGCTCTGGCAAGCCCGTAGAGGAAGAGAAAATGTGTTTGGAACGGTTTGGTTGCAAGGAACTAAAACAGTTAAGTTTAGGGAAAACAAAAAAGGAAAATTTCTCAGTCAATTCAGAGACCTTGACTGGATTTCTAGAGAGGTGCCAGTGATTTTGGATGATGGAGGAGGATGGTGGATGAGATTGGGATCTGGAATTTATGAGGAATCAGTAAGGCCAGGCAGACTTTTTGAAACTAGGGTCTATCTATATTTTCTCTTGTTCTCACCTTTTTCTCTACTCTTGTTTTCATCTGGGCCAGCCTCAAGTCAACTTGTCTTCAACTCAGAGATAAACTAGAACCTTTCGTGACTCAAATGCCATCCCAGGGCGGGGGAACATGTGATCAATGAAATTTCCACTGGGAGCCAATCCTCCTGGTTTTCATCTGATCTGGTCAGTTATTACCAGAGGGCCATAGGAAGAGCTTATGGGAACATAGGCCCTTGAAGGAGGGGTGGGTGCGGGATAGTAGCATTTACAGGAAATCCCAAAGTTGCAGTGTGTGAGTGGGAGCTGCACATATGTGGCAGGAGAAACCCATAAAACCACTGACCTGGGCCCAGAGAGATAGTACAGCGGCGTTTGCCTTGCAAGCAGCCGATCCAGGACCAAAAGGTGGTTGGTTCGAATCCCGGTGTTCCATATGGTCCCCTGTGCCTGCCAGGAGCTATTTCTGAGCAGACAGCCAGGAGTAACCCCTGAGCAACGCCGGGTGTGACCCAAAACCAAAACAAACAAACAAACAAACAAAAAAAAACCCATTGACCTATGGATTCAGCATGGGTGGGTGATACATGCGTGTCTTGGGGGTGGGATCCAGCATGCAGAATGTATGTATGTGCGGTAGTGGTGGTGGGAGATTGAGATTAGAATGTGGAGGCATGGGGCCAGAGAGCTAGCACAGCAGTAGGGTGTTTGCCTTGCATGCAGCCCACCAGGGAGGGACCCCGTTTGATTCCTGGCATCCTATATGGTCCCCCAGCCTGCCAGGGGTGATTTCTGAGTGCAGAGCCAGGAGTAACTCTCAAATCATTCAATCAATCAATAAAGTTTTTTGTTTGTTTTTGGTTTTGGTTTTTGGACCACACTTAGTGACGCTATGTGCTCAAAAATCGCTCCTGACTTGGAGGACCATATGGGACACCTGGAATCAAATCACAGTCTGTCCTTGGTCAGCTGTGTATAAGGAAAACACCCTATAGCTGCACCACTGCTCTGGCCCCATCAATTAATAAAGTTTTTTTTTTTTTTTAAAAGAATGTGGAGGCATGTAGTAATGAAGTTTGTCCTCAAAGGAGAGACACAAAAGATGGTGTAGTCAGAGAGGAAGTTAGGACATTCTCGAAGGATGTGTATGATGGGGTTTTCTTAATATGGGAGGATCCTGGACCTATTTTCTGGTGCTGCGAAGAACCCAGGAGAGAGAGGCTGGGAAGAGAACCCAAAAAGTCTGGGGATGCTGGCAGAGAAGGCTTCCATGTGAAGCCCAAGGTGAGGGGTGAGCCTACTTCTGTGAGTGAAGAAAACTTGGGGAGCAAGGGGAAGTTTTGGGGGGAGAACTTGGTAAAAATGCATTTTTCTTAGTGAAATCAGAAGAAAAGCTATCCAGTGACTATGAGACTGGAACAGGGACTCAGGACTGAAAAGTCACCAGGGCAGGGAGTCACATTGACAGAGCTGTGGTTTCTGTCTCAGCACTCTGGGTGTGATCTGTTCCTTGGGACTCGTCCATACACACCTGTTTTTTCCAAACACTCATGGTTTTGCTGTGGAGATAAGAAAATGCAACTCCCTGGTAGTTAAGGTATTTATTGCCTTAAAATTTAGTAATAGAAGTAAATCTGTTTAACCTTATCTCCTTATTATCCTTCCCCTGGACAGTTGTATTAAGAAACACTTGAGGGGCCGGGCGGTGGCGCTAAAGGTAAGGTGCCTGACTTGCCTGCGCTAGCCTTGGACAGACCGCGGTTCGATCCCCTGGTGTCCCATATGGTCCCCCAAGCCAGGAGCAACTTCTGAGCACATAGCCAGGAGTAACCCCTGAGCATTACCGGGTGTGGCCCAAAAATCAAAAAAAAAAAAAAAAAAAAAAGAAACACTTGAGTGATAGCACAGTGGGTGGGTGTTTTCCTTGCACTTGGCAGACCCAGGACCAATCCGGGTTTGATCTCCAGCATCCCATATCGCCACCTCCCCCCCCCCAGCCTGCCAGGAATGATTTCTGAACATGAGTAACCACTGAGTATCGCTAGGTGTGACCCACCCCCCAAAAAAAGAAACGTTTCCAAGCTTGGGATCGCCATCATTGGAGTTACACTTCTATATTTTGATTTGATTTTTGGCCACAACCAACAATGTTCCTGGCTCTTCACTCAGGAATTATTCCTGCTGGTGCTTAGGTGACCATATAGAATGCCCAGGGACTGAATCTCAGTTGGCTATGTGTAAGGCAAGCATCCTACCCACTGTACTATCTTTCTAGCCTCTATTTTGATTTATTTGTTTGTTTGTTTGTTTTTTTTGGTCACACCCAGCAGCACTCAGGGGTTACTCCTGGCTCTATGCTCAGAAATTGCCCCTGGCAGGCACGGGGGACCATATGGGATGACGGGATTCGAATCACCGTCTTTCTGCATGAAAGGCAAACGCTTTACCTCCATACTATCTCTCTGGCCTCCATTGATTTATTTAAATAGAGAATATCATTTACATTTTTCTCTTCTCTGGCCAAATTATTAAAATGAAAAATATCTAGTAAGGGTGTCTGGGGGTGAACTTGATTTGGAGATAAAATGAGGCTTTTTCTTACCTTCTTTGTTGTGCTTGTGGAAACCTCACATTAGAGTTGTATGAATCCCATTCACTGATGATACATTCTATTAAATCTATAGACATCACTGGCTCCCTCCATTGAAACCCTATTGCCCAATGTGACCATATTTGGAGAAACAACCATTAGGAGGTCAATGGGGGGTTAGCTGAGACCACAAGGGTGGGCTCTGATATTAGCATCTTTATAAAAAGGGCCCCCAGAAAGCTTGCACCCATTCTCCACCACCACGAACACCTTAAGAAGGTAGCTGTCTGCATGTCAGGAAGAGGACTTTCACCAGAAACTCAGCTTCTAGATCTCTGAGTTAAATCTCTGGTTAAATGATTCAGTCTGGAGCCTGTTGTTACAGCAGCCCGAGCAGACTAATAAAGACTTGTTGTATCTCCATCCCTACCAGCTCACATATGCACACAAGTGTTCGCATGGTTGTGCGAGCCTGTTCCTGTGTGTAAATGCAAGTGGATATGAATAAACATGCAGGTTCATGTACTCACTGGCCCCTTGGGCCACCCCATTCCTTACCAGCATGACCAAGTTCTCATTGATTTTTATTGAAACTTCACATTGAAGAAAGAAGTGGTGGACAAGTTGTTAGGGTTGAGACTGGTAGCCCAGCCCAGAGAGTCTTAGAGCAAGGGGGAAATGGAATTATAAAGGAAGGTGGCCGGAGAGGGAAAGTCTGGATAGAACAACAGCAGGGTTTGGGGGTGTGGGGAGCATGAAGGCAAGAAGTCTGGCCTGTGATTGAGCCATGGAGCTGGCTAGAGCTGGGCTGGGTACCCGGTGCTATTGCTGGAGGATTTGCCTTCATCCAACTCTCAGAAGACTTTTTTTCAAAGAGTTTGGAATCTTCCAGACACCTATAAATTAGGCTCGAGGCAGAAAGGCCTGACTGAGATTAGTCTCTGGAGGGCAGAGAAAGTTGGGGGTACCCTGTGGCCATCAGCTGGAGCTCATTCCTGGCTCAGAAGGCTGGAGAGGAATCCTCTGGAAAGTTTTTTCTGCCTCAGGCTCCTGCAATGACTTCTTGGCCTGTAGGGACCTAGGGAAAGAAAGTTCAGGCCAGGTTTGCCTCCCACCATTTTTTTTTTTGGGGGGGTCACACCCAGCGGTGCTCAGGGTTTACTCCTGGCTGTCTGCTCAGAAATAGCTCCTGGCAGGCACGGAGGACCATATGGGACACCGGGATTCGAACCAACCACCTTAGGTTCTGGATCGGCTGCTTGCAAGGCAAGCACCGCTGTGCTATCTCTCCGGGCCCTGCCTCCCACCTTTGAGCACACTCAGGGTCAGAGGTAGGGCACTGACCAATTTTCCACGTCTTCAATGGTCTCTGGCAAGGGCCGGTTGAGGGTCTCCGGTAGGAAGATGGCAGCACTTCCGCCCAGGATGGCAACCGTGCCGAAAATGATGTTGGGGATGGAGGGTTGCAGCTCCCCTGTGATTTTCACTAGGGGGGCCATCATGCTACCGATGCGGGTCCACAAATTACTGATGCCCAGGCCTGTTTGCCTGTGAGAGTTCAGAAAGGCTGGTTTAGGGATGCTTGGGCAGTGGGCAGGAAGGTGCCACCTGTCTGCCTGATCCTGCATCCTTTAGCTGGGCCAATTTTTGACCCAGGACTTACCGGATGACTGTTGGGTATAGCTCGCTGGTGTAGAGGAAGAGGCAGCTGAAGGAGCTGGATAAACACCCTTTCCCAAACACAGCCAGGACTGTCCTCAGGGTCTGGATGTCTGCAGGGGGAAAGAATGGGAGTGGTCTCTGGGGCTCAAAGAGACCTGAGTGTTGTTACTCATCAGTTGACCTTTTCTTCCATCTTGCTTTGGCTACTGGAAAACTCAGCTCCAGTATTAGAGTTGAGAAATTGTCTTCCTGGTTTGCCTAGTTCTTTGTAGGTGTCAGTCCTGTTGGCTTTTGTGTTCTTCCTGGACTGATTGCTTATTCCCATTTATAGTTTGCTCTTATTTTGGGGGGGGGCACACCCGGTGGTGCTCAGGGGTTACTCCTGGCTCTGTGCTCAGAAATAACTCCTGACATGGGACCGGAGTGATAGCACAGCGGTAGAGCGTTAGCCTTGCATATGGCTGATCTAGGACGAACCCTGGTTCGATCCCCCGGCATCCCATATGGTTCCCCCAGCGAGGAGTGATTTCTGAGCGCATAGCCAGGAATAACCCCTGAGTGTCACAGGGTGTGATTCAAAAAAAAATAAATAAAAAAGGAAAAAAGAAAAAGAAATAACTCCTGACAGGCTCAGGGGACCATATGGAATACCAGGAATCAAACCCAAGTCGGCTGCATGCAAAGCAAATGCCCTGCCCTCTGTGCTATCACTCCAACCCCTCTAGTTTGCTCTTGCACTAAGATATCCCCCACATTCCTTGGGAGAAATACTGGTGCCAGCATTAAAGCCTCTTTTTGAAAGTGGACTTTTCCAAGGCTGTAAGGTCTTCCTTGAGCATTATTCCCAATTCCCCATTCTAGCTGCTCCCCTGGCCCCTTTTATACTCTAGTAATATCAGCCAGGCTATGCATGATGTCCACAGACACATCGGCTAGAACCTCTTTCAGAAGATTCTGGGGGAACCCCAGCACCTCACCAGAGGGCACAAAAGTGAGAGCCAGGATGGACGCTCCTGCCAGGAGGAGAGCAGTGGCCTGGGTGATGTGGCGGCCCAGATAGCTCATGGTGAGGATGGTGATGAACTTGAAAGGGATGTCAACCCCTCCGAAGATGACCTGAAGCAGGTAGAGATTGACTCCAAATTCTTGCACGCTCATAGCAAGACTGTAGTAGGCGAAACCAGTGGCAAACCTGAGGGACAGAGAGCAGATGAATTAGCATCTGTAGCCAGCTGGGGCCTCTTCCCATCCTGGTTATTGGGTAACCAGGCTGACAAAGAGCATTTGGTTCTGGACCATCAGTGATTGGTTGGGAGGGTGTGGTTGAGTTTTATTTGGAAGCCACTGGGATGTATCTGGGCTCAGGGAAAATATTCTGGGATTGATTGGTTATGTCTGCAATGGCAGAGAAAATGGCACCTTGGAGTTGACTCTCAAGAACATCTCAAGAACACAGGCAGAGACAGACAATAAGTGGCAGTAAATAAAATATTCTAGCTGGACAGTAGTTTAGCATTCATACATAGGGGTCAGAGGTGTCTTTCCTACCTCACTGAGAATTATGAGAACACTTTGAAGAGTTGCTGGACAAACTGGGTACACAAATAGGGCCTCTAATCCCAGAGGGATGCAGATTTCATTAGATAAGCCTGAGTATAGGGCAGACACAGCACATATCCAGGATGGCCCTGAGCTGGCAAGTGGGGCCTGAAGTTCTCTTGCAGGTCCCATGGCTTTGCCCTCAGGTATACTGGCAGGAAGACTGGCCCATCTTGTATGCCTACAGTAGGAGCGGGGAGGTTACCAGGCCAGGGAAAGACAGAGGGTCACACGGCGCAGGATGGGGGTCCGGATCAGGTCTGTCACGCCATATTTGGCCTTGGCCAAGGAAATCTCCTTTTGTAGGTTGAGTTTCAGTTCCTTGGGGCAGAGGACAAAGAGGGCAGTCATTAGTCACCAGCTGGGACCTCTAAAAGTACCCGCTGGCTACGTCAGAGTGAGTTGGCATGTGAGGCAGGACGGGAGGGGGGCAGAGTCCAGGGTTTCAGCCCAGCCCCTACCTCCAGGCTGAGTTTTTCTCCCTCCTCCTTTTTGCCATTGAAGGCCGCCACCCAGCGCAATGTCTTCAGGGCCTTCATCGAGCTTCCAGACAGCACCAGCCAGCGAACCGACTCTGGGACCCACCTGGGGGCCAGACTCAAGTTACAGTGGCTCCCCCCACGGCCTAGAAACCCCTTGCAGAGGGGCTGGAAGAAACATCAGCCAATGAATAGTGGGGTAAGTAGAGGCCTGAGATCCCCCCCAGCTGCCTAATTGCAGAGTTCATGGAACTCACCCTTGGCCCGGTTCTGCACCTGGGCAGCCAGCAGCCAGCAGAAACCATGGCCCTTCGTATCTTCCGCCTGGCAGAGAAGCCTTTCCCCAGCCCCCCCGCCAGGATGGATTGTTATTGTGGGGTGTCTTTCCTAGTTGGGAGTCTTGAGTTTTAGCCAAGCAGGTGGGGCCTGGGGGGGCAGGGACAGCATGTTTGAGGCTGGACAGCTGGAGGGTCCTGTAGGCCCACCTCCTCCCCTTCCTTGGGTTGAGTCCAGCTGCAGGGCCAGGGTGGCTTGAGAAGGTAATGAAGTTAGGGTCAGGGCCTCAAGGCCGCTTTGAGGATGTTTGGATTCTCCCTGTGGCCGACCAGCTTGGAATAGCACCTGGTCTCCCTCACTCCTGGGATTGACTGAACCACAGCTGTGCCTGAGGAGAGGTGGTGGGAAGGGACAAAAGTGGCCCAAGATGGAATAACTCTGGCTCTGGCCACCTCTGGCTCCTGGGAATTGGTTCCAGCGAAGCCACCGAGGGCCGTGGATGCTGCTCAGCTGGTCTTAGGCCATTGTTGGGCCCATTGTCCTGGCCTGTTGTTCCTGTTTCTACTCTGAAGCCTTCTCAGCTCATCCTCACCCTGATTATCAAGGATACCCCCTTTTAGCAGGCGACAGCATAATCACCCCATTTTCCTACAGAAACTTGAGGCTCTGAGTGGGCAAGACCTCCATGAGCCACCGTGAAGGTCTTGAACCCTTGACTCACCCGGCCAACCTCCTGCCTCTATCCTCTGGTCTTCAGATGGCCCTTTGTATCACCTCTTTTACCCTAAGATTGCTTATTTTCTTTAGGAACTTATCATTTGGGGGATTCCTGCCCAGCTGTGCTCAGGGAGTCACTGGAAGTGAGATTTGCCCAGCAGGGCTGAACAGGTCCATGTAGGGACCCACAGCTCAGCCTTTATGGTGCATGGTGCTGGAGCCCATTGGGGTCACGCTAAGGCTGCTTGGAGGGTTCCAGGGCTCTACCAGGGAGACCATGCAGTGCTCAGGGTTGATCTAGAGCCCCAAGTGTGCAAAGCATGTGCCTCTGGCCCCTGTCCTAGCTCCCACGATGTTTCTACTATCTTCTATACTCATCCCCCCCCCCCGTTTGATTTTGGGGTGATGCTGGAGGTGCTGAGGGTTTACTTCTGGCTCTACACTCAGGAATCACTTCTGGTGATGCTCAGGGTGCAAGAACCCTCTCTATTGTGCTATAGCTCCAGCTCAGGAACTTTTAATTCAAAATACCTAATAGATTCTCTGGGCTCCTGATGCCCTGGGTCTTGTGTGTCCATCCACTTGGGTTTCTCATCCTCTGTATTTTTCTCTGTACTTTTTTCTAAAGCCAATGCCCAACCCAAAGACCTAGAACCAGCCAGACCACTCTGAAATATCCTTTCATATTTTGTAATTTTGTGGGGGGAGGCACACCTGGTGGTGCTCTGGGATTATTCTTGGCTTTGTGCTCAGGAATTACTCCTGGTGGTCCTTGGAGACCAAATGGGATGCTGGGGATCAAATCCAGGTTGGTCGAGTGCAAAGCAAATGTCCTACCCACTGTTATATCTCTCCAGCCCACTTTATAACATTATTATCAATTGATAAGGCATGCAAATAGCCTTTTAAGGCTGCACAAAGCCTCAATTTTCCTTATTAATACCCCCCAAAGCCAAGCCATATTTAACTGAGTCTTATTTTAAGCTCTCCTCGACAAAGGAAATTCTTTTTCATTCTATAATTTCCAATACGCTTTTCTACCTTTTAACTCTGAGTTGGAGCATCATGAGAAACTACTCAATATTTTCATTCTTGAACTTGGGAACCCTGGAGGACCACAAAGACCCACCATCATCGCCGCTTCTGCATCAACGGAATTCCTCAGCCTGGACCCAGAGCTGGGGGACAGGCCATAGAAGGGGAAGGTGAGGGTAAGGACAAGGGCACCTACCAGGACAGCAGGAAGAAGATGAAGTATGGGATGGACACAGCCAACTGGAGCCAGCGCCACTGGGTGATCACGTAAGCCAGGCCAGGCAGAATGAACTGGCCCACGGTGTAGAAGTAGCCAATGGCCGTGGACATGATAGCCCGCATTCGGGTAGACACCCACTCCACATCTACAGAAGGAACCAGGGATCAGATTAATTGGGTGCTGGGCACATCCGGGTCAAAGGGTACCAACTCCAGCACTTCTACTTGGTTAGACCCAACTGCTAAGACATTACTGTTTCATTTTATAGATGTTTCAAACTGAGGCTCCAGAGGGGAGGCCCAAAGAAAGGCCTGTCTGAGGTCTGGGGCCAAGATCCAGACAGCCCTCCTGTGCAATGTCAGGATGTCCTAGCCTGGGACTGCAGACCCTTGAGTAATTTGGTTCTCAGAGTTGTTTTCAGGGTAAGGGAGGACTCTAAGGTCTTGCTTGGTCAACATGACATGTAAACCTGGGGTTGAAACTCTCCATTTACCCAATCCCGTTCCCCTTCTTTTGGGCCTTACTCAAGATCACAGTGCTCAGGGTAATCCCTGAGATGCCACAGCCACACAGGAAGCGGAAGGCCATGTAGACGGGCAGGCTGGGGCTGAAGGCGGCGCCGGACCCCCCCGCAGCCAGCAGCAGGTAACTCCAGGTCAGGATGGGCTTTCGGCCAAACCTGTAGATCCGGGGAGAGGTGGGTGGTTAGCGTCGGGATGCTGCCAAGGCCAGTGACTCTGCAGCCTGTCGGGCAAAGGGCTAGACACCCCCCCTCTCCAGAGGGCCAGAGGCAGGCATATAAGTAACTCCTTCCTTGAACAGAGCCCGCTAGTGACTGTTTTTCTCGACGAGTTTGCAATTTAAGGTTTGGGTTAATGAGTGAACTTTACTACCCCCTGCTTAGCTGACTGAACAGGGGTGTCAAACATCACCCCCTCCTATTCTTCTAATACTTTGCATCTAAAATCCTTGAGATTTCCAGCCCAAAGGGAGTCTGCAAGGCAATCCCTCTCCTGGTTGTACTACCTCTGTGGCCTCCCCAATGGGGTCTGGATGTCCCAAGCTGTGAATGCTTTGGGACAGGCAGTGGTGACTCTCTCAGGTAAGGTGAGATCCTTGGCACCCCAGCCAGGAGTGACACAATCAGAAAGGGGTTGGGACTTGCTCAAGGCCGTGCATGCAAAGACCACCCTTCCTACCTCCCCCGAGGTTTGGATCTTGGGCTGGAATAAAGGTGGGAGAGAGAAGGTTGGGATGGGGTGTCTACCTGGGCAGAGTTCCCCCAAGTCTTACCTGTCTGATAAGTCTCCAAGCACTAGTCCTCCAACCAGGACGCCCGCCATGAAGGTCGACTGGGCCATCTCCTTCAGTTTATTGGAGTTGCACACCAAATCCCACTGAGGGAGAGAAAAGTTGTGTCGTGGCCCGGCCACGTGTCCTCTGCACCCCCAATCCCTGGCTGGCTCCTCACCCTAGCACCATTTTTTTTTTTTTTGGTTTTTGGGTCACATACCCGGCAGCCCTCAGGGGTTCCTCCTGGCCCTACACTCAGAAATCACTCCTGGCAGGCTCGGGGGACCATATGGGATGCCTAGATTCGAACCACCGTCCTTCTGCATGCAAGGAAAATGCCTTACCTCCAGGCTCTCTCTTTGGCCCTGCCCTAGGACCAATTCACTTCTTAGCTTAGCCCAGGGCACCTCCGTCTGCCAGGAGTCCTTCAGGTCACAGACTCAAATGGTATTGGTAAAGGCAAGATACCTTAAGTTGTGTGCTCTGCCACTTGGGTTTCCAAATCCGCTCACTGTCCTCTAAGCTTGGCTCTCTGCACCCCACAGCACCCTGTTATATCCCCAAAGCACCCTCTGCACCCCCAAAGAACATGATTGGTGTCTCTGTTTCTATGACCTTTATGGGGACTTAATTGTAACCACCTCCTTTGAACATGTCCTAATCTCTCTCTCTCACTCTCACCACACCTGGTATGCTCAGTTCTTACTCCTGTTCTGGGCTCAGAGTTTACTTCTAGTGGGCTCAGGGGACCATAAGGGGTACTAGAGATTGAACCAAAGTAGACAGGCAGTGCCTTCCCTGCTGTACTGTTGCTCCGGTCCCTCTCCCACCATTTTTTTTTTTAATGTAAAAAGGACTGGAGAAACAGTATAGCAGGTAGGGCATCGCCTATCCACATCAGATCCAAGTTTTGTGTGTGTGTGTGTGTGTGTGTTTATTTGGGTCACACCCAGCAGTACTCGGGAGTTACTCCTGGCTCTGCACCCAGAAGTTGCTCCTGGCAGGCACGAGGAAGGAGGGGGTATATCGGATGCCAGGATTCAAACCACCGTTTGTCCTGGATTGACTGCATGCAAGGTAAATAGCGTACCTCGGTGCTCTCTCCGACCCCGGATGCAAGTTTGATCGCTGGTATCCATATTGTTCTCTGGGCACCTCTAGAGAAATTTCTGAGCACAGAGTTAGGAGTAAGCCCTGAGGATCCTGGGTGTGATTCCAAAATATAAACAAAAGGTTGGAGCCACACCTGGCAGCACTCAGAGGTTAAATGCCTGAAGTTTGGGGTCACTCTCTGTGGTGCTCAGGGGACCATGCAGTAACCGGGAACAAATGGGGGCCTCCCACATACAAAGCTAGTGCTCCCACTATGATGCTTCCTATAGTCAACTCTCTGGCCGGTTCAGCGTCACCCATCTTCATCCTCAGTTCTCATCATTTCTCCCTTCTTTGCCTATGAGGCTCTTTACATTGTACCTAGTAGAATCTTCCGTATCTAAATTTGTCTTTTCCTCAGGCAGCTCTGGTTTCAGCCACCGAGGGGTTCTCTAGGGAATCTTTCTTTAGGCCTTTATTTATTTTTTATTTTTTATTTTTTTGGGGGGCACACCCAGTGACTCTGAGGGGTTTACTCCTGGCTATGGGCTCAGAAATCACTCCTGGCTTGGGGAACCATATGGGACACAGGGGGATGGAACCGCAGTCCATCCTAGGCTAATGCCAACAAGGCAGACTCCTTACCTCTCTGCACCACCGCTCTGGCCCCTCTTTAGGCCTTTAAATCCTTGTGATTTAAATTCTTGGGATCAGATTCAGTGGTAACACAGTGGTAGGGCATTTGCTTTGCACACGGCTGACCCAGGGCAGATGCAGGTTTGATCCCCGGCATCCCATAAGGTCCCCTGAGCCTGCCAGGAACGATTTCTGAGCACAGAGCGAGTAGTAACCGCTGAGTGCCACATGGTGTGGCCCCAAGAAAACCAAAAAATAAAATAAAATAAAATAAAATAAAATAAAAATAATTCTTGGTTTCTTCCTTTCAAAAGAGGACACACTTCTGACCTCTGGTACCTGAACATTCCAAATACTACTCAGCATCCACTGTGGCCCTCCATGGCCTGCACTGATGCTAGCTGCCAACTTCCCAGTCCTGTTGGCTACACAGACATCCAGGAAATGAATAGATGCTTAGCTGGGAAGATAATAGTCTGAGGAGAGGAGCTGAGAAGGAAAGCTGGCAACCTTAGGGAATGTCCTATTGGTAGGGTCCTGAATTCACTTTATTTTTTTTATCTGTCCCCTGTTCCAGTAGAAGAGACTTTTTCTTTAGCTACCTCAGGTTCCTTTGGTATGTGAAAGCCTAATCAGGTTAGATTAGCCAAGAAAGGCGACTGTCTGTCAGTGTTTGCCCCTCTTCCTGTGTTAACCAGTTCTCAACAATAAATATTTTACGTGATGGGACAGTCAGGGTTCTTAGTTCACTAGGCTGGGTGTCCTTTGACCCCATGCTTTTCTCTCTAAATTTTCTGTGTGTGTGTGTGTGTGTGTGTGTGTGTGTGTGTGTGTGTGTTTTAACCACACTTGATGGTTACCCTGGTGGCCAGGGGTTACTCCTGGCTCTGTGCTCAGAAGTCACTCCTGGCAGGCTCGGGGGACCATATGGGATGCCAGGATTCAAATCGGGGTTCATCCTGTATTGGCCGCTTGTAAGGCTAATGCCTTACCACTGTGCTATTGCTCTGGCCCCTTTTTCTGCTTTATTTTATTATTTTTTTGGTTTTTGGTTACACTCGGCAGCACTCAGGGGTTACTCCTGGCTCTACACTCACAAATCACTCCTGGTAGACTTTGGGGACCATATGGGATACCGGGATTCAAACCACCGTCCTTCTACATGCAAGACAAATGCCCTACCACCATGCTATCTCTCAGTCCCTTTTTCTATTTTCTTAATTCTCATGGCATCTCTGCTTCAGGCCCATTCACCCAGAGCTGGTTCAGCTCCCCAGATGTCATCTACTCTCCAGCAGGGCTCAGTCTCTGTGACAAGCCTTTTTGGCTTCCCACTATTGTTTTATCTTGTTAAGACAGGGGTTTTGGGGCTGGAGAGATAGCACAGCTGTAGGGCGTTTGCCTTGCATGCAGCTGACCTGGGAAGGACCCAGTTCGATTCCCGGCATTTCATGTGGTCCCCCAGTCTGAGGGCAGAGCCAGGAATAACCCCTGAGCGCTGCTCGGTGTGGCCCCCAAACCAACCAACCAATCAATCAATCAATCAATCAAGTTAAAAAAGAAAAAGACAGGAGGTTTACCAGAGGTGTTCTGGCACCCTGGGGCTACTCTCCACAATATCCAGTTGGGCTATGTTTGCTGCTGGACCATCTTTGTGCTCAGTCCTGCCTATTGTTGCAAGTAAGGTAAGGTCAAATTACCTAGGAAGAATGGAGGGATGAGGCTTCATCTATGACTCAAGGCTGCTAGAATGTTGGGATGCTGAGGACAACCAGGGCTGCCTCCACACTGGTGGGGGCCATGAAGTATTGAACCAAACTCAGGGACTCCCTGGGCTGAGCAGGTGCTCAAGGCCTTGTTGCATATCCTATGCGACTATTGCCCTCGTCCATATTTTCCTCCTGGGTAGAGGTGCCCTTGGGGGTTAGTGACAATTGATACCTATAGTGGGCACTATTTTGAAAGGGCATGGCTATGCCTTCACTCTTTAGTCCTCACTACTACCTGGAGATGGGGGAGACTGTGCTCTTGTCACCCCCATTTTACAGAGAAGGGAAACGGAAACCTAGGAAATGGTGGCACCAACTTTTTGATAGGTCTCCTGACTTCCTGTCTGCTGCCCATCCCTTCCCTGATAAACCGGAAGGACTTTCTAAACCACAGCCCAGGGGTGTGTCTGGCCTTTAGGCTAAGCTAGAACCCTGTGATCCCAGATTTATAAAGCCCTCAATTCTTGGCCTCTGCCTACCTGTCAGGCTTAATCTCTTACTAATCCCCAACACATACCCTTTGTCCTGTGCTCTGATTTACTTGTGTAATGAAGTGGAGAATTTTACGCACTAGAAATAATGCCTCACAAGAATGCTTTGGAAATCAAACAGTGTCTGTGTGTGTGTGTGTGTGGAGAGAGAGAAAGAGGAAGGGAGTGAGAGAGGAAAGGAGTTAGGAGGAATGCAGGGGTCATTGAGGGGGTTTCTATTGAGCACTCTGGTACGTTAGAGCATGCTGTGAAAGCTCCTTGGGAAGTCTATAGCAGATGGTGCCCTGAATTCCATTGCCCTCAAAGTGGGAAGGGGCACATTTCCCAAGAGACTTTGAAGTTGATTGGGGGCCTTGAACCTGTGGACAATAAAATGGAAATGGAGAACCAGAGCAAAGCAAAGAGGATTTAGCCTTGTGCCTGCCTGAGTTCGATCCCCGCACCCCCTATGGTCCCCTGAGCCTGCCAGGAGTAATTTCTGAGTGCAGAGGCAGGAGTAACCCCTGACAGCCACTAAATGAGGCCCAAAAATCAAAGACAAAAAAAGGTGTGGGGGGGGAAGGGGAACACCCCACAAGGTTGGAGGACCATATAGTAGCCTTGAGCCCCTATCTCTAAGGCCACCCCCATCCCACCCACAGTAATGATGTTACTTTGCAGAAGGACATTTGACTTTCTCAACCTTTATAAATCAAGTCTTTTTGGTTGGGGGGCCACCCCTGTTAGTGCTTAGGGCTGTTTAGCCATGTGCAAGGCCACCACCCTCCCCCCAATCCCCTGCTACACTGAGACACCCACTTTCCTTACTCAAAGCAGGCACCCCAGCATCTTGGTAGCTGTGGTTTGCTCTGCCTAGAACTTTCTAGAACAAACCTGCCCTCTGGGCTTGCCTATTCATCTCTTTCCCATCTTGGCTCAACTGTTATCTTCTCTATGGGTGGTCCCTTGATCACCCTTCTTTTTGTTTCTTTTTTTTGTTTGTTTTTGGGCCACACCCGGCGGTGCTCAGGGGTCACTCCTGGCTGTCTGCTCAGAAATAGCTCCTGGCAGGCACGGGGGACCATATGGGACACCGGGATTCCAACCAACCACCTTTGGTCCTGGCTCGGCTGCTTGCAAGGCAAACACTGCTGTGCCATATCTCTGGGCCCATTGATCACCCTTCTTAAACATCACTCCTCCCTGCAATCTTGATCCCTATGTCTGACTTCATTTTCTCTCTTACACCAGCAGACACACTGTCATTAATTTTTTTTAGTCATTTTGGATCATACACCGTGGTACTCAGGACGTACTCTTAGTTCTGCACTCAGGGATCATTTCTGGCAGGATTCAGGGGACCATATGGGGTGCCAGAGATGGAACCCAGGTTGGCTGCATGCAAGGCAAGTGCCTTGCCCACTGTAGTATCTCTCGGGCCCAAGAACATATTATTATTGTTGTTGTTTATGGGCCATCTCCAGTAGTGTTCAGGGGTTACTCCTGGCTCTGCTTTCTGAAATCACACCTGGCAGGCTCGGGGGACCTTATGGGATATCAGGGATTGAACCTGGGTTAACTGCGTGCAAGGTAAACGCAGTCCCCACTGTGCTATCTCTCTGGGCCCCTATTTCTCTCCTTTTCACCAAGATCCTGGCAGCAGACAGAGGGTAAACCCTTCTACTGCACTTAGCTTGCTCCATCCTAAGCCAGAGAGAGACTCACACCCATCTGAACCCCCAACTAATCCATGTTCCTGATGTCTCGTTCCAGGTGACACTTGAGCCTCAGTGATGCATGTCACCCTCACCCAGGAAGGGCTGGGGTGGTGGCGGGGAGACTGAGGGTTCTGAGATCAGGCTCCAGGGCAGAGGACAAGCCGAAGAGCTGGAGCAGGAGGCCCTGAAGTCTGCTGCACAGAGGAAGGTCCTGGAGTGGTGGCTGAGCCGGACAGGAGAAGGACCATCCAGTGCTCATGCGTGTGCAGACTTTACCAAGGGTTTGGGGGGAGATCCAAAGAACACCCCAGAACAAGGACATTGGTCCACGATCTTCTCTAGCTTGGGGACCTTTGAGAATCAAGTCAGACTTGGGGGCCAATCACTGTACCCCTGGGCATTCTCAGATCTCCAGTTGGCCTATGGGGTACAAAAGCCAGAGAGGGGGAAGGGATTCAGGATCTTGGGGAGACACAAACAGATAGATGTGAGGCCTCAACTCAGCCACACAAGGGCCAGTTGCTTAATTTCTCTGTGAATCCAAAAAAATTTTTTTCCCGGAGATCCCCAAGCAGTGCTCAGGGTTCAACTTCGGTGATACTCGCAGCTGGGTAGGTGATTTAGTGCTCAGGCCCAAGGATAAGTTGCTGGGAACACCAGAGTCACCTGAGGGGCATTCAGGTCCTTTCAGAGCTTCATCTGGGGACTGGGGGCACCGAGAGCTGCGCCCTGTAGTGTTCTGGAAGACATGTGTTACCATGGAAGGAACAGGGTTGGCCATAATGCAAGACAGTCACCCTACTTTCTGTGCTGAATCCCCAGCCCCACCTCAATCTGATCTGCAGTGTGGGGAGTGAGCAGAGAACTACTTCCTGTCTTTTTTATTTGGGTTTTGGGGCCATATCCTGCAGTGCTCAGGGATTACTCCTGGCTCTGCACTCAAGAATCACTTCCAGTGGTGCTCAGGGGACCATATGGGATGCCAGGAATTGAATGTGCAGGGCAAGTGCCCTCCTCTTTGTACCATCGCTTCAGTTCCAAGTTTCTGTTTCTTGGACTTTGCAAACAGCATAAAGAACCAGGAAGCCGCCAGCTCTGTACCTGGCGAGCCATCGTGCTCAATTCACTGATCAGAAAGTAAAAATTTGAGGGGCCGGAGAGATAGCACAGCGGTTGGGTGTTTGCCTTGCATGTAGCCGATCAAGGACAGATGGTGGTTCGAATCCTGGTATCCGCTATGGTCCCCCATGTTTGCCAGGAGCTATTTCTGAGTACAGAATCAGGAGTAACCCCTGAATGCCATCGAGTGTGACTCAAGAACCAAATAAATAAATAAATAAATAAATAAATAAAAAAGATAAAAAAGAAGAAGAAGAAGAAAGTAAACCTTTCAAATATCTCCCTCTTCCGCCTCGCATTCCCCCACCCATCCTGGGTACTGCTCAGGACCCCCTAGGTAAGGAGCTGTGGCTGGGGAAATGCGGTGACTCTCTGCTCTGTGGCCAGGAGGACATAAATGGAGCTGACAGGAGAAGGTATCCAAATCAGGCTTGGGGAGCTGGAAGCCTGGGGATGTGGGTTGCTGTTGTGGGGGCACCAAGATCCTCCCCAGGTAGAGACCAGCTTCTTGGAGATCTTCTACCTCTCCAGTGGGGACCCACCTGGATGGATGGGGGGGTACTACATGTGTGGGGGGGACTTGTTTCACAATCTAAGCCCAGAGAGGAACAGCAAGTGTCCCTGAGAGAAGGGCCAGCCCCAGGCAGATCCTAAGAGACATATCAGAATTGAGTTCAGTGTATGGGGGAGCCCAGAGTCTATAGTAAATGCTCCTATAGTTTCTTTTTTTTTGGGGGGGGGTTCTGATTTGGGGACACGCTCAGTGGTGTTCAGGGCTTACTCCTGGCTCTGAGCTCAACAATTATTCCTAATGGTGCTCAGGGGACCATGTGGGATACCAGGAATTGAACTCTGAACTTGGGTCTGTCCCAGTGCAAGGCAAACAAACACCCTCCCCACTGTGCTATGTGGGGGGATGTTGGGGGTAGGGTGGGACAATGCCCCACACTTTCTAGACTTAAAAGAAAGGCCTTTGTTTCCTCTTACAGTCCCAGTAAAGCCCCTGAAACATTCCAGCAAGTCTCTGCTGAGGCAGGCGGGACTGAAGGCATTTGTGGGTTGCCATACCCCCAGCTTGCCTTGGGGGTGGGGTGGGGTGAAAGGAAGCTTAGGGGATCAGAAGGGGAAGGCAACCTGCCCAGCTTTTCCAGATTCCAGGCTTACCCCTGCTACAGGGGAGTTCCTTCTCTGCTTCTAACATGAGGGGCCTGCATAGAGAGACTCCCAGCTCACCAGCTTGTAAGGTGGGCATGGGGTCCATAAAGTGGGGTGAGCTGAACCTTTTTTGTTTTGTTTTTGGGCTACACCCAGTACTCTTGACTGTACTCAGAAATCATTCCCAATGGGCTCAGGGACCAAATGGGATGCCAGGAATTGAACCCGTACAAAGCAAATGCCCTTCCCACTGTGCTTAGCCCCATGTGGGGTGGAATTTCTGGACCGGCCACCCCTGCTCTTTCTCTGAGGACAGAGTTGCCTTCTGGGGTTCAGGGAGTGGTTCCTAGTTCTCAGGCATCCTATTTTTTTGATTTTTGGGCCATACCAGGTGGCACTCAGGGGTTCCTCCTGGCTTTGCACTCAGAAATTGCTCCTGGCAGGCTCAGGGGACCATATGGGATGCCCGGGATCAAACCCAGGTCCGTCTTAGGTAGGCCATGTGCAAGGCAAATGCCTTACAGCTGTGCTATCACTCCGACCCCCAGTCCGACATCTTTTTTTTTTTTTTTTTTTTTTTTTTGGTTTTTGGGCCACACCCGGTAATGCTCAGGGGTTACTCCTGGCTATGTGCTCAGAAGTTGCTCCTGGCTTGGGGGACCATATGGGACACCGGGGGATCGAACCGCGGTCCGTCCAAGGCTAGCGCAGGCAAGGCAGGCACCTTACCTTTAGCGCCACCGCCCGGCCCCTATTCCGACATCTTAATAACAGGAAGGGTTGCCTGGTAGCAGCTGAGTTGGTTCCCCTTCTGGTGTTTCTGATTTTGGGGCCTGTTTGCAGCTGCAGACTGGGGCAGAGGCTGAGAGTGGCCATTGCAGGTTCCAGACTTGGGATTGGGAGCAGCTAAACGAAGCTCCTGGCATGGTGTGGACAGACAGGTGGGAGCTCTCTCAACTGATAGTTGGAGAAGGGTGCAGGGCCCTGAGAGAAACCCTTAATTTTTTTTTGGGGGGGTGGTCTTCCCAAACAATGATTGGGATACTTAGCCAATAGTTCTAATGGTTAATGCTCAGGGCCTGGAGATATGTGATACTTAAACCCAACAAAAGTGGGGGCCCTCAGGGCCACCCCTGGAGTGCTGGGAGGGGCCCTTGTGTGCCACGGATGTGTGCTCTAGTCCTTTTAACTGCATCCTAGGCCTTAGCATAGCTACAGCTGAGGGGGCCTGGGATGAGGTGAACCCAGAGGCTGTTTAAGTTTTAATTGCTTCTGAAGGAGCTTTTTTGTTGTTGTTGTTGTTGTTGTCATTTAGCTTTGGATTTATGACCATGCCCAGAGGTGCTCTGGGCTTACTCCTGGCTCTGTGCTCACTCCTGGCTCTGTGCTCAGCAGACCATATGCAGTCCCGGGGATCAGACCTGGGTTGGCGATGTGCAGAGCAAGTCCCACCTGCTGTCTTTTTTTTTTTTTTTTTTTTTTGGTTTTTGGTTTTTGGGCCACACCCGGCGGTGCTCAGGTTACTCCTGGCTGTCTGCTCAGAAATAGCTCCTGGCAGGCATGGGGACCATATGGGACTCCGGGATTCAAACCAACCACCTTTGGTCTTGAATCGGCTGCTTGCAAGGCAAACGCCGCTGTGCTATCTCTCCGGGCCCCCGCTGTCTTATTGCTTCAGCTTCGGGCAGGACTTGGCTCCTCTGCTCCCTTCCTGCTTTGGTGGCACCTGAATCATAGCTGTCACTAAATCACTGTCACATATTTTATTCTGCTTTTTTTCTTTTATGCTGCAAACATTGGGAGGGGACCATGATGTGAAGCTTTTAAAATAAAAAACCCAACACACAGGTATTACTTCAAAAAACAGGGTGCAGGCTGCTGAAGTGATAGTACAGCAAGGAAGGCATTTGCTTTGCATGTGGCCAACCCAAGTTTGATCCCTGGCATCCCATATGGTCTCCCGATCCAGCTAGGAGTGATTTTTGAGTGCAGAGCTAGGACTAACCCCTGAGCACCCAAAAAACAAAACAAGACAAAGTTCAAATGGAGCCAAAGCAATAATATAGTGGGGAGACTGCTTGCCTGGCATGTAGATGACCTGGGTTTAATCCCCGGCATCCCATATGGTTCTTTGAACCTGCCAGGAGTGATTTCTGAGCGCAGAGCCAGGAGTAATCCCTGAGTACCACCAGGTGTGGCCCAGAAACAAAACAAAACAAAACAAAAAACAGGATGTGATGATGATGCATGTGGGGCTCCCCTCTGTCTCTCCAGAAACCAGATGTGTTGTGAGTAACCCCCATACTTGGAAACCTACAACGTCCTCCCTACACCCTGTCAGTCCTATAGGGAATTGGAACCTACAGATTGGAACCTCTCTCTTCCTTTTCTCCTCTCACTTTCTTTCCTCTTCTCAATGGTCCTTTGACCACTTCATCTACTTTGGGCGGACACATCTGCTAAGCTATGGACCATTCCCCAATGGACCATTCTCCGGGGTCCCTTCCTCTGCATCTCCCTGCAGGTGGACCAGAACTCTCCACCAGTCTCCTTCCCCCTGCACTCAGGGTCTCCACCCTTAGGTGGCACTGTGGACGCAGCCCTTCAACTTGGCCTCCTTTGGCCTCTCCCTCTTCACATCTGGCAACCTTTGTGCCAGGCTCAACCTTTTGCCCTTCCTCTGACTATTGCCAGCTCCCTCCTCTCCTCCCTTCAAGCCTCAGAGACTTTGCACTTGACTTCACATCCGCTTCTTCTTTTGCCCTGGGGATGACATTGGCCATTTGCCCCTCTCTCTTCCCCTCCAGCCCCCTGCCTTGCTAGCTTGCTGACTCCACTCTTCAATGAGGTTTTGCTGACTCCAGCAGTGCTCCCAGCTGCTCCTCCAGCCTCATCCCCGAGCTGGGTGCTCTGAGCATTCTGAGCTGCATCTGGGTGAAGATTCATTCATTCATTCATTCATTCATTCATTCATTCCACTTATTACTCTGCCCAGCACCTCTTTGTGCCAGGAATCGATCCAGCCTCTAGGGATACACAAGACAGCAAGAAATCTTGGTCAGGGGCGGGAGAGATAGCATGGAGGTAGGGCATTTGCCTTGCATGCAAAAGGTCGGTGGTTCGAATCCCGGCATCCCATATGGTCCCCCGAGCCTGTCAGGAGCAATTTCTGAGTGTAGAGCCAGGAGTAAACCCTGAGCGCAGCCCCAAAAACCAAAAACCAAAAAAGAAAAGAAAAGAAAAAAGAGAAATCTTGGTCTCTGCCACAGTATGACCTGGACCCCCGAGAGTGGGTTTGGGTGTGTTCTAACCCAAGAGGGAAGCTGGGCTTGGGGAGTGCTGCCAAATACCCCCACAATTCACTGTCCTCAGCTTATTGCTTGCAGCTGACAAGAAAGGTTGGTTGGACTCTGGATGCATTTCAGACTCTATGCTTGGAGAAAGAGCAAAAGCAAACATGAACGCGGCTGACCCAGGGCAGATGTGGGTTCGATCTCCGGCATCGCATATGATTCCCCAAGCCAGGAGTAACTCCTGAATGCAGCTGGGTGTGCCCCCCTCCAAAAAAAATAATAAAATCTCAGAAAAAGCAAAAGCAAGCATGAGAGATGGAAAGGGGGGATGGAGAGAGAGAGAGAGAGAGAGAGAGACAGACAGACAGACAGACAGACAGACAGACAGACAGAGACAGAGACAGAGAAGAAACTATAGCCTAAATTGTGGTCTGGAGCCTGGATCTTTGCTCAAAGAGCCCCAGCCTGCTCTGACAGACCCGGGGACCTTGAACTACTCCTTACTTTCCCTACTTCAGTGTCCCCATCTGATTAATGACTCATGACACCAACATCTAGATCCCACTGTGGGGAGGTTGGAGTTGTGGGCATCTGGCACATCATCCTTGTCAAACCCCCCACCCCTGCAAAATGAATGATTCGCACCAGCCCAGACTCTGGACATGATCCTGCATGTGGGTCCTACCGGGCACTGTCTGAGACTGATGGTGCTTGCATTTCCTCTCTTATGACCCAGAGAAGTTAACAGAACCTTCTCTGGAACTCAGGGTGGAGAATAAAAACTTTGACTTCTGCTCACTGATCAGATGCCCACTCCTTCAGGAAGCCTTCCTAGAATCTCTTGCTTCATTCATCTTGGAAGCGTTTATGCCCTTGGCTCATCTCCTAGGGGTTCTTGGGGGCCTCATTTCAATTATGAAACTGCCTAGCTGTGCACCCTGGACTTTAACCTCTTTGTTCTGAGTCTTACTTTCTTGGATCTTGAACTGCAAAAGGAGATAATCGCACCTTCCCCAGGTCTGGGGGACATAAATCATAAGAGGTGATGTTTGCAGATGATCAAAGTGGGGGCCCCCTGAATGCTTGAATGCTCAAGAATGCCAGTGCCAGGGCCGGGAGAGATAGCATAGCGGCGTTTGCCTTGCAAGCAGCCGATCCAGGACCAAAGGTGGTTGGTTTGAATCCCGGTGTCCCATATGGTTTCCTGTGCCTGCCAGGAGCTATTTCTGAGCAGACAGCCAGGAATAACCCTTGAGCAATGCCAGGTGTGGCCCCAAAACAAACAAACAAACAAACAACAACAACAACAACAAAAAGAATGCCAGTGCCCATTTTCTCCTCAGTGTCTCCTCTCTCTTATCTGGACTGTCAGTTCATTTATTTTCTTTGTTTGGCCAAGTCCAGTTGTGCTCAGGGCTTACTCCTGGCTCTGTGCTCAGGGATCACTCCTGATGAGCTCGGGGACTGAACCCGAGCCAGCCAGATACAAGGCAAGCTGTGCTGTGCTATCTCTCTGGCCTCCATCCGGAGATGGGTGATAAGGGTCAGTGAATAACTAGAGGCTTATGAATGAGAGTTGGGGCCCCGAATGACCAGGTGGGAGACCACTGTAGACTGTTGAGGGGTTTGCAGGCAGCTCCAACCCTCTGCTCTATCTGTCCAGTGGCACCTCCATTTCTTCCCCTCCTGCCCTGAGTCCTCTGCACAGCGGGGATTTTCTGCCTTTCCTTGCTGCCCTGTGTCAGGTGTTTCTGGTGTTTGGGCCACACCTGGCAGCGGTTAGGGGTGACTCCTGGCTCTGCACTCACAAGTTACTCTTAGCAGGCTCAGGGGATCATAGGGGATGCTGAGGATTGAACTCAGGTCAGCCATGTGCGAGGCAAACACCTTACCTGCTGTGCTATTTCTCTGGACATTTGGGGGTGGGGTTTGGGCCACACCTGATGGTGCTCAGGATTTACTCCTGGCTCTGTGCTCAGAAATTGCTCCTGACAAGGAGGACCATATGCGATGCTGGATACAGATTGTCTGTTTGCAAGGCAAACACCCTACCACTGTGCTATCACTCCGGCTAGCTCCGAGATTATTATTATTTTTTGTTTTGTTTTTGGGCCACACCCGGCGATGCTCAGGGGTTACTCCTGGCTGTCTGCTCAGAAATAGCTCCTGGCAGGCACGGGGGACCATATGGGATACTGGGATTCGAACCAACCACCTTTGGTCCTGGATCGGCTGTTTGCAAGGCAAATACCACTGTGCTATCTCTCCGGGCCCTCTCCGGAAATTCTTATCTCAGCTCTGGGAAGTATCTCTGTCTCTGTTCAGGCCCCAGTCGGGAGCACTTGGGAGCTGGACCATCCCATTTAGGCTCTTTGAGTAAACTGCACCCCGATCCCCAAGTTGCAGGTCCTAGGGGTATCAGTGGATTCCCCAAGCCTGTCCTGCTGTTTGCAGAGCAGGGTGGGGAGCACCATGGGGGTGGAGGGCAAACCCCTTGGTCCCTCTCCCTGTTGGCATCAGGCTTACCTCGATCACGATGGAGCCCCGGCTGTTAACATCGTATACCCAGCCGTCCAGGCAGGGCTCGGTGGGCCCCTGGGTGCCGTTGGAGAGGCTGGCGTTGGGCAGATGCACGAAACGGAGGCACGGCTCAGGCTGGCCGTGGAGGCCCGTGGGCAGCAGCCAGGGCCCGGAGGAGGCATTGGGGGGCGGGCGGCAGTGGTGGGCGGGGGTGGCGGCCGTGAAGATCTGCAGCAGGTTGTGGTTGGCCATGCCCAGGATGGGGAGGCCGAGCAGCAGCATATTGAGGAGCTGGAAGGGGCCCATGCTGCCCACGCGGTCCACGAGCTCCGAGAAGGTCATGGTGGGGGAGCAGGGGGTCACCTGCGGATGAGGTGGTGGTGGTGGACCGGGCCTTGCACGGACACGTGGCTGCACCTGGAGGCGCCCTGCTGCAGGCAGAGACCAGGGGTCCTAGGGTGCTGTGTGCGACCCTTATGCCCATCTTGGGTGTCAACAGGGGTGTGTCTGTTTCAGCTGGAATGGGGTTGTATGTGCAGGGGCTGGAGCTCAGAGGTATGGCTACGTGTGACCGAAGGCTACATGAGCTGGCAGGTGTGTGCATGAGGAATATATGTATGTGTAGACATGCGCAAGTTGGTTGTGCAGGTTTGCAGAAACATGTGAATGCAGAAGAAATTGTTTTGAGGCCACACTCAACCGTGCTCCAGACTTATGCTTGGCTCAGGGATCCCTCCAGGTGGGGTTCAAACCTGATCAGCTGTCTGCAAGGTAAGTTCCTCCCCACAAGTGCATATATGACCCCTTCTTGCTTGTACATGAACCTCTGTGCATTCATGGTGCCAGATGTGTATGCGTGAGCCCACACATACACACACATGATTCATGCCTATGTGAATGAGCCCGTATGCATGGATGACCATGTGTGTGCATGCCTGAGCCCATAGGTGTGATGCATAAATCCATGTGTGCAAGCATGGCCCATACTGCAATGTGTGTATAGACTCGGGGCTCTGAGCCTGTCTGGGTCCAGTTGTGCTATTCACACACACTCATGCTTGAGCAGGGGCCCCAGCAGGTATGGGGAGGGCCAGTCCCCAAGTAAGGTCAGTTACACAGGACGGGTTGGGGGTGTCTCTGGTTCCCCCCGGCAGACAGAGGGTGAGCAGAGCTGAAAACCCCTGTGGGGAAAGGTCCCCCCAAAAGCAGGCTGTAGATTTAGTCTGCAAGGATGGATCTACCACAAAGGGGCTATGGAGGGTCTCAGAGGACTTAAGGGATGGGGCAGTTCTCTGGGGTCCCCGGGGCTGGCTGTAGGGGTGTCCCTCCTACCTGCTGCTGGGCTGGTGGGTGGAAGCGACGCTGCTCCTTCGGTCTGGCCGAGCTCCGGCAGCCTTGCCTGCGCTGCCTGGGGGGCTTATATAAGGCATAAGCTGCTCCTGGGTTAATGTCTGACTTTCTTGGGAGGATTAATGGCAGGGAGGGCCCAGCCTCTCAAAAGGCTGCCTCAGCACCGGGTGATGGGGCCGGGGCCACACAGGGGAGTGTCCAGGCAGCTCCCCTTGGAAGGACCCGGGAGGGGGTCTGGCCTAAGGCCTGAGGGCCCCGTCATCTCTGCACAGTCCAGAGGCTGAGAAGGACCAATGAGGGAGAAGCCGCCAACATTCGTTCTCTGGCCTCGGCTGACCCCGCTGCTGCCAGGGGGCCCTTGGGCCGCCCTCTGAAACGTTACAACAGGAGCAGGTAGAAAATGCCACTAGCCTGTGTCCTTGAGGGTCTAGGCCTGTCACCCCCCAGTCCAACAAGCACCCCAGTCTGAGTCTTTGAAAATACCCCAAGCCCACTCCTCTCGGTTTCTCCTGAATATCTGAAGTCTCTTTTTCTCTCTTTTTATTTTTGGGCCACACTTGGCAGTGCTCAGGGGTTACTCCTGGCTCTGCACTCAGGGATCATTTCTGGTGGGCTCAGAGGATCGTATAGGATGTTGGGGATCGAACCTGGGTTGGCTGTGTGCCAGGCAAATACCCACTGTGCTATCACTCTGGCCCTTTAAGTTGTATCGAATCCTAACACCACTACCATCAGCATATCACTGTTGTTTGCATTGCCATCGTTGTCATAGTCATGATTATCTTCATTGGTCACTTCCCAAATAAAACATAAGAAACCCAAACAAGAGGAAAAAACCCCCAAGTTCAACCCCTAGCATGTATGGTCTTCTGAGCATTGTCACATGGATCCCTGGTTGTGGGGGTTCCCCACAAAAACCCTATCTCCTTGGAGAGGTAACCTGCCTGCTATTCCCTCTGCCCTCATCAGAAGCTCCACTTTAGGCCTCACAATGAGAGGTTCACTTACATTTTACTGCACCCCTCTATCTGGCCCTGCATTGTGAACCAGGACGCTTGGAGCCAGGGAGGGTGGGTAACTTGAACCAGGGTCTCCCAGCATCTCCCCTTGGGGTACTGCTGCCTTTCCTAGGACCTTGGAGGTCATCTTGTCCCACTTAAGGCACCCCCCCTTTCCTGATTGGGCCAGTCTGACATGCCCTGCAGTCTCCCATGGTCCGTCCCCCACAGGGCAGGGTCAGCCAAAAAGGGGGTGTCCAGTCTGTCCCCACCCCGTGCGTCCCACCTGGACACCGCAGGAACTGAGTAGCCGGAGGCAGGGCTGGATCCGGAGTTACCCCAGGCAGATTCAATTATGCTGGGACAGCCCTGAGGTTGTTTTAAGAAGGTTTTCCACTGGGGAGCTGGGCGGTTACCCTTAGAGCCCCCCCCCCACCCCTGTTCCGGACACTAGCTTGCTGCAAGAGTTTCCAGTTTCTAATTGGGTCTGGGGTCCGGTTGTTTCTGGCCTGGAGGAATGCGGTTTACTGTCCCCCACTTCAGTGCAGCTGGGGTGGAGATAGTTGGGAGGTGTCTTCGCTGGTGGTGGTGGGGGGCTGTGCCCCAGACCTCGGAGGCCAGGCTTGTACCCCAGGGTGTCTTCATTGAAGAATTCTGCCTGCCAGGCTGTGGGGGGGGGGGTGTTGGGGGATGAGGAGTGGAGGGAGGCAGCCCAAACCACCTCCCTCTGGGCTTCTTGTTTCTCTTTATGAGTTAAGAGGCTTCAAAAACAAACACGCCTCCAGCCCCAGAAATTGCTCCCAACAGTTTCTGGGGTTCAGGAGACGGTTATGCAACGAAGGCTCTGGCTCAAGTGAGGAAGGGGTGTGAGAGAAGGGCCCCCCCCTTCCACCCAGAGCACCCCCCCTTCACGAAATCTCCCAGCCTTTCCCACTAGCAGCACATTCTGAAATCTTCCAGAGCGTCTCTCTCTCTCTCTCTCTCTCTCTCTCTCTCTCTCTCTCTCTCTCTCTCTCTCTCTCTCTCTCTCTCTCTCTCTCTCTCTCTCTCTCTCTCTCTCTCTCTCATCTGAAGATCTACCAGGTTTTAAATACTGGATCTTAAATAATCTAGTATGTTGAGATGAAGGTTGTTTATTTTGACAAAATGGTACATTTGGAATAGCTTATAGGCTAAATGCATTTTAGCGTTTTTACATGGAAATAGATTACCTCCCTCCCTCCCTTCCTCCCTTCTTCCTTCCTTCCCTTCTTCCTCCCTCCCTCCTTCCCTTCCTTCCTTCCCTCTCTCTTTCCTTCCCTCCCTCCCACCTTCCCTTCTTTCCTCCTCCCTCCCTCCCTTCCTATCTCCTTCCTTCCTCTCTCCCTCCTTTTCCCTCCTTCCCTCCTTTCTTCTCTCCCTCCTTTCTCCCTCTTTCTTTCCCTCCCTCCTTCCTTCCCTCCCTCCCTTTCCCTTCCTCTTCCCTGCCTTCCTCCATCCTTCCCTCCTTCCCTTCCTCCTTCCTTCCTTTTCTTTCTCCCTCCCTCCTTCCTTCCCTCATTCCTTCTCTCACCCTTCCCTCCTTCCTCCCCTCCTTCTGCCCCTCCTTTCTTCCCTCCCTCTCTCCCTCCTACCCTCCCTCTCTCTTTCCTACCTCCCTCTCTCCCTCTTACCCTCCCTCCCTTCCTTCCTTCCTTCCTTCCTTCCTTCCTTCCTTCCTTCCTTCCTTCCTTCCTTCCTTCCTTCCTTCCTTCCTTCCTTCCTTCCTTCCTTCCTTCCTTCCTTCCTTCCTTCCTTCCTTCCTTCCTTCCTTTCTTCCTTCCTTCCTTCCTTCCTTCCTCCCTTTATCCCTTTCCTTCCTTCCTTTTGTACACTCTTCCTCTCCTATCTTTTTTCCCTTTTTCTCCTTTTATTCATTACTTTTATCTGGGGGAGTCACATCTGGCTGTGTTTAAGCAGTTTGCTACCTACTTTATGCTCAGGGATCACTCCTGGTGGTGCTTAAGGGGACCATTATGTGGTGCCTGGGATCAAATTCAGGACGGTTGCCTGCAAGGCAAATGTCTTACCCACTCACTCTTCTTCTTTCCACTGGACTCACCCAATCCATTTCCTGTTTTCTGCTGTATTTTTTTTACTCTCCCATGGTTTGATCTGAAAGGGTCTCAGCAAATGTTCCAAAGACGAGTGAGTGGAACAGACACAGCTTATCCCCCATTGGGCCATGAGGGAGTTTGGCTGTTTTGGATATTTATTGGGGGAATCACTGAGCTTCCTCTGAAATAGCCTGTCAAATTCCTCCCTCCTACGTTGCTTCATCTCATGATGGGAGAGGCGGCATGAAAAACGACGATGAGAAACATAAAGGACTGCCATGTGTCTAAAGAAAGATGAGGGAGCTTTGAGACTTCAGCCTGGATGGCCTTGGGGTCACCAGCTCCTGATAAAGAGAGGACTTTGGAAGATCAGTTGCAGCCAGCTAGCCAGAGCAGGTTCAGTGGGTCAAACCCTGAACCTGATTTGCGTTTCTCTTCATTAAGCACAAAATACATATTAACTTACCTCCTTGAGTGGCTAGCAGCGCATGCATGTGGTGTCTGAGCAAATGTGTGCTCCTTACATGCATGTACACCTTCAGCTCTTCATGCAACTCGTACCCATAACCCTGTAATCCTCCCCGTGTGGTCTCACCCTTAAAAGCACCTCCCTCGGGGCCGGAGAGATAGTATAGTGGTAGGCGTTTGCCTTGCATGCAGAAGGACGGCGGTTTGAATCCCGGCATCCCATATGGTCTCCCGAGCTTGCCAGGAGTGATTTCTGAGCGTAGAGCCAGGAGGAGCCCCTGAGCACTGCCAGGTGTGACCCCAAAGCAAACAAACAAAAAGCACCCCCTTAATCCAGCGTGTGACCCTCTCCCTTGCATCACTGTGGCTCTAGAAATGTCTCTACCATGATCTGCACTGACTTGTCCTTGAATTTTTCCTTCTACAAAGACACAGAACCTGGAGACAGAAGGTCCAGACCTGGGATCTTTTTCCTAGTAACTCCTGAACCTGTTATTTTTGGGTGGAGGCTGTGTCCATACCTAAACCCTCAGCTCCCTCTGGGATCGGGGTGGGGCAGGGGTTGTTTTCCAGGCCCAGCAGAACAAGTGGACATAGGTGTGGCCTGATTTCACTTGGTGGAACTAGCAGGTTGGCTGTCTATACTGAGTAGGAACTCTCCAGATCTTCTCTTATTGTTCTTGGAATTCAGGGGTTCAGAGGTAAGCAGGTACTCATCCAGGATCACCCCTATCTCTGTGGGATCACTGGGTCTCCAACAACAATCTCTCCTCCCATTTATTCATCTATCCACTCACCCCTCCAGCTATCCATAACCCACCCTACATGCATTCATCCACCTGACTTTATTCATCTAACCACCCACCAATCCATCATACATACATACATACATATATTTCCTCAGTCACCCATCCACCTATTCATCTACCTATACACTTCCCTATCCATCCATCTAGTCATCCATTTATCTACTCACCTATACATCCATCCATCTATATACCATACATCATTCTTCCATCCAACAAACTATCCACCCACACATCCACCTAACCACCATCTGTCTATATATCTTTCCACCTGTCCATTTAGCCATAAGCCATCATCCATCCATCCATCCATCCATCCATCCATCCATCCATCCAACCACCAATTCACTCATCCAACCACCTACCCACCCATTCATCCATCCATCTGTCCATCTAACCATCCATCTATCCAACCATCCATCTATTCACTTACATACCCACCCATCCATCCACCCACCCTCCCACCCATCTATTCATCTGCCCATCTATTCATCTTTCCATTAACCCACCCACCCACCCATCCATCCATCCATCCATCTATCCATCCATCCTTCTAATACCTTGTTTGTATGGAATCTCTGACTTTTTGTTAGGGTGTTTGCCTTCTCCTCTGGCCTATTTATTAGAGAGGACAATACCCCTCCAAATAATTACAGTAAAGGTTTACTTCAGTTTCACAGAATTGAGCCATCCATACAGTTCCAGTGATCTCAGGAGAGGGAGAAAATGACCATATTTGAGGGACTGGATCAAGACAATTAATATATGTTAATTAATAATAACATAAAAATGTTCACCCAGATGGTATCATTTATGATGGGCCTTAACATTTGGGAAAGGAACATTGGGGGGGGGACTTGGGGAGATGCAGGGAGTGAACACAGGACATGTTGGAAAACAGGAGGTAGATAGGCTGCAACAGCATATAGGCAACCTTTTGTCCAGGGTGGACTTTGAGGTGGGGCACTCTGGTCTTCTGAGCCTCAGGAATCCTTGGGCTTCTCTCTCCTCTCCCAAGAAGGTTTAGGAGAGCCCTGGGGACTTGGGGACCACCAACTGAGTCATGCCTGCTGCTGCCTGAACTTACTGGTCTCTTGTCCCTCACGAAGTTCCTGTCCAGCTGAAAGAACCCTGGGACTCTCCTGGTTTCCTGCTAGAGGCTGCATCACGTTGAGGGGACATCCTTGCTGCACAAACAGTGGTTCTGGGTGAGAATGAAGAATATCCATGGATCAGAAAAGAAACTCACCTCCCTGGAGTCATCACCTCCTATTTAGGGGACTGGATTCTATTCTTGGGGAGGAAAGAAGGGCACCTCCCTACTAGTATTCAGGGGTCCCTGGGGTCTGCAGGAGAGGGATGGCCGGTTCTTGAAGACTCCAGGGCTGCACCTTGCGGTGCTTAGGAATCTGTGAGGTGCCAGGATTCAAATGCTTCTTTGCTTGTACCTTTCACTGCTCATTTCTCCTCGTTGAATTCCTGGCCTTTTGAGGCTCTTCTTGAGCACCCGGAGAATATTCTGGCTCTTACCTGGCCCATCATAGCACCAGGAAGGCAGGCTGGGCTCCCCCATGGTCTTGAGCGGTCAGAACAAGGGACCCAAGTGAAGGGCAGGTGAACCCTGCAAAGATGCTCTGGAATCTCCAGGGACATGCTCTCTCTGCTGGCCGAGAGCAGGAACTGCACCATCTCCACCTGTGGCCAGAATCCTGGGGTCACCCCAGGATTACAGGGCCACCCCCGCAAAGGCCACATTTCTTGCGAACCCAGCAACTCCTCTGCACCAGGGAATGACCCTAAGATCTCTAGGGGGTCCCCGTCTGGCTGATGGAAAAATGCCAAGGCCCCCCAGGTATGGCTTTCTGCTCATCAAGGGTCCTACCCAAGGATGGCTGGACTCAGGCTGGGGTGACAGTGGCCCCCCGAGTTGCTGGGTGCAGCCAGGTCCTCTGAGCCCCGCAGGGCGCATGTCCGGTGTGAGGCGACCAGGGGCCGCGCTGCAGCAGCCCGGTTGCCATGGGGATGTGCAGGCTCTGGGGTTGCCAGATTTTCAGATATTTTAAAAATAGCTCAAAATCTGGACTTGGATGCGATATTTTCCAATTGTGTAGGCGACCCCCTCCTCCCACCTTCTGGAATCCCTTTGTCTTTTCTGCTCTGTCACCCATTGGAGACCCAAAGTCCCCCAGCTGATGCCGCAGGGAACAAGGTAGGAGTTCCTTGGGCTTGTCCTCACACCTCCTCCCGGCTGGCCCCTGGGCTTGAGAGAGCTGGGACTCAGTGATCCAGCACCTCTTGGTGGGCCGGCCACAGCAGATGGGAGGACATGAAGATGCCCCCCAGCACATGGCCCTGTCTGAGAGGGCAGGAGAAGAGAGAGGATAAGTTATAAGCCAGCCAGGGGCCAGGGGTCAGGCACCCTAAGGACACTATGCTTTGAGCTGCTTCACTAAGGTCCCCAGAGCATCCTGGGGCATGCCCTTCTCTGGGACCGTCCATGTGGCTGGGACTGACCACTGCTCCTCACTTACGATCTTGGAGCACCTGCACCGTTGGAGTCCCCAAGGCCAGCTCCTTCACAAAAAGTCACCTTCTACAAGAAGCCTTCCAGGATGGCACTTATAGAAGACATGTCCAACTTCTCAAAAAAACAAAAACAAAAACAAAAAACCTTTTTTTTTTTTTTTGCTCTGCTTTTTACACTTTTGAGTGTGAAACCTATCCCGGGGTCATGCACTTGCTGATGATCTGGTTCCCGCGGTGTAGACAGTCGGCAGGGCTTGGGCCTTGGGGAAAGGAAGTGATCTTAGCTGGTCATGCTTGGGCCAGGACCTCCTACTAACACCCCAGCTGGTCTGTCCACCCCTCACTTGAAAGATGAATGCAAAGATCATAACCCACTTTCAGGGAGCCTGGAGGGGTGGTGGGTTCTGTGGTCCTGTATGATGGAGATCCCCACTGGGACTTGAGGGGGTGGTCTCTGAGTCTCTGGCAGACTCACATCTGTAACCAACTGCCTCTCCCTCCACCTCCCCATCTCTCAGTCCTGCACTGCTTGGCAGGATAGCTCAGTGGGTAAGGAAGGTTGAGCCTCAGGGATCAGACAGCAGGGTGAAAGGGGGGAGAAGTGACAGCTGCCAAAAGGAGGGGGACTGGGAGCATCTGGGAGTCAGGTCTCCCTTCCAGACTGGGAGATGGGCAGGGGGTGGCTTATTGGGGGAACCTGGGGAGGGCTTCTGAGAAGAGGGGAAGGGCTACAGGGCTGGGGCAGGGGTGGATGGGTGCCCCGTGGATGGTTGCTTAGAAAAGAAGGGGTGTCCTGGGATAATGGGTGCAGGTGGGAGAATGGTCAGAGCAGGGGCACTTGGATCTGCTGAACCAGCTCGAAGCTCAAAAATGACACACCATTTTGGGTATTGGGGTGCTGTAGTGGGTGGTGAAAGTGATGCCTTCACTTCCGTCTCACCTGCTTGGGGATGAAATTAGTTGGGAAATGCCTTGCCAGGTTGGTAAGAAACTGGGAAGGAGGGTCTATCTGCAGGTGTGAAGTCCCTGATTCCAAAGGGATTGGAGAGCTGAGCCTGTCACTTCAGACAAGCACCAAACTCTGTACACACCCCCCCTACTTAGTTGTGGCATTCCAGCATGCTCTTGGCATGGGGGCTGAGCTGGAGATGGAACTGTAGGCTTCACGCTTGCCAGATAGAAGCTCTGTCCCAATGGCCTCCCTGGCCCCTCAAGTAAAAAATTTATTTATTTTTGCTTCTTGGTTTCCACCCAGCAATGCTCAGAGTTAGTCTTGACTTTGTTTTTTTTTGCCACACACATTTGATGCTCAGGGTTACTCCTGGCTAAGCACTCAGAAATCACTCCTGGCTTGGGGGGACCATATGGGATGCCGGGGGATCGAACCACGGTCCTTCCTTGGCTAGCGCTTGCAAGGCAGACACCTTACCTCTAGCGCCACCTCACCGGCCCCTAATCTTGACTTTGTGCTCATGAATTACTCCTGGCAATGCTTGGGGAACAAAATGGGATGTCAGAGATCAAACCTGGGTTCGCCTCTGCAAGGCAAACACCCTCCCTGCTGTTGCTATAGCTCCAGCCCTCCTCATGTGAGTATCTTGAATCCAGGTTTCTCCATCTGCAGAACAGGAGCCACATGGGAAGGGTCCCTGGGCCTACGCATGCATGTGGCCCTTGGCCAGAGCTGGGCATGGAGACAAAGCTGGGTGCCCCATGGCAAAGAGGGGCTCCTAAGGGCAGGGGCCCTGTCTCTCCTGCTGCTTCCCCAGAGCTGGGTACGGCGTGGGCACGAAACAAATGTTTGTCAGATGAATGAACAAGATGAAATTTGACGGGGATAAATGTCAGTTCCTGGACTCAGATCCAACGGCCCAGCTGCACAGGAGGGTGGGGGGGGGTGGCGGGGTGGAGGGGGAAGCGACGGAGCCACCATCAGTGCATGTGAGGAAATGGGCGAGCGAGGGAAGTGGAGGGAGAGGAGGGAGAGAGAGGCGGCCATAGAAGCCAGGTCAGGCCAGGCCAACCTGGGCCACATTATTAGAGGCCTGGGGCTTGGAAGGAGGGAGGGGAGGACGGGGTGGTCCTACCAGCCTTGAGACCACGTATCATTCTGGATGCCCACTGTGCACATTGGACAGTGTGTGTGTGTGTGTGTGTGTGTGTGTGTGTGTGTGTGTGAGAGAGAGAGAGAGAGAGAGAGAGAGAGAGAGAGAGAGAGAGAGAGAGAGAGAGAGAGAGAGAGACTCACACATCATGAGGTTTGCTTGCAGCAATCAGAGCTCAGCTGCCCACTGGGTGATGAAGAAATCCCCCAAGGCTTTCCTTGGCCTTCCACACTCTTCACACCTCACTTCTTTCTTTGTCCCAGAGAATCAGAGCAAAGGGCCCTAAGGCCCACCTACCTGGCTTTAAGCCTCAGCTTCCCATAGGGTCCCTTGAACCCTACCAGGAATGATCCCTAAGCCCAGAGTTAAGGACTCAGCCCTGAGCACCAACAGGAGTGGCCCCAGCACAAAAAAAAACAAACCAAAACAAATATCAGATAATCAGTTCTCCAAGCCTCAGTTTCTTCATCTGTACGCTTGGGTAAGTCATGGACTGTAGTGCACTGGAAAAGACTAGGAAGCTGGAAAATACAAGACCTGGGCCTTGGGTCTTGAGGGGGCTCCCCACACCCCAACCCCAACCTACACCCATTCCAGCATAAGGTCCTACCTAGTGAGTTTGCAAGGAATCAGCCACTTGAGGCTGAGAGGGGCTGGGATCTCCTTTGTGGGGCTTCTAGAATCGTGGGAGCGGGCTGGGGGAGCAACTTGCTTTTCCAGTCTTCCTTTTGGGGCTGGTCCTGGAGTCTGGTTGTCCTCCCCGCACCCATCGCACCTTTCAGGGTGCAGATTGTGTGCAAAGGGTCTCCCTTCTGCGTACAATGCGCGTGCCTGGAGCCCAGACCGGGCTGTCCGGCGCGTCCTCTAGTGGTCATGGGAGGTACTGCGCAGGCCTCTCTAGCGCCTCTGGGCCCTATCGCATACCTAGAAGGGACCACTCCATAAGAATTCTAGAACCTTGGGACACGAATAACTTTATTTTACCTCATTTTTCTATAAAATCAGTAAGAGAAAAATATAATGGGGTCCAGGGGCCAAGTGGTGGGGATAAAATTGATGGAGATAAAAAAGGACAGAATTAAATATCCAAGTTAAAGTCAACAACAATAGATTCAAGAGACCTAAACTTGAACTATTTATTTATTTATTTATTTATTTATTTATTTATTTATTTATTTATTTATTTATTTATTTAGTCATACCCGGCAGCGCTCAGGGGTTCTTCCTGGCTCTACACTCAAAGATTGCTCCTGGCAGGCTCGGGGGACCATATGGGATGCCAGGATTCGAACCACCGTCCTTCTGCATGCAAGGCAAACGCCCTACTTCCATGCTATCTCTCCAGCCCCTAAACTTGAACAATTTAAACTTAAATGGGCCTGTTATACTGGCAAGTCAGGGGACAAAGAGTGGCGGTACGGGATGTACTCTGGGAATATTGATGGAAGGAGGTGACACTGGTGGGGGGGATTAACCCTGATTCACTGTATTTCTGAAATCCAACTATGATGGACTTTGTAAATCACTATGGTTTTAATAAAAACAAAACTTTCTAGGGGCCAGGGAGATAGCACAGCGGTTGGGCATTTGCCTTGCAAGCAGCCAATCCAGGATAGATGGTGGTTCTAATCCCGGCATTCCATATGGTCCCCCGCAAGCCTGCCAGGAGCGATTTCTGAGCACAGAGCCAGGAGGAACCCCTGAGTGCCGCTGAGTGTGACCCCAAAACGAAACAAACAAAAATTGAGATATCTCTTCTCCTGCCGAAGAATGGAAAAACACAGGAGTGCAGTCAGGTAACTCCCCATCCCCATCGCCACCCCTCACACATACACGCATATCCATGCACATGTGTGTCCTTAGCAAGGACTGAAATTAGAAGCCAGGCAACAACACCCAGAAACCTTTGCGGATACAACACACTCATTCCCTTTGTATGGCCGTGGACAGGCAAACATGCTCGCAGAAAGTGTAGAGGGGCAGTTACCAGGGCAAGAGGGCAAGAGGGAAATGGGGTGCTGCTGTTTAGGGCGTGCAGACTTTCTGTTGAGGCTGACAAAAAGGTCCAACTATGGGGTTACTGATGAGCATCCTTCAGGCCACTAAGCTGTGTCCCTAAAATGATCCTTCCTGGTGGTGAACTCCAGACCGCCTCCTCAGGGTTAAGTCTAAAACTGTAGAAGGGCCCAGAAACTTGCCCCATGAGCTGTGCACAGGGATAGTGCAAGTCTATGTGTCTTAATATTAGAGCATATTCTTTAATATATACTTATTTATTATATGTTTATCATATACTTATACTTATTTCACCACAATTCATCCCTAAACTCTTTTGCAGTGCTGGGAATCGGATTCAAGGCCTCACACACGTGAGGCAGGCGCTCTCCTTCTCAGCTGTACCCCTGGCCTGGTTTTTTTTTTTACCACGATTTTCAAAGCCCGGCACCCTCTCCCTGTCCCCCAATCCTGGATGTGACATAGTGAGGTATGTAACTTCTTGAACCTCAGTTTTCGCATCTGTAAAATGGAAGTAGGGAGACAATAATGCCTCTTTCTCCAAGCTACAGCCTCTATGTGGAACCTGGCAAAAAGCCCCTGGAGAATTTCTGGAGTGGGAGATCCCCCTTATCCATTCCCCCAAACCCCTTTTCAAGGAGGCAGCAGGTTAGGTTCAATGCCTCTGACCTGAAATTTTTTTCTAACTGGGCCACTTGGCTTTTGATATGGGGTTCTAGGAGGCTTCTTTCTCAGTGCTCTGTCCTGGTTCCCTTCACTTCTTATGCCTTCCTATGGTCTTTCGGGGGCCCTGACCTTGAGAAGTTCTTGGGATTCACCCTGTAGAGCAGGGGTCTCAAACTCGCGGCCTGAGGGCTGTTTGTGGCCCTCCGTACGACATTTTGTGACCCTGCCCTAGAGGAATCATTTTTTTTTGTTTTATTTTGTTTTAGTTGTTTGGGTCACATATCCAATGTTCAAGGCTTACTACTGACTTTGCACTCAAGGATCACCCCGACTTTGCCTCCTATGGCCCCCAGGTAAATTGAGTTTGAGACCCCTGCTGTAGAGTCTCTGACCACAGCTCTCAGGCCTTCCTAGAACTACTCCTTATTTGTTTGTTTTGGGGTCACTCGTGGCAGTTCTCAGGGCTTATTCTTGGCTCTGTGCTCAGGGATTCTTCTTGGAAGGAATCAGGGGACCATATGAGATGTTGAGGATGGACCTCAAGTTGTTGGCCACATGCAGGGCAAGCATCCTCCCTGCTGTGGTGTGGCTCCAGCCCCTGGAATGGCCTTTAACCCTCTCCCACACAGTCCTCCATCCTGACCTCATGGCTACCAGGCCTGTCTTGTCTTTCCTCCCAGCTCCAGCCACCACTTGGAATTGTCGTTCCTTCCTCTGTGACCCCTTCCTTAAACTGCCAGTTCTCCATCCAGTGAAACTGAGGGGGCAGTTTGATACCTTCCCACCTGTGATTTCTCTCATCCCTGTCTTGATGCCATTTCAGCCAAAAACAACTTTCCCAACTGATTTCCGGTATTAGAGCGATTTTAATTTTGAATTTCTAGTGTTAAATAGGCTCTCTTTTTCCCTTCCTTCCTTCCTTCCTTCCTTCCTTCCTTCCTTCCTTCCTTCCTTCCTTCCTTCCTTCCTTCCTTCCTTCCTTCCTTCCTTCCTTCCTTCCTTCCTTCCTTCCTCCTCCCCTCCCCTTCCTTCCCTTCCTTCCATTCCTTCCCTTTCCTTCCTTCCTTCTCTTCCTTCCTTCCCTCCTTCCCTTCCTTCCTCCCTTCTTCCTTCCCTCCTTCCTTCCCCTTCCTTCATTCCTTCCTTCCTTTCTCCTTCCTTCCCTCCTTCCTTCTCTCCCTCTCCCTCCCCCTTCCTCCCTTCCCTCCCCCTTCCTCCCTTCCTTCCTTCCTCCCTTCCTTCCTTCCTTCCTTCCTTCCTTCCTTCCTTCCTTCCTTCCTTCCTTCCTTCCTTCCTTCCTTTCCTTTCCTTTCCTTCCCTTCCCTTCCCTTCCCTTCCCTTCCCTTCCCCTTTTCTTTCTCCACACCCAGCAGTGCTCAGGGGCCTACTCCTAATTCTGCACTTAGGTACCACTCTCGGTGGTGCTCAGGGGATTGAAGTCAGGTTGGTCACATGCCAGGCAAGCACCACCCCTGCTACCGCTCCAGCCCTGGCGGATTCTTCTGACATATATATTTACTGACCAGTTTTGGGGACTGGATCCAGGTTTTCACATAAACGACAGAAGTGCTCTATTGTTGAGCTACATCCTGGACCAACAAGGCTCATTCACTGAGGAGTTGAGCTTGGCGGTTGAGGGTTGAGTGACTGAGAAGCCTGCAGCTTGCAGCCAAATGAGTCAATCAAATTATGTCTAGACAGTGCACATGTATGAACACACACACACACATAACACATCAGCCATTTTTGTGGGGCTTTTTGTGTGATTTTGGGTCTCACTCCTGACTCTGCACGGAGGAATCACTCCTGGCAGGCTGCGAGGACCATATGAGATGCTAGAGAGAGAATTCAGGTCAACTGCATGCAAGGCAGATCCCTTACTTGCTGTGCTATAGCTCTGGCTCCCTATTTTTAACTTCTTTTTTTTTTTTTTTGGCCACACCCAGTGACACTTAGGGGTTACTCCCGGCTATGTGCTCCGAAATTGCTCCTGGCTTGGGGAACCATATGGGATGCCTAGGAATTGAACCGTGGTCTGTCCTAGGCTAGCTTGGGCAAGGCAGATGCCTTACTGCTCCACTCCACCACTCCACCACTCCAGCCCTATTTTCAACTTCTTCTTCTTCTTCTTCTTTTTTTTTTTTTTTTTTTTGGTTTTTGGGTCATATTCGGTGGTGATCAGTGGTTACTTCTGGCTCTACGCTCAGAAATTGCTCCTGCAGGCACAGGGGACCTTTTGGGATGCCGGGATTCGAACCACCGTCCTTCTGCATGCAAGGCAAATGCCTTACCTCCATGATATCTCTCTGTCCCTATTTTCAACTTCTTAACTGAAATTGTTTATTTGACATTTTTCCCGATGACCATTTGATCCTCACCCTAGTTTCTTGTCATTGCTACTGTGCTGGCCAGAGGACTCAAATGGCAGTGCCTGGGGGGTTGCACTTGGCATATGGGAGTTGATCCTGGGGATCGAACCTGAGTCATTGAGCGTGCAAGGCAAGTGCTCTACCATGAGGCTCCTTTTCAATTCGGGTCTGAAAATTCTTAGAAAATATTGCCCCAAGTTTAAAAAAAAAAATCTAAAAAAGCCCAGTTTTGTCCAACTAAAAATATACAAGCTTGCATTTACTATGGTGTTTCTGGTTCTCTGCTGTGGGGGAGGCCGGAGGTGGAGGGGTGGTGGGTTCTGTGATGTGGGGTGCACAGACAGATTTTCTCTGTAGGATTCTGCACCCCACACCTCACGGTGCACAAAACCCTTTTCTGCTGGGGCCTTGGGGTCTGGACAGGCAGCTGTGGGGATGTGGGGTGCAGTGGGGGTGAGGACCCAGCTCTCCCCTGAAGTCTGCTCTCATCATGCCCACACAGTCCCCTGCCCCCCAATTTGAGCCTGTCCCCATGTTTATATCCTCTCTCCTCCTTACCCCTTAACCCCCCAGATGCAGAAGACAAAGGAGGCACATTTTGAGGGTTCCCAGTTGTCCCTAGGCAGGGAAGAGAGGTTCAGGGTGGGCAGACCCTGGGGAGGTCCAAGAAGGCTGGGGCGGTGCCAGGATGGCCCCTGGGCACAGAGCCTGGAGTAAACTAGGAGCAATTTGGGGGTGAGGGCCCCCCAAAAGAGAAGCGGGCCTTGGGGAGGGAAGGCGCATTCCCCAGCTCCAGGGCGCCCGCCTCCGTCCGGCTCGTTCGGCAGCGCCACCGCGTGGCAGCGTGCGGCAACTGCGGCTTCGCGACTCAGTCCCAGTGTGCGAAGAGCTGAGTGCTCCCAGGTCCCCTCTACTCTCTGTCTCCCCTCCCCTGGGCTCACCACAGGACGACCAGCTCTGTCCAAAGCAGCCCCCAGTCTTTGGGAGTGGGGGCCAAGACCCCAAGTCGCCCTCTTCTCCCTCCTCCTCTCCCTCCTCTTCTTCTCCCTCCTCCTTTTTCCTTTCTTCTCTTCTTCCGTTCCCTCTTTTCTCCTTCCCTCCTTCTCTCCCTCTTTCCTTCTCTTCTTTCTTTCCTTCCTCCTTTTCCTCCTCCTTTCCATCCTCCTTTTTCTCCTCTTTCTTTTTCCTCCTCTCCCTCCTTCACTTCCTCCTCCCCTTCCTCCTTTTCCTCTTTTTTCTTTTCTCCTCTTTTTAACCTCCTTTCCCTTCTCCTCTACTTCCTCCTCCTCTTCATCCTTTCCCTCTCTTCTTCCTTTCCTCCTCTTCCTTTTCTTCTTCTTCTTTCTTCTTTCTTCTTCTTCTTCTTCTTCTTCTTCTTCTTCTTCTTCTTCTTCTTCTTCTTCTTCTTCTTCTTCTTCTTCTTCTTCTTCTTCTTCTTCTTCTTCTTCTTCTTCTTCTTCTTCTTCTTCATTTTCTCTTCCTCCTTCTCTTCCTCTTCCACTCTTCCACCATCACTTCCTTCTCCCCCTCTTCCTCATGTTCCACCTGGAGCAGGTGTTGAAAGTCAAACCCAGGATGTGGGGACTCAGGTGAAAATCAAGCTAGAAAGACCTCTTAAAGACCTCTTGCCTTTCACCGAATCAAGAAGGTGTTTGGGGCTGTGCATCTGTCTGGACGTTGACATTTAAAACAATTTTAGGCACTTGATTTACAATGTTTGTATGATCCACTGCTAAAGGGTCAGCAATGTTTACCAGTAGTGTGTAAGGCAAGGAAGGACTCGTGTAGGAAGCATCCCAGCACTGCAGCCCGCCCCCCTTGTCCCAGTGTCCCCTGAATTGTATTCCCATCCCCATAAGCTTCCCTGAAAGCCACCTCTCCCCTTCTATTGCCTTTGGGCATTTGTTATTCCTTCATTCTGTTTCTTTTTATTTTATTTTATTTTTTTTTGGGGGGGCACACCCAGTGTCGCTCTGAAGTTACTTCTGGCTCTGCACTCAGGAATCATTTGTATCGGTGTTCTAGAACCCTATGGGATATTAGGGATTGAACCTGGGTTGGCCACATGCAAAGCAAACTTCATCCCCACTATGCTATCGCTCCAGCCCTATTGCTCTGTTCCTTTATATCCCACATAACTTTACTCTCAGCATGATACTCCTTAGATCTATTCACACATCCACAAATTCATGCTTTCACCCTTTTCATAGCAGAGTAATATTTCAATATGTCTATTTTTTCCAAATGTCTATTTTTTTCCACCTAAAGCCTCTTTTATTCTTTTGGCACATAACTGCCACAACCTGGGCTCTCTGTACCCTTGTGTCTGTCCCCAGGTTCCTTTAGCAGATGGGGAAAGTACCACTGCTGGAACCCAGACAGGCTAGGAGTAGGACAGGTCCCACAGAAACATCTTGAACAGTGATCTTTTGGGGGTGAGAAATGAAGCGTTTAGGTGCTGTGAAGGGCTCTGGTGCCAGGGATGGAACCTGGACCAGTTCACCCTTGGACAATCTCTCCAGCACCCATTTGGGTCCATCTTGGAAGTCATGCCATCTTGGTGTTAAGTTGAACTTGTCCAGTCCCATAGTCTTGCTAGTTTCTTGGGATTTTGTTGATAAAGAAATTTATTAGAGCTGGAGTGATAGCACAGTGGGTAGAACATTTGCTTTGCATGCAGCTGACCTGGGTTCGATCCCTGGCATCCCATATGGTCCCCAAACCTGCCAGGTGTAACTTCTGAGTGATCAGAGCCAGGAGTGTGGTCCTAAAACCAAAACCAAAACTAACAACAACAAAAAAGAAATTTATAGTAGTTTGAATAACATAATCACAATAATAACATTTTTACGAGGGGAGGGTTTGGGCTATACCTAGTAATGCTCAGGCAGGGATTACACCTGGCTCTGAGCACAGAAATTACTCCTGGCAGGTTCAGGAGACCATATGGGGTGCTGGGTATTGAACCCAGGTGGACTCTGTGCAAGGTAAACACTCTCCCTGCTATACTATCACTCTGGCCCATCAGTGTTAACTTTTATGGTTTTGTTTTGAACAGTTAATGCTTCTTCTCTACCACCCAGTGCCCAGACCCTTCACCTCTTTTTGTTTGTTTGCTTGTTATTTGGATTTGGGCAATGCTCAGGGGTTATTCCTGGCTCTGCACTCAGGAATCATTCCTGGTGGTGCTTAGGGGGACCTTATGGGTTGCTGGGGATCAATCTAGGGTCAACTGCCTGCAAGGCAAGTGCTCTCCATGCTGTACTATTGCTCTGGCCTCTCACCTTTGTGTTTACGTCATCCTTAATCAACCTCTTCCTATTCCCCCTCATTACCTGCCACTCTCTGATCTATAATTAATTATACATTAGGAGTTTTCTTCATTGGTTATGAGTGTGTCAGACTTCACTTAACATAATGACATTTTGTTCTGTCCAAGTTGCAGTCAATGACAATAATTCATTGTCATTAAAAAAATCTGCATAGGGCCCGGAGAGATAGCACAGCAGCGTTTGCCTTGCAAGCAGCCGATCCAGGACCAAAGGTGGTTGGTTCGAATCCCGGTGTCCCATATGGTCCCCCATGCCTGCCAGGAGCTATTTCTGAGCAAACAGCCAGGAGTAACCCCTGAGCAACGCTGGGTGTGACCCAAAAACAACAACAACAAAAAATCTGCATAGTATTCCACAGTGTATTTATATACCACGATTTATTTTTAGATTAAAAATTTACTTTATTTAAACACAGTGGTTTACAAGATTGCTCATAATCCATTTTCTCCCACAGTTACAGTTGTTCATGATAGAGATTTAGTCTTCCTCAGTTTCCCTTCCACCATCTTCCTAACCCTTTATAATGCCTTCTGTGACAGATAGTTTTCTTTTGTCTCTTCCTCCTTTTTTTCTTTTAGAAACAGTATTTTTTTCTTTTAAACACTATAGTTTATTTTTAGACACTTTTTCTTTCTCTTTTAGGCACTTCAATATTGTACCATGCTTATCACTTTACCTCCTCTCAGCACTCAATTCTTGTCCCAAGTATACCATAATTTCTTAATCCAATTATCTTCTAGACATATGGCTTGCTCTATATCTTGGTTTTCATACTAAGTGCTGCAATGAACACTGGTATATGGACATCTTTCAATTCATTGTTTTGTGTTTAGGGTGTAAATGCCAAGAAGTGGGATTGCTTGTGGCCTTGTTGGAGCCGTCCTCTTCCTTGCTGAGGAAGTCCTCCGAGTCCTCCATCATGTTTTCCACAGAGGCCCAACCAACTGGAGCCCTCACCATCAGTGAATAAGGAACTCACATCCATCTCTGTCTGGGATATGTGTGTGTGTGAGAGATGATATCACATGACTGTTTTGAAGCAGGCAGGTAGGGAAGGGATCCCTATAGCAATGAATTCTTGAGATAACCAACTATCTTTTGATTAATAAAACCCAGAAGGGCTGGAGTGGTGTGCAAGTGGTAGGGCTTTTTTGCCTTGCACACTCTAACCCCCGGCATCCCATATTGTCCCCAAGCCAGGAGCGATTTCTGAGCACATAGCCAGGAGTAACCCCTGAGCGTCAATGGTGTGGCCCAAAAATAAACAAACAACAACCCCAAGCCCCCCAAACAAACCAAAACCAACCCCCTGAAAACAAAAAACCAAACCAAACCAACCAACCAACCAAACAAACAAAACAACCCAGAGACAGAGGAGTTACTTCAGCATTGGTAAGAGTCCCACTGGGTACCACAGCCCAGAGAAGACTGAATCTCCCACTGGGAGAAAGTCCAACTGGAACCCAGGCCAGGAAAGGAATCTCCATGAAGACCATCAAAGAACCCAAACCCTTCCCCTGGCAACACCTTAGGACTAGGAGTTTTGCTTAGGTAGGAAGCCCCACATGGGGCAGGCTGGGTAAAACTCTATAAATCAACTTGGAACAAAGGAGGGGTATACACATGTGGCCTGGGTCATGAGTGCCCTAGCATATGCAGTCTGAATCTCTCCTCTTGAGAGGTGGACTTTTCTGTTTTATGCTTGGTTGTGTCCTTGGGCTCCCTTCACCTTTGGGAGGCCCATGTTCTCTCTTGAAAACTTTACTCTCTCCTATAGTCTTTCTCCTTCCTTAGTACCTCCAAAAAATCTGTTTTACTTTACTGCTCATCTTCTCCTGAAATTCTTTTATGCAAGGGAAAGTGATGGGCCTGAAAGGTCTGAGCATGATGACTGACTTTGCTTTGCTTGCCAGAGTAAGGCCCATTGTCCTAGATCTCCCTGTTCTTTTCCAGAGTGGCAGAGATGGGTAGAGAGGAAGTGACAGGTTCCCTCTTGGGGCTGCTGCCTTTCTCCTTATCACTTCACATAAGTCACCCAGGGACATCTACTGGCATTATTTTGATTTGAATTTTGCTGATAACATGGAATGATGAATACTTTCTTTGGATTCCATGGATAGCACTCATGCTGGCAGTATGCAAGGCATTCCTTGCTTCCTTTCTTTCTCCTCCCTCCCTCCCTCCCTCCCTCCCTCCCTCCCTCCCTCCCTCCCTCTCTCTCTCTCTCTCTCTCTCTCTTTCTTTCTTTCTTTCTTTCTTTCTTTCTTTCTTTCTTTCTTTCTTTCTTTCTTTCTTTCCTTTCTTTCTTTCTTTCTTTCTTTCTTTCTTTCTTTCTTTCTTTCTTTCTTTCTTTCTTTCTTTCTTTCTTTCTTTCTTTCCTTCCTTTCATTTCTTCCTTCCTTTCTTTTCTTTTTTTCTCTTCCACTTACCTGAAAACAAATGCATTATGATCTGTCAACTATGTGATTAATGTTTTTTAATACAATAATTTATATATTAAAAAAAAAAAGAGACTCACCAAGAATCCCAAGCCAGGAGATTGAGGAATGATCCCCACTTTATCCCCTCCTAGGCTTTGCTTTAGACAGGGGTCCTTAAGCTATGGCCCACAGGACACATTGGGCCCACTGAAGACTTTTTATTTTTTATTTTTTTTTTTGCCACTGCTGCCTGTCCTGCTTAGCAGCCGACTCTTCCTGGTCTCTGTGCTCAGGTGTGGAATGTGTGTCCTTACTCTCCGACTCCCCTCCTCCTCTCTGTCTCTGGACTCCTCTCAGTCTTGGGCAGGGGTCCTCGAATTACGGCCTTCAGGTCACTATTGTTCATTTTTTTTTATTAAATTATAGTCCGGCCCTCCAACGATCTGAGGGACAGTGAACTGTCCCTCCCTGTTTAAAGAGTTTGAGGACCCCCTGCTTTAGGGCACCCCAGATTGCTCTGGTCCCCCACTGACCTCTGGTGGCCATCTGCACGCCCTGCACCTTTTGCCCGGCTAAAACAGAAACCACCCCAGGATTAAGTTCCGGACCATCCCACCAGGGGGCAGTAGAGCCTGGTGTTTGGGGGGCTCAAGGTGGTCCCAGTCCATCTTCCCTTCCCTTCCCAGGGCTGAACCGAGTCAGCAGCAGGGATGGGGTGAACCGCTTTGCACCACAATGTTGCCAAGGTGCAGGATGCAGACCTGCAGTGGGGCAGAAGAGCGAGCTGCCGCTAATGGCAAAGAAACAGAAAGAGACTTAAGAATTCAGATTTCTTATTGGAGGTGAGAAAGAACCCAGTTGCCCAGAAACTCTCCTGTCAACAACTTTTATCTCCCTATAATAAAGTAAAAACAAATAAAAAATAACTTGGTTTCTTTCTGTTAAGAAGAAGGAGGCGGAGGAAGAGAATGAGGAGGAGAAGGAGGAGTAGGAGAATGAGGAGGAGTAAGGGGAGGAGGAAGAGGACGAAGAAGAGGAAGAAGAGAAAGAGAGAAAGAAAGGAAAGAGAAAGAAATGAAAGAAAGAAAAAAAAGAAAGAAAAGAAAAGAAAAAGACACTAGATGTTACCTAGCAGTTCTGACAGCAAACCAGCCAGGATTAAGTCATGGGAGTGAGAGTTTTTCCTTAGGGTAGGGGACTTCCAAGCAAACTCAAACTAATAGTTTTCTTTCCTTGCTGTACTTAAGCACCTTTGCTGCATCCTGTAGATTAGTTGGGCTTTTCACAACCTGGTCCCTCCCCCAGGGATGCTCTTTCCAAACATCCTCTTTGGCTGGTGTCTTGTCATCCTGATTCTGCTGAACCCGTCTGTTCACATTCTGAAAAGCTTTGCTGTGCCTTATTAGATCTTCTTCTATTTAGGAGGGCCATCTGGAGTGCCATCTCCTAGGAGATGCGCTGACGAGGGTGTGGGTTAGGTTCTTTACCCAACTGGTCCATCACTCACCCTGGAACCTGCCTGTCCAGTCTCACATTGGTGTGGGGCCTTTGGACGTAGTTGTTAGTGTGGGGTCACACATCCACCTAGTGGACTAAGCACTGAAGCACCTTCCTTTTTTTATCCTACACTTCATACCCTCCTACAAAGCCTCTTTGCTTCACCTCCTGATCTACTCACAGCCTGGAAACAAATGAGTATTCATGGCATACAGACAGGTAATGATTTCACTGCAGGAAACAGATGCTCCAATCCTTCTGCTTGAGGACGTTTAAAGAATTTAAGTCATATACTTTATTATTATTATTATTATTATTATTATTATTATTGGAAGGATGTGCTTTAATTTCCTTCTTCTTGCACTGCATTAACTTTTCCTCCCTGGTGGGTTGGATTCTTTTCTTTTTTTTTTTTGGTCACACCTGGCAGCACTCAGGGGTTATTCTTGGCTCTATGCTCAGAAATTGCTCCTGGCAGGATCAGGGGACCATATGGGATGCCAGGATTCGAAGCACCGTCCTTCTGCATGCTCGGCAAACACCCTATCTCCATGCTATCTCTTTGGCCTCATGATTCTTGTCATTTTACACAGTTAGATTTTCCTAAGTTTCCTTTTTTATTTGTCACCTCCCTTGTTTCCTTTTTCTATATGCTTTTCTTTGAGGCCAAAGTAATGGGAGCCCCTTTGAACTTTCCTTGGTTATTATCATTATTGTTCTTTTTTGGCCACATCTGGGGGTGCTCAGGGGTTACTCATGACTCTGTGCTCAGGAATTACTCCTGGCAAGCTCTGGGGACCATATGGGATGCTGAGGATCGAACCAGTAAAAGGACCAGACAGAAACCATGACAGGCTTCAGCTGGTGCAGTAGGCCTCTTAGTGTAAATGAAACAGTAAGTTTCCAGGAAAATCCACAAATACCAGGAGACTATCAGAAGGTTTAAACCCACCTGGGCAGTTAATTTTTATTTTCTGATCCTAGTCCCTCCCTGAACAGACATCCTGATGATAACTGTTGTAGATTCCTTCTTTAGTGAGTAACTTGCTTTAGACAATGACCTTAAATGGTCATCCAACTAGTAATGGGTACAAAGTGGAAATCTTCTAAACTCACTATATAAGGGGCAAGAGAATTTGAGTGGGGTGGCCAACAATGTTTGGTTGACCCAGCATGCTGGCTTGTGTCTCTCAATAAATTACTCTTTGCATGATTGCATCTTGGGTGTTCTGGTTCTTGGGTTGCACTGGGAGACTGGACCCAACACTGGGTGAGCTTCATGCAAGTCAAACACCCTACCCACTGAGCTATCTCTTGGCCCCTCTCCTTGGTCTTTTAGGCACTGCTCTGGCATCTCTATTAATACCTAGATCTATCTCATTTATCCTCTATATCTACATTGATATCATTTATATTTATATCATCAGTCTATATCTCTGTCAATTATATCTATTTGCATACATATTTTTCTTGATTTTAAGTAGAGCATCACCTATGAACAATGCAATATCGCCCTGCAGATTTTATGTTTTTCCATTTCCAAACTTCAAGTCCACGTCAGAGAGTGCTGGTCCCTTTCACTGCAGACCAGCATTCATGACGAAAAGCCGGTGACAAAGCACATATTCATATTTGTGATGTGTAAACTGTGCTGCTGATGCTTTTTCAGGATTAAGTTAGAAAAGAGAATCACTTTCCTTGTAGTTGAGGCTGTGGTGGCTGTGTTAGGATTGCGTGTATATGTGTGTGTGTGTGTGTGTGTGTGTGTGTGTGTGTGTGTGTGTGTGTGTGTGTGAGACATCTGCCTGGCTGTACTGCCTCTACATTTTCCTTGAGGTGCTTTCAGGGAGCTGGCTCACATTTGTTTCTTTCTTTTTTTTGGTTTTTGGGCCACACCCGGCGTTGCTCAGGGGTTACTCCTGGCTGTCTGCTCAGAAATAGCTCCTGGCAGGCACAGGGGACCATAAGGGACACCAGGATTCGAACCAACCACCTTTGGTCCTGGATCGGCTGCTTGCAAGGCAAATGCCGCTGTGCTATCTCTCCGGGCCCTCACCTTTGTTTCTTGGTGCATTCACACCTGGTTTGCTATAGCCAGCAGTCACTTGCAGATCTAGGGGTCACAGAAGCAGAGCAGGCAGGTTCAAACAGCAGAGATGCCAGAATCTTGCTTGGTGCATGGGGTGGCACAAGACATTGACCCAGCAATTGTATGCTTATGAGGTATCCATGCTAAGCCATTTTGCTAGTCCTTCAGGAATAGCCCAACCTTCAGGAATTCATTTATCTTTGGTGACTTCGAGGATCCATGGAGCTGGTTGGTGAGCTCATATGGCCACAGTAGTGGTTCACGAGGACGGCTGCCAGGACTTCCGGAAGTACAGAAGGGAGAGACAGCCAGCCCTGACTCCAGAGTCCCAGAGATGTCAGCCACCAAACTAGCATACCTGGAGTTTTTGGCAGTTAGGAGTTGTAGCAAGACAGCCCCTGAAGAGGTTGACTGATGGAGGGATGGAGAATGAGGCCCTTTTCTTCCAGCTCGGAGCACGCGTCTGCCACCCTGTCTAGCCCACGGTTCTGAGGTGAAACGGCGGGTAAACAGCTCGCAGACAATCAGGCTCGTGGAAATATTTGCTTTATTCGGATGGACAAAACTGAAGTCCAAAGACTCAGATTCAGTTCCAGCCAGCAAAAAGCTCCCGCCTTCCACAGACCCTTGCTCTTATACTCCAGAGTCAGGTCCCACCCCATGGTGGGATCAGATACCAACCAATCGTGGAAGCAGAATCAGGTCCTACCCTAGGGTGGGGGCAGAATGCCAGGTCACACCCTAGGGTAGGGCACAATCACCTAATCAGATTAGGGTGAGCAACATAGTAATCCCCCAAAATATTTACATACACAACAAGGAGTCTTTGTAGAGATTAATAGAATGAAGGTGAAGCGGGGTGAAGGGTAGGTTTGTGTGTTCAGTTACCAGGTCTTTAGCAGAGTGGGGGACTTACCTTGCCACCCTTGAGGGGCCCCAGTGCCATCAGTGATCCTAAAGAAGCCAGTGAGTTAAAATGTTTGAGGCCTTCTTCAAAGTTCCAAAGGGCCTTTTGCTGTTATTTTTGTTTGTTATTATTTTTGGGTCACGCATAGCTGTGTCCAGTATTTTGAATGTACTCATTTGTCTCTATTCCTCGCTCTGTGCTCAGGGATGGTGCTTGGTGGAACTCAAGGGACCATATGATGTGCAGAACAATGGAGCTGAGTTTAAGGAATCTGGGTCAGCCAAGTGCAAGGCAAGTGGCCTACACACTGTACTATAGCTCCAACCCCTTTTATTTATAGTTTTTAAAAAAATGTATGTGTACTTTTATTTATTTAATTTTATGTTTTTGTTTTTTGGGCCAAAGCTGGCAATGCTCAGGGTTACTATTGGTTCTGCACTTAGGGATCACTCCTCGAAGCCTCAGAGGACCATATAGGATGCTGGGGATTAAACATAGGTGGGCCCCATGCAAAGCAACACCCTCCCTGCTGCATTATTGCTTTAGTCCCGTTTATAGCTTTTTTTCTCCCATACCCAGTGGTGCTCATTTATTCCTGATTGTGCTCAGAAATCACTTCTGCCAGGCTTGAGGGACCATGTGGGATGCCTGGGATCGAAACTGAGTTAGTTGCATGCAAGGCAAATGCCCTCCTCACTGTACTGTTGCTATGGTCCCCATGCCCTTCCGACTGTACGATTGCTCTGGTCCCCATGTTCATAGTTTTAAAGTAAAAAGTTACTTACTATACCTTCACCACTACAGAAGTAGCAAGTCCTTTATCACTAGGCACCCTCTAATCCTTTCCCCCAATTTCTTCTCCCTTTTCCTGCTTGGTACTTTGAGTTTTGTTATCCAAGACCAAGGGTTTGTTGTCCTTCCGTACTATTTCTGTGTAACGTCTTTCTGTCTTGCAGATGAATGAGATAATTTGAAATTAGTTGTTCCCCATTTTACATATGTTCCTTATGTTAAGTTTTGTCCATATTGTAGCAAACTGCCTGATTGATGGATGATCCTTTTCTGAAGCCAAATTCAAACAAGGCTCCTATGATATATGATTTAAATCAGCTAGAATCCACTATATTCATAATTCACCTTATGCCCTATGGGAAAGCCACATGCAAAGAGAGTACCCTATACTGTATACTATTATTTTATCCAAAGAAAATCTGGGTTGGAATAAAATTTTCACTTAAAATGAAGAGAAAAATAAACATTGTTTTTAATTTTTTTTTGGCCACCCCTGGTGATGCTCAGGGGTTGCTCCTGGCTATGCACTCAGAAATCGCTCCTAGCTTGGGAGACCATATGGGACACTGGGAGATGGAACCGCGATCTGTCCGAGGCTAGCGCATGCAAGGCAGATGCCTTACCGCTTGCATCACCGCTTTGGCCCCTGTTTTAATTTTTTTTGTCCCTGTCCTTCACTTGGGGGGGGGGACAGTCCCAGGTGAACAGACCTGAAGTAGGGGTGGTGTGAGGATTAAGAAAACAAGACAGATATGTGAGAGACAAACATGAGGTCAGAGGGCTCTTAGACTTGTGAACTGATGGTTCTCATGACAATCTTCCACGTACGGTATTTATTGTTCAGGGACAATCCACATGGGAGGAAGGGCAGTTAACAGAAAAATATCAACCTAATGCTAATCAAGTCTAAGTGGATCTTCACATCTCAAAAAGGGGTGCATATGGAAGAGGAAGCTAATGGAAAATGTCTGTGGATTTCTTCCTACAGGAGAGATGGCAGGGGGGTGATGGCATTCTAGTAATTTAGAAATTAAGAGTCCTTAGAAATTTGGAAATTTCTCTCCCTCTTCTTGGACAATCAACTCTCTAGCTCAATTTAATTATTTCTTGGATGTGTTCATATCCAACATCACTGTTGCCATGATTGTGATGACTGGGAATTTGCACACACTCACTTGCTTGTGGTGTTCTCTGGGGTTCATACTCCCTTAGTTACTCTGCTTACACATGTACTCACCTGGGGTATTCCCCCCTTTTATTGAGGTTCCTCACACAAACACTGCTGCAAGGTGATTGGAAATCCTTTGCCATGCTGGGAATCGCAGATAGCAGAGCTGCTGGGATTGTACTCAACACTTGGAAGCTGGAATGCTCCCAAGATATGAGCATCGACCACAAATCACCTTTTTATTTATTTATTTTTAAATTTTACTTAATTGAAACAAATGTGATCTACAAAGTTCTTCATAGTTGAATTTTAGGTATACAGTGAGTCAGGGCCATTCCCACCACTACTGTCAATCTCCTTCCACCAATGGACCCAGAGTGCATCCTATGCCATCACCCTTTGTTCCCTGGCTTGCAAGTATAACAGGCTCTTTTGAGTTTAGATTGTTAAAGTTTAGGTCTCTTGATTCTATTGTCATTGACTTTGGCTTGGATAATTAGTTCTGTCCTTTATTTGTCTATACCAAGGCATTTGAGACCACTTGACCCTCTGGCCCCCAGCCTTTCTTTATTCCTTTCTTAGTTTTATAGAAAAATGCAGGAATATGTGGTTAAAAAAAGTAATCCACGTCACGGAATCATCTTTTTTGCCCCCCAACTGTCACTTTTCTTTTTGTTGTTGAGTAGGGTCTGAAATAGCATAGATTGAAATGTCAAGACAATAGAAAAAGAATGTCGCACACAATAGTGTTCTTCCTTTGCCTTTCCTATTGGAAAGTTTGCTTTTAAGAAAGGCCATGATTTAGACTATCTAGAAGCTGCTTCATGTCTTGCTTTGGCTCATTTTGTATTCAGGTTCCGCATTTACCTCCAGACACTTTTTCTCTGTGACTTGTTCTCCTGCTGCTGTTCATCAGAGTTCTGGCTGACTCATATTAGCCACAAGGCATGCTGGGAGCATTTTAAAACAAAAGCCAAGCTCCCATTTTTAGCTCCTCTCAGCAAGGTCCAAGATGGATGATGCTCATTGGAGCTGCGTGGCCATCTGCTGCTCTTACACTGGGTGACTTAGACCCAACTTGCTGGAGCATAGTTACTGAATGGAAGTGCAAAGCTGTGCGTTAGACTCCCTATTATTATACTGCAAGCCACCCAAGTGCCTTGTTTTATTTTTAAACTTTTATTTTTGGCACCGCGATGTACAAGATCGATAATGGCAGGGTTGCGTGCATAGAGCATATTCCAACAACACAGCCTCTTCTGAGTGTCAGCTTCCCTCCGCCATCCCCCCTCCATCCCTCCCCCTCTAGTGATATGCTTCCCACTAAAGACCAATTTTCTGTTTCTTCATGGGACTTCATTGTTTCCTTACTAGGTTTCTTTATATACCTCATCTGAGGGGGATCATGCTATATCGGTCCCTCTCCTTCTGACTCACTTCACTCAGCATAATATTCTCCAGATCCATTCATGTAGCAGCAAATAGCACAATCTTGTCTCTAATTATAGCTGAGTAGTATCCTGTTCTGTGTGTGTGTGTGTGTGTGTGTGTGTGTGTGTGTGTAATTGTTTCTGTATTCGGTTATCTATTCTTAGGTGTGGCAATATACCACAATAAAGCTTATCAGATGGGTACTTTCAACCTTGCATGAGACAAACAAACACATGAGGAGACAAACACATAAGGACTTTGGGGTCCTTATGAGACTTTTAGGGTCATCTGGGCAGCCATATTCAATACAATATTGCTCCCCACCCTGAATTACCAACATGTTGAAGTTGACAGAGACATGAAGGGCAGAGAGTAGCACATTAACATTCAGTGTGGACACTAGGAGCAGAGGTTGGGATATTTCCAGTTGCCAATCAAAAGGCATCCTTAAAGTCTAAAATGACATAGTGACAATTTCCTATTCCTATTATAAGTTTTGTTTCTCCTTTTTATTATAACATCGTGGTTTCCCAAGTTGTTCATAATCCAGGGATTTCAGGCATGAAGTATTGTAACACCAGTCCCACCCTCATTGTGACCTTCCCTTCACCAGTGTCCCCAATCTCCTACCTACCACCAGAGCCTGCCCCCTCACAGGCATAAGCAAATTTGCTTCACATTGCTTGTTACAACACATAGGCCAACAGAAGTATTAAAATTTAAATCAATATAGGTCAAGTTGAAATGATGGTTCTCTCCATAATGTTACTAAAATCAGTGTTTAAGGATATACTGGGCTGTGGTTGGTGCTATTAGAACCTTCTGTATTTATATAGTTATATTTAATCCTTCTGTTTGGGCTCATTGAGTTTGGGAGATTATGATGGAATTTTCCCATTGCATTTCTTGTGAAACCATTGGGGAGACACTATAAGATTGAGGTGTCGGGGCCAGAGAGATAGCAGGGAAGGAAGGCGTTTGCCCTGCATGCAGAAGGACAGTGGTTCGAATCCCGGCATCCCATATGGTCCCCTGAGCCTGCCAGGAGTGATTTCTGAGCGTAGAGCCAGGAGTATCCCCTGAGCTTGCCAGGTGTGACCCGCCCAAAAAAGATATTGAGGTGTCCAGGATTAATAGAGCTGAAACAAATTTGGTGGCTTGGCAGTTTGATAATGTTAAGTTTGGGGCTGGATCCTTTCTGTTAGAGGATGTGGAATGTGGTGTTGAGCTGCTGTAGTTTATGCAGAATGGGGAATCTGCCCCGCTCCTTTTTGAGAAGGTCACAGAGGTATGGACTATATGAGAAGTATTGTGGCCATTATTTTCTTTTGGAGCTTGGTGAAGGAGCCAGGATCCTATTCTATTTTTAACCCTTTACATCTAAAAGATCTAAACTCTTTTATTCTATCCTGTTCTGGGCACAGCTGCCTGCTGTCTATTTTATTCTTTCCTGAATTCCCTTTGCTGTTCTCCAATGAAATCTAAAGGACCTAAACTTTTTCTCAGGGGACTCCTCTGGGTTTTTATTCGTGTCATGATTTCCCATATTTGAGCATCTTGGTCTATTTCCATTATTGTGAATATTGTTGTAATAAACATAGGAGTGCAAATATCTTTTCTGAGTAGATTTTTGGGGCCCTTGGGATAAATACTAAGAAGTGGAATTTCTGGGTCATAGGAGAACTCAAGTCCTATTTTTTTTTTTTTTGAGAAGAGTTTATATTGTTTCACAAAGACACAGAACCAGCTGGCATTCCCACCAACAGTGAATTAGTGTCCCTTTTATTCCACATCCATTGTGGAATATAATTGGTTGGTTTTTGCCTCTCTCACTGGTATGTGATAATACCTTAAAGTTGCTCTGACTTGCATTTCCCCGAAGATAACTAATACAAATCATTTTTCATATTCCTTTTCGCCATCTGTATGTCTTTTTTGAGGAAATTTCTCTTCCTCTTTTGATGTTTTCTTTTTGTCAAGTTCTACTAATGATTGGATGTTAACTCTTTGTCATAAGAATAATGGGAAAATATTTACTGCCAGTCTGAGGGTTGCCCTTTTACTTTGCTTTCTTCGGCATCTTAGTTTGATATAGTCCCATTTGTTTATCTTTGCTTCATTTGCTTAGTCAATGGTATTAAATCTTTGAAGACACCTCTAGGTTAAATGTCATGAGATATTCTTTTTTTTTTTTTTTTTTTTGGTTTTTGGGCCACACCCGTTTGACGCTCAGGGGTTACTCCTGGCTATGCACTCAGAAATCGCCCCTGGCTTGGAAGGACCATATGGGACGCCAGTGGATTGAACCACGGTCCCGTCCTGTGCTAGCTGCTAGAGCTTGCAAGGCAGACACCTTACCTCTAGCGCCACCTTCCCAGCCCCATGAGGTATTCTAACAGTGTTTTCTTTACCTTTTTAGAGTAAGGCTTCAATAGCAAATCTGACATTGTGGTCTGTGCTAGTCTAGTGAGCACAAGACAGATGCCTTGCTGCTTGCATCATCACTCTAGTCCCAAGTTTCCATTTTTTAAGCAAGAAGATTAACTTGTAAGACCCTTTCTTGTATACTGTTTATAGTTTGTAAGTAAGGATGCAGTGGTATCTTTTATTTGTTTGTTTGTTTGTTTATTTCATTTTTGGGGGCTACATCTGGCAGTGCTCAGGGTTTACTTCTGGCTCTGGATCAGTCCTTGGAAGATTTAAGGGAACTATATGGGGGACTGGGGATTGAATCAAGGTCGGCAGCATGCAATGCAAGTGTCTTCTCAACTGAACTTTTGCTCCTGCCAGACTACAGTGTCATTGATTCTCCATTTGGACCTAATAGAAAATTCTCTGTCTATCCCTTGAGAAAAGTCAGCTCTGCTCTGCCTCTTTCAGAGGATTAAGTGACAAAAAAAAAAAGAATCTATTATATTCACAGAGCATTAAGCAACAACAGAACTTAAGAATATAATTATTATCCTATGCAACTGTGGGCCTTCAATATAGTAGTTAAGCTTGTTTCAATTGATTTTTTAAGGCCTGGTACCTCCAGATAAAGGAATTTATTTTTTTTTATTACAGTTTTGTAATTGAATTTATGCTTTCATGGAGGCATATAGCATTGTAGAGGTTTGCAATGTTTTGGTGCATTTATACACAATCTCTATCAGTTAATGCTTCCAGCTTAGTACATCAATTTTCTTTTGTGTGTTTGTAAGAACAGTTAAGATGTAGGAGTTAAGAAGGCAACTTACATAGCTTTAGTGACTGTGGAAAAGCATTAAGAGATTTCTTAGGGAAAATGAAGAGCCAAAAAAAAAAAAAAAAGGATAAAAAGGACAAAATCGAGTAAGGTAAAAGCAGGCATAGTCGGTAGAAATGACAAAATGCAAAAATGCTTAGATGCAGCAAAGTAGCAGGCCTGATATAAAAGCGATGACTTGTTACAGTGAAGGCCATGAAACGAGAGGAAAAATGTGTTTAGGGATAAGAAAACTGTAAAACATTACAGGATTAAACAGTACAACTTTTAGGAGACTTTTCACTTTCTGTACAATTTCATTACCAACTAGATTCTGTTTTCTCTGAGATCTCAGGAAATAATGATCTGCCTGAAAAATGTAAGGATAGTTGACTTGAGCAGTTGTAATAAGAAACTCTCAAGTCTAAGAGACTTAGTTTTATAAAGCGCAGTGTAGAGTGAGCCAGACAGTGCTCCTGACTCAGGGCTGGCTGGCTGGGCCTTCTTGGACCTACCTACCTACTACCTACCCTCCCTCCCTCCCTTCCTCCCCTCCCACCCACCCTCCCTCCCACCCTCTCTCTCTCCCTCCCTCCCTCCCTCCCTCCCTCCCTCCTTCCTTCCCTCCCTCCCTCCCTCCCTCCCTCCTTCCTTCCTTCCTTCCTTCCTTCCTTCCTTCCTTCCTTCCTTCCTTCCTTCCTTCCTTCCTTCCTTCCTTCCTTCCTTCCTTCCTTCCTTCCTTCCTTCCTTCCTTCCTTTTCTCTCTCTCTTTCTTTCTTTTTCTCTCTCTTTCTTCCTTCCTTCCTTCCTTCCTTTCTTTTCTCTCTCTCTTTCTTTCTTCTTTCTTTCTTTTTCCTCTCTCTTTCTTCTCTCTCTCTCTTCCTTCCTTCCTTCCTTCCTTCCTTCCTTCCTTCCTTCCTTCCTTCCTTCCTTCCTTCCTTCCTTCCTTCCTTCCTTCCTTCCTTCCTTCCTTCCTTCCTTCCTTCCTTCCTTCCTTCCTTCCTTCCTTCCTTTCTTTCTTTCTTTCTTTCTTTCTTTCGTGCTGAGGATAGAATGGAGGCTCCACATGCTAAGTACATTTTCCAGTTCTTCATGCCATCCCGTGGGGCCCACAGTTAATTTTATTTTACACATTCATCTAAATAGGCTCTCAGGTACTCAAACTATATATTAAAGAATTTAAAAGTGGTACCTAGGCCAGGACTAACTCCTGGTAGTCCTGGTAGAACAAGAGGTACAGTGTTTGCCTTGCATGCCATTGACCTCAGTTTGGTTCCCAGCACTGCCAGAGGTCACTTCTGAGCACAGAACCAGGTATGGCCCCTGAACACGGTGAGGTGTGGCCCCAAGCCATCTCTTCAAAGGTATAAAAGATCTTTGTATTATAACATGAGATAAGTAACTTGGCTGAGAATTGTGGCTGAAACATTTTGTATCTTGAAAGGGCACAGTAGGGGTGGCCTGGGGAGGGTTCAAGGGGAGGGTCCTGGGCAGGATTCGAGGGGAGGGTCCTGGGCTCTGCTGTGGCAGTAATAAAGGCCAATGACTTTGTACATGGAGATCCTGAAAGTAAACATTATTGTCACTGTGATACCTCAGCTTCAAAAGATCAATACAAATATTTTTCGCATCTAAATCAAGAGAATAAAGACAGTCTCAAGATGTTCTTTTCTTTTTGAGGTGTGGATAGAATTAATTCTTGTCAATGAAAAGACAAATTAGATGCAATCATTTTGGTGTTTCCCTTCTAAACATTGGTTTGCAAAGTACTTGGGACATCTGGATTTGTGCTGTGTAAGAATTCTATTTAGATAATTTTCATGACGATCTGGTTAAAATGATCTTAAGATGAATTTGCAAAATTACCATCATTAGCGCGTGTGCCTTATTTCCTTATATTTCAGCATCAGTGTCTTGTGTGGCAGTTTGTACTGTCAGTCAATTATGTCTGTGTTAAACAGTGTTGGCTTCAAGATAAACAAAATTAAGAATCCAAACATCTTTAAACTGTCCCCATTGTCAATTCAGTTGAGTGAGCAAGAAGCTTACGTTCCCCTTATACACACTCAAGGATCCACTTAAGTTTGCAGAATTCCTTTGTCCATTTAAAAATGATTAATAAAAATAACAATAAAAAGAGAAAATCAATACTGGGAAGCCATTAGAAAAAATGAAGTCATGAAATTTGCCTATAGATGAATGGACATGGAGGTTATTAAACTGAGTAAAATGAGTCAGAGGGAGTGGGATAGACACAGAATAGTCTCACTCATCTGTGGAACTTAAGAAAAATCAAAGAAAGTATGGTAATAATATCCAGAGACAATAGTGATGAGGGCTGGGAGGACCAGCCCACGATATGAAGCTTGCTACAAGAGTGGTGAGTTCAGTTAGAGAAATAACTGTACTGATAACTACCATGACAATGATAGTGAGAGAGAGAGAAGCCAAATACTTATCCCAGAGACAGACAGGGGGTGAGAATGGGGGAGAGAAATTGGGGACATTGGTCGCTGCAAAATTTCACTGGTGAAGAGTGATATACATTTGATAAATGAAGCCCAACTATGAATATTGCTGTAACCATGATGCTTAAATAAAGAAATTATTTAAAGAAAAAAAAAGAAGACCATTAAAATAGTTTTAGGGCAAATTTGAAATTCTCACATTCCATTGGTATCTCTTCTCAAACCTAACCCTAAAGGTATTAGGGGAGTGAGAGGGAGGTTCTGGAAAAGCTCCAATTAGCTTTGAGAGACAGTCTTAAGATGGCAGAGGTGGGGGGATTAAAGGGGGTTGGTGTAAGTGAGTGGCTGGGTCTTTGAATAGCTTCTTTCCTAGGAGAAGGAAGAACCAACTCCAACATGTTGGTTGCTCCTTACCTTCTAACTTTAGGAGGCAAATAATTGGCATCTCTTCTGTTATTATCCTCCCCAGCTTTATTGGTATATAATTAACAGAGTCCATCGACGGCATCCAATGTGATTAGTTGCACATATATATTGTGATTTTTCTTGCACAATGTTAATGAATAAATTGTCATCTCACAGAACTCCTATTGTATTGTTATGATGGATGGAACCATGAAAACTCTATTCCCATAACAAATTTCAAGGGGACAATATAGTTTTGCCGACATCATTACCATGCTGGACTACAGATCCCCCCAAGAAGGACAACTGAAACTTTGTATCATTGACCAAAATCTCCCCATTTCACACCACCTCTGGCTAATGTTGACACCAGGTCCTCTCTGTTCTCTGCTTTCCTCTGAGTTTGGTGGCTTTATATTACACACCTACTTGAGGTCATATATTGTCTTTGCTTTATTTCACCTTGCATAATGCCCTCAAAGTCTATTGATAGGGTCACAAAAGGCTCATTCTGGTTTCTATGGCTGTGTATGTTTGTGTATGAATATACATATATGAATATGTATATGAATATGTAAATATGATATATATAAATATCCCTCTATTCCCATATATCTGTACACACAAATCTTTTAACCATTGTATTTTCTTTGCCCATTCATCTATTAGTGGCACTTAGATTGTTCCGTATCTTGCTAATATGAATTACACATGGGAATTTAGGTATATCTTTAAAAGACTGACTTCATTTTCTTTCAAATTTATACCCAGAAGAGGAATTTTTGGATCTTATGGTGATTCTATTTAAGACTTTTTAAATAAGGGGCTGGAGTAATAGCACAGTGGGTAGAGTGTTTACCTATCACACGGCTGACCTGACTTCGATTCTCGGCATCCCATATGGTCCTCCCAGCCTACCAGAAGTGATTTTTGAACTCAGAGCCAGGAGTAACCACTAAGTGTTGCTCGGTGTGGACCCAAACAAATAAAAACAAACAAACAAAGAAAAATATTTTTGAGAATCTACTCTTTATCCACCACTATCAATTTACATTTTACTAATGAAACATTTGCCTATATCCTAGCCAACATTTCTATTTTTTGAAATTAATTTACTGATAATTAGTGATATTGAGTACCTTTACTTGTACTTGTTAGTTTCTTTTCTATTTGATTTGGAAAATAACTATTCATGGTTCTTACTTTTTTGTTTGTTTTGTTTTTGGGTCACACCTGGCAATGTTTAGGGCTTAATCTTGGCTCTGTGCTCAGGGATCACTCCTGGCAGACTATACTGGGTGCCAGGGATCAAATTTGGGTCAGTAATATGTGAGGCAAGTAACTTACCCATTACCCTATCTCTCCTACTCATTTTAAATGGGATTTTTGGGCTATTAATTGAACAAGTTATTTATTTCTTTGGATACTAATTTCCTATCAAATATGTGCTCTTTTCTCCTGTCCAAAAGTTGTATTTTAAATGGACTGATTATTTATTGTATTCTCAGAGGCGTTTTACTTTGCTGTGTTCCACTGTTTATAAGTGTTTTTTGTTGCTTTATCAAAAGGACAATGTCACAAAAATTTTTCTATGTGTTTTCAAGATGATGTAATCAAATTAAGACAAGGTTGTGCTAGATTTATTTTTCTTTTTGGGCCACACCCAGTGATGCTCAGGGGTTACTCCTGGCTATGCACTCAGAAATTGTTCCTGGCTTGGGGGACAATATGTGATGTCAGGGAATCGAACCATGGTCTGTCCTAGGTTAGCAGTGTGTAAGGCAAATGCCCTACTGCTTGCGCCACCCTTCCAGCCCCAAGGTTGTGCTAGATTAATATGAATCCCCAAATAGTCACTGATGCCTTTATACAAAGAAGAAATTTGGGACTTAGTAATATATAGGGATAGAACACAAAGCACCAATTGATAATGGTAGAGGAAGATTTGTAAGACAAATAGATTTAAGAATTGCCACAGTCCCAAAGGCCTTAAATGATTGTCTCTTTTAGCCCTCATAGGCAGAATGCCCCTGCTACACCTTGGTTTTGGATTCATGGCTCTAAAGTCATATGAGAATAAAGTTATGTTGTTTTAAGCTACAAGTTTGGCAGCTGAAAATAGATGGTCACCAAGTCACAATGTTGATACAAATGCCCTTCTTTATTTTAAATCTAATAACAGTGATATACATAGTTTAAGAGTTATTGATGGTTGAGTTTGTCTTCAAATGTTCCAGCACCCATCCCTTCACCAGTTTCCTACAGCCAATATTCCCAGTTTCCTTACTGTCAATGTCCCTACAGCCTGCTTCTATGGCAAACACTTTTCTTCTCTCTCTAGCTCCCCCCCCCTTTTTTTTTTCCTTTTAGGCACTGTGATTTGCAATACAGCTCCATGCATATCACTTTATCGCTTTTCGGCACTCAATTCTTGTCCAGAGTGATCATTTCCAACTATCATTGTTATCGAGTCCCTTCTTTGTCCAAATTGAACTCTCCTACATCTTTTGTGACAAGCTTCCTGTCATGGATCATTTGGATATTATTCCCAATATGATAGTTTTCTTCTTTTTTATATTCTACAAATGTGTATGATCATTCTATGTCTGTCCCTCTCCCTTTGACTCATTTAGCATGATATTCTTCATGTCTATCCATGTATAAACACGTTTTATGACTTCATTTCCCCCCTAGCATCTGTGTGGTATTCCACTGTCTAGATAAAAGTACCACAGTTTCTTTATTCACTCATCTGCTCTCAGGCACTTGGGTTGTTTCCAAATTCTACCAATTGTGAATAGTATTTCATAAAAATAGGAGTGCAGAAGCCTTTTAATTTTTTTTTGCAGTGAAACACTTCTTATTCTTATTGATTTCCCTTTCTTGTCATTTTAGCAAATTAGTATTAGTAATCATTTTTTTAAAAGCTTAATTTAAACCAGCGTTTTACAAGGTTGTTCCCAATACTTTTGCTTCAGGTATTCAATCTTCAACACCAGCTCTCTCACCAATGTGACCTGCCCTTAAACCAAAGCCCTCAGTTTTCACCCTCCACCCTTGCGAGTCACTGCCCTTAGTAGGCACAAAATGATTTACTTTAAATTGTTTGTTGCAACATAAATCTTATAATGGTGTTATTAAATACATTGCGTAAGTATATTTTGAGCTGGTAGATATTAGTTGAGCCTTCTGTGTTATTGATTTTACTCAATGAAGTTAGTAAACATCTATGCAAATTTTTCCTCTGATTTTTAGTACTTCTACTGGGCTGTCGGCACTGTGAAGTTTGGAGGTGTCATGTGGCTGCATATGGGATCACATGCTTCAGGAGCTTTTTTTTTTTTTTTTTTTGTTTTTGGGTCACACCCGGCAGTGCTCAGGGGTTATTCCTGGCTCCAGGCTCAGAAATTGCTCCTGGCAGGCACGGGGGACCATATGGAACGCCGGGATTCGAACCGATGACCTCCTGCATGAAAGGCAAACGCCTTACCTCCATGCTATCTCTCCGGCCCCGCTTCAGGAGCTTTGGAGCTGGGGATCATCACATGCCAACATTTCTCTGAGATCAGCTATAAAGCTGGGCCATTTTTCTGATGGTGCTGGCAAGAGTCAGATATGGGTGGGTGGATGGAGCTCTGGGCCTTTGACAGGGTAGAAGCTTGGTCTGGCTACATCTGGGCACAGTGGAAACTAGATCTACCTGGAATCACTTGGCTTCAGGCATCTTTCTGAGGTCAGCATCAGCAATTTCTTTAGTTTTTGTTGGTCTTTACAAATTTTTTGGATAAAGTAATTATCCAAAGAATTAAATTTTTTTTTTTGGGACCACACCTGGTGATGCTCAGGGGTTACTCCTGGCTATGTGCTCAGAGCTCAGAAATCACTCCTGGCTTGGGGGACCATATGGGATGAACCGTGGTCCATCCTTGGTTAGCATGCATACGGCAAGTACCCTACCGCTTGTGCCACTGCTCTGGCAAATAATTAATTCTTTAGAATGTTACTTCCAGCAACTGACAAATACATGTTTAAAGGCCTTTCTGGAAATGTCTGTGGTCTCAGCAGGGCACCAGAAGACAAGAAAAAATTTGCAGTTGAATGTACTAACTAAAAAAAAAAAAGAAAGTACATTTGTTTAATGGTGTGTAATAATTTATTCCTAAAGTAGAAATTTAACTCATGTTTGAAATTTTGTGTGGATTATTTTGTGTGTAGAAAGAATGAAGAGCAAGGCTTTTTTTGCTTAACTTAATGTTTTATTTGGTTGAAAGAGTTCATTTAAACAACTCAAGGTTAAGTTAAATGAAGGTAGAATGTTCTACGTAAAACCATGATTTGACATTTGGAGACCTATTGTAAAGGCAATGCAATCAAAATTCAGGAGGCATGTGGGTTTTTGAAAATTGAAGAGTAGAGTGGGGGAAAAAGAATAGTCAATGGAGAAAGAATGTTTCTTCTGACAAGATGGCCGATAGCTTTATTGTTTGTGAATAGTAATACCATACAATATACATATATTTTTAATATCCCACAAATGAGTGCAATTATACTGTCTATTTCTCTCCCTTTGACTCAATTTGCTCAGCATAATGCTTTTTCCTAACAGCTATGTAGTATTTTATTGTATAGATGTATTACAGTTCTTTATCCATTCAACTGTTCTCTGGCAGTTGAGTTGTTTCCAGAATCTGGCTATTGTGAATATTGCTACAATAAACATAGAAATACAAAGAGCTTTTCTACATTGTGTTTTTGAGCTTTATTCATTAGGTTTTTTTAAATTAAATTTATTTAAGGAAAATGCATCCCATAGTTGACTTAACTGATCATAATACATTTGTTTCAAGATGACCAAAGCAAAACTATTAAAAAAACAGAAAATAGAAAGAAAAACTAAAGAAATGGAAGAGAAAGGAAAGAAGAAAAATTTCAGTAGCAAGTTTATTTTTGAAAATTATTGAATTACCAATTAACTCATTAAAGCACTAGTAGAAGATTTAGTAAACACTCTTTTTTTTTTTTTAAGGATAAGAGTTAAAGAAATACAGTAAAAATGGTGTTAGAGTGGCAATTGTTGTTGCTTGCATAGGCCCAACAAAATATGGGGGAAATGGAAAGAAAAAGCCTTGGCCTAAATACAGGGAGACCTTACCCCTGAAGTTTTCTGGCATAAGACCAACTCTGGGCTCCAGGCATACTAGTTTGTCCAACCCCTGAGTCATTCTCTGTGGTCTCAGTAAAATTTCTTTGAACAATCGCTATTGTTGGTGTCAGGTTTCTGTAGTTAAACAGCCTGGTTTCTGTGCATTTATTCATTAGTTTTTAAAATAATCACTTGTGAAACAATTTCTTTTCTTTTCTTTTTTTGGGTTTTTGGGTCACACAGGGGTTACTCCTGGCTCTACACTCAGAAATTGCTTCTGGCAGGCTCAGGGGAACCATATGGGATGCTGGGATTTGAACCACTGTCCTTCTGCATGCAAAGCAAATACCCTATCTCCATGCTATCTCTCCGGCCCTGTGGCACAATTTTTTTTTTTTTTTTTTGGTTTTTGGGCCACACCCGGAGTTGCTCAGGGGTTACTCCTCGCTGTCTGCTCAGAAGTAGCTCCTGGCAGGCACGGGGGACCATATGGGACACCGGGATTCGAACCAACCACCTTTGGTCCTGGATCAGCTGCTTGCAAGGCAAACGCCGCTGTGCTATCTCTCCGGCCCCCCCCTTTTTTTTTGGCCTGTGGAACAATTTCTAATGATGGTTATGTTAAGACCATATGATGTAGGAGATTCAAAGCTGAAACTCAAAAAATCAGTGCTCTGGATCATAAATTAACAATTTAATTTTTGTTATTGGGCTACACCAGCTGTACTCAGGACTTACTCTTGGCTCTGTGCTCAGGGTCACTCCTTGGGGTGCCAGATATCAAATCCAAGTTGGCTGCATGCAAGACAAGCAACTATCTTCTGTTCTGCCACTCTATCCCATTAAATAAGCAATTTTTTTGATAAAATGTACAAAAATGTGTTTTTATAAAGTAAATAACTTAGAGTTTATATAGGCCAAGAGTCAAAGCTGAGGATTTTTGTTTGTTTGTTTTTTTTTTTTTTGGGTCACACCCGGCAGCGCTCAGGGGTCACTCCTGGCTCTACGCTCAGAAATTGCTCCTGGCAGGCTCAGGGGACCATATGGGATGCTGGGATTCGAACTACTGACCTTCTGCATGCAAGGCAAACGCCTTATCTCCATAATCTCTCTCTGGCCCCAAAACTGAAGCTTTTATATATGTGTCAATGTAATGACATAATATAAGTTTCCAAATTCTTGAGTTGACAGAGTTCTAAGTAGAGTCATAAGATAAATAGACGTGTATCTAAGTCTACTAATGAGAACACATTTGTTTAATTTTACTTAATTTTTGAATTTTATTTAAATAGGGCTCAGATTCAGTTTTCTCTATTAACAAACTCAAATGGCAAATATCAAATATTAATGATGATCTATAATAAACTTTTGCATATTTCCTCTCGACACTCTCTTTTCACACAGGTAAGGACTGCTAAATATTGATATGAATTTATATTCATGAACATATGACTCTCAATGAACATATGTGTTTTCTTGGAAGGTATTTATAGAGTTCTATTCAAGCGTTCTCTTGAGATTGTTAGCTAAAAACTCCTCAATTGTACAGTTAAATAATGTTTAAATATAGAAATTTCCTTAGCAATTGCAGCGCGGTGTGAAAAATGAGGCTGAACTATAATTTGAATACATCTGCTCAAATGTGTGGAAATAGGGTTCTTGCTTCTTGTTTTAATGTTTGACAGCATAGACAGTATATAAAGCAGATTGACAGTACCTGTGACTCAGTCAATGTCAGTTGTCTTTGGAGTGCTAATCCTTATTGCACTTTAACATTTACCTATAAGTGATATTTCACCTAGTAATTTTAGGTGGAACTAATCAAGAAATATGATTGGATTTGTAACACAAACTAATTTTCAAAGCCATTTGGGATTTGACAATGTTCTTTGACATTGTTCTTTTAGAACAATGGCAGATTTTTGTCTTGAACGCAAAAGATTGTCATACAATATAACTCCCTCTTTTTGTCTCCTAAAGTTTGCTCAGGAGAGTTGGGGTCCCATCCAATGATTCTTTCTGACTGTTCAATGTGAGAGTTATAGAATATGGTGCTGCTTGGGTTCTGAGGTTCTGGGGTCCCACGGGTTGATGTGATGATGCTCAGAGAAGGATGACTGAGACTTGAGCTGGGGTTAGTTGCATGTAGGATAAATGCCTGTATTCCTGTCGCCAGACCTGATAATAAAATGTTAATGTGCTAATCCATAGGTAACTCTGGTGAAATTAGTATGTGGTAGAGAAAGTCTAATTCAATAATAAATAATAGATTAAACTATTTCTTACTAAGTTTCTGTTGAACCATAAAACTACCAAGTATAGGCACTAAGCACCATTTTGACTAACTTTGTGAATCTGTCCAGTCTTTCCTCTTTTGTACTGTACACATTTTTAAATTTGGGGGGGGGTTTGGATCACACCCAGAGATGTTCAGGGTTTATTCCTGGCTCTGCATTTAGTAATTACTCCTAGAAGTGTTCAGAAGATCCTAAGGGATGTCAGGAATTGAACCTGGGGTGGCCACAGGCAAGGGCACCTGTTGTTGTACTATCACTCAGGCCCTTGACACATTTTAAATTATTTATATTTTATTACTTTATTTAAACACCATGGTTTAGAAAACTGTTCATAATACAGTTGTTTCAGGCATTCCCTATTCCAACACCAATCCCATCACCAATGTAACATTCCTGTCCACCCTTGTCCTCACTTTCCCACCCGCCACCAAGCCTGCTCCCTTGGCAGACTCAAAGTAATTTATTTTGTATTGATTGTTGCAACTAAATGGTGATAGAATTATGGGAGAAAACTTCAGTAAAAGAAAATTTCTGAAAATTGTTATATTTCACAATGGGATCATGAAGTCATTGTCTAAAGATTTACTAAGCTATTTGCTGCTTGTTGAGCATTCTGTAATGCTCTTTTTGTTGAATTGAGGGAGCTTCTGTGCTACTTTCCTATCTGATTTGGCATGCTCCTCCTGAGGTGTCAGGATTCAGGAATTTGGAGATGATGTGCTGGGTGCTCTAAGAATTCCAAGATTATTAGAGCTGGGCTGATGGTTTACTCTGTGGAGGCTGTGGACTATAGATGTGGCTGCTGAGACTTCCAGAAGTAAGGGGGGAAGGCTGCCCACCTTCACTCTGAGAAGGCTCCAGAATTATCAGCTCCCAAACTGGAATTCTTACTGGTCTGCAGAGATTAATCAGGAAGCTGTGAAGTTGGGTTGTTGGCATGTTGGCAACCGTATGGTGTGGATGCAGCTGCTGGGACTTCAGCTGGGTAGGGATTTCACTCACCTACCTCCTCCAGTGGGAGCCCCAGAATTTCTAGCTGGAAGACTGGTGTGTTGATTTAATATAAAATATAGTGTCTTTATTGTAAATTATGCCCAGAGATGAGGGCCAGAAAGACTGGCTCATGATATGAAGCTCACCACAAAGAGGAGTGAGTGCAGTTAGAGAAATACCTACACAAATACTATCATGACAATGTTAATGAGTGAGAAAAGTAGAATGCCTGTCTCAATACAGGCAGGGGGTGTGGGTGGAGGGAGATGGGGGGCATTGGTGGTGGGAATGCTGCACTGGTAAAGGGGGCTGTTCTGTTTATGACTGAAACCCAACGACAATCATGTTTGTAATCACAGTGTTTAAATAAAGATATTAAAAAAATATAATGCCTAATGGAGAAAGTCCACGTGGTGGGGTGAGGCCTTGGCTGGACACCTCTTGTTTTTCCTGCTGGCGGGACTGAAGATGCAGGATAACAGAGTAGAAATAATTATAAGCAGTCAGTTAAAGTTTTATGAGTCAGCTACTTTATTCCACGGCCCTATTTATGCCATATTCAGACTCTGCGCCATGTCTGCCTAACTCATCTCTTTCTCTCATGTGCTCTCTCTGTCTCCCTTTCAGTTGCTCTCCATGCTTCCTTACTTCCCCCCTTCCTTCCTCCTCCAGCCAGCACCTTTTATTCTTTATTCCAAACCGAAGACCCCCCTCCCCAGATGTGAGTGGGTCTGACCATCCAAGTGATATTAACATTTCAATACAAAGTTTAGAGCTTTGGGAGAAGAGGCACCTCACATTTTCTACCTTCTTAATTCTATAAAATTCTAAATTTATATTTATATAGAAATAATCTATATTATTATATATAAATATATCTATCTATCCATATGGTACCCTAATTTCTTTTTTCAAAATATTTCTTTCATTTATTTCTAAAATATCATGACATAAAATAGGGTAATATAAAACACTAGACATAATATTGGAACCTTAAAAAGATTGAAGGGTAAGTAATGTTAGGTATTTGGAGGTCTTTATAATATTTGTCTTCAATATCAGTTTCCCTGCCTGCTTTCCCACCTACGACCTTCCAGGTGGAGGGTGCTGTTGAGACCCTAATAAATAGGTGTCAAACTAGCCGGTCAGGGTCTTTTGGGCAGTTAGCTGGCAGACTCTGTGCATGGAGAGAGCAGAGACAGGATAGTTGCAGGGCAGCTGAAAGAGACTGCTTTTTTTATGAAAATAATTTCTTTATTTAAGCACCATGGTTACAAACATTTTCATAATTGAGTTTCTATTTTTAATCACTAGCGATGTGTGATCTCAAAAGATCATGCATGACCGTATTTACATTGGTATCTGCTTCTGGACTTCCTTTGATTTCTGGTGGCATATACTTAATGTTCTGATTTTTGTACATGTATGATGAACACATAATTCAGCCTATATTGCGAACTCTGTTTGCATTTCCTGGTTTCCCTGAACTTCTGAATTATATACCCACTAACATGATTAATGATTTTTCTTTTTTCAATGAAGCTAAATTTTATTTATTTATTTATTTTTTTTGTGTTTATTTATTTTTTTTTTTGGGTCACACCCAGCACTGCTCAGGGGTTATTCCTGGTTCCAGGCTCAGAAATTGCTCCTGGCAGGCACAGGGGACCATATGGGGCGTCGGGATTTGAACCGATGACCTCCTGCACGAAAGGCAAACGCCTTACCTCCATGCTATCTCTCCGGCCCCAAAATTTTATTTTTTAATTTTATTTTTATTTTTTGTTAAGACAATGATTAACAAAGTTGTTCATAATAGAGTTGTTTAAGGCATACAATGTTCATCACCAATCCCATCATCAGTGTTCCCTTCCTCCATCAATGTTCCCAGACTCCTTCCCACCCCTAGTTTCTCCTTGACAAGCATGTAACACATTTATTTTATACTAGCTGCTTCACCTTTTCAACTTTGAAAAAAATTTTTTCATGGAATTACATGTTTCCACAAATTATTTAATTGCAAACCAATGTCACAATTTTATTTCTTGCTAGGTTGTAGGTACAAAACAAAACAAGAAAACTCCTGTCTTATTCTCTCATATTTTTCTTTTCCTCATTAATTATTTGATAAAATCTTAAAATTTTGTCACTTTCATGTAGGAGTCTTTTATATTTCCTTTGTTGGGTGTTTTTTGGCTAGGAAAAAACAAACATAAACAAGCAAACATAAACATTAAAAACCAGAAAAGAAAAAAATAAGTTTATCTCAACTCCAGGTGCAACTTTTACCCTCTGTCATTTTTTTTTTTAATTTTTGGGTCACACTTGGCAGCACCCAGAGGTTACTCCTGGCTCTATGCTCAGAAATTGCTCCTGAAAGGCTTGGGGGACCATATAGGATGCTGGGATTAGAACCACCATCCTTCTGCATGCAAGGCAAATGCCCTACCTCCATGCTATCTCTCTGGCCCCAGCTTTTTATTTTATTTTAAAATTTATTTTAAAGTCTATTTCAATGCCCATCCCCTCTCTACATTCACAAAGGAATGGCAGGGATTTTGACAGGGATTGGAGGGGATTCTGGAAAAGGCCTAATATCTATGCAGGCAGACCCCCAAAATGCAATTTTGAAAGCTCATCGATTTAAGCTTAAACTTTCTAAGATCTCATTAGATCTTTGACACTTTTAGAACATCAAAGAATGGATTAAATATCTGTTTGTTTGTTTTGGGGACACACCTGGTGGTGCTCAGGTCTTACTTTTGGATCTGCACTCAGGAATCTTTCCTAGCAGGGCGTGGGGACCATACAGGATGCCAGGGATTGAGCTACAGTCGGTTGCCTGCAAGGCAAGTGCTTTATCTGCTGCACTATCGCTCCAACCTCAGTTTCTTTATTCAGTTATCAGTTGTTGGACACTTGGGTTGTTTATAGGTTTTGGCTATTGTGATCAGTGATGCAATGAACTTAGAAATGCAGTTGTCTGGGCCGGAGAGAGCATGGAGATAACCCCTGAGCACTCCCGGGTGTGACCCAAAAACCAAAAACCAAAAAAAAAAAAAAAAAAAAAAAATGCAGGTGTCTTTTCTGACTAGTTTTTGAGCCCTTCGTGTAGATGCCAAGAAGTGAAATTGGTGGGTCATAGGGAAGCTCGGTTCCTATTTTTTGGAGAAGTAGCCATATTGTTTTACAAAAAGGATGGACCAGTTGACATTCCCACTAGCAATGAATGAAGGTGCCCCTTTCCCCCACATCCAAGCCAACACTGGTTATTTTTGTTCTTTGTGATGAGTTCCAGTCTCATTGGGGAGGGGTGATATCTTGTTCTGATTTGCTTTTCTCCATCTACCTTTTGGTCATCTGTATGTCTTCTTTGAGAAAGGTTTTGTTTATGTTTCCTTCCCATGATTCGATGTGTTGGCTTTTTTCTTGTATATTCTCTATATCTTGGAGATATTTTGTCATCATCAGATGAGTGTTGAGCAAATCTTTCATAGTTTGTGGACAGTCTTTAATTTATCCAATGTGTCCTTGTGGTACAGAATTTCTTAGTTTAATATAGTCCCATTTGTTTATCTTTGCTTCCATTTGTTTGGTCAGTGTCACTGAATCATTGAAGACACCTCTGTACTTCTGTATTCAATGCCATCAAGTGTTCTACCTATTCTTTTCTTGATATGATCTATGGATTCAGGTCTGATTTTGAGGTCTTTAATTCATTTATTTTCTTTAATTCATTTTTATTTTAATTTTTTTGTGAATGGTATTAGAAAGAGGTCTGAGTTCACTTTTTTTTTTTGCACTTGTGACTTGTCAGTTTTCCCAACTCCATTTATTGACGTTTTCCTTGCTCCACTTCATACTTTTTTGCTCTGTTATTGAAGATTAACTGTCCCTAAATCTGAGGCTCTGTTTCTGGATTCTCAATTCTTTTTCACAGTCTGAGAGGCTTTCCTTATGACAACATTGTTATAATTTTGATGGCTGAAGTTGAAGAAAGAGAAGGGCTCCATTTTCCTTTTCCCTAGAATTTGATTCTGGCATCATATATGGACCCCATGTTTGCCAGGAGTAACCTTTGAGGACCCCTGAGTGTGGCCCCAAAACAAATATAATATATATTAAAATAAAAATTAGATTTTTTTCTTTAGCTTTAATCTTTCTTTACTTGTGCTAAAAACTAGTCTGAATCTCAGTGCAACTAAAATAATAGGCATCTTTGCAGAGAGTCTTGAACTCTGTTCGGTGCTTCTCACATTATTCTGGTATTGGCCACTGAGTTTCTTATTTCTTCTGAGCCTAAGACCTTAGATATCTGAGATTTATCAAATAATATGAATGTCTCTCTTCTCTCTCTCTCTCTCTCTCTCTCTCTCTCTCTCTCTCTCTCTCTCTCTCTCTCTCTCTCTCTCTCTCAACTTTGGGGTCATACCCAGTGGTATTCAGGGCTGACTCCTGACTCTGTGCTGAGAACTCACTCCTGGTGGGGCTCAGGAGACATTACAAAGGTGTTGGAGATAGAATCTGGGTTGGCTACATGCAAGGCAAGTTGTCTTCCTACTACACGATCTTTCCAACTTAGTTTTGAGATGGCCAGTCAGTTAATAGTCACTCATGCTGGCACCCGCGAGGAACTCTGCAGGCAGTGCTCAGGGGCTGTCTTGGATCATGTTTTGTCTGAGATGGAACCTAGGACCACACACATGCAAAGCTTAAGATTTACCACCTGAGCCATATATCCAGTTCTCTTGAGGGAAGAGAATACGTATCATCATGGCAGTGCTAACTCCCATTCCTTGACCATTAAAATTGCTATGGTCCACTGGGGCTGGAGAGATAGCATAGTGGTAGGGTTTTTGCCTAGCATGCAGTCAACCTAGGATGGACAGTGGTTCAAATCCTGGCATCCCATATGGTCCCCTGAGCCAGCTAGGAGCAATTTCTGAGCAGAGAGTCAGGAGTAGCCCCTGAGTGCCACTGGGTGTGAACCCCCAAAAACCAAAAAAATCAAACAACCCCCCCAAACTGCTATGGTTCAAGACAGAAATATCCTAGAATGATGAACCTCACCCACCAGGGAAACTGTGGGGTCCATTCTGTGTCTTGTTCTTCTCACCCACAACCCTAAGTGGCAAGCTCCTCCCAGGGAGAAAGAAACTGGTTTACTCACTTCTTCTCCACATCATTAATGGTATCAAGCAATGGTTGATTTCTGGTTTCAGGTAGGAAGAAAACAAGAAGAGCAGCAAGGATAGGGAAGATGGCGTAGGCGATCCAGGGCAAAGAAGGATGATACACCACCAGGGTCATCAAGAGGGGAGCGAGGACTGCCCCGCACCGAGATGATATTGTGTCTATTCCTAAAGCTCTTGCCCTGAAGTGTAAACAACATGAACAACAATATATGACAATCTGGTAAACACACACATGTCATTTATGATCTCATTCTTAGTTGATTAGAAGTTAATATAGCACAATTTTTGGGGGGAGACTCATCGGCAAACTTGTCTTTATTCTGAATGATTTTGAATCACCATGAGATACAGTTACAAAGTTGTTCATGATTGAATTTCAGTCATATAATGTCCAACACCTTTCACCAGGACACATTTCCTGCCACCAATGTCCCTGGTTTGGTTCCTGCCTCCCCCCTGGCCTCCTCTCTTCCTGCCTCTATGATAGACATTTTTCTTCTCTGTCTCTCTCTCTCTGTGTCTCTCTCTGTCTCTGTCTCTCTCTGTCTCTGTCTCTTCCTCTTTCTCCCCCCATCCTTTTAAACAATGCTTTGCAATATGGCTACTGAAAAGATAGCATGCATATCACTTTACCTCCTTTCACCACCCAGGTCTTGTCCAGAGTGATCATTTCCAGTTCTCATTGTCATAATGGTCCCTTCTCTGCATTCTAAATACAATTCCTTGCTCTTTGAATATAGCAAACTTTATTTTATTTTTTCTGGTCACAGAAAAAAAATTTTTTTGGGTCACACCCAGAGGTGCTCAGGCTCTAAGCTTAGACATTATTCTTGGCAGCCTCAGGGGACCATATTGGACACCGGGGTTCAAACCACCATCCGTCCTGGGTCAGCTGTGTGCAAGACAAATGCCTTACCACAGTGCTATCTCTCTGGTCCCCTGAATATAGCACAGGTTTAAACATATTCTCTGCTTTGTTTTTGGGTCACACCCGGTGGCACTCAGGGTGTGACTCTGCTCTCAGAAATCACACTTGGCAGGCTGGGAAGAACATATGGGATGCAGGAGATCAAACCCAGGTGGATTGCATGCCAGGCAAATGCCCTCTCTCCTGTGCTGTTACTCTGGCCCCTAAAATAAGTTTTAATTGTGATACATAATTACAAAGTTGCTCATGACTGAGTTTCAGTCACACAGTATCCAACACCCAATAGCACCATTTTACAACTGGAATTGGGTTGTAGACTTTGGGGACAAATATTTGTTTTTAAGATATTTCTCCACGGTTTTTAAATAAAGATAATTATTAAGGGCCCGGAGAGCTAGCACAGCGGTGTTTGCCTTGCAAGCAGCCGATCCAGGACCAAAGGTGGTTGGTTTGAATCCCGGTGTCCCATATGGTCCCCCGTGCCTGCCAGGAGCTATTTCTGAGCAGACAGCCAGGAGTAACCCCTGAGCGCTGCCGGGTGTGACCCAAAAACCATAAACCAAAAAAAAAAAAAAAAAAGATAATTATTAAAAAAATAAATAAATATGAAAAGTAAAAAAAAAGATATTTCTTTATGAGCTTCTTGAATCTTTGTCAGGTTCAAAGTCTTTTTTTTGTTTTTTTTTTGGGTCACACCTGGCAGTGCTCAGGGGTTACTCCTGGCTCTATGCTCAGAAATCGCTCCTGGCAGGCTCAGGGAACCATATGGGATGCCGGGATTCGAACTGCCGTCCTTCTGCATGAAAAGTAAATGCCTTACCTCCATGCTATCTCTCCGGCCCCAGGTTCAAAGTCTTTTTAAGATTTATTTTCATTCTTTAAAATAGAATGTTGGGGGCTGGAGCTATAGCACAGAGGTAGGGCATTTGCCTTGCACGTGGTCGACCCGGGATGGACTTGGGTTCGATTCCCAGCATCCTGTATGGTACCCCAAGCCTGCTAGGAGCGATTTCTGAGTCCTGAGCCAGGAGTAACCCCTGAGCACTGCCAGGTGTGGCCCCAAAACAAAAAGAAACAAAAAATAATGTTGTTCTAGAGTGCAAATGTAGCAAATATCTGAAAAGGGCATTTATCACAGACACTTTACTAGTGCCACATGACCAGCGATGCCTAAGTGCTCTGTAAAAGATCAAACAAAGAAAAATTCCAAACAGAATGTTTCCCACTGGACCATTCCTGAAGAGTATTCAAATGGTTAATAGTGATTAGCCCCGATTATAGTGTTCAGAAAAGTGGCTATAATTATTATGAGTCTTTCATTATTACGACCACTATTGCAATGGATAACTTTTATAACACCTGATTGTATTTTTTTTTTTCACATTGGGTGCCATACAATTGGGACCCTGGCAGAGCATTCATGAACTCATACCTGATGACGGTAGGGATGAGTTCAAGGAAGTGGATTCCAGATTCACACATGGCAATGCTCACTAAACTGACTGCCACACTTGCTAAAGCCACACGTGGGATCTGCATTTCTGGAGGCAGAAAGACAGAGAGACTATGAAATCATTAGACACAAACTTTGGCCAGAAAATATAAATTATATATAATATATTTTTATTTGTTTAAACTTTATAAAGTTTAACTTTATTTTTTTATTTTTTATTTTTTTGTCTTTTTGATTTTTGGCCACACCCGTTTGATGCTCAGGGGTTACTCCTGGCTAAGCGCTCAGAAATTGCCCCTGGCTTGGGGGGACCATATGGGACGCCGGGGGATCGAACCGCAGTCCTTCCTTGGCTAGTGCTTGCAAGGCAGATGCCTTACCTCTAGCGCCACCTCACCGGCCCCTACTTTTTTATTTTTAAAACATTATTTGTGTTTTTAAAATTTTTTATTTTATTGAAACCATTGTGATCTACAAAGACTTCATAGTTGACTTATTTATTTATTTTTTATTTTTTAGGCCACACCCACTGGCGCTGTGGGGTTACTCCTGGCTTTGTACTCAGAAATCGCTCCTGGCAGGCTGGGGGACCATTTGGGATACTGGGAATCGAACCCTGGTCTGTTCTAGGTCGGCCGCATGCAAGGCAAACACCCTACTACTGAGCTATCTCTCTGGCTTCTGAATTTTAGATATACAGTAAGACACAGCCATTCCCACTACCATTTTGACCTCCCTCCACCAATGAACCCAGAGTGCATCTTATACCACCACCCTTTGCCCCCTTGGCCTGCCAGTATAACAGGATCATTTAAGTTTAGATTGCTAAAGTTTATTTAGGTCTCTTGATTCTATTGTCATTGACTTTGGCTTGGATATTTAGTTCTGTCCTTATTTTTTCCCCATGAATGCACTTGAGGTCACTCGGCCCCTGGCCCCCAGCCTTTCTTTTTTTCTTTCTTCTTAGTTTTATAGAAAAATCGTTTGAACTTTATTATAGCAAATTGTCTAGTGGCAGAAAGTACAGCACAGTTAATAAGTAGAGAAATGTTGGATTAGAGAGAGATTACAGCTGGCAGGATGATTGTTTTGACATGTGACCAGTCCCTGGATTTGATCCCCAGCACCATTTATAGTTCCTTGAGATTCACCAGGAGTAATTCCTGAGTGCAGAACCAGAAATAAACCCTGAAAGCTGCTGGGTGGCCCCCAAATAAACAACCAAAAAGTTGAGAACTGTTGATTTACTGATACACATCGCCAACACAATTATTTGAGCTTATGCAAAAACTGTATCTGCATATATGACATAAGAAAAGAGAGGGATTTTTATTTAATCTTCTGTGAAGTTACAAGCTTTTTTTCATAGACAACTTGACAATGACAGAGAATCTAAAACTCAACTCAAACTTGAGGACTAGGCGATTCAAATAGAATTTAAATGGTTAGAATGACGTGTATGAGAAACCACCATCAAAGACTTTGTAAATCACTAAAAGTAGCAACGAATCATGAAATTCCATTTCTAAACACAAATACACAGAAAATAACACGAGTCATTCTGAAAATCAGGGGATTTTATGAGGTAGAGGTTTTTTTTTGGGGGGGGAGTCATACCGGCAGAGCTCAGGGGTTCCTCCTGGCTCTACACTCAGAAATCACTTCTGGCCGGCTTGGGGAACCATATGGGATGCTGGGATTTGAACTACCATTCTTCTGCATGCAAGGTAAATGCCCTACCTCCATGCTATCTCTTTGGCTCCAAGGTGGAGTTTTTATTGGTAAAATTAGGTCAAGCTGAAGGAGCCAGTGAATGTGGTGTTGTTATGACATTGTCATGGAATAGGTCCTTGGAAGAGGTTAATAAAAGGTTTGAATTCCTTTGTTAGCAGACCGGCTGCTAGTTTAGGTCTCTTAAACTAGAACTAGCTCAATAAACTATATGCTACTAGCATTTGAGAAAAAAAATTTTTTTTTAGGATTTTGGGTAATACCCGGTGGCGCTCAGGGGTTACTCCTGGCTCTGTGCTCAGAAATTGCTCCTGGCAGGATCAGGGGACCAAATGGGATGCTGGGGATCAAATCTAGGTCTGTCCTGGGTTGGCTGAATGCAAGGCAAACACCCTACCTTTGTGCTATCTCTCTGGCCTCAGCATTTGAGAAATTTTTATATATAACATCTTCACCTCAGTCAGTAACAGGCCCAAGACCTTGAGCTAATGTTCTTCTATTACTTGCAATTCACCTTATCACCAACTTTCCACCACATAGACTTAATTTAGTATTCTCAAATCTCTCTCTTTCTCTCACTCTCTCTCTCTCTCTCTCTCTCTCTCTCTCTCTCTGGGGGGGTCACACCCGGCAGTGCTCAGGGGTTACTTCTGTCTCTATGCTCAGAAATCGCTCCTGGCAGGCTCAGGGAACCATATGGGATGCTGGGATTCGAACCACCGACCTTCTGCCTTACCGTTATGCTATTTCTCCTGTCCCCTTCTCAATTCTTTAACCTTTGGCCAAAAGTTAGTATCACTCTATGCTGCCCACTCTGCTGTTTTATTGATCAATATTATGCAGATGAAGGAGATCATCCAGTATTTATGCTTCTTCTAATTTATTTTCTTTAAACTGTTTCACTCAAGTTGTAATGAAGTACGTGATGTCAGGATACATAGCATCCCATTGTTGTGTGTTTATCTACCACTTCTTTGTCCACTCATTTGCTGTTGGACATTTATCTGGGTTGTCTGTACCCTGGTTACTGTATTAAGCACTGAAATGAACAAAGTGTGCATGTATCTTATTCAATGAATTTTTTGTTGTTTGTTGTTTGTTTTTTGTTTTTTTTTTGGGTCACACCTGGCAGTGCTCAGGGGTTACTCCTGGCTCTATGCTCAGATATTACTCCTGGCAGGCTCGGGGGACCATATGGGATGCCGGGATTTGAACCATTGACCTTCTGCATGAAAGGCAAACGCCTTACCTCCATGCTATCTCTCTGGCCCCCAATGAATTTTTTAATTTTGTGATTAGATGCCAAGAAATGGAATTTGCTGGATCAGAGGGAAGCTCCAGTCTCACTTTTGGGGAGAAATCTTCATATTGTTTTCCAGAAAGGCTGAACAGGACAGGGAAAGAGTGCTCCTTTTCTGGTCATGCCTCCACCAATACTAGTTGTTTGCAGTGTCTTTGGAGATGTTCGTGGTTCACAGCCAGCAGTGCTCAGAGGTTATTCTTAGCTCTCTGATCAACGGTAAACTTGGTGTACCGAGGTTTCAAATGGGGGGGGGGTTGGTTGCATGCAAAGTAAGGGCCTTATCTCTTGTACTATCTCTCAAGTCCTTCAATAATTTTTTTGTGCTTTGAGGCCACACACAGTGATGCTCAGGAGTAACTCCTGGTTCGGGGACCATATGGAACACCAGGGATTAAACCCAAGTTCATCCTGGGCCAACTGTGTGCAAGGCAAATGCCCTGCCACTGCACTATAGCTCCAGCCCCATCCTTGAATATTTTTGATCCATGCCATTCTCATCAGTGTGAGATGACATATCATTGTCATTTTAATTTGTATTTCTCTAATAACAGGTGATAATAAACATGTTTTTACATGCCGATTGCAGTATAAAAGAAAACTATAGAGTAACAAAATAAGCCTGCCTCATCACGACACTCCATGTAATATGTACAATATAATAACAAGATATGTGGGAAGCATAGCTCCCACTGAGGTACTTCTAATTATTATAGATCACAATTCTTTTTAATTTTTAAAGAAATAAAATAGGGAATTGTCATGAAGCTGCTTGATTTCTTATCCCTATGGTAAACTTCTTTGCTACTTGAAATAGGTGCTGATTTGGCCCTGGGTAGTCAAGACTAATTTTTTATAAGTAAAGGCTGAAGTCATGGTGACTTACAAGGTGACCTCACATGTGGAGAGGTGTAGTGACTAGGATTCAGTCTAATCATCAAAACTGGTAATGAAGCTATTGGAAAAAAAATGAGTGACAAGTCACATAGCGTCGTGATATGTCACATATAATAAGTTACATATAATTATAACATTGGCTATGATTATAAGGGTTAGGCCTTCCATGATCATTATTAAAACGATAAATAGCTGAAGGGGAGAGTGATCAACGACTGTTCTAGAGAAACTGTCTAGAACAAATGGTATGAGTTATATCCATGCAATCAGGAGGAATGTAGGTCTGAGCTCCCCCCTGCTGATTCTTGGCTTTCTGAACCAACAACTTATTAGGAAAAATTTGTTCTATACTGTTTGGTTTTGGGGACAAATATTTATGTCTTTTCTTACCTTGTGGCACAAAAATGTTGAGAAGGATTAAAATTCCCACCAGAGAAAAGAGAATTATCTGGTTCAATCGATGGCCAAAATGACGCAGTGCGAAAAATCCAAGAAATCGAGCTGAGGTAGTCACAATTCCAAATAATACCTGGAAGAGGAAAATGTTGCTTCCAAAGTACTGCAGATTGATAACAATGCCATAAAATGGTACAATGATTGCAGATCTGTAAAGGACAGGAGAAATATGTGCAGACCATAAGTCTTGAAGCTTGTGGCTGAAATCGATCATTGCCATGGTCCAAACAGTATTAAAGACCATAGGCACAGCTTGCAATTTGAAACAAAATGGTATATGAGTAATCTTAAGCCAAAGAATTTTCACCAGAGTCATTTTATTTTCTACACTATGTGAAAATCACGATCAGGCATTTTTTCCTGTGGTAATGGGTGTCATAGCATTGATCAATCATGGGAAAGGACAGTGAGGCGGGGTTGAGAGTCTGTCGTGGTGGTGACTGTTAAGTAGGGAGGGTCTGGGAAATTAGGACTTTTCGATATTTATTTTGAAATTGGCTGCACTTTTGACTATTGAAACTATTGATTGACTTAAAAGTATTGATTGATTGGGGCCGGAGAGACAGCATGGAGGTAATGCGTTTGCCTTGCATGCAGAAGGTCGGTGGTTCGAATCCCGGCATCCCATATGGTCCCCTGTGCCTGCCAGGGGCGATTTCTGAGCTTAGAGCCAGGAGGAACCCCTGAGCGCTGTCGGGTGTGGCCCAAAAACCAAAAAGCAAACAAACAAAAACAAAACAAAGCAAACTATTGATTGACTATTGAAGATATTGATTGAGTTGTATACTTTTTATAATTCCTGCCCTTTGTTCTTTGTAACAGTGGTTCCCACTAACTCTTAAAAGAAAACAATAGAAACATCTAAATCTGTATTGTAATGCAGTTCCCAACATAAATCTTCAAGTGATGAGATTGAACACTCTATGACATAACCAACTCCTCACCACTAAAGAATTTTATGTGAACCTTTAATTAATTAATTAATTAATTTAGGGGGAGGGCTGTACCTGGCAATGCTCAGGGGTTATTCCTCACTCCTCACTCTAAACTCAAGAATTATTTTTGGCAGTGGTTGGGAGACTATCTGGGGTGCCGGTGCTGAATATGGGTTGGATGCATGCAAGGCAAGTGCCTTCCCCACTGTACTATCACTCAACCCCCAAGTGAGTCTTTTAAAATGCAATTGGATTTTCCAGACACAGCAGTTATTTTTATGGTCTTCTTTCTACCTCCAAGTCAGTTTTCACCCCCCCCCCAACACTGCTGAAACCTTTAAGTGACTGGATTAAAGTTTCCACCATCTTAATAGTTTAGTTTGTTGTTGTTGTTTTTGGGCCACACCTGTTGATGCTCAGGGGTTACTCCTGGCTATGTTCTCAGAAATAGCTCCTGGCTTGGGGGACAATATGGGACACCGGGGGATCAAACCAAGTTCTGTCCTAAGTTAGCGCTTGCAAGGCAGATGCCTTACCTCTAGCGCCACCGATCCAGCCCCTTAACAGTTTAGTTTTGGCATGCCGGTTACCTCACAAAGGACAGGATACAGATCCTCTTACGCAGGTTAGGAGTGCGGAACAAGTCAAACATAGAAGTGTTTTTCTGTGCTTCCACCAGCTCTTGCTGCATGGTAACTCTCACAACCTCCAAGGACAACAAACAGTTATCACTTTTCCAACCAAACTTAAGGTACTATTGAGACCACCATACGCAATATGACAAGAAATATGTTTCCTTTTCTTCCACTATGTGGCATATTAGACATGAAATCACAGGCGTGAAAGAACTGCGGAAAAATATGTAAGAAGTTAGAGATTTCATAAAATTATAGAGCAGCAATGGCATTTTGAAAACGAGTCAATAAGGGCCAGAGCGAAAGCACAGCAGTAGGGCATTTGCCTTGTATGAGGCCAATACTGAATGGATTCTTGGCATCCCATATGGTCCCCTCTCAGGAGCAATTTCTTCTTCTTTTCCCCTCCCCCCCTTTTTTGGTTTTTGGTTTTTTGGGCCACACCCTGTGACGCTCAGGGGTTACTCCTGGCTATGCACTCAGAAATCACTCCTGGCTTGGGGAACCATATGAGATGCTGGGGATTGAACTGAGGTCCATCCTGGATCAGCCGCGTGAAAGGCAAATGCTCTACCACTGCACTATCACTCTGGCCCCAGGAGTAATTTCTGAGTTTAGAGCCAGAAATAATCCCTGAGAGTCACCGGGTGTGACCCCCTTCAAAAAAAAGAAAAAGAGCCAATAGAAAGGTTGAGAGCATCCATGGAAGTTTGTAGGTTATAGATTCTGATTTGGAAGTGAAATTCGGAATGAAACTCATGAAGGCGAAGGAAGTGAATTTATATTCTCTGCTCAATTTCATAGGAAGACAACTTGTGTATCTCAATGAGGAGGAGGCAGGTGTCAGTTTACATCTTCCCTCCAGTCCAAGAATTGCATTTTCTTTCCTGCTCACCTCTATGTTCAGAGTGTCCCCAGCATCCTTTATACCATTTATGCATGCCACTTTTCTAAGGGCCTTTAATCCTTGTTCTGGCTTATTGGTGGTAATCAGCCACCGAGCAGATTCTATGAACCATCTGTGAAAAGAAAAGCACAAAAGTGTAGTCAGGTCTAAGTGTATTTGTCATCGATTAATGACCCAGATGTTCCTCTATTCATCTCTTTTCCCTACTGCCTTAGGAATAGAAATATTAAAAAGACACATTCCATTCTCTGGCAATCCCCACTTAAATTTTGGGTGTACTATTTATTTCTTTTATTCTATGGTATTTTTCAGCTCCCTCATCCCAAAAGACTATCCAAGTTCTCTTTTAAACACATTATTCTATTTATCCCTCTCTCCCCCTATATTCCCATAAACAGTATTATTTTAATTAAAATTGCATAAAAGTAGAAAATAACTACTCTAGGCATTATGTCTCCATGGTTAGAAATACAGACTTTAACATTCTATCACTTTTTTTTTTATTATTTTGCCTTTTTTTGGGGGGGGTCCACACCTGGCTGGTAGCTACTATTCCCAAGGCAAGCACATTAAGTGAGATTTCAGTCTAGAGATCACCCCAATAGGCTTGCCTCCCAAGCATTTCTTGTCACCCCTCACCAGAGAGATTCCTGCTGAATGATAAAAGTTCTTCACAGAACACATATCTGTATTGGATTTCCTGAGTGGAAAATTCTCAGGACTTTTAAAAAATTTTGAATCTCACTTGGCTGTGAAGTTCTTACTCCGGATGGGACCATATGTGGTGCTGGGGATGGAACCTAGGTTCCATACATCGTAGGCTGTATGCAAGGCAAGCAAGGCTCTGACAAATACCACAGTCTTATCTATTAGAAAAGTCTGGGGCCTATGACAAACCCCTAGGCCAGGAGAGAGATAAAGAGGGAGAGAGAGCTGAGTTTGGGATTATCCAACTGTCTCTTCCAACTGCTAACCCTAACTCTTCTCTTTCTTCTCCAACTCTCTCTTCTAACTGCCAACCAACTCTTTCTGCTCCTTCAACTGTCTCTTCCAATGGCCAACCCTAGAGAGGATTTTATAGACTCAGCAGCTAATCACAATTAAGGTTTTATTTAAAGGGGCAGACCCCTTTTATGGCTGGCTGGTGCTGGACTGTAGGACTAGACAAATTCACCTGTGTCAGTCTGGGAACAGCTATTAGACATGTGAATACAGCCCCTCAGGGTTCTAGTCTCACTTGTGGCCTGCAGAAGCTTCAAAGCCAATGATCCATAAATAGATTCTGAATCTTAATCTTATCTATCCAGCTCAGAGCCTAGTTCTCACCCTTTCACCAGACATAGCCCACCCTTCTTCAGGTTCCATAGGCTTATAGAGGCAGACACTCAGAAGCAAAGAAAGCTCTGCCAAAGTGCATGTTCCAGAATTAATCTTAATCTAATTTGGAGAACACTCAACTCAAAGGGTCCAAAGAAGGTTCAGTTTTGTACCAGTGTCCATTGTTTGAGAAAGAGCCCCACCCCCTTCAGCACTCCAGCCACCTACATCTGGCTCCCATGACACCCAAGCAGCTGCTCAGATTTACATATGATCTTGGAGAGATGATGGGCTTTCCAGCTCCAAAGCTCAGAAGTGGCTGTCACATATGTGGCTGAACAACACCTCTAAGCTTCCCATAGTTGACTGCCCAGTAGAAAACCAGCTGGGAAAGTTGTGTAGAAGCCCACTAGGCTTGATGAGTGAGAACAATAACACAGCTGGCTCAGCTGTCACCGAATAGCTCAGTAAATCAGAAAACAAAGACTATATAAAAATACAATATGTACTGTATCATATATTATATATAAATGCAATATATGCTCTATCAAGCTCTATAAATAAATTATAAAATAAATAATTTTGTGCCCACTAAGGGGACACTTATGGAGGGAAGGTCACATAAGTGATGGGATTGATGTTTTAACATTGAATACCTGAAACAAGTATATCATCAACAACTTTGTAAATCAAAGTATTGAGAGAGTTTCATTAAAAAAAATTTTATGGACACGGTGTGCCATCTTTGCAGGGTTACCATGAAGATAGATTGACATAATGTGTGACTCTGATGTGGACTGCATATTCCTGTCTCTATGAACTCATCTTGCTCTCTTAAATATGTAGAACTTTCTTTTTTACAAATTATATCTGACCTTTCCTACACTGGATTTAATTATAAAAACTAAGTTATTGATTCCTAAATGTCCCAAAAATTATGTAAATGAAGAGGAAATACTGAGCACATAAAATAGATTATTAATTTTATAACCTCAAGTTGTTTTTGAAGGGCCGGGGGTCTACACCAGGTAGTTCTTGGGGTCTACTCACAGGATCACTGTTGCACTCCCTTGGGTTGGGGGACCCTATGAAGTATCAGAAATCAAACCTGGGTTGGTCAACTGTGTGCAAGGCTAGTGCCCTCCGTACCTGTTATACTATTGCTCCTGAATCTCAAAAATTTTTTTCACTTGAGAAGTTCTTGTTTTTGTCAACTAGCTATATGAATAAATTTTCTACTTTTTTTTTTTTGGATTTTGGGCCACACCCGGCAGTGCCCAGGGGTTACTCCTGGCTGTCTGTTCAGAAATAGCTCCTGGCAGGCATGGGGGGGACCATATGGGAAACCGGGATTCGAACCAATCACCTTAGGTCCTGGATCGGCTGCTTGCAAGGCAAACACCGCTGTGCTATCTCTCCGGGCCCTCTACTTATTTCTTTTCATACACAAAATGGAAAGTACAACACACAGTCATATCAATCTATTATGAATCAAAAGGAAAAAATGGAATAAAAATGAGAATATTGCAATCTGTTTTTATTTAGGAAAATAATATTGTAGCAACTCTATTGCCATCATTCTTGGAAAAGATAAGAAGAAAGATGATACAACAATGTCAGTGAGTGAGAGATGTAGAAAGCCTGTCTTGAATACAGGTAGGGGGTGGGAGAGGGAGGAGATGGGGACATTGGTGATGGGAAGGTTGCAATGGTGAAGGGGGTGTTCTTTTTTATGACTGAAACCCAACTACGATCATGTTTGTAATCATGGTGTTTAAATAAAGATATTATTAAAATATTTATTTTGTAAGAAAAAAAGAAGAAAGACAATAGAAAAGAAATATGGATGTGAAGAAAAAGTCAGTGTTATCTCTGAACTGTTCACACTCCACAGAATGAAACAAAGAGGGCCAAGGGTTTTAGGTCTTATGATAAGAAAATGTTCAGGGAAGAAGGAAATAAGTATATCCCAATTCAATATTCAGTTTATTATCTAGTTCTCATGAGACAAAGTTAGAGAGAAGCACATACCTTGAGATTAAAAAGAAGATGAAGAAAGGTACAGATGTCACCAACTGCAAGGTACGCCATTCTTGGAAGACATAGGCCAGCCCTCCCAGAATTATCTGACCAATACTTAAGAAAGAGGATATTGCTGTTACAACCATGGTTTTTGACTGGGACCTTATCCATTCAGTAACTGAAAAAAGGAAAGAGGGGAAATATGGATAGTAGTGTCAGAGAAAGGTGGGTTTTAAGGTTAAATTCAAATGTGTGAACATAGAGAAAATCAAGCTGGCTGACTTACTGAGCAAGCCATTATTTGCCATGATGGCGGAAGATAAACAACCCATCAAGAAGCGTAGTGAGCAGTACATGAGGAAGGTGGGAACGAAGGCTGCACAGGTTCCAAGGGTGGCAAACAGGAGTAAAGAGCATCTGAGAATAAGCTTTCTCCCAAACCTAAGAAACAAAGAGTCAGGTTAGAATTTGAGGATCAATAATAATTTGTGGTAACAACTTCAGAAAAATGAGAACGTGCTCTGAAACGTGGAGTCATTTTTTAGAGGTGATCTTTATACAAGAAAGCTGGAAAATTCAAGAGTTAATTCAACAAGAATCCCCTCAAAATTAATGCTTTCTGTGTATTATATACTATATTTTTTTCTCTTGACCATAAGACACACATTTTTTTTTCTTGGCAACACTTGGTGACGCTCAGGGGTTACTTCTGGCTGTGCACTCAGAAATGGCTCCTGGCTTGGGGGACTATATGGGAGGCCGAGGGTTCGAACTGTGCTCTGTCCTAGGCTAGTGCTGGCAAAGCAGACTCCTTACCACTTCGCGCCACAGCTCAGGACACACATAGTTTTTAGATGAGGAAAACAAGAAAAAAATATTCTAAAGCTAATGGTGTACTAAAATATTGAATAAACTATACCCGAATAATATTTTAATCATGTTAAGTGAATAGCAGTCACGTTGACATTAAGAATCACTATGACTGTCTCTTCTTCCCTGCACTCAGGCTCAGCTCCAGGTGGCATTTGCTCCATAAGATGGACAGACATTTCCGCCATCTTTTTTTGGGAAAAAAATGCATCTTATGGTATGAAAAATACAGTAAATGACCAATATCAAAATACCATCATCCAAATGCCAGGAGTTGTCTGACACAAGACACCAGGTAAAAGAGATGAAAATTGATGAATTATAAATGTGTAAGCATCCACTGTACTAATACAATGTTTAACACAGAAGAGATTATGTATCATGTGGAGAATATGAAAGAGTTGATAATGTATTCGAGTCTCTAGGACTATAATGAGGAAAGCAAAATTGATGCAAAAGAAATGCCAATGGAATCATACAGCAAAGTTTCTTGAGGATGTGAGTAGATCTCTTTTTTTGAGACTGAAAATACATGAACTCAAGTTATATGTTTCATTCAGAATAGAGGATAAGAAAGTCACAACTCAGATGAGGTATGAAAGTTTCTCAGAATTAAAAATTATGTGAGAAGGGCCAAAGTGAGAGCACAGTGGGGAAGGTGTTTGCTTTGCACACAGCTGACCTGGGTTCGATCCCCAGTATCCCATATGGTCTTGAGCCTGCCAGGAGTCATTCCTGAGTGCAAAGCCAGGAATAACCTCAGAGGACTACTGGGCGTGGCCCAAAAACAAAAACAAAAAATTATGTGAGATAAAGAAGAAAAGGAGAAAGAAGTTGAAAAGAAAAGTAAGGAGTGGGGATAGTTTGTGTTACATTGGGTCTCAAGAAAATGCAATGACAATTTAGAAAAAAAAAAGAATGTGTTCATGTATGCTCACTAGTAAAAATAGATGAAATTTAGAATTGGGAGTTGCTTTGAAAAAAATTAAAATAAATTTATGCAAATATTAAAATAATTATCCCAAAGGCAAAAAATAAGGAACAGAGGAGCAAAATGACACTGATTAATTATAATCATACACACTAATATAATCAAGAAATAATGTAGAAAACAAAAATAAAATGGCAGGGCCCGGAGAGATAGCACACGGCGTTTGCCTTGCAAGCAGCCAATCCAGGACCAAAGGTGGTTGGTTCGAATCCCGGTGTCCCATATGGTCCCCCGTGCCTGCCAGGAGCTATTTCTGAGCAGACAGCCAGGAGTAACCCCTGAGCATTGCCGGGTGTGGCCCAAAAACCAAAAAAAAAAAAAAAAAAAAAAAAAGAATTAAAAAAAAAAAAGGCAGACCAAAAATGCCTTTACTGTGGGAAAAAAGTAGACAAATTACAAAAGGCCATTTTATTTAGTATTTATTTTTTATTTTTATATTTTTAAATTTTTATTTTGACCATATTGGTTTACATATCTTTCACAGTAGTATTTTAGTATATCAATATTAACATTGAATCAGGGAAATTCCCATCACCAAATTTGCCCTCCCTCCACCCCCGTTCCCATCTTGCAACCCATATCCCCCACCATCAACCCTGAGCTGCTAGATTAAGTGGTCCCTTCGGTGTCTAGCTTACTACTAGTGATCATATATCTGTTTGGTCCTGGTACCCTCCCTCATTTCCCCCTCTATTTGAGAGGTGGAGCTAGATAGTTTGATCTATGTGGTTTTGTTTGAAGGAAAGAAAAGCAATAGAATGGGGTAAAAAATCAAATAAACTGAAAATGGGTGGAGTCTAGAGGCTTTCAACCTCAGTTTGAGAGAGGACAGAAAAAAGGTAATTGAAACACCTCAACAATACAGAAAGAAATATCAAATAAAATATCCAGTGAGCACTACAGCAATAAAGACAAGCACCACACAATAGTCTTAGTCCTGAAATCAAACCATGCCGGAGTGCAAAAAAAAAAAAAAAAAAAAAAAAAGAGAGAGAGAGAGAGAGAGAGAGAAAGATAAAATAAAACAAAATTGGAGACATCAACTTCAATATCTACATCAAAATAAAGAAGTAAAAAAAATCAATCCATCAATCAAATATATAAGTGGATAAAAGGATTATTTTGTGCTTTTTTTTTTCTACCCCCCCCCCCCCCCCCGCATAGGCACAGTAACTATTGGGGACAATATAGAGGGAATTCCCTTGGCCTAGGAGATACAGGGTTTCTCTGCCCTTTAAGTATACTGTCATGGGATTAGCTATAGACTCCTTGCATGATCGTTTACTCTCCCCTCGGTGCTTTTGTGGTGTATGGAAGACTTCTGCTTCATCATGGATGGTAAAATCAGACCTCTGTATCTAGAGATCTTGATGTCTGTACAGCTCAAGGAATAAAGCTTATGATGAAGTCTTTGTGGTTTTAGCAAGTTCTGTTTCTTCAGTGTCGTTTTAATCCATCTTCTGTAGTTGGTGGTCTTGGCTGCTCCTAGTATGGAGTCTGGGATAGAGTCTTTCATTATGTTTCTGGAAGACCCATTCAGTTGCAATTGTCTCAGTCAGACCTCTGGAATTGGAGATCATGTTTGTTGAATAGATGGTAGACCAAAACCTAGGCTAGAGCTTTTTTTTTTTGTTGTTGTTGTTGCTGGTCCCGGGATGCGTACTGTTCAGTCCTGGTTGTAACAGTCATCTGTAGATAGAGATCTTGGCTTTTGCACAGATCAAAGGGTGTCCTATCGTTGACTGGTGATGAAGGACAACTTGCTCTTAGATCAAGTTGTTCCCATTTCCTCGTTGTCAGGATACCATTTTAGAACTGGTGCATGTTGGTGTCAGAGCAGCATTATGGATGCCCCGGAGGGGATTTGGTTCCTGGAGCTGTTGTAGAGAACTGTGTCGTTTCTATGTCTGGGATCCAGGAGTCAAGGCTGGATGGTCGGTGCCTAATTCCCTGGGGTCTAAGTTGGTTCCACATGACATATGTTCAAGGTGGGAGATGCTCCTGTGTTGTAAAAAAGTATGAGTTCTTATCCTTCGTAGATAAGAGCTTGTTTTTATACGTAAGATTTCCCCCTTTTTTAATATGCCTTTGCAGGAAGAAGTGGTGCTACATTATATTGCTGGTGGATTTGGGGGTGGAGAGAGAAGAAAACAGAAACATGACAAAAACTAAAAATATATATGCTCACACATATCTAAGGAAAAAAGACTTTTTAAAAAATTAAATAAAAAACATAATTAAAGGAACAAAGTGGGACCGGAGAGATAGCATGAAGGCAGAGGCGTCTGCCCTTCCTGCAGAAGAACGGTGACTCAAATCCTGGTATCCCACATGGTCCCCCATGCCTGCCAGGGGCGACCTCCGAGCAAAGAGCCAGGAGCAACCCCGAGCGCCGACAAAAGGCCATTTTAGATGTACAATTTGGTGATTTTTTTGGGGGGGATTGGTTCACACCCGGAGGTGCTCAGGGATTTCTCCTGGCTGTGCACTCAGAAATTGCTCCTGGCAGGCTCGGGGGACCATATGGATGGCAGGATTCGAACCACCATCTGTCCTGGATCGGCTGTGTGCAAGGCAAATGCTCTACCACTGTGCTATAGTTCCGGCCCCCAATTTGGTGATTAGTTTTGTTCATGATGTTTTATATTCACCGCAGTTAAGAGTTTCATCATTACGAACAAACTATAACCTATTAAGCAATATTGCCCATTATCTTTTCCCTTTTATCTTTCTTATAACCTTTTATCTACTATCTGCTTACATTGATTTATCTGTTTTAGATGTTATGTAAGGGGATAACACAACATTTGTCTTTTTATAGCTAAGGCATTTCAGTTAGCATATTATTTTTTGGGTTCACTTGCCTTGTGCCATGTACCCAAATTCTCTTTTTCTAGATAAATAATATTTTATTACACAAATATACTATTTTAGTTAATTTAATAAATTGTAGATACTTGACTTTTTTTTTTTTTTTTTGGTTTTGGGCCACACCCAGTAATGCTCAGGGGTTACTCCTGGCTATGCACTCAGAAGTTGCTCCTGGCTTGGGGGACCATATGGGATACCAGGGGATCGAACCGAGGTCTGTCCAAGGCTAGCATAGGCAAGGCAGGCACCTTACCTCTAGCGCCACCACCTGGCCCCAGATACTTGACTTTTTAAACCTTTGACAATTTCATGTAGTGCCATATGCATGCTGATATGCAGCTTTGGAGAATATAAACCTAGTGATGAAATTGCCATTGGTATGAAAATTCCGTTTTGGTTTTTAAGAAATGTTCATACCATTTTCATTTCATCACCATCATATGATAGTTTTAATTTGTCCCAGTGTTTATTATCATCTGTAGTTCTGATATGTTGTTTATCTTAGTAGGTATGAGGTGGTTTCACTCATGGTTTTGATTTGTAGTTTCTAGACAATTGGTCATGAAAATCTTTTCATATGTTCATGGCTCATTCTTCTTTTGAAAAATATCTATTCTAGTCCTTAACCAACTTTTGGTTGAACAATAATTTTGTTGTTGAGTTCATGCTGTCTTAACATACTCTGGATATTAAACCCATATACCATAACAGATATGCTTTGCTAAATGTTTATCCACCTAGGTGATCTTACATTCTAGATAATGTCCTTTAGTGAGAAAATATTTCTCATTTTGATAAAGTCTGCCTTGCAAAATTTTCTTTTTGTTGATGTTCTTTTGGAATTTAAGCATTTATTGCCAAATATCTACACCAAAAGATACTATGTGCCCTAAGAAAAGATACAATCTTGGAGTTCCCTGCAACTTGGATGGAAATACAGTACCCTGGAGGGAAATTAGTTGAGCAAAATTACTTAGAGGGAAGAGGACAAATACCAGGTAGTCATAGATCCCAGAACATGGCCTGGTAGCTCAAAACAAAACAAAAAAATAAAAGAGAGAGAAAAGAAGAAATAAAAAGGAAAAAAAAAAAAGGTCTTGGAACATTGATGGCCAGAAATAACTATTATGAGCAACTTTGTAAAAGACAATATTTAAATAAAGAAACTAAGAGAAAATAAACAAACAAATCAATAAAGAAGACAAAAGACTAGGAGGCTAGTGATATTGTACAGCTGGTAGGGCGATTACCTTGCACAGTTAACATAGGTTATATCCCTGGCATCCAATATGATCCCTTGTACCCTGCCAGGAGTGATCCCTGAGTGCAGAGTTAGAAGTAAGCCCCAAGTACAGCTGGATGTAAAGTCCAAAACAAGGAAAAAAATAAGCTTTATAGTTTAGCTCTTGCAATATTTTTCACTGTCTGACATTTTGCTTAGTGTAATACTATGATTTTTGATTTTGTCAGATTTTATCCTTATGATTGAATAGAATTCATTTGTATCTACATATACATGTATATATGTGAATACATGTATAAATGAATACATGTATAAATCACATATTATTCATCCATTCTTCCATTGTGAATACTTTTTTCTTTCTTTTTTTGCTGCTCAGGGCTCTGCACTCAGAAATTACTCCTGGTAGGCTCAGGGGACAATTTGGGGTGAAAGAAATTGAATCCTGGTTGCTCATGTGCAAGCCAAGTACATTATCAACTGTACTATTTCTCCAACCTATCTTTTTCTTCTAATTTTTATGAGACACCATGATTTACCAAACTGTTCATAATACAGTCACTTCATGTACTAGATAAACAACAATACTATCACCAATAAGACATTCCCTTTACCAGTGTCCTCAATCTCCTACCCACCACCGTGGCCTATCTCTCTGTAGACACAAATAAATTTACTTCATATTGTTTGTACAACACAAAGACAAATGGAATGATCAAAACTTAGGTCGACATAGGTCAATTGGAAATGATTGTTCCATTTCTCCACAGTATTACTAAAATCAATGCTAATGATTTACTGGGCTGGATTTACTAGGTTAGCCTTCTGCATTACTGTTTAGGTAGATTACTGTGTAACTTTTCCATCAGATTTCCTGTGATACTACTATAAAATATTGGGATGTCACATTTCTGGGTGTAGATCCATGGTCCAGGATTTATAGATTTGAAACAAATTTGGTGCCGTGGAAGTTTGATAAAATTAAATTGTGGGGCTGGGCTGTTTTTGTCGTAGGGAGTAGGGTGCGATATTGGGCTGCTGTACTTCATGCAGAAAGAGGAATCTGTCCACTCCTTTTCTGAGAAAGCCACAGAGGTATTATCCCAGATTGGGTTACCTGAGACATGTCTGTGGCCATTATTTTCTTTTGCAACTAGGTGGAGGAGCTGGGCCATTTTCCTGCTTTGTTTTCTTTATCTTGCTCTCTTGTTTTTATTTTTTTTCCTTATTAATTTAGTCTGCACAATGGATCACTTCGGGGTATTTTTAGAGTGAAGGATTGTTTTGCTGCTTATAATTATTCAGTGCCTAGAATATTTCTCTTACATTAGTTGATTTCTTTTTTGTTCATTCCATGCTGATCTGAAAAGAGACTTGAAATATCTCAATATTAAATTGGTTAGATTTTGTTTTGTTACCTAACAAGTGTACTTATCTTGGATAATATCTTGGATAATATTCTGTGTATGCTCATGAAGAATAATATACTACTAAGGTTGAGTGGAATATTGTACAATGTCTGAATGGAACATTATACAATGTCTGATAGGCACATTTGGTCTATGGTGGTGTTATATTTGAATATTTTCTAATTCATTTGTTGTCTAGATGACCTACCTATTATAGAGAATTTGATATTAAAGTCTCTTTATATTATCTATTTTCCTTCTACATCTTTAGATGTTTTGCTTTATATTTATAGTGCTTTAATACTGGACCGTGTTATTTATAATTGTTATGTCTGTGTTTATTTTGGATTTTATTTTATTTTTTTTGAGGTGTAATGATTTGGAATAGCATGAATATTATTCTTTTAGGCACACTATGTTACCACCCCAAACTCACTGGCAGAATGCCATTATTCCTCTACCACTCTCTTGAAATCTCTCCTGATAGATACTCAATTGGCAAAAATAGTTCTGGAGGAAGATGCTCTGGATTTGTTTTCATTGGTCATTCTCTATTTCCTTTCTTTTTTCTTTATACTTCACCACAAATGAATGAAATTATCCTGTATTTATCCTTCTTCCTACTTGAGTTAGCAGGATGCCCGTCAGTTCCATCATAGCAGTATTTAATCTTTTCTAATGACTGAGAAACATTCATTTTTGTATATATTCCAAAACTTATTTACTCATCTATTATGGGGAACTCGGAATGTTTCCAGAACTTGGTTATTTAAGTAGTACTGCAATGAATACATGCCTTGATATATTCACAAATTTATGTGCCCTTCAAATAGATGCCCAATGAGTATAATTCCAGGATTCTTTGGAAGTTCTATTTTTAATTTTTTTGGAAGTCTTCAAGTACTTTTCATAGAGACTGAACCAAACAATAGTCCCATTAATAGTGAATGAATTCCTTCATCAAGCGTCCCTGCCAACACTGGTTGTTTCCAAACTTGAAGTGGGCCATTCTCACTGGTGTGAGACATATATATCATCTTGTTGATGACCCCTCTTATCATTCTATAATGCTAACAGACCTTTGAGACAGATTTTGATTAAAAGTTTACATAGTTTGATGGAAGGACAGCTATACCAGGACAACCAGTTCTTCCCTTCTATGGTTACCATAATGGCATATTTTTCTCTACCTCTTCTCTTGCAGCCCATATATGCCCTTAAATATAGTCTCAGATATAACATCATATTTTGATCGTATTAGACATCAATTTTATTATGCTCCATAATCATTGATTAGAAATTTTAATACATGTATATTTAGAGTATTGTAAGGCAAGAACTTACTATTGCTCTGCTATCATTCATTTGTAGAGTTTGTGGGACACACTTGATCGTGTTCAGGGACTTCTAGGGTCATTCCTGACTAGCTCTGGAGTCATGCCTGATGGTGTTCAGAAGATCATTTGTAAATATAATGGCTACATGCACCATGCAAAGCAGATGACTTAGCCTCTATTCTTTTTGTTTCTGGCTAATCATTCCTTCTATGTGTTTTGCAGTTCTTTTCCTCACTTCTCTTGCAGTGTTTCTTTGTGATTTGATTATTTTGTGGTGCTGTGATTTCATTCTTTTCTTTTTATATATCTGCTGTATCATTTTTTGTGGATACCAAGAGATTACTTATTATATTTCATAGGCAAACAGTCTGTTTTAGGTTGATACAACTTAAATCACATATTTAAGGCCAACACTTTTCACTCATAATTTTATTATAATAATTATATAAATAATTAAAAAATAAATAATTATAATTTCATTAAATTATATCAAATATTTCTTCTTTGTATTATCATTTATTTCTTAAACTTTCTTTCCTTCCTTCTTTCCTTCCTTTCTTTCTTTCTTTCTTTCTTTCTTCTCTTTCCTTTCTTTCTTCTTTCTTTCTTTCTTTCTTTCTTTCTTTCTTTCTTTCTTCTTTCTTTCTTTTCTTTCTTTCTTTCTTTCTTTCTTCTCTTCTTTCTTTCTTTCTTTCTTTCTTTCTTTCTTTCTTCCTTCTTTCCTTCCTTCTTCCTTCCTTCTTCCTTCCTTCCTTCCTTCCTTCCTTCCTTCCTTCCTTCCTTCCTTCCTTCCTTTCTTCCTTCTTCTTCTTCTTCCTTTTCTTCTTCTTTCTTTCTTTCTTTCTTTCTTTCTTTCTTTCTTTCTTTCTTTCTTCTCTTTCTTTCTTCTTTCTTTCTTTCTCTTCTCTTTCTTTCTTTCTTTCTTTCTTTCTTTCTTTCTTTCTTTCTTTCTTTCTTTTTCTTTCTTTCTTTCTTTCTTTCTTTCTTTCTTTCTTTCTTTCTTTCTTTCTTTCTTTCTTTCTTTCTTTCTTTCTTTCTTTCTTTCTTTCTTTCTTTCTTTCTTTCTTCTTTCTTTCTTTCTTTTCTTTCTTTCTTTCTTTCTTTCTTTCTTTCTTTCTTTCTTTCTTTCTTTCTTTCTTTCTTTCTTTCTTTTTCTTTCTTTCTTTCTTTCTTTTCTTTCTTTCTTTCTTTCTTTTCTTTCTTTCTTTCTTCTTTCTTTCTTTCTTTCTTTCTTCTTTCTTCTTTCTTTCCCTTCCTTCCTTCCTTCCTCCCTCTCTCTCCCTTCCTTCCTTCCTCCCTCCCTCCCTCCCTCCCTCCCTCCCTCCCTCCCTCCCTTCCTTCCTTCCTTCCTTCCTTCCTTCCTTCCTTCCTTCCTTCCTTCCTTCCTCCCTCCCTCCCTCCCTCCCCTCCCTCCCTCCCTCCCTCCCTCCCTTCCTCCCTTCCTTCCTTCCTTCCTTCCTTCCTTCCTTCCTTCCTTCCTTCCTTCCTTCCTTCCTTCCTTCCTTCCTCCCTCCCTCCCTCCCTCCCTCCCTCCCTCCCTCCCTCCCTTCCTTCCTTCCTTCCTTCCTTCCTTCCTTCCTTCCTTCCTTCCTTCCTTCCTTCCTTCCTTCCTTCCTTCCTTCCCTCCCTTTTTTTCCTCTTGGTTTTTGGGCTACACCCAGAGGCACTCAGGGGTTTACTTCTGGCTCTGCTCTCAGGAATCTCCCCTAACAGACTGGGGGGCCATATGGGATGCTGGGGATCAAACTGGGTCCCTCTAGGGTCAGCTGCATGCAAGGCAAACATCCTACTGCTGTGCTCTCTCCGGCCCCCATAATTATCATTTCTTTAAATGATAATTCTGTCTTTCTTCCCTTTCTGATATACTACAGTGCATATATTACTTTTCTAGTTTTTGTCTGCTTTCTAAACACTTCAGGTTTTTGTTTATTGTGGTGGTTTCTCCTCTAACTGGAGAATTTTATCTTTTGTTTTTGGTTTTGAGCCACAAACATCTAGTAGTAGTAGTCATCGTAGACATTCTACAGCAGAGTGTCTGTGCTTTGGATTCTTACTATTTTTGTCTTTTTAGTCATATAATAGAACTTAAACTTCTTTGTACAGTATTATCAAATAGATGTAGTAGCAAAGCATTCTGTTTATCTTTATGTTTACTGTAACAATGAAATGTATATGATTATGTTGCTTGTTATCTTTCTTTTCCAGCCACAAGAACTTAACATTAGCTCATACAGTAGGGTGCATCTATTGGTGATGAATTCTCTTAGTTCTTATTTCTTAAAGACTACATTTCTCTTTATGTCAGGAGAGTTTTTTTTCAGATAAAGTGTTCTTATTGACAGGTTTAAAATTTTCAATATTTTGAATATATCTTCCCACTCCCTGCTGGCCTGCAAAGTCTCTGCTGTAAAATCTAATTACAGTCTTTTAGAAACCTTCTGATGTGTAACATCCTTTTTTTTTTCTTTCTTATTTCAAAATGATCTGTCTTTAAATTTATAATGGACTTTGGAATAGGCATCTATGAGATCTATCTATTTAGGAATACCCGAACTTCATAATTCAAAAAATCTACTTCATTCTTAGGTTTTGGGAACTATTAATTATCATTTCTTTAAGTAATAATTCATTCTTTTTCCCCCTTCCGATATGCTATCGTGTATATATTCCTTCCCTAGATTTTGTTTCCTAAGTAATGTTAGCTTTCTAAATTCTTCAGGTCTTTATTATTGTGGTGGTTTCTCCTCTAACTGGAGAGTTTTATCTTTTTGTTTTGTTTTGTTTTGTGGCACACACATCCAGTGGTTCTCAGCAGTTACTCCTGATTTTGCATTCAGAAATCACTCCTGGTGGGTTCAGGGGACCATTTGGGATGTCAGGGACCAAACTTGGGTTGGCTCAGTGTAAAGCAAGTGCCACTGCTGTACTATCACCCTGGCTCCTGTCATATTATTAGACTCAAAATTATTTTAAATTTATTTTTTATTGAGACCATTATGAATTACAAGTTTATCATAGTTGTATTTCAGGCATATAGTGACATAAAATTTTATATAGTCATATATTCATAATTCACAATAAGTGAATTAGGGCCATTCCCACCATCAGTGTTGACCTCCCTCCACCAAAGTTTCTATCATGTATCCTATACCTCCACCCTTAACCCCCTGACCTCTCAGTGTGACAGGTCCATTCTAAGTTTAGATTGTTATAGTTTGGGTCTCTTGATTCTAAATTTAGATTGGCTAAAAATGCCTCCATCCTTGTTGAATAGTGTTGAATAGCATCACGGGCATACTCCAAAGCCTATAGAAAGGTTTGAGTTTCTGTCTCTGCTTTTAGGGATATCAAAGAGCATTGTACCAATCAGGTCCCTTGGTGGAAGGTGCTTGTTGGCAGGACTGAGAACAATTAACTTTGGAAATGATTATGCATGGAAAAGTCTAATTTTGAGTCCGCGATCAAGATTTGAAGCAGTGGGCTTGTTACAAGGAACAATCTTAGGTTGTTGTTACAACCCAACAATCTTGGGTTCCATTGAATTTTAGCAAATTATTTTGCATATTAAATTCCAGTGCTCCAACAAAGAATGAAGAATTTCTCCTCTGTCAGCTTGCTATTGTCACTACACTCATTTTGTGTCTCTTCACTCATTTTGTGTGGGGACTTTAATGACAAAATTAGCCACTGAGGGTTGCCTTCACTACACATTATACATTTTTTGTTGTTGAGTTGTAGCTCAAATTCATCTCCTAGTATTTGTTGGTTTCCAATTATGATTATTCTTTGACCCTCTTCTGGTTTCCCATCCATTTACTGTATACCTTCCAGTTTTTATTTTACTATTATTTCTAGTAATGGCGTGTGTGTGTGTGTGTGTGTGTGTGTGTGTGTGTGTGTGTGTGTGTGTGTGTGTGTGTGATGTATATGTAGCCAGGCACGTTTTTTAAATAAGAAGACATACTGTGTAGATTGGGTTGAGACTTTTTGCTCTTCTATCTTGAGTTGCCAGGATAGGATCAAGTCACCTGAAACTATAAACTGGAATAGTGGGTTGGAAGATTTGCAAAGAGAAATAGCAATAGACCGAGCACATGCTCTTCATTCAGGAAGTTCAGGTTCAAACCCCTGCACCACTACAGGAGCATTCCAGGGTTAACTGTTAAATATTGAGCTCAGAGTAATCCATGAGCATCCCAAGTTTGGTCCCCAAAGCAGAAAAAAGTGGGTTGGAAAAAATACACACAAATCTTTTCTGTAGCAGTGCTTGTATATAAATTTGGTGATATTTTGAGAACAAAAATATACCAGAGTAAATCGATGATTAATCACACTAATTACTCATAATAACATTAGCTTTGTTTTATTTTATTTGGCTTAAAATTCACTTTTCAAGAGCCCATTGATGATGTTAAGTGTGTACAGGAAAGGTACTTGGGAAATTCATTAATTCTGAAGATGAGATATAGGAAAACAGAGCAGCCAACTTGAGAGACTCTCTAGAATGCCAGAACAAGAATCTCTCTCTTTCCTCTTTCCTTCCTTCCCTCCTTTCTTGTCTCTTTTCCCTCCACCTTCCCTTTCTCTTTCCCTCCCTCCCTCCTTTCTCTCTCCCTCCTTCCTCCCTCCCTCATTCTTCCCTCACTCTCTTCTTCCTTCCAAAACAACCCCCTCTTTGTGACCTTTCAAGTTAGGAGGTGGAATTAGGAGTGTTTGCACTACCACTTGGACATAGCTTTATGAATCAGGTGTACATACCTCTCCTAGGAATCATTATGGACACCAAAACACCTACTATTGCAGTAGGGGAACTAAGATATTAAGACCAATCTGGGACCAACAAGTAGTTCCTCCTTACTGATTCCAGGTGATCTGGACACAGCCTGCAATGCTGCTCTTTATATCTGTGTCTTCAAAGAGGTTGAACCTCATCTTGAAGTATCATCTCTATTGAGATAGGTCAACCATTTCCCTTTTTTCTGAATACAGTATTTTGGTACACCTATCTGAAAATTGCTCTGAAATTGTCCCAGATCTTATGGAGATGTCCTATGTCTGGCACAGGCATTCATTACCCTGATTCATTGATCCTCCATTTCTAGTTCTAGAAACCACAACCATTTACAATGGTGTAAATGACCTATTGGATTCTCTAAAAAACTTCTCTGGGAAGAAGAGACCATGCTCCATAGATAAATGCTCCATAGAGAAAGGGCAGACAGTGATCTGGAGACACTCACCTATCTGAAAGAGGACCATTTATGCAGCCTCCAATCAGCATTCCCATCATATATAAGAATTGAACCATTGATCTCTTTGTCTGTTTATCACATACTAGGTCCCACTGGAAAAGAAGAAAGCCAGTACTGAGGATTTTTACAGCAGGCTATCATAGTGCATAGTTTCCTTGCTCTAAGAGCCCTGAGTGAACATATATTCTCTTTCCTGCATTTACTGATTATATCCTTCAAGTCCCAGCAAGAGCTTGGCTTCCTGAAGAAACCATCAACTAAGTTTTCTACATGATATAGAATTATTGTATTATTAGATATACACATATATATGCTTCATGGATCAATGATTAATCTTGGAGGCACATTGAAAACTTAAAATAGTCTTTCTCAAGTAGTTTTGCCTACCTTTCACTGCCATAGAAAAATATATATTGACTTCTCTGAAAACAGTCTGGCCCTGGATAGTTTTAAAGTTAGGATAGCTATTTCAGTTATATTCTCAAAATAGTTCACCTAGTATTTTTAACTTCAAAAAAATAATAGTTCATCTAGTACCAAGTACATACTTATATGAGCATGTCTTCTCAATGGAACTTAAAACCCTTTGATAGCAGAATTCATGGATAGTTAGTTGATTGCATTGGGTCCCAATTCAATGTAACTGCTTGGAAATTAAAAGAAAAGATAAGTAACTATCATTTGCTGAAATGAAAGGGAACTGACGACTAATTTATCTAAATAGGAAATGAAGACTTGAATCCTGTTTAGTTTATGTCGTACTCAACAAAAACCAGATCATTAAAAGATAAATGGGGCCTCTCACCTCAGTCACGATGGTTGAGGGGAAGGTACTTCGATCATACACCCAACCGTCCACACAGGGTTCAGTGTTTGACTCATTTGTGTTGAAGAAGGTCCCATTGAGATGAAGAAGCTGCCACTGAGGCTGGATAAAGCGACGGCACTTCTCCGGCCTCAGGTTGGAGTCCAGTGGGATGGAGATTCTCAGGAGGGCATTTTGGTTGAGGGCCCCAGAGATGGTGTCATTGTCAAGGAGGTGGACCCAACAGCGGTGACCAGGGATGGCCGCAGTGAAGTTCTCTAATATCACATGAGGCATAAGGGTCATATAAATGGTAAGAATTAAAGCCATCTGAAGGAAATGAAATTTCCCCAAGCCACCAACTTGATTTAGGAGTTCCTCAAAGGCCATTGAATACGAAAAGGTGACCCGGAAGAGTCCTCTCAATGCTTTATAAAAAATAAGCTCAATGGAAGAAAGCTTCCTTTCATGAGTTCACACTGAATCTGTGTGACTTCACACAAGTCCAGTCAGTACCTCAGTACTAGAGCAGGGCATGGAAGCAGCTTCTCTTTCAGAAATCAGAAGGCATCAGCTAGTCATTCCTTCAGTCAGCTCCTAGAGAAAATACTTTATTGGAGACATTTCTTGTTATTAAAGCGACCCATGTTTAAATATTTACTCTTGTTGAAGCTGAGTTGTTTGAACTTTGTGAATTTTTGGTGCAATTAGAATTGAACCTTGACCCGGAACTGTTTTCTAGATAACGAAAAAGAAAATTCTGTGATAATCTTTAGTCCATTTTAGAAAATGATATGGCATAATTAGTGAGATACTTTATGCTACTTCTAGAAAAATCATTTTTAAGTTTAGTCATAAGCTAAAAAGGAGATGATAAATCTAACATGTTTGTTTTTATTGAAGCAAAGTTGAATGGAGTGTGATGATTACCTTTTGCCAATTGAGTTGATTTTAAATCATACCCATTTTCTTTTGATAGACAGGCTTTTAGTAACTCTTGCAGGGTCAGTTTATATGCTACAAATTTCACCAACACTTGGTTTGGGAATGCTTTTATCCTCACTCAAATTTAAATTTGAGGGTAGTAGACTCTAGATTGAAAATTTTTTTCTTTTCATACTTTGAATATCCCATTATATCCTTTGATATGCCAATATCCTTTCTTGCTTGCATGGTTTTATATGATAAGACTTATGTTGTGGTCTTATATGATTTTCCTTGTATTTGACATTTTGTTACTTCTCTTGGTGCTTTAAGTAGTCTTTCTGTCTCTTTTGTTATTGCCATTTTGATCAAAATGTGCCTTGAATTGGTTTTTGATTTGGTTTATTTTTATTTATTTATTTATTTATTGGTTTTTTGGGTCACACCTGGCAGCACTCTAGGGTTTACTACTGGCAGCTCAGAGGGACCATATGGGATGCTGGGATTCGAACCACCATCCTTCTGCATGCAAGGCAAATGTTCTTACCTCCATGTTATCTCTTTGGCCCCATGATTTGGTTTATTTTGTTTGTACTCTGGGCTTCCTAAATCTTCAAAAGGTTGGTAGTAATGAAGTGAAATTGTACATCAGAGTAAAAATTATAATATAATTACAAACATTTTACTAAATTATATATAAATTTAACAATAATTGAGGTACTAAAATTGATCAGAAGTCCTCTAATAATAAACTGTTACAGGTTATATGAAATATATAGTTGATTTATACATTTTTATAAGGGAAGCCTTTACTACTGAGGATTTATATCTCCATGCTTTATTTATTTTTATTTAAGCCCCATGTATTAAAAGTTATTCACAGTTGAGTTTCAGATATACAATATTCAGCACTGATCCCACCACCAGTCTCTACTTCTCCCCACTAAGTTCCCAGATTTCCTCCCATAAGTCTTACCAACTTCCCCTCCTAAGCTATACTGTCAAAAGATCCATAGAATCTTTAGCTACTTTACTAAGCACTTAAATTGGGTTGCCTTGGCCCATGTCGCTACCTCATTTGCTGTGTATCTTTAAGTCCAATATGTGATAGAAATGATTCTGTCTTCACTCAGCAGGATGTCCTCTAGATTTATCTGAGGTGCAGCAATTTGTATGACTTTGTTCTTCTTAGAGCTGCAATACGGTTATACCTTTGTGCATATACCCCGCCCCCCCAACTTATGATCCATATATCAGTAGGTGGGCACTTGGGTCTTTCCTTATCCTGATTGCTTTATGAAGTACTCCAAAGAACATAGGTTGAATACCTATTTTTTTTTTTGTGAGGGGGAAACTGGCAGTGCTGGGATTTACTCCTAGTACAGCAAATAAAAGAAATTTATATATCCTTTCAAATTAATGTTTTTGTGTTTAGGGTGTATATATGCCAAGAAGTGACATTGCTAGGTCATATTGGGCATTCTATTTCAATTTCTTGAGAGATAGTCATATTGTTTTCCATAAGCCGACCATTGTTTCTTAAGATTTCAGCCCCTTGCTTCTTTTTCTGATACCCAGAGTAAGTATATTATGTCAATTGATTTTGTTCATTAAGTTCTGTTTTCTTTTTTAACTCTTTAGTTTTTTGTTATTATAGTAGTTGTTCCTCTAACTGGATAATCTTCAAAGAACTGTCCTCAAGTTTGTATGCTCTTTCTCCTGCATGATTCAGATTGATATTAAAGTCCCCTACTAAAATGTCTAATTATTCATTGTATTACTCATTATATTATATATTTCCATGTCAGTTATTAACAGACTGTGGCCCTGATTTTATTTAACTGTGTTTTTTCTTTTTGTAATTCATTGAATTTCATTGAATTTCTTTAAGATATCTTCTTTACCTCAAGGACCAATGATATAGCAATAGCTTGGAAGATGTTCTCCTCTATGGGTTGTATGAAAAATGAAAGACATTTTTCCAAGAATCCTCAGAGACAAAGAGAGAAGGGCTGGAACTTCCAGCTCACTTTATGAAGCTCATTACAAAGAGTGGTGAGTGCAGTTAGAGAAATAATTACACTGAGAACTACCATAATCATGTGAATGAATGAGGGAACTGGAAAGCCTGTCTAGAGTACAGGTGGGGGGGGGGGGGGGGGTGGAGGGAATTTGGGACATTGGTGGTGGGAATGTTGCATTGGTGAAAAGGGGGTGTTCTTTGCATGACTGAAACCTAATCACAATCATGTTTGTAATCAAGGTGTTTAAATAAAGATATTATTAAAAAAAAGATGTTCTCCTAACATGAAATGTGTCCCTAGTGGACACCAAGTACAACTGAGGTGGTCCTGGTGGTGCCCAGCACCACACAGGCTATGCCTCATGTTCCACATCCTTGGATCTTTGTTTTAAATGATCTGGCCAAATTGAGTGAGAATTGTTGGGTTCAGACCCAAACCCCTACATCTGTTAGGAAGGCCTCCTAAGGTGATTCTTTTTTGGGGTGATTGGAATCACATGTGATGTTGTTCTAATCAGACTTATTTCTGGCGCTGTCTTCACAGGTTACTCATAGCAGAATTGGTGAACTATATGTAGTGCAGGGAATGGACTTAGGGTTGGCCTTGTGCAAGTAAGCACCCTACTCATTGGACTATCTCTTTGGCCCACTTTTGCAAACTTTGACTTTAATTCCAAGGCTTCCACAAAGCGCTTTTGTCTGTGACTGTCAAAAGATAGTTTCTATATGGACTGAAGAATGGATTTCCTATTCTGCCCCCTTTCTGCTGTCACTATCTCTCTCTATTTCATTTTAATCTAGGAATTTACTATGACAAGTTTCCTAATGAGCATTTTGAAGACAATGACACAAATTTTAGATGTTGTGTTTTAGATATAATTTATCTCTAAGTATTTGCTAATTTCCAATTTTGATTTTCTCGTTAATCTCTCATTGTTTCATAAAGCGTTGTTTAATTTACATTTCCCTTTTACTATTGTTTATATTGTGTATATGCACAAGTATGCCCAAAGTTGTATTCTAGATAGAATCATGTCCTGAGTAGAATAGGTCCATACTTATTTTTTTGGGGGGGGTCACACCCAGCAGCGCTCAGGGGTTCCTCCGGGCTCTATGCTCAGAAATCGCTCCTGGCACGCTCGGAGGACCAGATGGGATGCTGGGATTTGAACCACTGCCAGTTCTGAATCCGCTGCATTGAAGGTATATGCCCTACCACTGTGTTATCTCTCTGCCCCCCCCCCAAGGTCCATCTATACTTTTTGTCCCTGTCACCTGACTTTCCAAGATAAAGTCACTAGGGATGTTGAATTGCAAATAAATGAGTTGAAAAATTGTGCTGGGGAGATATATCAACGAGATGAGCACATTCCTTTCATATGCAATGCCTAGGTGTTATCCCCAGAACCAATCCATCAGGAACCCTTGGGGTGGAATTCAAGGATTTAGCTTCAATTCTTTTTATGTTTATAGCACAAACCACTCCTATCTCCAGTGTGCCAGTGCTTTCCCACATCAAAAAGAATTCTCGACCCATTCCTCCCAGCACTACCTCTATTCCTCCAGTAACCATAGATTTCACTGAGTTAAGGCATTAGTTTTGTTGGTTAGTTTTGTCTCTGAAGACATGATTTTATCTTTTTTTATATAATAATAATAATTTAAATTTTGACCAAAGTGGATTACATATCGTTCACAGTAATATTTTAGGTACATATTAAAACATTGAATCAGGGGAATTCCCACCACTAAAGTTGTCCTCACCTCCATCCCCGTTCCCAAGCATGCATCCCATATCCCCTTCCCCTCCACCACCCGGGGGCTTGCTAGTATAAGTGGTCCTCTCTGTGTCTAGCTTGTTGTAGATTGGGTATTGATTCTGTTGTCGTTGTCTTTCCGATTTGGTGTTTAGGTCCGATCAATTTATTACTAACTTAGTGATCATACAACTGTTTGGTCTTGGTACCCTCCATTATTTCCCCCTCAATTTGAGAGGCGGAACAAGATGGTTCAAGTTATGTGGTTCTGTTTGAAGAAAAGTAAAAGAAATAAAATGGGGTAAAAATCAAACAAGCAGAAAATGGGGCAGAGTCTCTTTCTAGAGGCTTTCAACATCAGTTTGAGAGAAAAAGGGAAAATGGAAGAGAAATACCACAACAATACAAAAAAGAAATCAAACAAAAAAATCCAATAAAGAGTTACTTCTGACTATGCACTCAGAAATCATTTCTGGGTTGGGGGATTATATGGGACATTGGGGGGGGGATCGAACTGTGGTCCATCCTAGGCTAGTGCAGGCAAGACAGATGCCTTACCACCTGCACCACCACTCTGGCCCCCTTTTTTATAATGTCCATTTCTTCTCTAAGTCATTATTTGTGTGTAAGAAGGCCACTGATATTTGCATGCTAATTTTGTAGCCTGCCACTTAACTATATGATTCTATTGTTTCTAGAAACTTTTTGGTAGAATCTTTAGGGTTTTTTAAATATAAGTATCATATCAACTGCAAACAGTGTGAGCTTGACTTCTTCCTTTCCTATCTGGATGCCTTTGCTATCTTTCTCTTGCCTAATTGCTATAGCAACTACTTTCAGTACTACATTGAATAGGAGTAGTGAGAGGGGACAGCCTTGTCCTGTACCAGATTTTACAGGAAAGGCTGTTAGTTTATTTTCATTGAGAATAATATTTGCCTTTGGCTTGTGGTAGATGGCCTTAACTATATTGAAAAAAGTTCCTTCCATTCCATTCTTGTTGAAAGTTTTTATCATGAATGGTAAATTACCTTATCAAATGTTTTCTCTGCATCTATTAATATGATCATATGGTTTATTTTCCTCCCCATTCCTCCCCTCAATCATATGATATTTATTTTTCCTTTTGTTAATGATGTATTATGTTGATTGATTTATGTATATTAAATCATCTTTGCATTCCTGAAATGAAACCTACTTGGTCGTGTTGTATGTTCTTCTTGACGAGGCATTGGATCCTATTTGCTAGGATTTTGTTGAAGATCTTTGCATCTGTGTTCATCAGGGATATTGGTTTGTAGTTTTCTTTCTTTGAAGCATCTCTGTCAGGTTTTGCTAGTAGGGCGATATTAGCTTCATAAAAACTATTTGGGAGTGTTTCTGTTTCTTCAATTTCCTGAAAAGGATTAATAGTAATTCCTTTTCAGGTTTGAAAGAATTTGTTAGTGAATCCATCTGGGCCTGAACTTGTGTTTTTGGGAAGACTTTTGCTTACCATTTTAATTTCCCCAATAGTGACGGGTCTGTTTACATAGTCTAGATAATCCTAATTCAACCATGGAAGATTGTAAGAGTTCAAGAATTTATCAATTTCTTTCAGGTTCTCTTGTTTTGTGGCATAGAGGTTCTCAAAGTAGTCTCTGATTACCCCTTTGAATCTCTGCAGTATCTATTGTGATCTTTTGTTCATTTCTAATCCTGTTTATTAAGTTTATCTCCCTCCCATTTTTTGTGAGTTTTGCTAGTGGTTTATTAATCTTGTTTTGTTTTTTCAAAGAACCATCTTTTGCTTTCATTGTTCTCTTAGATTGTTTTTTTGGATTTCCACTTCATTGATTCTGCTCTAAGCTTGGTTAGGTTATTTCCTCTGCCTATCTAATTTTGGTTCCTTTTGTTGATCCTTTTCTAATTTTATAAGCTTTATAAACTATTTATGTAGACCCCTTCATCCTTCCTGATCTGTGCCTGCAAAGCTATAAATTTTTCTCTTAGTATCATTTTTGCCATGTTCCATAAGTTCTGATAATTTAGGTCTTTATTTGCATTTATTTACAGGAATCTTTTGATTTCCTCTTTGACTTCATCCCTAACCCTGGTTGTTCAGTAGTGAACTGTTTAATTTCCAGGTGTTAAAGTTTTCTTCTGTGTTCCTTTGCAGTTGACTTCTAATTTAAGTGTATTGTGATCTGAGAAGGTAGCCTACACAATTTCTATCCTCTTGATTTTATGGAGACATGTTTTATGGGCTAGAATGTGGTCTATCCTGGAGAATGACCCATGTGCATTGGGAGAAGAATGTATATCCAGTTTTCTGGGGGATGGAATGCCCTATATATTTCTACTAGGCTGCTTTCTTCCATTTTCCTTTCAGAGCTAGTATATTCTTTGTTGAGTTTCAGCCTGGTTGACCTATCAAGAGGTTACAGGTCATTGTTGAAGTCTCACCCACTATTATTCTGTTGCTATTAATTATTTTTTGATTTGTTAACAATTAAATATTTGGCTGGTCCCTCATTGGTGCATATATGGTTATGAGTATGATTTCTTTCTGTTGAATATATCTCTTTGATTATTACAAAATGTCCATCTTTGTCCCTTTTTACTTTTCTAGAGTCTAAAGTTTGTGTCATCTGATATGTAATATGGCCACTTCCAAAGCTTTTTTACAGCATTATTTGCTTGGATGATTTTCTTTCAACCTTTGATTTTGAGTATACGTTTTTTTTTTTTTTTTTTTTTTTGGTTTTTGGGCCACACCCGTTTGATGCTCAGGGGTTACTCCTGGCTAATGAGCTCAGGAAATCGCCCCTGGCTTGGGGAGACCCTATGGGACGCTGGGGGATCGAACCGCGGTCTGTCCTATCGCTAGCGCTTGTAAGGCAGACACCTTACCTCTTAGCCCTCTTCGCCACCTCCCCGAGCCCCGATTATAACGTTTTTTATTTTATTTTATTCAGGTGTATTTCTTGTAGTCAACAGAATGTGGGATTCAGCTTTTTGAATCCATTTTGCCACTCTGTGTATCTTAACTGGTACATTTAGGTCCATTGACATTTGAGAAAGATAATTGTCATGGGATTTAGTGTCATCTTTATGTAGGACTTTGATGTGTCTCTTGATCTGTCCTGTCTTAAAATAGGCCTTTCAGTTTTTCTTTTAAGGCTGGTTTTAAGTCTGTAAAATATCTGAGCCAAAAACAATAAAAGTAAAAATAAAACAAAAAAAAAGTGAAAAATATATATCCAAGCTGCTGTTTATCCATGAAGCTATGTATACTTCCTTCAAACTTGAATGTGAGTCTGCTTGGGTGTAGTATTCTAAGTGAAGCATTCATTTCATTGAATTTTATCACTATATCCCACCACTGCCTCTGGCCCTGAGGGTTTCTTGTGACAGATCTGCAATAAATCTTAAGGATGCACCTTTGAATGTAATTCCCTTTTTGATCTTACTGCTTTCAGTATTCTATCCCTATCTGTAGGACTTGTCATTTTGACTAAGATGTGTCTTGGGGTGCTTTTATTTGGGCCTGTTTTAGCTGGTCTGTTTTAGTTGATATCTTGGGTATGCAGGATTTGGTTTCTTACACTCTTTAGCTCTGGGAGTTTCTCTGCAATGATGTCCTTGACTGTTGATTCTTCCTGGGGGGGATTTTCTTCATGGTTTACTGGGGACTCCAATGATTCTTATGTTTTTCTAATGAGTTTGTCAAAGACTTCTATTTTCTTCTGTTCACATTCTTTGAGGATTTTTTTCTAGTGTCTGATCGGTTTGTGTTAAGGCTCTTTTCCAATTTCTTATGTTGTATGAAGCTGTTATATATTTTCATCTTCCAGCTCACTGTTTCTGTCCTCAGCCTGCGGTTACTACTCTGTTGGAGAGGGCTTCTAGTGAGGTTTTCATTTTGTCTACTGAGTTTTTCAGACCTGTTATTTCCTTTTGCAGTTTTATGATTTTTTATTTCATATTCTCTTGATTCTTTTTTTTTTTTGGCAATGTAGTTATAAAGTTTTTATTGGATTTGGAACTGTTAATTTTTCTTCTTTGTCTTTTAGTTTATTAAAAAAAAGCATTACATAGTTGACATAACTAATAATAATACATTTTTTTAGGAAGACCAAAAGCAACATTTTAAAAAAAAACCTCCCAGCTCCCAGGAAGGGAAGAGATCCTCCAAGAGCTGGAAGCCCGGAAGTTCACAGCCCTCACCCAAACCCTCCCTCTGGAGCAGGGTGGAAAATGGGGAAAGCCTGGGGTACCCTTTAAGCTTCTCGTTGGGACCCACCTCACTGGCTTGCCCGGGCATGTGGCCCAGGGGTAGCCCTAGATTTCCGGAGGAGGGAGGTGAAGGAGATGGGGTGACCCAAGTCCTGCACCCCTCCTAGGCCTTATTAAAAAGGCCATTGGCATGGCAGAGGCATACCATATCCCATGCTGGCAAAAACTCCTGGCTCCCAGTAAGGAAAGAGACTCTCTTGATTCTTATTTGTGGTTCGTTCAGCTGGATCCATGCTTTCTTTGAATTCTATGAACATCTCTATATTTCTTCTCTAAACTCCTTATCTGAAAGGCTAAATAAATGGTTGGGACTTTTTGGGTCATGATAGTTGCTATCTTCATTCCCTATGCATGGTGTTGGCCTGTGTTGTTTCCCCATTGTCACGCTTGTAGTGTGATGTTTTCTTCTTCTTGTGCTAGGGTTCATTGGCTAGGAGATGTGTGCAGCTGTGAAGCGAAGCGGAACCCTTTGTGGGCGGATCACTCACTTCTGAAGAAGTGCCCCTCATGGAATTTCTGGAAAGATGGTTCAAGGTCCAGCCAAGCAGAGGTATAGAAAGTCACAATGTTGCCCGTTGCTAAAACCTGTTTGTTTTCTTAATCTTTGTAGCACCCCTGCTTCAGACCTGTTGACAGGGGCTGGGGGTCCTTGCAAGTTTATAAAAAGCTCAATCATATTTGTGCTCACTTTATAATAATGTAATTCTGTTAATCTCAAGTATGTTAGGTCATTTCTAAATTTAATCTTTTATTTCTCAATCACTGGGCAATATGTTGGCTACACATTTTTTTCCTATTCCTACCTTAGCCTAAAATAGGATCAGTCACATATACTTTCTGACTCTTAAGTGTGTTATTTCTTGTTCTGAGTTTCTCTCCTCACTAATATTATATTATTATATTATCTTTCTCTTTTTCTCTCTTTCTCTTCCTTCCTTTTCCTTCCTTCCCTTCCTTCCTTCCTTCCTTCCTTCCTTCCTTCCTTCCTTCCTTCCTTCTTCCTCCCTCCTCTCCCTCCCTCCCTCCCCTCCCTCCCTTCCCTTCCTTCCTACCTTCCTTCCTTCCTTCCTTCCTTCCTTCCTTCCTTCCTTCTTCCTTCCTTTCCTTCCTTTTTCTCTCTTTCTTCTTCCTTCCTTCCTTTCCTGCCTTCCTTCCTTCCTTCCTTCCTTTCTCCTTCCTTCCTTCCTTCCGTTCCTTCCTTCCTTCCTTCCTTCCTTCCTTCCTTTTTCTTTCTCTTTCTTTCTTTCTTTCTTTCTTTCTTTCTTTCTTTCTTTCTTTCTTTCTTTCTATCTTTCTTTCTTTTTCTTCTTCTTTCTTTCTTCCTTTTCTTTCTTTCTTCTTTTCTTTCTTTCTTCTTTCTTTCTTTCTTTCTTCTTTCTTTCTTTCTTTCTTTCTTTCTTCTTTCTTTCTTTCTTTTCTTTCTTTCTTTCTTTCTTTCTTTACTTTCTTTCTTCTTTTCTTCTTTCTTCTTTCTTTCTTTCTTTCTTTCTTTCTTTCTTCTTCCTCCCTCCTCCCTCCCTCCCTTCCTTCCTTCCTTCCTTCCTTCCTTCCTTCCTTCCTTCCTTCCTTCCTTCCTTCCTTCCTTCCTTCCTTCCTTCCTTCCTTCCTTCCTTCCTTTCTTTTCTTTTATTCTCTTTTTTCTTTATTTTTTGCTTTCTCTTTCATTCTTCCTTTTTATTTTTTGTGCCTCAACCAGCTGTGTTTAGGGGTTAGTCTTTGCACTGTGCTCAAGAATCTCACCTGAAGTTTTTGGGTTATTATATGGGATGCTGGGGATAGAACCTGGGTAGATTGTATGCAAAGCAAGCACCTATCTTCTGTACTATTGTTCTTGCCCCACAAATTATATTATTAGGGCTAGAGAGATAGCATGGAGGTAAGGTATTTGCCTTTCATGCAGAAGGTCATTGGTTTGAATCCCAGCAGCCCATATGGTCCCCCGAGCCTGCCAGGAGTGATTTCTGAGCATAGAACCAGGAGTAACCCCTGAGCCTTGCCAGGTGTGACCCAAAAACCAAAAATCAAAAAAAAATTATATTATTATTATTATTTTGGTTTTTAGGCCACACCTGGCGGTACTCAGGGGTTATTCCTAGCTGTCTGCTCAGAAATAGCACCTGGCAGGCACGGGGGACCATATGGGACACTGGGATTCGAACCAACCACCTTTGGTCCTGGATCGGCTGCTTGCAAGGCAAACGCCACTGTGCTATCTCTCCGGGCCTTATATTATTTCTTAAAGTACCTTCAGTACCACCTCACTATCTACCAAAGTTTATTCAGAAATCATCATAAGTTCCACTCCTTGACCTGTGCACAGACTAAGACCTCTAGATTTAGAGGTCTGTTTTTATCATCCAGATCGGAGCAGAAGTCTTCCATACGGCACAAAAACGCCAAGGGGAGAGTAAATGAATGTGAAAGGAGTCTATAGATAATCCCATGACAATATATTCCAAGGGTAGAGAAACCCTGTATCTCTTAGGCCAAGGAGATTCTCGTTTCGGATGACCCCAATATTTTACTGTGCCTATGCGGGGGGGGGGGGCGGGGAAGAGACAAAAAAAAAACACTAAATAATCCTTCTTTTATTTTTATTTTATTTTATAATTTTTTTATCTAGTTTCTGTCGATTTCTTAGTTGTGGGGTAGATATTGAAGTAGTTGTCCATTTTTATTTTTTTTTTCCTTTTTTTTTTTTTTTGTGGTTTTTGGGTCACACCCGGCAGTGCTCAGGGGTTATTCCTGGCTCCATGCTCAGAAATTGCTCCTGGCAGGCACAGGGGACCATATGGGACGCTGGGATTCGAACCAATGACCTTCTGCATGAAAGGCAAACGCCTTACCTCCATGCTATCTCTCCAGCCCCGAGTTGTCCATTTTTAAAATTATATATTTACTTTTTATTTCTTCTTTTCTCTTCTTCCTCTTTGCGCCTTGTCATATTTCCTATCTCAAGACCATGGCAACTATGTGGTGCATATTTTTATTGCTGCAGTGCTCACTGGATATCTTATTTGATTCCTCTTTTTGAACTGTTGTGGTGTTTCACCTTCTTCTTTTCCCTTTCGTTCCTCAAACCAAGAATGAGAGCCTCTAGAATGACTCTGCTCATAGTCGGCGTAGTCAATTTTTACCCCATTATATTACCTTTCTCTTCCTCAAACAAAACCACATAACTTGAACTTTCTAGTCCAGCCTCCCAATTAGAGGGGGCAGTAATGGAGGCACCAAGACCAAACAGTTATAAAACCACTAAGTAATAAACTAGACACAGAAGGGACCACACATTCTAGCAGCCCCTGGGGTGGGGGGGGGGGGGAGAGTGGAGGATATGGGAGGCAGGATGGGAGCGGTTGTGGGAGGACAATTTGGTGGTGGGAATTCCCCTGATTCAATGTAAATATGTACCTGGAATATTACTGTGAACGATATGTAAGCCCCTATAATTAAAATAAAAATTATATTTAAAAAAATAATGCCAAGCCATATTTCTGATCAGATGCCCAACTACCTTTCCATGTGCTTATCTGGAAGACAGACATCCACTTTGGTGAAATGTCTGTTTGACATATGTGTAACCCTTTATTTAAATGAGCCATATTTCTTTTTTATCATCTTTCTAGACAAAATTTGGAGGCTGCAAAAAAGGATGGAATGGTGGTAATTTGTTTGAATTTCTTATGCTGTCAATTAATTTCCTTTTTATTAATTCAAGAAATGGGCTCTGAAAAAAATAACTTAATAGGAACAACCACTTGCAGAGAGGAGCCTTTCAATGTGGCAAAATGAGCAGAGAAGAAAAGGGGAGATTTGTTCTTGATAATGCAACCAGATATGCAAAGAGGAACAAAGTTCATACATATAAGGATGGGTGCACAGCTGCCTACTCACTGAGGTGTTCGACTGCACATCCAATTGTGACTTGTTTTCTTTATAGTGTCTTAAAACTCACTGGTTATTAGTAAAGCATTTTTATCGTGTGCAAAACAAAACAAAACAAAAAAAGAAATCATACTAATTACATTGGGTGACCAAAGATTATGACCAATCTGAAAAATCACAAGAGTTAGGTCATTGTGTCAGTGAGGGGCTTAGCCCAGATACCCTGGCTAGGCATAGCCTGCAATGTAGCTCCTTACATCTTTGACTTTAAATAGATTAAACTCTATATTTTCCATTTTTATTTGATTATTTTATTTTTCTTACTTTTTTGAGGAAAATGTATCATAGGGTTGACCATAATAAATTTGTATCCATATAAGTAAGAGTAAAGTTATTTTTAGAAAAAAGAAAAAGGAAAAAAGAGAAGAAAGAAATTTAAAAAAAGAAAAATTTAAAGGAAAACAAAGAAGGAAAATTACAGTAGAAGCACATTTATGGAAATAAATGTATCTCCAATGAAGTTATTAATAAGAAGGCAGAAGGTTTAGTAAATTCTTGTTAGCTGTCCATTCTGTTAAATTGATGTGTTCCTATAGGAATGGCAGCATCAAACAAATTATATTTTCCATAAATCCAAAACACTATTACTGATACTGTGCCTTTTGGGGGCACATTTTCAGCTTCCAGGCTTCCTGGAAAAAGGAAGATACGGGGAGGGCACAGAACTCATTTCAAATGTTCTGTTGACATCAGCCCAAAGACTGGCATACATGGGATTTGGTCAGATTGGTGTCCACAGAAGAAATTGTAGAGGGGGTGATGAGGCAGGGCCATTGGCAAAATGATAATTTTGGGTGATTATGTAGCAGGTATGGCTTCAGCAAGGTGGGGCACTTGGTCTGCCCCCTCTTCCCAAGATGGCCAGTTTTCTGTTATGTGGCAGGTATACCCATGATCTTTCATGGCTTGGTTTACATCTCGTTCTAGAAAAGAGTAAGTCTATGGAGTTGTTTGAACATAGCAACTGCATTTGTGAGCATAGTTACAGTTTCCAGGCTTCCGGGAAGAAGAGAGATACATAGGGAGGGTGCCAACACTCACTCCTAAAAGCCCTGGTGGTATCAGTACAAATACTGCTGTACCTGAAGTTTGGTCATATTGGTAATCCCAAATGGGAATTGTTGAGGGATGGTGAGGCAGGGACATAGGGGAAATGGAGATTCTGGGTGATGGATGCATCAGGTGTGGCTTTGGCAGGGCAGGAACTTGACCTACCCTCTCCTCCTGAGAGAGCCAGTTTTCTGTCATGTGGCTGGTGTACCCATTGATCTTTCATGACTTGGTTTACATCTCTCTTGAGAAAAAAGTGAGTCTATTGATCTGGCCTGGTTCAAACATTATTTAAAAACACACAATACTTGTGCACCTCCTCTATAAATACTATAGTGAACTGCCCCTTCCTCCAAATCTATTTAGATATTTATATTTTCTTCACAGAGAACTTAAGCAAAAATAGGGCACTCGCTATGCCTTTAAAATTTTTGTTTTCATTTCTAATTCCCTGGGAACCACAGCCACTCACAATGCTGCCATTTTTCCTTCCTTCCTTCCTTCCTTCCTTCCTTCCTTCCTTCCTTCCTTCCTTCCTTCCTTCCTTCCTTCCTTCCTTCCTTCCTTCCTTCCTTCCTTCCTTCCTTCCTCCCTCCCTCCCTCCCTCCCGCCTCCCTCCCTCCCTCCCTCCCTCCCTCCCTCCCTTCCTTCCTTCCTTCCTTCCTTCCTTCCTTCCTTCCTCCCTCCCTCCCTCCCTCCCTCCCTCCCTCCCTTCCTTCCTTCCTTCCTTCCTTCCTTCCTTCCTTCCTTCCTCCTTCCTTCCTTCCTTCCTTCCTCCCTCCCTGCCATTTTTCCTTCCTTCCTTCCTTCCTCCCTCCCTCCCTCCCTCCCTCCCTCCTCCCTTCCTTCCTTCCTGTCCTTCCTTCCTTCCTTCCTCCTCCTTCCTTCCTTTCCTTCCTTCCTTCCTTCCTTCCTTCCTTCCTTCCTCCCTCCCTGCCATTTTTCCTTCCTTCCTTCCTTCCTCCCTCCCTCCCTCCCCCCTCCCTCCCTTCCTCCTTCCTTCCTTCCTTCCTTCCTTCCTTCCTTCCTTCCTTCCTTCCTTCCTTCCTCCTTCCTTCCTCCCTCCCTCCCTCCCTCCCTCCCTCCCTTCCTTCCTTCCTTCCTTCCTTCCTTCCTTCCTTCCTTCCTTCCTTCCTCCCTCCCTGCCATTTTTCCTTCCTTCCTTCCTTCCTCCCTCCCTCCCTCCCTCCCTCCCTCCCTCCCTTCCTTCCTTCCTTCCTTCCTCCTCCCCCTTCCTTCCTTCCTTCCTTCCTTCCTCCTCCTTCCTTCCTTCCTTCCTTCCTTCCTTCCTTCCTTCCTCCCTCCCTCCCTTCCTTCCTCCCTTCCTTCCTCCCTCCCTCCCTCCCTTCCTCCCTCCCTCCCTCCCTCCCTCCCTCCCTTCCTTCCTTCCTCCCTCCCTTCCTTCCTCCCGTCCTCCCTCCTCCTTCCTCCCTTCCTTCCTCCCTCCTCCTTCCTCCCTCCCTCCCTTCCTTCCTCCCTTCCTTCTCCCTCCCTCCCTTCCTTCCTCCCTTCCTTCCTCCCTCCCTCCCTCCCTCCCTTCCTTCCTTCCTCCCTCCCTTCCTCACTTCATCCCTACCTCCCTCCCTTACTTCCTTCCTCCCTTCCTCCCTTCCTCCCTCCCTTCCTCCCTCCCTTCCTCCCTCCCTCCCTTCCTCCCACCCTCCCTCCCTCCCTCCCTCCCCTCCTTCCTTCCTTCCTTCCTCCCTCCCTCCCTTCCTTCTTTCCTTCCTTCCTTCCTTCCTTCCTTCCTTCCTTCCTTCCTTCCTTCCTTCCTTCCTTCCTTCCTTCCTTCCTTCCTTCCTTCCACCCTCCCTCCCTTCCTCATTTTCTTCCTCCCTCCCTTTCTTATTCCCTCCCTCCCTTCCTTTCTTCTTCCCTCCCTCCCTCCCTTCCTTCATTCCTTCCACCCTCCCTCCCTTCCTCATTTTCTTCCTCCCTTCCTCCCTCCCTTTCTTCTTCCCTCCCTCCCTTTCTTCCTCCCTCCCTCCCTCCCTCCCTCCCTCCCTTCCTCCCTCCCTTCCTTCCTTCCCTCACTCCCTTCCTTCCTTCCATCCATCCTTAATTTTCTTTTTTCCTTCTCCCACTCCACTCTCCATACACACCTGTTGGTCATCAGAGCTTTACTCATGGCTCTGCACTGAGGAATAATTCTTGTTTGCACTCAGGGAGCCATATGGGATGCTGGGTATTGAACCCAGATTGGCTGAATGCAAGGTCAGTACCTTACCCACTGTATGTACTCTCTCTCTGATTTCTCGCATGTCCATTTTTATTTTACACATAATGAAAGAACCTGGCTTTCTATAATAATGGAAATAGAATCACATTACTTTATGCTTTAGGAAGGAATTAAGTTTCTTTAGCAGCAACTTACACCCTTGGTGGTACCTGGGCTCTGACTCACTGAAGTCTTTTTTTTTCCCCCAGAGAAAAGTCACCTCCTATTAGTTCAGTGCCAGGTGTGTCACCTTGGAGAAGAGGGTGACTGGTGATGTAAAGTTTGAAAAGAGATGAAGGAAGTGAGTTGTGGGAATATGGCGGAGAAGGACTTTCGTGCATTGCTGGTGGAAGCGTTTTTGGTTGAGCCCCTAAGGGAAACAGTATAAAGACCTCAAAAAGTAAGAACAGTGCTCCCACGGGTGCTGACATTTTTTTAAAATTGAGATTTCTGCATTTGAAGAATCAACCCATTTGCCTAGAATTTTGTTGTCATATTTTGCACAAGGAAAAGCTCTCCATTTATCCTGGTTAGATATTTTGAAATTCATTAGTTCTTTTCTGGATATTTGTTCTATTTTGACTCATGTGTATATTTTTTCTGTTATTATTTATTTATTTATTTATTTATTTATTTAAGAAAGTTGGCTTCTTTCTAAGCAGAAGTTCACTCTATTTCTTTGCAATTCTGTGTTCTCAATGGTGCCAGAGTGAGTCACAGTACTCTACTCCCTTCTAATGTCTCTTTGTGGTATTGCAGACTCTGAGGGGAAAGCTTGATCATCTTTGTTCTTGAACAATCCAAGCCAGGTGCACATATTTTCAGTACCAGAATACAATGAAAACTGAAACCAGTCCCTTGGATGGTCCTAATTGAACTCAGAACATTGGCTCTAATTCCTACTTATTTCTCTCCACAGGGAGAAAACAGTTGTTGAAGAATTTTCTCTCAAACTGTACCATGTACAGGTAAAAAAAAAAAAAAAAACAACTCTGGATGGGGAGAATGGCATCAACTTCTCTTCCAGGAATCAAATTGGTTGGTTTAACATTTGCATGAGTGCAGGAATATTGGGACTGTCTCCTGCATAAAATTTGGAACATTTGTTGTTAAGACTGCATCTTTATGGTGGAAAAGTAGGCTTTCCTTATGTGATTGATGTCCTTTTCTTATGTGGTTGGTGTCCTTCTGAGATCCAAAACACTTTAAATAAATCTGTATTGACAGAAGCTCTGCTATTTTGTTCAGAAATGGACAGAGAATATACAAGATAGAGTGAGTCTCTTGAACCACCCACATTCTACTTTCAAGAGCAGGTTGACAAAATCATAGCATTTTAACCACAAACTAATTTTAATGTAAAAAGAATGGTCTTTTTTGGGAGGAGTCACACCTGGTAATGCTCAGGGATTATTCCTGACTCAAGAATTACTTCTGGCAGTGTTCAGGGAACCATATTGGATGCTGGAGATCGAGCCTAGTCAGCCACATGCAAGGCAAGTGCCAAAACTACTGTATTATCTCTCCAGGCCCTGAGATAATTTTTTTTTTATATGAGTAGAATCCAGAACCCAGAAGTTGGGCTCAGTAACTGAATAGTCCTGTGTATAAAACCATGTAGATTTATGTATATAAAACAATGTGGCAGGCCCGGAGAGATAGAACAGCGATGTTTGCCTTGCAAGCAGCCGATCCAGGACCTAAGGTGGTTGGTTCGAATCCCAGTGACCCATATGGTCCCCCGTGCCTGCCTGGAGCTATTTCTGAGCAGACAGCCAGGAGTAACCCCTGAGCACCGCTGGGTGTGGCCCAAAAACAAAAAACAAAAAACAAAAAAACAATGTGGAGGTGGACTTGAAGTGAAAGGCCATTTTGTGGATGGTCTTGAACACCTTAACGACCTAAACTATGATAATAAATAAAGAACAATACATAGTCTATTAAGAAGATTCACCATTTGCTCAGTTGGCTTTCTGAAAGCCTATGCTGCAATTTTTCTTATCTCTTGTTTCCCACTTAAAAATGGGGATATTTCTATTAGTTATGCTATATTACCACCTCTCCATTGTTCGATTAATTATTTTTTTATTGAATCACCATGAAGATACACAGTTAAGAGGTTGTCCATGAGTGAATATCAGTTGTACAATGTTTGAGCACCCATTCCTTCACCAGTATACACTTCCTGCCACCAGTTTCCTCAGTTTCCCTCCTGGTTTCCCCTTTAGCTTGCCTCTCTACTTTTCGTTTTTCCTTTTAGAGTCTTGTTTGCAATACTGTTATTAAAAGGGAATCATGCACATTCCTGTTCACTTCCTCCACCCCTTGTAGAAAGCTTCCTACTATGGACCCAGACCTCATGGATCCTGTTTTTAATTGTCTTTGGATATAATTCTAATACTGTGTTTTTGTTATATTGGCAGATGACTGTGATCATTCTTTATCTATCCTCCTCCCTCTGGACTCATTTCACGCAGCATGATACTCTCCATGTCCATCCATGTATGAGTACATTTAAGGACTTCATTTTCTCTAGTAACTACATAGTAGTCCATTGCATAGATGTACCTTAGCTTAAATATCCATTCATCTGTTCTTGGGAACTTGTGTTATTTCCCAATTCTGGCTATTTTGAATAGTGCTGTCTTGAAATAGGAGCACAGATGCCTTTTCTGCATTGTGTTATGGGGCCCCTAGGGTATAGTTCCATGAATGGTATTGCTGGGTCATATTGAAGCTCAATTCCTAGACACAATTCCAAGAAATCTAAAGATGAGAAATAGATGTCTGTCTTCTGAGAGGTGAGGGAGTAGAGTTTTAAAGACAAGAATTTATAACTAGGAGCATTTAAACTAGCAGAGAGATAGGGACATATATTTTTCCTATAGTCAAGAGGTGGTTCTGATATTTCTGCCCTGACCAAGAGATGGCTAGGCATCATTTCTAATACGATTTCAGGAATTACCTGAACAACTAAAATGATCCTTATTGTGGAGACACCTCTAAATGATCAGAAAATGTAACTAAGTACAAAAAATATTCATGCCTTGCATAAGAAAGAAAATGAAGGGCCAGAGAGATAGTACAGAGGCTAAAGTCATTGCCTTGCATTCAACTGATCCTAATTAGATCAATAGACTCCATTCGAATCCTCCAATACTGCCTAGAGAGGCCCCTGAGTACAAAGTAAGGAGTACTTCCCAGCACCTCTGTGTGCCTCAGCCAAATGAAATAAATGAAATGTTTAAATTTGGAAACTCTGAAGTATTAGAGAAATTTTTAAATACACGTGTACCTATGAAAAATATTTAATTTATAGATGAAGCACATTAAATGATGATCAATGACTAATAATAAAATAAACAAATGATCATAATACACTAATAAAATTATATTAACATTATCTCTCTCAATATCTTATTGTGGGGCCGGAGAGATAGCATGAAGGTAGTGCATCTGCCTTGCATGCAAAAGGACGGTGGTTCGGATTCCGGCATCCCATATGTTCCGCCGAGCCTGCCAGGGGCAATTTCTGAACACAGAGCCAGGAGTAACCCCTGAGCGCTGCCGAATGTGGCCCCCCCAAAAAACAAAAAAAATCTTATTGTACCTAATATTTTTGAACAGTAGTCAACTATGGCTAGCAGAATGCAGAAGGAAAAATTGCATATAAAAGAGGACTACTGTACAATTAAATAATATTCAACAATAATGCTAAGAAAATATAAACAGCTAAAGAAAGTTATTAATGCTGTCAAGTGATTATTTATTTTACCTTTTTGGTTTTGGGCCACACCCAGAGATGCTCAGGGTTTACTCCTGGCTCTGAACTCAGAAATTGCTTCTGGCAGGCTTGGGAAACTATATGGGATGCCAGGGATTGAACCCGGGTTCATCCCAGTTCGGCAGTGTGCAAGGCAAACACTCTACCACTGTGCTATCACTCCAATCCCTATTTTTTTTAAAAAAATTTTATTTGTTGATATTCTGTGATTTACAGTACTGTTTAATCTGTTAAAGATGATTTTGTATGCTATATCAAAGTTCATGGGTAAACTTTAAAAATGGTGCCAAGGGTCCAGAGAGATAGTACAGTGAACAGGGCACTTGTTTTGAGGGCAGTTGACTCAGGTTCAATTCCTGGCACCCCAAAGAATCCTCTGAGACCCCCCCAGGAGTAACCTCTTAGTGATGAGCCAGGAATAAGCCCTAAGTAACCCTTGATGTGACCTCAAACTCTTGCCCCTACCCCCGATAATGCTGAAACAACTGGTTAGTAAATTAAAATAAATAAAAATTATTAAAATAAATTAATATTTTTGTTTCCTCTCCAAAACAGAGATTTCTTTATTCATTTAAAAACAATTATGTTTAGGTAGCGTGTTTTCACAATGGTATATTATGGTATTTTATGACCACCCCCCCATAACCATCCATAACACCTTCAGTCCACCTACCACCCCACCCCCAAATATGATGTTCTCATGATTTGCAGTCTAGTACCCAGGGTTTGTTATCATGGATATTGTCCATACACTTGCTTTGTTGACTATACACCACAGAGGAGTGAAATCATCATGTGCTTGTCCTCCCTTTTACTTATTTCATTCTGCATGACAACCCTCCACTTCCACTTATGATTTTATCTTTTATTATAGTTGTATTATATCCCATATATAGCACAACCTCTCTATGCTTTTATCTGTTATTGGACATTTGTGTAGTTCTCATGCCCCCGAATATTGTACTACAATAAACATAGACAGTCTTCACAAATATATGAAGAATTAAAAGGATAGTAAAGGCAATAACAACATCTAAAAACTTATCAAGACTTTACCCACCTTTTTCATCTCCATAAATAATTTCTATGTGAATTTTCAATATGATTTGAAATAAAGCACATCACTTATGAAAAGAACAGAATTGTACTGTACTTAGCTTGCTTTAGCTTCATACCAGCTTGTTCCCATTAACAGTTTTAATCAAAATTCAGTATCAAGCAAACAAAATAATTGCCACCTGTTCTTAGGAAAGAAAAAAATCTGAGAACTCACTTATGTTTCAGTAACAGCACTGGGAAAAAAAAAACCCCACAACAACAACAACAACAAACCAAAAAAAAAAAAAAAGAAAAAAGAAAAAACAAAACCCAAACAGATTCCAAACCAAATAAACCTGCTATTAGATGTCAGGGTATTTTACTTTGGTTACAGGGAATATGAGGTTGTGTGTGGGTCAATGTTCAATGTTACTTTGGGGAGCTACTGAGAAGAACAACTTTCACAATCAGACCTGGGAACTTTTTCAGCACTGAGTTTAGCAAGAACGATTTATCTGCTGGGATTTAGAAAGATGAAAATTAACAATTGCTTGGAACTGTTTGAAGACCCCTATATGAGAAACAGAGAAGGTGCATCCACCACTACAGGTGATCTTGGAGTGAATGGTTGTCATTTGCTCTGGAACTCTGTCACTGTGCCCACTATGGTGGCATAGCTTGCCCACTGTGAACAGTAGGCATAGCTCTGAGACCTGAGGGGAACAAAGCAAGTTGGTCGTATTACTGTATACAGATGGACTGTCACCACAATCTTATTTGTTTGACTGAACAGTTGTGCAAGGGCGAGCTTTGCAACCATACACAGAAACAACTGTCTCATAACTAAGCCATAGTTTGAGATGTAAGAAGCTTTAGGTCTTCTCTGCCTTGTGGTACATCTTTTAAGATGTCAGAAGACCATTATAACCACACACACGTCCTCTTAGAAAAAGGTCACAATCACTAATCATAGTTGGAAATAATCACTCTGGATAAGAAGTGGGTGCTTAAAGGAGTTAAAGTGATAGGCATGAACTGCCCCCGCCCCCGTCAGTGACAATATGGCAAACCACAGTGTCTAAAGGGGGATATAAAGGAAAAGAGAGAGAAAGAATAAAGGAAAGAGAGAAAGAGACAAGAAAAATGTCAGCTCCATAGGCATGCAGAAGAGAGGGGGAGAGAGAAACTAAGGTGGTGGGAAATATACACTGGTGAAGTGTGTTGGTACATTGTATGACCAAAACTCGATCATGAAAAACTTTGTATCTGTGGGAAAAACTCAATTGTATTATGAACAACTTCATAACCGTGGTGTTTAAATAAAATAATGAGTAAAAACAGTCAAGAAATTTTTTAAAAATAATTTTTATTTTGACCAAAGTGAATTACAAATCTTTCACAGTAATATTTAAGGTACATAGTGACAATAGATCAGGGCCATTTCCACCACTAGTGTTGTCCTCTCTCCACCCTTGTTACCAGCATGCACCCTATATCTCTCTCACTTGCCCCCCTCCCCATCTGCTAGTGTACTGCTCCCCTCTGTGTATAGCTTGTTGAGTATCTATTCTGTTGTCATTGATTTTGGGTTTAGTATTTGAATCTGATCTTTTTTTTTTTTTAATTTCCACTCAATATTCATTTTAAAAAAGAAAATAAGGTCATGAACTTGGGCACTGCCCTCCAATCCACCAGGTTCAAGTTGCTCTGGTCTCATCTGAGACAATAAAGCCTGAACTTTGATTACCAACTCAGCATGAGCAGGAGTGCAGAGTCCAGATGTTCATTACTAAGAGTCAATAATGCAGCCCTCCAGACAGTGTCGTGAGAAAGTTCAGAAAAGTCCATTTAGGGGCTGGCGCGATAGCACAGCTGTAGGGCGTTTGCCTTGCATGCGGCTGACCCAGGATGGATCTGGGTTCTATCCCTGGCGTTCCATATGGTCTCCCAAGCCAGGAGCTATTTCTGAGCACAGAGCCAGGAGTAACCCCTGAGCGTCACCGGGTGTGACCCAAAAACCAAAAGAAAAAGAAAAGAAAAGAAAAGAAAAATTTATTTGGCTGGATCATAGCAGTGCTCCAGGAGGGAATATGGGCAGGAGGTGGCAGCGAAGAGCTAGAAGTTTATCTTTATAACTCTAATCTGTAACAAATTCATTGTATACACACACACACACACACACACACACACACACACACACACACACACACACACACACACACACACACACACACATGTTAAACTTACATCTGGTAGATTCTCTGTTGAAAGTGTGATTCCTTTAAGATTTTTTTTTTGTTATATAATGATGACATAATGTAATTATGGCTGTCCTTACTATTTCTTTATCCGTTGTGGATTTTTGTTTCTAATCTTATAATGCTTAAATAAAGATACTATTTAAAAAGAAATAGGCAGGGGGTAGGGGAGGACGGAAATGGGGGGCATTGGTGGTGGGAATGTTTCACTGGTGAAGGGGGGTGGTTTTTTAGTGACTGAAACCAATTACAATCATGTTTTTAATTATGGTGCTTAAATAAAAATATTATTTAGGGGGCCTGGAGAGATAGCACAGCGGCGTTTGCCTTGCAAGCAGCCGATCCAGGACCAAAGGTGGTTGGTTCGAATCCCAGTGTCCCATATGGTCCCCCGTGCCTGCCAGGAGTTATTTCTGAGCAGACAGCCAGGAGTAACCCCTGAGCAATATCGGGTGTGGCCCAAAAACCAAAAAAAAAAAATTATTTAGGGGGTTGGAGCGGTGGACATCTGCCTTGCCTGCGCTAGCCTAGGACGGATTGTGGTTGAATCCCCCTGTGTCCCATATGGTCCCCCAAGCCAGGAGCAATTTCTGAGTGCATAGCCAGGAGTAACCCCTGAGCATCACCAGATGTGGCCCAAAAACAAAAAGATATTATCTAAACTTACAATAGGCAGGTCCTTCAATCAAATATCAAGTGAAAAAAATGCTTTGTTTTCTACAAATATAGACGTATTAAGCTGTTCTTTGTTGAGAAGGATGATAAATCTTCTTTTATTTACAATAAAAAAATTTAAATTTATTTTTATTTTTTCTTTATTTGAACACCGTGGTTACACGGTGGCTAATAACACTTTTTTTTTACAGATACAAAATTGTTCATGATTGAATTTTAGTCATACAATATACAACACCCTTCATCAGTGCACAATACCCATCACCAATAATATCAGATCTTTTAAACAATGATGAGGACTTTACCTTATAGCACTCTGGTTAAAAAAATGTTAAATTTAACATATAGAGTGATTTGGAAAACAATATGTATTCATTTTCAAAACCTCCTATAAAGCTATAATAAGCATGACAGTGTGATTTGTAAGGATAAACAGAACATACAGAAAAAATATAATAAGATCAACAAAGGGATCTTATAGTAATAAAAATATAATCCTAGTATTAGTGGTCATCTAAGTTTCAATACCAAAAGCAAAAAAAAATTCATAGATGGAATAAAAGCCCCTTTTTTGTGTGCCAGAAATTAGACTCAGTGTTAGTGTTTACCTTGCAGGAGTGAAGTCCCAGATTTGAGTTCTAACACTACTAAAAAAAATAGAATAATGCTAAAACACTTAGACATTATATCCAATAATTAACTTAGATCTACATAGTATCCCATGAGCAAAAATGAACTCAAAAGGAATAAATGTAAACCCCCTAGAAGAGAATAAAAGAACTAAATTGTCATGATTTTAGATCATACAAGCACATGTTAAATTCAACTCCTAAAGGAAAAATAAAAAACAAACTTCAATGAGTTAAAGTTTATCAAAATTAAAAAAATATGCTTCAGGGTTGCCAAGGAAGTGTCCCTGGACATTACCCCAGAAGCGATCCTTTTTTTTTTTAATATATTTTATTTAAACACCTTGATTACATACATGATTGTGTTTGGGTTTCAGTCATGTAAAGAACTCCACCCATCACCAGTGCAACGTTCCCATCACCAATGTCCCAAATCTCCCTCCTCCCCACCCGACCCCCGCCTGTACTCTAGACAGGCTTTCCATTTTCCTCATACATTCTCATTATTAGGACAGTTCAAAATGTAGTTATTTCTCTAACTAAACTCATCACTCTCTGTGGTGAGCTTCCTGAGGTGAGCTGTAACTTCCAGCTCTTTTCTCTTTTGTGTCTGAAAATTATTATTGCAAGAATGTCTTTCATTTTTCTTAAAACCGATAGATGAATGAGACCATTCTGCGTTTTTCTCTCTCTCTCTGACTTATTTCACTCAGCATAATAGATTCCGTGTACATCCATGTATAGGAAAATTTCATGACTTCATCTCTCCTGACAGCTGCATAATATTCCATTGTGTATATGTACCACAGTTTCTTTAGCCATTTGTCTGTTGAAGGGCATCTTGGTTGTTTCCAGAGTCTTGCTATGGTAAATAGTGCTGCAATGAATATAGGTGTAAGGAAGGGGTTTTTGTATTGTATTTCCAGAAGTGATCCTTGAGCACAGAGTCAGGAGTAAGCCCTGAATACAGTCGTGTGTGGCCCCAAATAAAAAAAAAATGACAAATCATATATATGTTAGACATGTAATCAGAATATAATATTATTCTTATATCTAAATAGTAATAAAATCAATTTTTAAGAAATGGCTAACTTCTATTAATCTATTTTATATAAACATGATATATAAATGGCAAGCACATGAAGTAATGCTCCGAGTTACTAATGCTGAGGAAATGGGAACCCAAATACAGTTAGATACTCCTTCCACACACTAGGATGGCTGAAACAAGGCACTTAAAAAGGAAGTGTGGTCAATGAGTTGGAGGAAGGGAATAGAACAAAAGGGACTTTGGGGACCTGGATGAAGGGAAGTGGGTGCACAGGTGATGGGGATGGTATTAGAATTATGTGCATTGTGAAAGCAACAATAGTATTGTAAACCACACACCTCAATCAATACAAATGAAATAAATAATAAAAGTCATTTTATGAAAATAAAAAGGAAGTGTGGGTGAGAAGGTGGGGAACTAGGACTTCCTGTATTGCTGGTGGAAGGGAGTCCTTGAGGAAAGTGGTGGATGAGAAGTGGAAGGTCTTTGTCTATGTGATGGAGTTGCTGTCATTTTGTACATGAGCAAAATAAGCATCAGCAGTAGTGTAACCATGTTCAATAAAAATAAAATACTTTTTAAAAGAAAATAAGGGTCAGAGAGATAATTCGGAGGTTATGGCCTAGCCTTGCATGTGGCTGACTCTGGTTCTATTCTCAGCACTACGCTGGGTAGATCCTGGATTTCCTAGGCACTGCCAGGTGGGATCTTGGAAGTCTCTGAACACAGCCTGGGTGGTTCAAGTAATCCCTGGAACCGCAGTGAACTAAATTTGACCATGAATCACTGGAAGTTACAGGGAGCAGAAACTGGGTCTCCTGAGCTTTGCTTAAAATTTCATCCTCCCATCCCCGAGAAACTAAGCCAAACTAACAAATCAGAGAGCAACATAAAAGTGTTCCATAATACATGTTGTATGTCAGAGCAATTACTCTCTTATGTATAAAGCAATGCTATTTGAACCGTATTAACATAAACATGCCTGTGGAAGAGCATGATTCTTCACAGTCAAAATAGAACAATCTTTAATAGTTCAATAGTTGATAAGTAGATAGCAAAAGGTGGTATATCTAGGCTACCAACAAAGCCTTGGTAAAGAAATAACAGACTAATACATGCTGGATGGACTTCAACAACATTGTTATGTGAAAAAAAAGTGAAAGAAGACAGGTGCAAAGTGTCATGGATTTTTGTGATTTGACTTCTGTAAAATGCCTCAGTTTGGTAGCTTGGAGGTTGGCATGGGTCAGGCTGCAGTGGGAAATGAGGGTGATTTGTAGTGCTCCAGATTTTCTGGGCCACAGATATTGCACAGTGAATAAGCACTTTTCTTGCACATGACAAGCAGGGATTTGAGGATCCCTTGCAACTCATAAGGTTCCTTAATCCCATCAGGAATGATCCTTGCTGTCACCTTTGCTTGTTTGCCTGTTTGCCTGTTTCTCTTCTCCTCTGTCTCCTGAAACTCTCCTGAGGAGGCCAAGGAAGAACTAGCAAAAACTGTCTGTCTGCCAGAGGCGCCCCCGCCAGAGGTATGCTCCTTTGTCTGTAAAACTGTCTCCTAGAGACTCCAGAAGAGCACAGCCGCTCCGCTTTGCTTCACGGTTGCATGTTCTTTCTAACTAATGAACCCCACCATAACACGCAGAAAAAAAAAATCAAGCTACAAAAGTGACAATGGGGAAACCCTGTAGACAAATACCATGCACAGAGAATAAAGATGATTGATGACCCCAATAATACCAACCATCTGATTAATCTCTTAGATAAGTTTAGACTAGAAATATGAAGGATCCTCATAGAAATCAAAGAAAACATAGCTCAAGCTGAACAGAACACAAAGATAGAAAAATTAGAAAACTCCAAACTGAAATAACAGGTCTGAAAAACACAGTAGCTGAACTAAAAACCTCAGTGGAAAGCCTCTCCAACAGGGTAACAGTAGCCCAGGACAGAATCAGTGAATTGGAAGATAAAATGCAGAACAGCTCCATACAGCAGAAGAGATTGGAAAAGAATCTTAAGGCAAATGATCAGACAATGGAAAAAGTACTCAAGGAATGTGAACAGACAAAAATAGAAGTCTTTGATAAACTCAACAAAAACAACATAAGAATCATTGGAGTCCCAGAGGCCCAGGAAGAAGATCCCCAGGAAGAATCAACAGTCAAAGACATCATCACAGAGGAATGATCCCTAAGCTTAGAGCCAGGAGTAAGCCCTGTGCGCAGCTGTGTGTGGCCCCCAACAAAACAAACAGAACCGCAACACAGATTTTCATTGTATTAATACACATGTTTTCCTAGGAGTGTGATGGGCATAGCTAAATCCATAAATACTAAAGTATGAAATATGAATTGTAGCTCAAAAAGGCTTCACAAGAAAATTATTTTTTCCTCAAATCAGGTAATTTTTTGAGGTATCATGGTTTACAATAGCACTGATATTATTTTGTACAAGCTACACCAAGAAGAACAATTGAATAAACATGTCAGCACTAACCAAAGAAACGCATTCCCCATATTTTCTCCCTTGGCACAGGGGTATTTGCCATGTAATCATTTTATCATATCAGAATGTAATCTTTTATTTATTTATTTATTTTTGGTCATACTCGGTGATGCTCAGGAGTTATTTCTGGCTATGCCCTCAGGAATTGCTCCTGGCAAGGGAGACCATAAGGGACACTGGGGATCAAACCTAGGTCCATCCTGGGTCAGCCATGAGCAAGGCAAACGCCCTACTGCTGTACTATTGTTCCGGCCCATATCAGAACATAATCTTTTAAGAACTACTTCCTTACTATCTGTTAAGGGTCTTACACATCCATAGGTGACCATAGAGTAAGAAGGTCTCACAAATTCTTATAACAAATTCATAAGCATATAAAGAGGTTTTATACTAGTTTATTTCTTAGTTCTCTTGCCCTCAGATCTGGAGAAACTTTATTTTCAATGAGAAGTTACGATTTTATTTGAGATAGAATAAGGAGAGGATTGTATTATATTATATATGCTTTAATTTCACTGGGGATCATTTCTATAGATTTGTCTAGTTAAACTTTATTTCTACACAAAACTTTATTTCTACACAAGCATTGAGCTTACATGTCAGCATTTCTCACAGTGAAATCAAAACCATTTCATTTCTTTTTTTTTTTGTTTTGTTTTGTTTTGTTTTGTTTTGTTTTTGGGCCATACATGGTGACGCTCAGGGATTACTCCTGGTTATGAGCTCAGAAATTGCTCCTGGTTTGGGGAACCATATGGGACGCTGAGGATTGAACCATAGTCCATCCTAGGTTAGTGCATACAAGGCCAACACCCTATTCCTTGCACTACCACTCTGGCCCCAAAACCATTTCATTTTTAAAATTTTTATTTTAATTCAAAGAACATGCATCATATAGTTGACATAACTGACCAAAATCATTTCACTTGAAACACTCTTAAATTTTATTTTTATTTATTTATTTATTTTGGGTTTGGACCCACACACAGTGAAGCTTAGGGGTTATTCCTGGTTCTAAGCTTAGGAATTACTCCTGTGGTGCTTGGGCTGAGGGACCATATGGGATGCTGGGGACTAAACCTGGGTTGGCTGCACGCAAAACAAGTACCCTATCTGCTGTCTTATTACTCTGATCCCTAATTTTTTAAAGATTTTATTTTATTGAAACAGTTGTGATCTACAGAGTCCTTTATAGTTGAATTTCCTATATACAATGACTAAGGGCCCTTCCCACCACCAGTGTCAACCTCCCTCTACCAATGGACCCATAGAGTGCATCCTATATCAGCACCCTTTGTCCCCTGGCCTGTCAGTATAATAGGCCCTTTTATGTTTAGATTGTTAAAGTTTAGGTCCCTTGATCCTATTATCATTGGCTTTGGCTTGGATATTTAGTTCTGTCCTTATTCATTTCTCTGCCAATGCATCCAAGACCACTTGGCCCCTGGACCCAGCCTTTCTTAGTTTTAGAGAAAAAATGGAAATATATGGTAAAATAAAATAATCCATGTCCCAAGGTTCTATGAAAAAGGTGGGAACCCCAATTTAAAATATAAGAAATAAAACTTTTATTTCTAATTTAAAAATATTTCACTTGTTTAATGTAGGCACCACGATTCATAATTGTGTCCATGATAGGGTTTCATGCACAATTTCCCAATACCACACCTTCCACTCGTGTCCCCAACCCACTCAATCTACCAACCTCCAACCTCCTCCCTGCACCATAGGAACTGAGTGGTTTACAGCAATGAATTTACCATTTCACTTTTTGTGTGTTTGTTTGTTTTTGGGTCACAGCCGACAGCGCTCAGGGGTTACTCCTGGCTATATGCTCAGAAATTGCCCCTGGCAGGCAAGGGGGACCATATGGGATGTCGGGATTCCAACCACCGTCCTTCTGCATGAAAGGCAAACGCCTTACCTCCATGCTATCTCTCCGGCCCCTACCATTTCACTTTTAAGCCCCCAAAACGGACTTGTTCTGGAAAGGTCTGAATGTAACAGGCTTTTTTTTTTTTTTTTTTTTTTGGTTTGTTTACAGAGAGTGGGAGTATGGGAGTGTCAAAGTCCTCTGCTCCTGAGAACTGCAATCACAAAGAATTTTTGCAAAGTAGAACTTTCAACAGGTTTTATCTATTAACTATGGGGAATATCTCCTCAAATATTTCCCTCTTGTGACTATAAAGACAAAAGTGTTCCACCCTTATGGCCCCAACATTTTTTTTTTTGAAGAAACAAGACTCTGGCTCAGCAATGAAGGTGAGGTGACCTCATGGGGGAAAATGTGGACTCAGCAAACTCTAGTGTCACAGAGTGAAAGGACACGTTTCCTCTCTGAACTTTTCTCCATAGACAAGTTCCGCTTCATTTTTTTGTTTGTTTGTTTTGTTTTGTTTTGTTTTGTTTTGCAGGGGGGACTTTCACCTGGTCTTCCTTGATGGCTTTTCAAGACCTCCTGGATCAAGTGGGAGTTTTGGGGAAATTCCAGATTCTTCAGATCATTTTCCTTTGTCTCTCCAACCTCATAGTGTGTCCACATATCGTACTGGAGAACTTCACCGCAGCCATCCCTGATCACCGCTGCCAGGTCCACCTCCTTGACAATGCCACCATCTCTGCTACTAATGGCACAGGGGTCCTCAGCCCTGACGATCTCCTGCCAACCTTCATCCCACGAGATTCCAACCTGATGCCAGAGAAGTGTCGCCGTTTTATCCGGCCCCAATGGCAACTCCTTCACCTCAATGGGAGAGTCTCCAATGCGACTGAGCCAGACACAGAGCCTTGTGTGGACGGTTGGGTGTATGACCAAAAGACTTTCACCTCTACCATTGTGACTAAGGTGAGAGGCTCCCTTGAACTTTTGTGAGCACTGACTATGGAGCATTTCAAGTCAATGAGCATACTTCCAATGGCTCCTACAGAGTGACTGTCTCAAACTTTGAGTACTATGCAGAAGCTCATTCTTCATTCTTTCAAGGCATATAATGGACAGACACATATTTAATAAGTTCATAATTTTATGGCTTAATATATGCTAAACACTATTATATGGCATATATGCTTTACATTTTTTTTAAATTCCTGGCCACACCAAAGATTAAGCAAATTCTTTAATAATGCTAAGCATTGTTTACAGATTAGAAATAGGTAGAGTAAGGACTCAAGTGATAGCACAACAGGTAGGATATTTACCTTGCATGTGGCAGAGCTGGGTTTGATCTCCAGCATCTCATAGGGTCCCCAAAACCTGCCAGGAGTGATTTCTAAGTACAGAGCCAGGAGTAAGCCCTGAGCTCCAGATTATCCAGAATGGTTATCTAAGAAGGTGACATGGGGCCATGAGATGTAAAGTCTTTGGCTGAATTGAAAATAATTTTCTAGGAACTAAAACAAGGCATTAATATAAACAACAGGTTTAGTGTTAGATTTCCAGAGAAAGGTATATTTATACTGTTAGGTTGGTGATAAATAAAGGTCAACCAATGGGAAAAATGGAGTTAGGAAAAAATAGGACTTGATATCAGCATGCCAGTCACTGAAGTCATTTTAATCAGGTTTCTGTGGCCAGATTCTAAGCTGCTATGACTCTCTCCTTTGCTTGTTTTCTTCTCTTTCAGTGGGACCTTGTCTGTGACTCTCGGTCACTGAAATCAGTGGCCAAATTCCTCTTCATGGTTGGAATGCTGGTAGGGGGCATCCTGTTCGGCCATTTATCAGACAGGTGGGTGTGTTTGGATAAGAGTTCTTTTTTTTTTAAGGCCACACCCATTTGATGCTCAGGGGTTACTCCTGGCTAAGAGCTCAGAAATCGTCCCTGGCTTGGGGGGACCAAATGGGATGCCGGGGATCGAACTTGTAGCTTCTCTTTTCTGGAGCGGGGGTCATCCTTCTCTGTGTGGTGCCTTAGTTTCTCCATTTCCAAACAGCTCAGGATTTGCATCTCAAAGGGATGTACTCTTCATGCCTTTGGGCTACTTCAGGGTTAGGAAATCTCTTTCATTTTACTATTTCCCAAAAGTACATTCCAAGCTCCCTCAGCCCCCATCCCAACACATAGATCTCCCTGCAACACAATATAAAAGACAAATGGGATGGAAGGACAAGTTGATGAGCAAAGGTCATCAAACTAACTGTCAGGAACAAGCCCCCCCCCCCCTTTTTTTTTTACCACTACCTTATTTGAAAAAAAAAAACTTAAAATCTCCTCTGGTAGCTGAGCTTGTGGAATTATTGTTAGTTTGTTAGGTAGAATAAAAGCCCTTGGATGGGGCTGGATGGTGATGGATGGTGATGGATGGTGATGGAAGGTGAGGCCTTTCTCTGCCAGCCCAGGCCACATGTCTCCAACCCTCTCCAGCTCGAGGGTCTGCAGGTTCAGGATAGTGGCAGGGAGAAAACTCACAGGCAGGTTTCAGGAGACATCATTTTCTTTTTCTTTTTCTTTTTTTTAATAATATAATATTTATTTTAATCATAGTGGCTTACATATCATTCACAGTAATATTCCAGGTACATATTAACATTGAATCAGGGGAATTCCTACCACCGAATTGTCCTCCCTCCACCTCTGCTCCCATCCTGCCTCCCATATCGCCACTCTCACCCCAGGGGCTGCTAGAATGAGTGGTCCCCTCTGTGTCTAGTTTATTACTTAGTGATCTTATAACTGTTTGGTCTTGGTACCTCCATTATTTCCCCCTCTAATTGGGAGGCGGGACTAGATAGTTCAAGTTATGTGGTTTTGTTTGAGGAAGAGAAAAGTAATAAAATGGGGTAAAAATCAACTATGCCGACTATGGGCAAAATCCTTCTAGAGGCTCTCCTCCTTGGTTTGAGAGACAAAGGGGAAAAAAAGAAACACCACAACAGTTCAAAAAAGAAGTATCAAATATGATATCCAGTGAGCACTGCAGCAATAAAGTTATGCACCACATAATTACCATGGTCATGAGATAGAAAACATGACAGTGCAAAAAGGAAGAGAAAAGAAGAAAGAAAAAGTAAACATATAAATAAAAAATGGACAACTACTTCAATATCCACCCCAAAACAAAGAAATTGACAAAAACTAGATAAAAGAAAAAATAAGAAAAAAGAAAAAAAAGATTATTTTGTGCTTTTTGTCTTTCTTTTTTCCCCCTCCTGCATAGGCACCATAAATATTGGAGTCATTCGAAACTGAAATCCCCTTGGCCTAAGAGATACAGGGTTTCTTCACCCGTGGAATATATTGTTATGGGATTTTCTATAGACTCCTTTTAAGTTCATTTACTCTCCCGTTGGTGCTTTTGGGTGTATGGAAGACTTCTGCTCCGATCTGGATGATAAAAACAGATCTCTATATCTAGATATCTCAGTTTGTGCACAGGTCAAGGAGTGGAATTTATGATGAAGTCTTTGTTTGTGATTTTAGAAGTTCTGTTTCCTCAGTGTCATTTTAATCTGTCTTCTGTGGTTGGTGGTCTTGGCCCTTGCGCTGAACCTCAGATGGAGCCTAGGATATCGTCTTTCGTTATGTTTCCAGAAGACCCATTCAGTTGCAATTGCCTCAGTCAGGTCTCTGGAATTAGAGGTCATGGTTATTGTGCAGGTTATAGAACAAACCCTAGACAAGGGCTTTCTTGTTGGTCCCAGAATACATACTGCCCGGTCATGGTTCTATAAGCCAGTCATCTGTAGATCACGTTCTTGAATTTTGCACAGCCCACAGTGTGACAAGTCTTCTGATTTTGTTTTATCATTAGTTGGTAAGGTAGGATAACCTGTTCTTATGTCCATTTGTTTCCAATTTCCTCATTGTCAAGATATCATATTAGAATTGGCACATGTTGATGTTTGAGCAGTGTTCAGGATGTCCCAGATGGGATTTGGTTCCTGTAGCTGTCAGGAAGAACTGTGTCATTTCTATGTCTGGGGTTCAGGGTTCAAGTCTGGATGGTCAGTGTCTAATCTCCTGGAGTCTAAGATGGGTCCACATGACATATTTTCAAGGTGGGAGATTCCCCTGTATTGTAAATAAGTATGAGTTCTTATCCCTAGTAGATAAGAGCTTGTTTATATACGTGAGATTTCCCCCCTTTTTAGTGTGCCTTTGCAGGAAGAAATGGTGCTTCATTATATTGCTGGTGCATTTGGCAGTGAAAAGTGAACTGAGAAACAAGCCACACACCCAAAAAAGATAAAAATAGAAATAAAAATATATTTGCTCACATATGTATAGAGAAAAATGATTTTTAAGTAAAAAGAAATAAAAATAAATAAAAAGGTAGTGTTATACAGGTCTTATGATGGAAGTATAGGTTTCCCCATTGTCTTTTGAGATTTTCTTGTGGGGTGTGGGTTCCCAGACACCTTTTCATTGCACACACCGCCCTTCTTGAGATTGGTAAAAGATTTAAGGCAGGGGGGGGGGTCTTGGGTAGAGTTCTTGCATTGGGAGTCCTTTTAGGGCTAAGTCCGATATCCAGCAACAGTCCACATTAGGAAGAATTGGTAGGGAGGGCCACACAGCATGAGTCAGCAGGGGTGCTGGTTGTCTTTTCCTGCTAGGGACGAGATGTGGGTTTGAGTGGATGTCCCTTCTCTTGGGTGCTGGGTACTGGTTCATTGGGGTAGGAGGTCAGTTTTGATGCCTAATAGATTAAGAACTGAGAGTGAAGAGTTTTAATAAGGTGGAAAATCTGGATGGGATTGAGGGGTGAAGGGATAGTCAGATTCCTAGAAGGGGGAAAGGGAAAAGTATATGGAAGGGGCACAAAGGAAGAAAGGAGAAAATAAGATTAAATAGAAAAGGAGAGAAAGAAGAAGAAGAAGAAGAAGAAGAAGAAGAAGAAGAAGAAGAAGAAGAAGAAGAAGAAGAAGAAGAAGAAGAAGAAGAAGAAGTGAGAAGAAAGGAGAGAAGAGCAAGGGCATGTTATTTTGCTTGAATATGTTTGATGAGTAGGTCCCATAGTATAAGTCTGTAGGTCACAGTTGCTGCTTTGGTGGTCTGGCTGGTCACACGCTTCAGGTCCTAAAAGAAGGTATAACCTAGAGATAAAGGGTATGTTAAAGAGTTTTAAAGAGACAATTTCATAATGCAACCTGGGTATGGTATCTTGTGTGGCTTAGCTCCCAGATGCCATCTTAGGTTGTCCATCCTTTGTATCCAAGAATGCCTGTGGACAGAAAAGCTGAGAGGTTACTTTAAATATAGTAAGCTTAAGGCATTAACACCTATTATTTTGAAATGCTTCCGTTGGAGTCAGTGATTTCCCGTGGTATTCTTTACCTGTAATCTTGTATAAGATCCCTAAGAGATTATTATGGGCCTTTGTAGTAACAGGCTGATTACATACCTGTTCTCTCTATGCTGCTGCTTCTGCTGTTGCTGGTTTCTTTATGGTATAATGTGTGGTCTAGAGTTTATGTTGTTCCTCTTTCATGCATTTTGGGCACTACTGCCCAGTATATGTGTGATGGTAAAGTGTTTGGAGTTTCTACCCTGTTAAATCCTGTTATTTGATCTTTGAATATAAGTTGTATATATGGTGTAGTTTCTAGGTGCTTCAGAATAGTGCTATCATTCTGTGTTTATCTTTCATTTTCTGGCTTACTTCGTTTAACATAATAGAGACATCAGTTTTATTCAAGGCCCTAGCCAACAGGTGTGGCTTCTCTCATAACCTTTTATGCTGGATATCATCAGACTTGCATCCAACCTCTCAGTCATCTCCTCTTCTGCTGCTTCTTTCTTGCTCAATCTCTCCCCATCTTCCAATCAATCCTCCAAATCTCCCCTTGTCCCCCAGGTAATCCTATTCATACCTCCCAAAGACCCCTCCTAGAAATGGGCAGGTCTTACCCTAAGGTGAGATTATGTAGAAGATAGGGGTGGGGTAACAATATGGTGCTAGAAATGTATTAGCATAGGAATATGCTTATTATTCCTACATGCAGGCTTAAAAATTAGAAATGATTCATATGCTACATATAAAGAAACAAAGAAAGGAAATGAACAATGAGAAATTGAAAAAAATATCTCTTGAGTTCTGTAACAGAAGTGAGGTTACCAAGGAAGTGAGGGAAGGGGTGAAGTAGAAGTGACATTAAAAAAATAGTGGTGAAAGGTCTTTGGCACTTTGGTAGAGGCACAGTAAGTTTGTATATCAAATGAAGACTCATTAACTGAAATGATGAAGCATTAACTTTACTGTAAATCATGTTACCTTAATAAAAATATTTTTTAAAGTAAGAGTGATGTGTTTATAACATGTAGTTTGTAACATCTAAATGGTTCAATGAAAAGAAGTTGTGTCTGTTCACATATATAATTAAAGAAAGAAAATATTCAAAATATCTTTGGGCCTTGCAGGTGGCCAACCCTGATGTGGTCATCTTTACTATATATGGTCCTCTGAGCACTGTGAGGAGTGATCCTGAGAAGAGAGCTAATAGTAGGCCCTGAAAATAGATAGGTATGGTCCTCAAAACAAAAATTAAAAAACCTCCCCCAAAATCTGGTAATGTATTTAGTTGAGACTTATACTAATATTCACTATAGTAATCATTTCAATGTTCTTATTTAGCACTTTTCAACATAGTTAGGATGAATCAAATGGTTGTGGTATGCATGCTTAACGATTTATATAATTTTGTTATGTTCATGTTTATTGAAAAGATATCTGCATATCAAAAACTGGAAAATTTATATAAGCAGTTTTGTAATCTCTTGACATGTTTATAGCTACAGATTTTGTTTTCTTTTTAAATAGCTTATAAATATAGACCATGTTATTCTTGCTCTTCAAACATTTATTTCAAATATATTTAGAAAGTATAAAGCAAAAGACAGATGTACCTAAAGCTTCTCTATCATCATCAAATCATATATAATCATAAGCTATACAGTATAATAATTGTATTACCGTGTTAGCCAAGCTACTTGCTGTAAAAATGAAAGCACTTATAGGGGCCGAAGTGGTGGCATGGAGCAGTAAGGCATTTGCCTTGCCGGCGCTAGCCTATAGGACGAACTGTGGTTCAATCCCCCAGTGTCCCATATAGTCCCCCAAGCCAGGAGCGATTTCTGAGCACATAGCCAGGAGTAATTCCTGAGTGTCACTAGGTGTGGCCCACAAGAAAAACAAAAAAACAAAAAACAAACAAACAAAAAAAGAAAACACTATCAAATCCTGCAAAAATAAAATATTCTGAGAAATAGAATAGTAGGCAGATCATTTGCCTTGCATGTGGCCTACTTTGATTTGGTCCCCAGTAGCCAATCGAATCTCCTGGGTAATGACAGGAGAGATCCTTTTAGTACAGAGCCAGGAGTAAGGTACAACCAGTTGTGCCTCCACCCCTCCCTCCAATGGAGTTTCACCTATCAGTGTTGCAGTGAGGGTCAGAACCACTCCTGATGATCTTCAGAGGCCACTATGGCCTTAACCTAGTTGTGCTGGAGTAGGGTTCGCAGTACTGGGGATCAAACTTACAGTCTCACCTATGTCTGACATGCGCTCTACAACTTGAGCTATCTAGTGTCATAATTATCTCCTAACTAGTATGAGCTTTGTTTAAGTATTCAACTTAAATATTTAAGGTAAAATACCGGGTCAAGAGTGATAGCACAGTGGTAGAGCATTTGCCTTGTATGCTGCCAACCTGGAATAGACCCAGGTTTGATCCCCAGCATCTCATATGGCCCCCCAGCCTGTCAGGAGCGATTTCTGAGTGCAGACCCAGGAGACACCACTGAGCATGAACTGTGGTTCAATCCCCCAGTGTCCCATATAGTCCCCAAAGCCAGGAGCGATTTCTGAGCGCATATCCAGGAGTAACTCCTGAGTGTGGCCCAGAAACAAACAAATAAACAAACAAAAATACCCTTAAATACTGCATTTAAGTATTTAAGGCATAGGTAATATAATATAGAAACTTAGAATATGAAAGACTCAATAACTGTAATGTAAAGATTCTGCAAAAGGTACTGGGATCGCATAGAGCCTATTCAATGCCATGATTTGTTTATTTGTATGTATGAGAGAAAACATATGAAATTCTTGGAACTTGATTTCATCTCCTCTATTTCTTTATATTCATCTTACTTTCCTTTCCTCTGACAACCTTTTTTTTTTTTTTTTTTTTAGTTTTTGGGTCACACCCAGCAGTGCTCAGAGGTTTCTCCTGGCTCTATGCTCAGAAATCGCTCCTGGCAGGCTCGGGGGACCATATGGGATGCCGGGATTTGAACCACTGGCCTTCTGCATGCAAGGCAAACACCCTGTCTCCATGCTATTTCTTTGGCCCCTCCTCTGACAACTTTCAAAATCTGTCTGGGTTATGACCTATCTTTCCAAGGCAGCATGAAGGAAATTTTAAGGTTATGATGCAAATTCAGCAGGGAAGGATTTTTCTGTCTATCCCATGAGCAATGTGCAAGTGCTGTCCCTGCCTTCCTGTGCCTGGCATTTATCCAGGCCTGGCATGCTCCCAGAATCCTCAGCACAGACACATCCTGCACCTGTGAGCTTGGGCTACTCTAGCAAAATGTCATGAACAGAAATGCATCTGGTCAAGATCTGGAGGCTGGGAATGCAAGTTCCTGCACTGCGTGTGAGCTTTGCTTCTTGTTGAGCAAAGCTGGAAGAGTGATTCTGAAATCTCTTGTTTCTGGTCTCCTAATTCCTTCAGAATTTAAGTGCCAAGCGTTATTTTCTAAAACATCCCCGCAATAGGATCTGTTTCAGATGTGAGGATTCAAGATACATAATCAGAAAATAGTAATGGCCAAAGGCAGCAGAACTGAGGCGTTGAGCTGGGGAGTGGGTTCATGGAGTTGCACTTATGTGTTAGGGGTTAAGCAACAGGAGAGTTTTTTGGGACCTGGATGGAGAAAAGTGGGTACTCTGGATGTGGGTATGGTGTTGGAAAGATATATCCACAAAACCATCAGTCATAGTAAGTATAAACCATGGTTTCTCAATAAAAATGAGAAAAAAGAAACCCCTGCATTTTAATTGTGTCTATGTTTGGCTGATTTTCTTTTTTGGTTTTTGGGCCACACCCAGCCATGTTCAGGGGTTACTCCTGACTCTACAATCAGAAATCACTCCTGGCAGACTCGGGGGAACATATCGGATGCCAGGGATTGAACACGGGTCTGTCCTGGGTTGGCTGTGTGTAAGGCAAACGTCCGACCGCTGTGCTATCACTCCATATTTCTTTTTCTTTTGAACCAAAGGCTGTTAACAGTCCCTTGGCCCTGACAGTCTTGCTGTTTCTCAGGTTCGGCAGGAGTGTGGTGTATAGATGGTGTGTGCTCCAGCTGGCCATTGCTGAGACCGGTGCAGCCTTCGTCCCCACCTTTTTCCTTTACTGCTCGCTACGCTTCTTGGCTGGCTTTTTCACTTCCAGCATCCTGACAAATTCTACTGTGCTTAGTAAGTTGAAGCCCATTGGGAATCTTTGACTGTTTTCTCCGTCTTGACTCTAACGTGCTAGCTTTGTTTGAAGTCCAAATGTTGTTTGGGATTTTTTTTTGCAGTTATGGAGTGGACGGTGCCTCGATTCCAAGCCTTGGGGCTCACCATGACCATCTCTGCCAGTTGCATCGGCAACGTCATACTGGGAGGACTGGCTTTCATCATTCGGGATTGGCTCACTCTACAACTGGTGTATTCACTACCACTGTTTGTCATCTTTCTTTCCTCAAGGTAGAAGCTATGTTCCTTCCTTTGTCTTAGAGGATTCCAAGTTGCCAGTTACATGGAAGCAAGACACGAGAATTTGTTTGGTTTAGCCAGCACATGAGTACAGGCTTGTATGCTCTGTTCAAATTCAAGAAGCCCAATAGGTAATGTTAGGTCTGCTCAGGCATACTCAGCTACATTAGAATTTTAAGTAAACAACATCGCTTTTGTCTCATGTCCCAAAGATCATAGGGAGCAGAGTGACAGTGAAAATTCTCTGTAGTTTAATCGACATTTTGCTTTGCTTGCAAGTTGGAAAAATAAAGCTCTGTGATTTTCAAATCCATGCAATTTTCCTATAAACCATGAATAATTTTTTAGTGTATTTCCAAAGCATTGTGTGGGTGGTAGCTGTTGCTCAAGAATTACTCACAGTCACTGTTTATGTAAATTCAAACTTTACTGGACACACCATTCTTATTTGCTTAAACTGGTCATGTCCTCTGGGAAAAAAAAGGTCCCTATGTTCCATTTTAAGCAGAAAAGGCATATCTGGAAAGATCACCCATATTTTCCAAGTAATGGTCCAGAAAAATGTAACTTTACATTTCCTAGTATAGAAAAAGAAGTAGGTATCAATTGGGAGGGAAGAAGCATTTCAGAACAATAATTGTTCTTTTTGGGAGGGGCACACCTGATAGCGCTCAGGGGTTCCTCCTGCTCTGCACTCAGAAATCACCCCATTTCATGCTCTGGGGACCATATGGGATGCCAGGGATCGAGCTGGGTCCGTCCCAGGTCAGCCACATGCAATGTAAATGCCTTACTGCTGTGCTATCACTCCGGCCTTCAGAACAAAAATTCTGTGAAAGATAAGCTAGGGTTAGTGGGCTGCACCTTTCTTCTCTCTCTCCCGCTCTCTGTCTCTTTCTCGCTCTCTCTTTCTACTCTTTGCCTCCTTTTAGTTCCCCATCTTACTCTGTTTCAGAAATCAAATCTCACGTATGTAAGATTCACATATGCTCTGTGCTATGCCACACCCTTGGTTCACTCTCTGCTTCCTTGATCAGATGGCTGGCAGAGTCTGCTCGGTGGCTGATTATCAACAACAAACTGGAGGAAGGCTTAAAGGAACTTAGAAAAGCTGCACACAGGAATGGGATAAAGAATACAGGAGACATCCTAACCATGGAGGTGAACAGGAAAGGCTCTTGGCTATGGGATGTGGGGCAGATGTGAGTTCATGTATACACAAGTTGGTGTCCATAATATAATAAGGGTGAGAGTATATGATGATGGGTGTTGTTCCTCTGTTGGTGAAGCCTTCCGGTGAATTTTTCATTTCACTAAGCAAGTTTTTCAGTTCTGTTATCTCTGTTTGAACTTTTCTCATTCTATGTTCATATCTTCTTGAGTCGTACTGACCATTCCATAGTTTCTTTGAGTACCTTGAATATTTCCTCAACATTTCCTCTCTAAAATCTTTATCAGAGAAGTTTTGTAGGTGACTGATACTAATTAGGTCTTCAGAACTACCATTTTAATTCACCAAATGTGGTGGAATTCTTCTTTTTCCACTGTGACCTTTGCAGTGTTGTAGTGTTTTGGTTTTTTTCAAATGTTGCTTTGGGACTCATTGACTAGGAGAAATGTGTGGCCATGGAGTGAGTGAAGTGATCTTCTTAGGGCACATTGACCTGGAGTGAAAATGGCTCTTCTGAGTCAAAGAGAACCCTGCTACTGGTCTGTCTATCTGCCTCAGCTTCTTTCAATTATGGGTTTTTTTTTTAAATTATTGCTCTGGTTCCCCTATAAGCATTGTTTAAGTTAATACCAATAAAGAATGTGCCACTTTTGAGAGAATTAGAAGCAGCAGATTGCAAATACTTAATGTATAGAACTTGGAAATAAGATCACATCTGAACATCATTACACAATCTATATAAAAAGAAAGCCATCGTTTTCTAAAGTGTTTCACAACACATTTTATTCATGACCTTTGGTGAGAACATAACATATGATCTCATAACAAATTTTAAGCATACCACACAGTATAAAAATGTATTCAGTAGGATGGATTCAGTTTTTGTGGAACTGAAATTTGTCCTGTTTGATTCTTCATTTCCCACTTCAGTTAGCAACTAAAAATGTCATTATGTTATCTGTTTCTCTAAGTCTGTTTTAGATTTCTTCAATATATAGCATTCTATAGTATTTATTCTTCTGAGTATGGTTTATTTTATTTGGCCCTCTGTCCTCTAGATTTGATCATGTTGTGGCAAATGGCAGGACTAATCTAAAGACAGACTAATCTGCCACTGTATCTGTAGGCCATTTTCTTTTTTATTGATCAATGTGAATTACAAGGTTAAAAAAATTTTCATGATTGAGTTTTAGGCAACAATATGCCAACACCAGTTCCTTCACCAGTATCCATTTTCTTCATCAATGTCCCCAGTTTCCCTCCTGCCCCCTATGCCTGCCTCTATGGCAGACACTTTTCCCTCTATTTTCTTTTTAGGTACTATGGTTTACAATATGTTACAAATATGCTATAATCATAGCCCTTTACCTCCTTTCAGAACCCAGAGCCCATCCAAAGTCACCATTTCCCTCCATCATTGTCATAAGTGATCCCTTCACTGACAAGCCCTTGCCTCACTAGTGGCAAGTTTCTCACTAAGGACCAGTTTCCCCACTTTACTTTCTATTGCCTTCGGCTATTATTTAGTCTCCTACTATGTTTCTTTATATCCTGAATATGAGAGAGATCAGTCTGTGTTTCTCATAGAATGTCTGTCCTTATAACTCATTGCACTCAGCATGATACTCTCCAGATCAATCCATGTAGCAACAAATTATATGACTTCATCTTTTGTTTTATAGCTTAGTAGTATTCCATTGTGTGTACAGTATATGCCATGGCTTCTTTATCCACTCATCTGTTCTTGAGCACTTGAGTCATTTCCAGATTTTTGGCTATTGTTAATAGTACTATTGTGAATAGTACTAATACACATAGGAATGCAGGTGTCATTTCTTCTTTGTGTTTTGGGGCTGTTAGGGTATATTTCTGGGTCATATGGAGCATAATTCCTAGTTCTTTTTGAGGAGTGTCCATATTGTCTTCCAAAAAGGCTGGACCAATCAGCATTCCCTTCAGCAATGAAAGAGGGCTCCTTTTCCTCCCTACCCCCAATCCATATCAACACTGATTGTAGTTCTTTCTGATGTGTGCCAGTCTCTGTGGTGTGAGATGATACCACATTGTTGTTTTCATTTGCATCTCCCTGATGATTAGCCATGTGGAGTATTTTTCATGTGACTTTTGGACGTTTGTATTTCTTCTTTGAGTAATATTCTGTTCAGTTCTCCCCATTTTTGATGGGATTGGATATTTTTCTCTTGTAAAATTCTATAATATTTTATATATCCTGAATATTAATTCTTTATTGGATGAATGGTGGGTAAATCATTTCTTCCAGTCTGTGGGCTGTTTTTGTATCATAGTCATCATTTCCTTTGAGGTACAGAAACTTCTTAATTTAATGGAGACTCATTTGTTTATCTTTGCTTGCACTAGCTTGGTCAATGGTGTTTCATCCTTAAAGATATCTCTTGCCTTAATTATAGACCATGTTTTCTATTTTAAGGTTAAGTGCTTGGTACAAGTGTAGATCACTTTTACATTTTCAAAATTTAGTAATATTTGCACCATGTCTCTGAAAGGTAAGTTGGTAGTGTTCTCATTTGATGAGTGAAAAAAAAATTTTTTTTTGGTTTTTCGGGCCACACCTGTTTGATGCTCAGGGGTTACTCCTGGCTAAATGCTCAGAAATTGCCCCTGGCTTGGGGGGAACATATGGGACTCCAGGGGATCGAACTGTGGTCCTTCCTTGGCTAACGCTTGCAAGGCAGAGACTCCTTACCTCTAGCGCCACCTTGCCGGCCCCGAGTGAAATTTTTTGAGAGGAGCCAGAGCTTCTCTAGATTTTGTTTGTAGTTATATGACCAACTGGTGCTGGCAATTCAATTGCTGTTATTTCTTGTTCAGGAAGTTTCTTTTTTGTTTTTAAATTTAGACATCATGATTTACAGTTGTTTATAATAGATTTTCAGGCATGCAATGAAATAAAGAAACATGATGTTTCTTCTCTTCACTTTTCCTTTCCTCCTTTCTTCCCTCCCTCCCTCCCATCTTTTTCCTTTTTTTCTTCTTCCCTCCCTTCCCTCCTCTCTTCATTCCTTCCTTAGCTTTTATCCTATTTTCTCAAGAAATTTTGCAGTTTTGTGTGTCATGTCCTTCATCCATTTTGGATATTGTGCATAATAGATTCTGGTTGATTCTTTTTTATATGACTGTTCAGAATTTATATATCATCAATGAAGTATTAGATTATTTTAGACTTGTCCATATGATTTTCCTATAATGATGGCTGCCTTATTGATCCTGATTATCATCCTTCATTTCAATTTGAACAACTCTAGAGGGTAGGTCTTGGGTGACAAATTTTATCAGTTTATCTCTAGGAAAGTCTTTATTTTTTCTTAATGTATTTAATATCAAAATTTTTTTACTTTGTTATTTTGCTACTGTGGGTATTGTGATGACAGAACTGGTGGTGGTGGTGGTGGTGGTGGTGGTGGTGGTGGTGGAGGAGGAAATGAATTCTTCCACATACCACAACATTCTTTGTTGCTAATTTTATACATTTTGGGGGTGTTTGTGAGGGATCACACAACTGGTTGCGATGCTCACACACTTGCCCATTATTCTTGCCAGGGAACTAGACATTTATTTATATTTTTATTTTTTTTTTTTTTTTTTTTTTTTTTTTTTTTTTTTGGTTTTTGGGCCACACCCTGTGACGCTCAGGGGTTACTCCTGGCTATGCGCTCAGAAGTTGCTCCTGGCTTCTTGGGGGACCATATGGGACGCCGGGGGATCGAACCGCGGTCCGTCCTAGGCTTAGCGCAGGAAAGGCAGGCACCTTACCTCCAGCGCCACCGCCCGGCCCCTTATATTTTTATTTATTTATTTATTTTATAGCTGTGCTGCCAAGCACCATTTGGAAGCCCCCCCCCAGCCCAAAGACTAGTGTTAGTATTATCCCTATCAATAATGGGTTTGTTCAACATCTAAGTCCACAATTGAAATAACCAACAGATTTTATTGAAGGCACAGAGCCTGCCCTAGGTATTGCCTAGGCAGAGATCTGAATAAAATCTCCTTCCAAAGTCTTGGGACACTTTCTGTTACACTCTCCCATTATTACCAATCCAATTCCTCGTTCTTTATAGACAATAAAGAGTAGAATGGGGAGTACTGTGTTTATCTTTCACAGTGCTTTCCTTTTGTTATTTTTGAGTTTACTTCTGGCTCTATGCTTAGAGGTTAAGTAGGACTCTACTAAGGGACCATAGGGGAGACCAGGAATAAAGTTGAGGTTGGCCACATGTCAGTTAAGTGCCTTTCCTGCTATTCATAGTTTTCTTATAGAGAGAATGTTACCTACCATGTCCAGCCACTAGTCGGTCTCAAACAACTTTCTCCTGATGTATTTTCTAGGTCAGATGAGTTATAGGCAGCCCCTAGCAGATCTCTTTACCCATCCTGATAGCATTGGCATCTTCAAGTATATCTTCTCTGCTTAATACATTCAAATGGATATGGATTTTTAATGCAGTTATGGGTTTAGCTATCTTCCTCTCTGCTAGAAAGTTAGTCCATTTTGAATGTTCTAATGCTGTCACCTCAGGGCTGTCCTGTTCCCTTTTCTCTTCTAGTGTGACTCGTCTAGTTTTCCTGGAAGATTCATTTTTATTGTTTTATGTGTTTCAGACTGAGAGGTAATGCTTCATAGTGACCCAAACTGAATTACCTTCTCTAACTTCACAAAGTGTCTTAATTCTCAAATTGGTTTCCCCAAGCCATAAAAAAAAAAAAAAAAGCACTCCAGGGTATAAAGCCATAGTTCAATGGTTAAAGCAAATTTATCACATTTATTAAGCCCTGGCCTCATCTCTTGAAAATCATCCACCATCACCAAAAATAATTCTACTGAAGTATGAAGGTCTTCTTTCACTTCTTATTTTTTCATACCATTTATGTATGCTTCTCAAAGCAACATTAACAATATGATGCTCAGGTGTCCAAATTGAACTCTGTTGGGGGCCTCACAGTGTCCTCACTTGGTTCTAGCAAGATTTTCTTGTTGTGTTGTTTGAAGGTTGTGAAAGCCAATATGCAGGAGGAATTGGAGGCAGTGAAGAAGAAGACGTCGGTGACACACTTGTTTCGAACACCCAAAATGCGCAAGAGGGTCTGCCTCCTGTTCTTTGTGCGGTAGGCATCTATCTCTTACTTCATGCTTTGAAGGGACATATTTAAAAAAATGTGATTTACAAAGTCCTTCATAGTTGGACTTTAGATATACAGTAAATCAGGCTCATTTCCACCACTAGTGTCAACCCCCCATCACCAATATTCTTCAGAGTCCATCCCAAACCACCATACCTCACTGGAGGGGAATATTTGACATCAAACATGAAGCCCTAGAGATAATTGCTGTGTCTGGAGGTGGTCAAAGATGAAGGAAAAAGAATAAAAATATTTGATGAGGGGTTTCATTGCTCTATCTCATCAACCTACTAGGCTCTTTCCTAGAAATTTAAGTAGAATTTCCAGGAAATGCCGGAAGCAGAAGGCCAATCATAGTACAGGTTTTAATTTTATTTCTTTCCTCTATATTTTCTTTGCTATATATTCACTTCAATGGAAGTACAATTCCAAACAACTAAGCATGCAAATGCATAAAACTACAGAAACATTTTCATATAAAAGTAGGCAGATACCAGGAAGGCACACACAAAAGACACACACAAAACATTCTAATAGCCTAGGAGACCTTGTTATACTCATTCACAAGAACAAGTCTCTCCGTCCTCCATAAAAAACTAACAACAGCTATGACCTCTAATATCACACAGATATTTTTAGAAGTTAGAAATATTGGATTTAAAATTTTTATTTTATCTATTGATAAAATATTTTTTTTAGACCTTTACTGACTCATTAATGGGAATCCTGCGATTTCTACTCACTACTCTGTCAAGTGAAAAAGCTATCATAATTTTGCATCATATTGAATCATTTTAGATAGGATAGTTACAATGATATAGATGCAAAAAGTTACTGCCCACCAATAGCTCCCAAGTATGTACAAAGCTCTCTCACTGTCCTTAGTTAACCTCTAGTTCATCCCAGAATTCCCTCACCCACCTCTGGTCAATTTGAATTTTGTAATATAAGGTCAACAGTTTGCCATTGATCTCTTGTTCTGTCTCTCTCTATAACACAGATAAGTGAGCTCAACTGGTCTATTTATCCTTCTAGCTCTGACTTATTTCTCTTAACACAATTTTCTGATTCCATCCATGTTGCAGTGAATTGCATTATTTTTTCATTTCCTGTAGCTACATAATACTTACACACAGTATTTTTATGACAGTATGAACATAATTTCTTTGCAAAGAAATAGTCTTCAAAGTAGAACATAAATTTATGCTTTAAGACCAATCATGACTGCCTGGGTCATCATCATCATCATCATCATCATCATCATCATCATCATGAATATTTTTGGGCCATACCTGGCAGTACTTAGAGGTTACTCCTGGCTTTTCATTCATAAATTACTCCTGGTAGGGTTGAGGGACTATATGGGATACTGGGGATTGAACCCAGGTTGGCAGCATGCAATGCCAGTACCCAACGTGCTGTGCAATTGCTCTGGCCCCTGGGCTATTATTTTTATTTTTAAAATTATTTATTTTACTTCAAAATAAATAAATGTCAACCCTTTATTTTTAACCATCATTCACAGGGCACAGGTTCTACACTTTATGATAACAATTGCCCTTTTGTTGACCACAGATTTGCAGTCTTCATTCCCTTTTATGGCCTGATTCTGCACCTCCAGGACATGGGGAGCAATATTTTCCTGTTCCAGGTTCTCTTTGGTGCAATTAACTTCCTGTCCAATTTTGTTGCACTTTTGGTACTGAATAATATGGGCCGACGAGTAAGCCAGATACTTCTTTCCTCCTTCGTTGGGATCTTCATTATCACCAGCACATTTCTGCCTGAAGGTGAGAAGAGATCACATATTAAAGCAAGGAATTTTTTTTCTATTCCTCAAGAGACTAGAGGGTTTAGTTAATGAGAAAATTCCTTCAATTACTACTAAGTATTTGGTAAATAGTCCTAAGTTCATAAAAGTTGGTTCTGACATATGTTTTTATCCTATCTGAGAAGTATTTCCTAATCAATGCTAATCATTCCTGGCTTTGACCAATTACATTTATAATGGAAAATGATAGTATTTTATACTGTCATATATAATTGTGTCTCATGTAAGGGCATAGTATGGTCACTTCTTCATCCAGGGATCATTCTTTTTTTTTTTTTTTTTTTTTGTGGTTTTTGGGTCACACCCGGCAGTGCTCAGGGGTTATTTCTGGCTCCAGGCTCAGAAATTGCTCCTGGCAGGCACAGGGGACAATATGGGATGCTGGGATTCGAACCGATGACCTCCTGCATGAAAGGCAAACGCCTTATCTCCATGCTATCTCTCCGGCCCCTAGGGATCATTCTTACTATCATTTCTTTGATCATCTACTCCCTGAATTTTATATATCTGTGAACAAATTTGAAATTATTCTTGTAATCCTAGTTAGGGATGTCTTTTCAAATTGAGGGGTTAAAAATGCACTGTCTTCAAACAGAGAAGTATGTCCTAAAAGTCCAATCGGAGTCACAGTCCTCCTCTATTTTGAGAAAATAGTTGAAATTCAGGAATGAATAATGCAGTAACATGGGTCCTCCCCCCCAACCCCGTTAACATTAAACATGCAGATTAGCCACATAGCTCAGCTACCAGACACTGAACATTCTGCCTCTGTGTACTTTCTCTACAATAAATTCAATATGTGCAACTATCTCCAGGGGTGTCTTCTTCACTTGCAATTTGGGGGTTGGGCAGTGATTCCTGTAACTCAGAATTCCTGATTTACACTGTCTTACTCCCTCCAGAAATGCAGATTCTCAAGATGACTTTCTCAACTCTGGGAGTTGGAGCAGTTTCTGCCTCTGTCATGTGCAGTTTTGCCCATGGAAATGAACTAATGCCCACTGTAGTCAGGTAAAAAATTCATAGTTTCTGTATTGGACAAAACAGATCTTCTCCACTAAGTGGCACTGCGGTGGGAGAATCATAGTGATCCAAAGCATTGATTAGAACAGTATTAAGAAAATAAAAAATTATTACCATTGGCCCGGAGAGATAGCACAATGGCGTTTGCCTTGCAAGCAGCCGATCCAGGACCAAAGGTGGTTGGTTCGAATCCCGGTGTCCCATGTGGTCCCCCGTGCCTGCCAGGAGCTATTTTTGAGCAGACAGCCAGGAGTAACCCCTGAGCACCGCCGGGTATGGCCCAAAAACCAAAAACAAACAAAAAAAATTATTACCATTGTTTATTTGGAGCTGAATTTTTCCAAGCCCAGTGTTGCTTCTTTATTCTGAGCTGACAGAATCTTTCAGTGGTGCAGATACACAACGTACTGGTCTTCTAGATTATTTAACTCAGCATGATAGTCTCCATGCCTATTTATGCATCAGTAAATTTCCTGTCTTCATTTTTGTAACAGCTGCATAGTATTCCATTGTGTAGATATACCACAATTTCTTGAGCTACTCATCTGTTTCTCAGGCACTTGAATTGTTTCCAAATTCTAGCTATTGTGAATAGTGCTGCAATGAACATAGAAATACAGATGCCTTTTCTGCATTGTGTTTTTGGTCCCTTAGGGTGTATTCCCAGGAGTGTAAACCAGTTATTTTTTTATTTTTTATTCCCTCAGGGCAACAGCTTCAGGGGTCTTGGGACTTGCTGGCAGTATAGGTGGAGCCCTCGCTCCCCTTTTGATGATCCTCAAGCTGTATTCTCACCACTTGCCCTGGATCATGTATGGAGTTTTCCCCATCCTCAGTGTACCTGTTGTCTTCCTCCTTCCGGAAACCAGGAATCAGCCTCTGCCCGACTCCATCCAGGATGTGGAAAATGGGTGAGTCAACTCAAATGATAATCTCTCAGTAGTTCTGCACTCTAGGTCTATAACAAGAAAGGTAAAACAACAGTAAGAGTCATTGTCTTTAGGAGAAGGTTTTGCTTTATTATTTTTTTTTTTTCATTTAGTCAGAATCTTCAGCTTGGCAATTGCTTATTCCTCCCCACAGAGACTTCAGACCCTCCTAGGTTTCCTAAATCACACAGACCACCTATCCTCCCCACAGAGACTTCAGACCCTCCTAGGTTTCCTAAATCACACAGACCACCTATCCTGTTGAGAGGCAAAAATGCCAGGAAAGAAAAGTAGGTGTCATAGAGGAAATCAGATGCCCTAGTGTGGGATACATCCCCCGGAAGTATTTCTCAGACACACAGGCCCAAGCCTCTGATTCTCATTCACCATTTCCTGGGAGCTTCAGTTCAGGGATTGCAGAAAAAGCTATGGGGCTGCTTGTTCCTGGAGAACTGAGGGCAGCCTTAGGCACTCAAGAATGTAAGGGACACCATTCAATGTAACTCCTCCCACAGATGAGATAATATCCCAGAATTCCAGTCCAGATTAATTGATCATAAAGCTGTTGGTCAGTGGGAGAAAAGCAATACAGAATTGCAAAGGATTTTTAAGCTTTTTATATATTTTATATATTTTATATATTTTTAAGCTTTTCCCTTTTGGAAAGACTCTTTGAGCCAAGGCCCTGGTGTCCAAAGATGAGAACAGAAATAATCAAGGTTGTCTTGCTCAACACTGCTCTAAAAATTTGGTCTTTTGATTCCTAAGAATTCCTCAAATTCTTTGAGCACCATAAAGTTTTTTTTTTCACCCAATGGGTGGGTGAATGATGAGCCCTGTTGTAAGACAAGTTATTCTCAGTGACCATGTGGTGCCAGGGATGGAACCTGGGACTCTTATGGAAAGAGCAAGGCTTTCCTGTTGAGTTCTGTGGCACAAAAAAAGTGCTTTATCCATATCGTTATTTGTTGACCATTTTCATTATATTTGTTTTAGGAGAAAAGAACCAGGAAAATCAAAGCAGGAAGATTACGGTCCCTCAGTGAAAGTGACATCATTTTAGGAATTTTGTGAACTGTTCAATACAGAGTAAGATAAAAGGTAAATATCAGTCATTTCTAGATACAGGCAAAATATGGAAAATAAACTGAATGATGTAATGGAAAAATTGACACTTATAGTAGTAAGTTATGTATATAGAAAGGATTTGTGAGTAATCATAAGTCTGATAAAGGTTATGATTCTTTTAAAGCGAATATATAATAAAGTTGTATAAATGTAGTTACTTAGTGTTATATATGAAAACATCACACCCGAGGGTGGGTACAAATTTGATCAGGGTAGGATCAGTAAGAAAATAATCTTATGGAAATGTTGTCATATATAACAATTTAGCTGTATTTTTGGGTATAAGATAAAATCACATTAAAGAAACATTCATTCTTTCTTTTTTTATTTTTATTTTGTAATGATTTTGGGCCACACCCAGTGGTACTCTATGCTGCCTCCTGGCTTGCTCGCTCCTTCCTCCCTCCCTCCCTCCCTCCCTCCCTCCCTCCCTGCCTCCCTCCCTCCCTTCCTTCTTCCCTCCTTCCCTCCCTTCCTCCCTTCCTCCCTCACTCCCTTCCTTCTTTCCCCCTCCCTCCCTCCCTTCCTTCCTTCCTCCTTCCCTCCCTTCTTCCCTCCCTCCCTTCCTTCTTTCCCCCTCCCTCCCTCCCTTCCTTCCTTCCTCCTTCCCTCCCTTCTTCCCTCCCTCCCTTCCTTCTTCCCTCCCTCCCTCCCTCCCTCCCTACCTTCTTCCCTCCCTCCCTCCCTCTCTCCCTCCTTCCCTCCCTCCCTTCCTCCCTCTCTCCCTTCCTTCCTTCTTCCCTCCCTCCCTCCCTCTCTCCCTTCCTTCTTCCCTCCCTCCCTCCTTCCCTCTCTCCCTTCCTTTCTTCTTCCCTCCCTCCCTCCCTCCTTCCCTCCCTCCCTCCCTTCCTTCCTCCCTCCCTCCCTCCCTCCCTCCCTTTCTTCCTTCCTTCCTTCCTTCCTCCCTCCTTCCCTCCCTCCCTCCCTCCCTCCCTCCCTCCCTTCCTTCCTTCCTTCCTTCCTTCCTTCCTTCCTTCCTTCCTTCCTTCCTTCCTTCCTTCCTTCCTTCCTTCCTTCCTTCCTTCCTTCCTTCCTCACTTCCTCCCTCCCTCCCTCCCTTCCTTCCTCCCTCCCTTCCTTCTTTTCTTTCTTGTTTTTGGGCTGCACCCAACTGTCCTTAGAGGTTATGCCTGGCCTTGAACTCAGGAATCACTCCTAATAGGCTTAGGGGACCATATGGATAACAAGAATCCAACCAGATCTGCTGTATGCAAAGCAAGCACTCTACTTACTGTACTATCTCTAATATAGTGTTCCTAACAAATATTTCTAAACCAGAAGCTATCCCTATAGTTTCCTGCCACTCAGCTTCTGAGAATGGTAGGTTAGATTTTATTTAAAAAGTTTTTGGGGTATGTTTCAGGCCAGTGTTACTGTGTTGTGTCTGCAGGTAAATGAGTCTACATGCAGGCATCTTAAAGGTGGGTTCTCCTTCCATATAGTTCTTTTATCCCTTTTCTGGGTTTATTTCCCATTGTCCCTCAGTGCTGAAGCTTCAGGGATTCACCTCTCTCAGCCAGATAAAGGGTTGCTGTGCTTAAAGCAGAGCTTTTCCTTCTCTCCGCTGTCCACTGAAAATTTCACACATTTATGCACCCCATTAACCATGAATGCCACGGTGGTGGTTTCTTCTTTGTTGTAAGCGTATCTAGTTCTTTCTTTCCAATCTCAACACTATCATTTTGTCCTTTTATGGCAATTCTGTTAGGTTTTTATGCAAGTGATTTCACATGTAGTTGTAGATATGTTCTATCCAAGGAAGAAAGTGATTTCAGATTCTTTGCACATAGTAATCTTGAGCTAGTCATAAGAATCATAAAATTGATAGATGAAAAATACTTTTAAAATCTTTGTTGGGGCTGGAGCTGTGGCACAAGTGGTAAGGCTTCTGCCTTGCCCATGCTAGCCTAGGATGGATGTGGTTCGATTCCCCAGTATCCCATATGGTCCCCAAAGCCAGGACCGATCTCTGAGTGCACAGCCAGGAGTAACCCTTGAGCATCACCAGGTGTGGCCCCAAACAAAACAAAATAAAAACATAAAATCTTTATTGGATAAATCTGAAAAGTTATGGGGGAAGCTTATGGGAAAAAATTCACCAGAATAATACAAGTTGTTAACTTTTAGTGGTGCCATTTTATGAGATTTTTCACTTTTTAAAAATGTGTCTGTACTATTGGGTGAAAAAGAGCTATATAGCACTTAAAATAATGTAAATAATTATCATAAATACACACTGGTAGAAGGAAGTGGTTCCTAGTGTGAAGAGTATGGGGTTGGAATGCTATATGAATGAAGCCCTGTCACTAAGAGCACTGTAAATCAGTGACTAAAAGAAAATGTAAGAAATAAAAATAAATCAATAAATTGCAGAGAACAAGGAAATTTTGAAATGTTATATGTACTTGTGTGCAGAAATGATCTATATTTATGAAAAGAATGCATTGTTTAATATTAAATGGCTGAAAGACAAGAACGCATGATTTTAAAAATAACAAAGTCCTATGACTAATGCTTTTATAAAATGTGGTATAAAATTCATTGATGTTTAAGCATATACAAATCCAAATAAAGTATCAACTTATTTTCCAAAAGTCCAAACATTTCCAAAAGTCCAAACGTGGGGCCGGGCAGTGGCGCTAGAGGTAAGGTGCCTGCCTTGCCTGCGCTAGCCTAGGACGGACCGCGGTTCCATCCCCCGGCGTCCCATATGGTCCCCCAAGCCAAGAGCGACTTCTGAGTGCATAGCCAGGAGTAACCCCTGAGCGTCAAATGGGTGTGGCCCAAAAACGAGGGAAAAAAAAGTCCAAACGTAAGTAGGAATTTGCCAATAAGTGGTAAAAAAAAAAAAAAAGGAGGAAATTAGGAGCTGGAGGGATAGCACAATGTTTGCTTTGCAAGTGGCTGACCTGGGTTTGATCCCTAGCATCCCACATGCTCCCCTGAGCCCACCAGGAGTGATTCCTGGACACTGAGCTAGGAGTAACTCATGAGAATGGCTGGGTACGGCCTCAAAACCAAAAACAATAAAAATGAAAAAATAAACTCAACAACCACATTATACTAGGTATGAAGAATTGCCTCAGAGGACTGGGGAACATACTATTTAAGCATAAGTCCCCATTTTAATTCCTGACAATACATCAGGAATGCTCTCCAGTTCCCCCCTACTCCCACAGAGAATGACAGAGTAGCCCCCGGCCATAGCTGGGTCTGGCCCCAAACACATACTAAAAATGTAGCACATTTTATGGCATTGCTTCCACTTTTTTTTTTGTTTGTTTCTTGCGTCACACCCGGCAGCACTCAGGGGTTACTCCTGGCTCTATGCTCAGAAATCACCAAATGGCAGGCACAGGGGACGATATGGGATGCCGGGATTTGAACCACCATCCTTCTGCATGAAAGGCAAATGCCTTACCTCCATGCTATCTCTCGGCCCCATGGCATTGCTTGTAAACAGAAATTAAGTCATTTAAAGAGCTTTGACATTTTTTCATTAACTTAGCAACCATTGATTTCAATATGTAATAGTCACCAAGTAGTCTATGAGGAACCTTGGGGACCAAGAGGAAATGACAAAAAAAAACTCAAAATAGATTCAGCAGAGCTCAGTCCCAGGATGCAGGTGGCTTCGCATTTTTATTTTGTACAGGCCAGGAAAATAACTTAACAGTCCTCATTCTCTGCAGATTGGCTGGAGAAATATGGTGAGCCCAAGTATAGAAGGTCTGTGGAGAAAGTCAGACTGGTTTCTTTCCAGCTATGTACACAGCAACAAAAGTCTTCAGGAACCTCTTTCATATTTCCCAATTGTGATTTTACAACAGAACTGTCAGGAAACAGGTTTCATTGACCCTATACTTTATATTTCTCAGGAGGATTTTTAGAAAATTGTTTTCAGAAAACTAAAGGAGAAATCTGGGTATTGAGAGATAGTACAAGAGTTAAGGTTAAGCCTTGTGTACTGTCTACTCATGTTTGTTCCACAGCAGTGCCATCTGGTCCCTGAGCACTGTAGGCCCAGAAGGGGTGCTGGTTAATTTTGCAGCACCAAATTCTCAGGCCCTTTCATTGAACCTACTTGCATGGCAGACAATCACCAGGAGCTTCCCCCAGGGCCTCCTGATCATAACCTGGGAGACACAAAAGAAATGAAAAGTAAAGAAATGCAAGAAGACATTTGAGAGGGCCAAAGAGATAGGACAGTGGACATGGAATTTGCCTCACATGAGGCCAAACCAGGCTCAAAATCAATACCAGAGGATTTGAAAACCTGAGTGTTGTCAGGAGTTATCTCTGAAAACTCTTATGTATTACCCCAAATCTAAATATATATAAAGAGAAAAAAAGAAGACATGTTATCAGAGAGGAAATTCTAGACAATGTCAAACTCTGAGTTGTTTTATTGTGTTTCTTCCTGGATAAGACATGTCTACTTCTCTAATTCATGTGGCTAATGATGATCTTTTTCTTAGAGGACCCACCCAGCAGTAACTAGGAGGCCTTCAGGCCACATCCACTGGTGTCAGAGCAAGTGCAAGATCAAACTCAGGGCCTCACATATGTTGGGCATAGTTTATTTCATTGGACCCATAGTCCTGGTCCTGGAGATTTAAAACAATTACTTTATTTAATCACAATGGTTTGCAAAGTCGGTTATAATATAGTTTTTTTTGATGAAATAAATTTTATTTGACCAAAGTGGATTACAAATCTTTCACAGTAATATTTTAGGTACATAGTGACATTGAATCTGGGCATTCCCACCACCAGTGTTGTCCACCCTCCACCTCTGTTCCCAGCATGCATCTCATATCCCCCTTCTTTGACCCTGGGGCTGCTAGTATAATACAGTTTTTTTCCCCATAGTTACAAAGTTGTTCATGAATGAGTTTCAGTCAGACAGCGTCCAACATCCATCCCTTTACCAGTGCATGTTTCTCTCCACCAATGTCCCCAGTTTCCTTCTTGCTCTCTCCCCCCCCACTCTTTCATCTTTCTGCCTCTGTTACAGACATTTTCTTCTCTATCTTTCTTCCCTTTCTTCCCCTCAGACATTGGTTTGCAATATTGTTACTAAAGGGTTATATGCATATAAATATATTTGTTACCTAAGACATGATTCTATTAATTATTTTTGAACAGAATAACATGGAATCAGTTCATATGTTCCTAAGCAAAGGTAGTATGTAAAACAAGTGTAACCAACAAGAAACCAGAGGCAGACAGATATGGAATGATTTTGGTCAAGTGTAATACATTGACAAAATAAGCAGCAAACTGAGTAAAATAAAAATAAATGTTTGCCCCTAAGACTACATAGTGGCCTACTAGAACAAAATGGGGAGGGTGGTAGGTAAATGAGATAAGGGGTCAATTGGTGGAAAATGGAGTTTAATAGTGAGCATAATGTAGGGCAGGGGTCCTCAAACTTTTTAAACAGGGGGCCAGTTCACTGTCCTTCAGACTGTTGGAGGGCCAGATTATAGTAAAAACAAAAATTATGAACAAAAATCTATGCACATTGCATATATCTTATTTAGAAGTGAAGAAACAAAATGGGAATAAATACAATATGTGGCCCATGGGCCGTAGTTTGAAGACCCCTGATGTAGGGCATGCAGACACTGATTTAGCAAATGAGATACACCTGGAACTTATGTAATGCTGTAATCTACAGCTACCTCTATCAAAATTAAAATGATCTTCTATCATTTAATAGGTTAAAAATTTGCAGGTGACTTATGAAAGATAGAGCATGGCATGGAGGCTGGGGAGATTGCTCAAGTAGAAAAGCTCATGCCTCACATATACAAGGCTCTGAATAGATCCTGAGCACTGTGAGGCATAGCCCTGGTGACCGCTGGACACAATCAACCAGAGCACCACCCACCATGTAGATAGAGCTCTGCTAGAGAGAACCCTATTTTTTAATTTGTTTGTTTGTTTGCTTGTTTGTTTTTTGGTTTTTGGGTCACACCTGGCAGTGCTCAGGGGTTACTCCTGGCTCTATGCTCAGAAATTGCTCCTGGCAGGCTCTGGAGACCATATGGGATACCGGGATTTGAACCACTGTCCTTTTGCATGCAAGGCAAACACCTTACCTCCATGCTATCTCTCCGGCCCCTATTTTTTTTTAAAAAAAAATATGCACAATTTAGGGAATAGCTGTTTGTTGAATAGTGGCATAATATCAAAGAACAGTTACACTAGAATGGTCTTTATAGTAATTAAAAACACTCAGCACTAAAACCATATTTTCAAAAGTATTAAACAGTGTTACTCACTTCACTGATTTCTGTGTCCAAAAGTGTAATGATTTTTTTTTTGTTAATTTATATCCTGATAGCATGCAGTTGTGTTTTCTATTTTTGTGGGGTGGGGGAACCCTCTCAGCTGTGCTTGGGAAGCCAAGTGGTGCCAGGTATCCAATGCAGAACCAAGTACATACACAATATGTGGTCTACAGCTTGAGGCAGATTCATAGCTCTCTATATTATTTTTAAATAAATTAAAAAAAACTTTCACTTTTACTTTTCTAACACAAAATTATTAGAAATGTCTCATCCTCCAAAATGGACACAGCGTGAAATCTGATAGAAGAAGCATCTACTTGTAACCTAGTCAGTTAATGTCACTTTATTCGTCTCCAGTTGCTGCTAAGTAGCACATTCCCTAATCATCTTAGTGGAGGACAGTGGATTGACTAAGCCTCAGAACAGTGGATATGTGAGAATCAGAGACCTCATCCAAGTGGGACCAGCAAAGTTTTATCTGGTGTGGTCTTGCATGCTGCCAATATATGTTCTACCCCAAGTACTTCATGCACCCACCAAGTATTGCTTGGCACAACTGTAGAAGCTTTTGAGTATTGCTATGAATGGTCTTGTGGGCCCTGAGCACCACTGGGGTGGCACTCGTATTTTATGGCAATTAGGGGCCAAGAAGTACTGGTTTAATCCCATGCCTAGTTGACTGAGAATCCCTAATCTCAAAAGAGAGAAAGGAATGAAGCGAGAAAAGACAGAAAGAATGAAAAGAGATAAAGAAAGAAAAAGGAAGAAAGGAAGAGAGAAAGGAAAGAAGAGATAAAGGAAGGAAGGAAGTATGGTATGGGAGAAAGGAAGGAAGAGAAGGAAGAGAGAAGGAAGGGCTGGGAAGGAAGAAAGAGATAAGAAGGAAGGGAAGAGGAAAGGAAGTACATCATATCTGTAGGCTAGATAAATGAGCTACCAGTGAATATGACAAGTGCACCCAATTAAATAAAATTATAGGATAAATGCACTTTGAGGAGAGTCACCAAATGAGGCAAAGCCTCTAGTTTTAAGGTCCAAGCCAGTTCTCAAACACACACTCACTAAATCAAGAAGAGGTTATAATTCTCACAGAAGTGCAGACATTGAAGAAATTCCATGTTATTTACATTAAAAATTTTCATGTTGGGGCCGGGCGGTGGCGCTAGAGGTAAGGTGCCTGCCTTGCCTGCGCTAGCCTTGGATGGACCACGGTTCGATCCCCCGGCGTCCCATATGGTCCCCCAAGCCAGGAGTGACTTCTGAGCACATAGCCAGGAGTAACCCCTGAGCATCACCGGGTGTGGCACCCCAAAATTTTTTTTTCATGTTATTTACATTAAGAATTTTCACTTCAGGGGTCGAGGTGATAATACAGAGGTAGGATGTTTGCCTTGCATGCAAACAATCTAGGATGGACTCAGGTTTGATCCTCAGCATCTCAGATGGTCCCCCTTGCCAGGAGCGATTTCTGAATACATAGCCAGGAGTAACCCCTGAGCATCACTGGGTGTGGCCCAAAAACCAAAAAAAACAAAAAAAAAACAAAAAAACAAAAAACATTCACTTTAAAGAAGAGATCATGTAGACAGAATTTTTTAAAATTTATTTAAAGAAAGTATATCACATAGTTGACACAATTGATCATAAGATCATAATATATTTGTTTCAGGAAGAACAAAGGCAAAGTTATTATTTTCTTCTTCACTCTTTTTTTAAGGATAAAAGTCAAAGGAGCACAGCAAAAACGGTGTTAGAGTGGCAATTGTTGTTTGCATAGGTTTAGCGAAATATGGGGGACATGGAAAGGAAAAGCCTTGGCATAAATACAAGGAGACCTTACTCCTGAAGTTTTCTGGCATAAGACCAACTCTAGGTGCCAAGCATACTAGGTTGTCCAACGCAAGTCATTGTAGTGCCAATACACTTTATTTTTCACACAGTCACTGTTGTTGGTGTCAGGTTTCTGTAGTTAAAGATCCTGAAATCTGTGCATGTCCTACATCAAAGTCAGAATGATGTGGAGCGTCCTCTAGTTTCACCTCATAATTAGAGGGCAATGCAGAGAGCCCTGTCCTGAAAGCAGGTCTTTGTTGTTGTTAAGTCTTCTGGGTGTTAAGAGAAGTCTCTTTTGAGTAGGTCGATACCAGAGCAGTGGTGGGGTCTTCCCTGGTAGAGGATTGCTTCCAGGTGATGTTATAGACAACTGTGGTTGTTTTGTAGATGGTATCCCTGGTTCAGGGGTGAATGGAGAATGCCCGTTCTTCTGAGGCCTGAGCCAGGTCAATATGACAATGTTCAGGGTGTAAGGTCCATTGCATTACAAGATTTGTGTGTTCCTATCTCTATTAGAAAAGAACTTGTTTGTATGTATAGTATTTTCCCATTTTAATCTGCCTATGCAAAAGAGGAACAATGCTATGTGGCGTTATTGGTGCATATGGGAGCCACTAGAATAAGTCCAACAATCCCCATGACTTGGTACTAACATAAGCTTTAAACTGAGGGATTCTTCTACCAGAATTTCTTATTGAACAGATCACAAAGAGAAGAACAGACAAAACAGTGGGGAAAAATTGTCACTGTATAAGAGAATATTTAGTAAGAGTTATAGCTGTTAAGGAAATACATATAAGATATTCAAGGTATAAAGGGTAAATGTGGGGTAATAATGGTTGGGGGTGAGGGAATGAAGGACTAGAAATGAGCTTGTAGGGTGGTGGGCAAGGGAAGAATACAAGGTGGATATTCTGCATATGCAAAACATACATTAACCATAGCGGATACTATTAATATATATATATAGTACCCCTGCTAGCCCTCATTCAATTTTGAAAATGAATAGTAAGAAAAAAAAATTACCAGTAACTACTCCAGCACAACCTAGCATCTCCCAGTACCCTCCAAACTATGGAGAAGGCCTTCAGCCTGTGGTCTTCCCAAGCCCCATGCCGGCAAGAGCTAGCCTCCAGAACAGAAAAGAATTCGCAACTGGAAGCCAGACATCGGCCCACCCTCCTCCCCCTGACACTCCCCCTTAGTGCAGGGGGCAGGGCAGGGAAAGCCTGGGGACCCCTTTAGAGTCCTCCTGGCACCCATCTTTCTGGCTGTCTGAGCCGGCACCCAGGGAAGGCCTGGAGTCTGGGGGAAAAAAGAGGGGGACAGCTGGGGGCCTGCCAAGCCTCCCAGCACCCCCCAAGGTAGAGAGAAGGCCTTTGGCCTGGGGTCATGTAGACAGAATTTATGATGATAAAAATACTCTGTAAGCCATACTATTACTCAAAAATCTAGACTTTGAATTGAAGAAACCAGGCAATATAAGGATGTAAACAGGAAATACAAAGAAAACAGATAACATAATGGGGTATTGGTGGTGGGGATATTGCACTAGTGAAGAGGGCTGTTCTTTTTTTTTTATAACTGAAATCCAACTACAAACATGTTTGTAATCATGGTGCTTCAATAAAGATATTAATTAAACAAAGAAAACAGGTAACACATATAGACTAAATGTGTCAGAAAACAAGCAATATAAGATGACCTGTAGCAGTCCTGCCTGATTCAGTTTGGCTTTAGCTCCACAGAAACAAAAATGATTGTTTTGCAATGTCCACATTTATTACAGGTTGAACACACTTGGTAGTTGCAGAACCTCCATATTGATGCCTTGTCTATGAGTAAGAAGTATAACAAGGGCCAGGGTGATAGTATGGAGGGTAGGACATTTGCTTTGCATGTGACTGACCCATGTTCAATCCCTAGTATAATCTATGTCTTCTTAAGAGTGTCTTCTAAGAGTGATTCTTGTGAGCTGAGTCAGGAGTTAACCTTGAGTACAGCTGGTTTTAGCCCCCAAACAAAAATTAACTCATACAAGCAAAAGCCAACGTGGAAACCGAGAAACTACTACATATACCACACCACATCACACATGCTTTTCTAAGACTTTAATAAAAGTAATAGTTTTAAAATAATAGTTGCTACTTATGAATTTTAGGAATCATTCCAATCTGGATGGCCAAAGGACAAAGGAATGGATGTCCCTAATTTGTCCTCATTTGTCAGTGAAGTCAAAAGAAACACCCCTTGATGCATTTTTGAGTACAGAGTGGACCACCTCAAACAGAACTGAACAGGAACCCTCATGAAACAGTTATGCAACACGTGGTAACTTTATTAAAGACAATAAGTATGACCTTTTATGATGAAATTTGGTCAAGATTTCAAGAATGAATTCTTTGAGTTTATTTTATGAAGAGCAAGAAGAAGATGAAACTCACATTATTTTGTAAAAGGTATAAGTAATAACGTAAAATGACATTTTTATCCTCTCTTCACATGATAGAACAAAGACCTGGACTATCTGCACTTTGTGTATGGTAGTAACTGGGTCCTCTGTACTACTGAAGGGGTTTGTCAGATTGAAATCAAGAATTGACCAGTCTACAGTTGAAATTGTTAAGACATAGGCAGTATTGAGAGAAAATAGGAAATGAAACTATACAAAGATTTACATACATGTCCTTGGTATCAGGCATACTTTCTGGAACCTGGAGGCATAAAAAATGGTATCATATTCCCTCAAAATTTAAAAGCAAATGATTGTACCTACTATGTCCTGGTATATAAAGACATTAAAGAGTGTACCAAGTCTATTCTATACTGGACACTACATTCTACATATATACTATATCCTACATATATACATCCTACATATATACATATATCATACATACTGGGAATCCAGCTTTCACCCAGTCATAGAGTGACCCAGAAGGCTCACTCTCAGAGGTTATGTAGAAGGACAATTTGGAGAAGGTTTAGGCTGTTTACCATGTGAGTTCATACTACTTGAAGAGCCCTGTGGCATTAAAAGTGTATAGTGAGGAAAGAGGCTTTGTGAAGTACATAGCAAGCTCAATCCTAACACATCATCAAGTCTAGAGATGAAGAGGATCATGGAGTGATAATCAGAACTATTGAGGGTCCAGTTGCCCTGTAGCCAGAATATTTATCACTAGATGGCTTCTAAGACCAATAAGTCAATCAAGTAATTATCAGGCGAGCCCCATGATCCTCCATCCTAAGATGGGTTGGTACAACAAGACTAAAGCACAATAATATCAAGGAGAAATCAGGTACAAGCCTTTTTGGCTCTTCTCCCAATAAGTCAAGTATGCTGCTTAATTCAACCATATGAGTGCATTATATGGAGAGATGATGAATAATTGCTAACTATATAATTTAGTTGCCCTGTATTTTTTTTTTTTTTACCAATTGTGTACCATAAGCAAAGACAGTCCAAATACAAGTATTAACTGCCCAGAGCTGAGACAGACATAGTTTTAGGCTTTCAAGAATTATACAAACAGGGGCTGGAGTGATAGCATAGTGATAGGGCATTTGCCTTGCATGTAGCTGACCCAGGATGAATCTGGGTTTGTTTCCTGGTATCCCATATAGAGCCGAGCCTGCCATGAGTGATTTCTGAGTGAAGAGCCAGGAGTAACCCCTGAGTACCACTAGATGTAGTCCCCAAACCTCCCCCCAATAATTAAACAAACAAACAAACAAACAAAAATATATATGTATACATACATATATACATATACATATGTATGTGTATATATATACACACAGAATAACCTATGTTTCCATGTGAAGCAAAATCAGAATAATTCTATGCTCATTGGTCCATCATGGCTCAAGGCCCAGGAACATCAAGAAATTCTTATCAGACTAGATGTTTCCAGGGCTCACAGATTATGTCCTGGAGCTGCACAAAGGTCACTCTTTGTGTGGGAAATCATCCTCCTGAAAAAAAAAAAAAAAACCCAAACAACTCCAAGGTTATAATAGTCCCTTGGATAAAACAGTAGAGGCCTTAGAATATAAACAGGCAGCAAAAATGTGCACAGGAAGTAACAGAATGAAAATAGTTTCCAGTATTCTAGATGTAGAGTGTAATAGAGACAACAACAAAATGGGAAATTATCATGATTCTACACTTAAAGGGTATCTTCTGATTGACGAGATGAAATATTACAGTATTTGCTCTTACTATCCATTGTGAATTGATGTTATTATTAACTATTCTTGTATCTGTCAAATTTAAACAATAATGTATGTGTTGGGAATTATGATGGGGGAGTGATCTTTTATGGAATAAATGATGGGTCATACTCACTTCAGGTTGCCCAGGTGACCCCATAGCTTGGACAGTCCATGCCTGTTTGTTTGTCTCATTTTCTGTGACCAACCCCCATTGGATGGAGGTCAAGGGTGCCAATATGATTTGCTTTAGTTTAGACAATGAAAATTGAGCATCAAATCATTAGGTTAAGTTTCTACTCTACATACAGAGAATATGACTATTGGTTTTTTTGTGTGTGTTTTAAGAAAGCCACATTTGTTCATAAAATGCTACAATTTTCATTTGGACTGTATCGTGATGATGAAAAATATAGTTACTAGAGAGAATTGACTGAATTTAGGGTTATTCAAATTTTTAGTGGATGAAAATTGAGAGTTAAGGGGCCTGGAGAGATAGTACAGCGGTGTTTGCCTTGCAAGCAGCCGATCCAGGACCAAAGGTGGTTGGTTCAAATCCTGGTGTCCCATATGGTCCCCCGTGCCTGCCAGGAGCTATTTCTGAGCAGACAGCCAGGAGTAACCCCTGAGCACTGCCGGGTGTGGCCCAAAACAAAACAAAACAAAACAAAACAAAACAAAACAAAACAGAAAATTGAGAGTTAAGAGAAACTTCTCTTTTCATATTTAAATGACTGGGTAGATAGGAGTAAAATTTACCAGAGGTATTTGGGTAAGTAAGTAAGAAAATGTCAAGACACTACTGAAGCATGCAAAATTGTTTATAATTTTTGGGGGGTTTTCTAACTACTCCTAGTACCTATTGTGTTGGTTGTATTTTCTTCAGTCTTTATTTAGAGTTGAACTTCAAGAACACATTATGATTTAGTTGAGATATATGAGAAGAAGTAAACTAAGTACAGAAAAAAACCAACCTGAGTAGTAAAATGCTAGAAAAATAAAGAATACCCAAAGAAGCAAGATTCCCCCCCCACAAACCATAAAGAATGTTTATGAAAAGGACCAGAAATATAAATATGAAATGCATCATTGGTGAAGATTCAATTCTAATCTTTCACTAAGGATTTTACCTTCAGCAGTTCTGATGTTGGGGTAAGAGCAGAGTAAAAGATTGTTCTTTAGGAGAATGTTGAAGGCAATGAGACTATGTCTCTGTAAAGAAACTGACACTGTCCACATCAACATGTACCTTGGTTTTTCTCAATGGACTCCTCATTTTTATAATGCCTACAACTGCAGTTACATGGGAGGTATTATCTTCCTGGATTTCAAGGGTATAAGTGAAGCATCAAATATCATTGGAACCTTCATATAGTTAGGAACATCGAATTGTTATATTGTGGTCTTTGCATTTCACTCTTTTTCCTTCATTTTCTCTATATCACCACAGAGGCTGGCTCCTTCCTATCATAGTATTCTCTTACTTTTCAAAATAATCACATGGTAGTGTTAGAGAAAATTAATAGTTTCTGGTGTGTCCTTATCATATAACTAGCATACTTTTAGTTGTAGTATGTTTGGGAACATAGCTGACAATACTAGTAATATTATACAGATAGCACAGTGGTAGGGCATTTGCCTTGCATGCAGCCAACCTGGAACGGGCTCGGGTTCAATTCCTAGCATTCCAGATGGTCCCCCAAACCTGCCATGAGTGATTTCTGAGTGCAGAACCAGGAGTAACTCCTGAGAGCCAATAGGTGTGGCCCAAAAAACCAAAAAGAAAATAAAGGGGGGGGGCAGCACATCCTTTTATCAGATGTTAGGCAAGAGGTAGAGCAGGTCTATAGAAGCAGATAAGCTGGGACCAGAGAGATAGCTCAGCCATAGGCGTTTTCCTTGCACATAGTCGATTCAGGATGGATGTTGGTTCAAATCCAGGCATCCCATATGGTCTCCCAAGCCTGCCAGGAGCAACTTCTGAGCATAGAAACAGGTGTAACCCAAAAACCAAAATAAATAAATAAATAAATAAATAAATAAATAAATAAATAAGAAAAACAAAAGAAGCAGATAAGCTATTTGCATAGTGACCATAGCAGGAGTAAAGAAGCAGATAAGTGGTTATCTGCATAAGCATTATAATTCTTGGGAGGGGCTTGCCCTAGTTGATAAACAAGAGCTTACTTCTGGAGTTTATTTAAAGGTGAAAATGTCATTGATTCCCATGGATCCACATCTTCCTCTTCGGGTCTCTCATGGAAGTCATCAAAGGGCCTGTATTGAGTCCAGTCCGCCATCAGTTTGATGGAGTCCACATACCTTAGGGAGGTTATTAAGAGATAGTTGATTACGTATGGACTCACTAGTAGTTCAATTATGAGTAAGAGCTGAGGAGAGTGGTCAACCAAAGAGACTAGTCAAACATGCTCTGCAATAACTTTCCTGCAGTTTTCCATCCCTTTCCATTCCTGCTCTCTCCTCTCTGAGTTTTTTTTTTTTTCTGACTAGGGCTAAATTCACTAGATATCACCCCAGAGTTGTTGGCATAAAAGTAAGTCTTCTGAGGACCACTCACAGAAGGCATCCAACTTTCTCTGGGCCTGCAGTGGTGCCAGGTAATGATTTTATCAGACCCTAGTTACCGAGTTCATAAAGATTGGTTCCGGCAGTAAAGCTCCAATCAGCTTAGGCCCAATGACTGTAACTTCTTCAAATCCTACCTCTTGATTTTATTACATCCCAAGAACTTATATTCCAAGAACTCATTGCAGGGGGCTTCCCTAACACCTGCCTGCGTGCTTCACAATACCAGAAAGTGGAATTTATGGATCATATGGAAACTCAAATGCCTAATTTTTCTGAGAAGTGTCCTTATTGTTTCCCCAAAAATGTAGATGTACCAGTTAAGATTTCCAACAGCAGTAAATGAGAGTTATATTTCCCCATACCTATGTCAGTGCTCATAGTTTTTGTCCTTTGTCATGTTTCACTGGCATGACATGATATCTCATGTTTGTTTTGGCTTGCATTTCCCTTATGATGAGTGCATTTTTTCTGATACCATTGGGCCATCGGTACATCTTATTTGAAAAAGTTTCTGTTCACTTCTACACATTTTTGATAGGGCTTTTTCTTATTAATATTTGCCAGTATTTTTTATATCTTGGATATCAGCCCTTTGTAAGATGAGTGGTGGGAAAATATTTTTCTCAATCTGTGGAATATCTTTGTAATCTGGTCATTTTTAATCTGGTCATTGTTTTGTGCTTCAGAAACTTCTTAGTTTAATGTAGACCCATTTTTATGTATTATTTTATGTATTATTTGAGGAAAGTTCTGTTTCTCTCATTTCCTCATTTTTGGAAGAAATTTATTTTGTCTTGTTACATTTTATAAGTGCTTTATATATCTTGGATATTAATCCTTTGTCAAATGAGTGCTAAATTTTTTTCTCCCAGTCTGTTTTTTAAGTTCTGGTCCATTTATTTATTTGAGAGAAGTTTCTTCATTTGGTGTTGAAGAAGCTAGAAGGAAAAAAATTAATAAATTTTTGGATTCTTACAACCTTTCAAGGTTGAATCAAGAGGAAAAAAGAGCAACTAAACGGAACAAACACTAGCAATAAAATGGAAATGGCTATCAAACTTCTCCAAAACTTTACAGAAGACCTACCTCCAATCCTTTTCAAATTCATCCAGAAAGCCAAATAGGAATCCCTCAAACCATTTCTGTGAAGCAATGTAAAGTTTAACTTGATACTAACAGTAGGCAGAAATATCACTGAAAAGCAGATTGTCATCTATATCCATGATGATCCCTAAGATCCTCAACAAAATATTAGAAATATGAATCCAATAATACATAAAAAAGAATGTATACCATGACCAAGTAAGATTTATCCAAGAGCTCTGAGGATGATTTAATATGCACAGTCAACATAATACACCATATCAATACAAGGAATAATAAAAGTTTTAAATGTTTACTATTTTTGTTTAGGGAACAGGATTCTGTCAAGAATACTTTTTGTACATGCATCTTTCCAACTATATACTCAACACTCAAGAGCTCACTTCCTTCTACCAGTGCTGTAAAAATTACATGATCATATCAATGATTCAGAGATAGGATTTGATAAGACCCAATACCCATTTAGGCTAAGAAACTCTCAATGAAATGAAGATAGAAGGAACTTTTTTCATTACAGTTAAAGCCACAAAGCCACAGCTAACATATGTACTCAATATATATATATATATATATATATATTAAAAATAATCCCTATAAAATTGTCTCTTAGAACAGGCACAAGACAAGGTTGCAAACTCTCACTATTATTATTCAATACACTATTATAAGCTCTTGGGGTTTATTATGGAAAATAAAAATTGAAACCATCACTATTTGCAGATGATATGATATACTTAGAAAACCTCAAAGACTCCTGTAAAAGTCTTAGAAAAAATAGACTGGTATAATTAAGTGGCAGGCTATAAAACCAACATACAGAAATTCATGACATTTCAATATGTAAATGATTCAATAGAAGAGAGAGGAAATTTTAAAAATACCATCCACAAATATGCCTAAAATAATCAAATAACTGGGAGTAAGTTTAATAAAAGAGGTGAAAGACTTTTACAAAGAAAACTATAAATCACTATGAACAGAAATAAAAGAAGACATACGGAAATGAAAATATAATCCCTGTTCGTGGACTGGAAAGATTAATATTGTCAAAAATGTCAGTCTTACCCAAAACACTATTTAGATTCAAAGCAATCTCTATAAAAACATCCTTGACATTTAAAAAATACATAGACCAAATGCTGTTGAAATTTACATGGAGCAATAAAATATCTCCAATTGTCAAGAAAATCCTAGGGGGAAAATGATGAGAAGCTTCTCTCCCACCCCAACTTTAAATAATAATATAAATAACACTTTAAGTAATATATACTATATACTACTACCATACTACATTTATAATACTATAAATAATACTTTAAATAGCATATCAATATATTATATAGTCTATAGTAATTAAGACAATATGGTACTGAAATAAAGACAGAGTCTCAGATCAATGAAACAGAATTCAGAGCCCAGGGACAGATCATCAGGCTATATGAACAGTTAATCTTTAACAAGGTGAGCAGAGTATGAAATAGAGCAAGGAAAGCTTCTTCAATAAACTGTGTCAGGAAAATTGGTCAGTCACATGTAAAAAAATTAAAAGCAGATCTTTATTTCACACCGGGCACAAAATCCAATTCAAAATAGACTGAAGATCTCACTATCGAACATAAATTCATAATTTATGTTTGGAATCTGAACAGAACCGTCACATATCGCCCCCCAAGTCAGGAGCACTTTCTGAGCTCATAGCCAGGAATAACCCCTGAGAATCACCGGATGTGGCCCAAAAAGCAAAAATAAAAAAGTTTTTAAAATATATATTAAGGAGTTGTGGAAGTCATAGACAGTCTATAGAAACCATAGCCATTCAGTGTGACATTGACTCTAGAAGCATCTTTCAGGATTCCATGTCTTTGGACAAAGGGAAACAAGGATTAACAATTGGGACTACATCAAGTTAACTTATTTTCAAAGTGAGTTTGAGATTTGATTTGACAGGCATCAGAATGTCTTTTATCAAATGGAAGGATTGAGACAGACATGACTTGCTTTCATTAAACCCAGAATTGTTTTCCTTAACTTTTTGGTATTAAATTAACTAGGTGTTTTTTTAAATTCATTTACTTTCAATATTTACCACACAAGGCATTTTCCTTGAAATGCCATAAATTACGATTTTTGGAAAAGACTGTGTTCCCACAGTTCCCTGGGTTATTTTTGTTTACCCATAGTGATTGGGCAGATTAAAGATTAAAGCTACAGTACAAGAATCTTCACAAAAGTCACCTTTAGCCTATTTAATTACCATCTGCTTTAATTACAAAGTACTTTAGCAAACTTTGTGACTTTAAGGAAAAGGACTCTTTACCTAATCTCCAAACAGCCTGGAGTTATAGCATTGGGGGAGTTGGAGGGGAGTGCTATTAAAGAGAAGTCCAAAATCTGCACTTTTCTTCAGAGACTCTTTTTTTTTTCTCTTCTGGGAGGGAATCATCTGATAAACCTTGATGGCTTTTCCAAGCCTCCTGGATGAGAAGGGAATCCTGGGGAGATTCCAGAGTCTTCAAATGCTTTTCCATGGTCTCGCCAACCTCAAAGTTTATCATCATTTTCTCTTGAGAACTTCACTGCAGCTGTGCCTCACCACCACTGCTGGGTCCACCTCCTTGATAATGACACAACGAACAAAACTTAACCACTAAGAAAACTTGGGTCCTCAGCCATTGGGCCCCTTCTGAGAATCTCCATCCAATGGGACTCCAACCTGAAGCCAGAGAAGTACCATCACTTCATATACCCTGAGTGGCAGCTCCTTCATTTTCATGGCATCTTCCCCAACACAAGTGAACTAGACACAGAGTCTTGTGTGCATGGTTGGGTTTATGACAAAAACTTCTTCATTTTTGACAGTTGTTACTGAGGTGAGAGGTTCCACTAACACCTCATTAACCTAGGTGAAACTGTCATGAGTATGCTTTTAGCCTTGAGCACTGTGTAGGTGCTCATTCTTCATTTTCAGCAAATACAAAATTATTTTTATTAAATTCAAGATGCCTCCACAGATAATAAAGCCTAATAATAAGATAGGAAGACATAATAATAAGACATAGATAATAAGACAGAATAAAAACACCTTCATAGATAATTCAACAAATAAATCTGATGTCTGTTGTCAATATTTTCTTATTAGGAAGACCGACTTAAGCAAGCAATTTACAAATGGTAACTGATTTATGATGATTTGACTTAAAATATTTTAGGGGCTGGAGCAGTGGCACAAGTGGTAGGGCATTTGCCTTGCATGTGCTAACTTAGGATGAACCAAGGTTTGATTCCCCTGGCGTCCCATATGGTCCCCAAGCCAGGACTGATTTCTGAACTCATAGGCCATGATTAAACCCTGAGTGTCACTGGGTGTGGCCCAAAAAGCAAAATAAAAAAAAAGGGTTTTATAAAAATATATTAAGGAGTTGTGGAAGTCATAGACAGTCTATAGAAACCATAGCCAGATATTCATGTCATTGAAGAGCTTCCAAATAACATCTTTTATTTAAGAATATTTTCAACACATAGTTAAGTCAAAGAAGATTTGTACAAAGTATTAAAAATATTGTGCTAGGTTGCTCACATTCATCAATTGGTTGCAAAGGAGAAATATCTTGGTGATTGATTGACCATTATTTAAATTTAATTAATTTTAATTTTAGTTTGTTTTAAATTAAAAGATCTTCATGCTCAGAGATCCAAACTAACAAACAACCTAAATAATGTGCTTGTTAAGGAGGCAGAATGGAAAGGGTAGGAGGGAAGCTGGAGACAGTGATGGAGGGAAATTGATATTGGTGTGGGAACATTGGATTCCATGAACCTAACAATGAATTACTTTGTAAATCACTGTACCTTAATAAAAAAATAATCTATTTCCATGCTCAGACTATTCCCAAAACAGTAATATAAAGACCCTGGGGCTAAATTCAACTTCATCAGTACATTTTTAGTTCATTAAATATTCATAATGTAGATTAAAACCAGGCTCTAATAAACTGACAGGTGTCGGTAATGCAGCCCAAATGTTAAAAGGTCACTCATGTAAAGATAAACTAGAAAGAGTGATGAAAAGAGATGAAAAAAACCTGAATTTTGCAAGTTATGTTACAGGGATTAAATCAGGTTACCACTGAGCATTTGTAAGATGTCGTGAAATGCTCTATTGCTGGTTCTTTTTCCTCCAGTGGGACTTTGTATGTGAATCTCAGTCACTAAAATCAGTAAGTTCTTCTTTATGATTGGAATGCTGGTGGGGGCCATTGTAACGGGCCCTTTATTGGACAGGTGAGTATCTTTGGATCACAGCCCTTCTGACTCCCAAGTGTTTTCATCATCTTATAAATAATTAATTTATCAAGAAATACTTCTTAGAGGTGACATAGGGCTAATGGTGGAGGACTTTGGGCACTCACAAAGTGATGAGGGAAGGTCTAATATTAAGATAATAAAACATAATAAAAACACCTTCATAGATAATTTTAAAAAAACCAATAACTTTGTAAAACAGAACCATAAACTTTTATATTATTATAACCATGTTACCTGAATTGGAATATTAAAAAAAATTAGAAATACTTATGGCCCGGAGAGATAGCACAGCGGCGTTTGCCTTGCAAGCAGCCGATCCAGGACCAAAGGTGGTTGGTTCGAATCCCAGTGTCCCATAAAGTTCCCCGTGCCTGCCAGGAGCTATTTCTGAGCAGACAGCCAGGAGTAACCCCTGAGCACCGCCGGGTGTGGCCCAAAAACCAAAAACCAAAAAAAAAAAATACTTATGGCAATTGTAATGCTCTAAAGTTATCTTAAACACAAAATACAAGGGCTGGAGAGATAGCATGGAGGTAGGGTCTTGAGAGCAGAAGGACGGTGGTTCGAATCCCAGCATCCCATATGGTCCCTGCGCCTGCCAGGAGTGATTTCTGAGCGTAAAGCCAGGAGTAACCCCTGAGCACTGCCAGGTGTGACCCAAAATGAAAAAACAAAAAACAACCAAAATACAAAGGAATACAAAGAATTATAGTCCAGAAATAGTACCATTTTGTCACTCCAAAGAATGTGTATAGACATAGAAATGGCAGATTTTCAGGATTTACATGACAAAATTTCAGGGCAGTATTTAGATGATCTCATAATGTATGATCTCAAAAAGTGGACATTACCTATTAGAATAGAAAGATATTTTACAACATTGGACTCCACTATGTGAGCGACCGAGCACCCACATGTTTTATGGAACTCTGAATAAAATTTTCCACCGCCTGATTCAGCCATAAAAGTTTGCTTAGCCCCGAGCCAAAAAGAAACTCTGCAAATAAATTTAGCCCGGCACACAGAATCTGGCTTAAACCAGATTCCTCAACCTTTCCATGGAACCTGTTTTTGTAACTGCTCTCAAAAAAGTAATTATAGATAGGTTTTTGTAAGGTTTAAACTGTAATCCTTATTGCTTGCACAAAAGAAAAATCTATTAACTATTTGTCTAAGGATTTGCTTCCCCTCCCCCCATCCTGCCAGGTTCCTCTTTATCCTTCCCGCCATCAAAATGTGTTTATGCTCCCATTGGTTAAAATCGTTGTACCTGTACAAATCTGATTGGTTTAAGTTTCAATCCTATGTTGCTGCTCCTCCCACTGAAGCAGGGCATAAAAGCCCTTCTCTCTCCCTAAATAAACCTCTTGACTGGAACGCATCTTGAGCGCTTTATTAACTTCTGCAGCTTAATTTTCTAGGTGTTCACAAAAGAGCTTAACACTTGCGAATAATTTGTATCTGCCTTCTGCCTTCTGTCCTGGTTGAGAGAAAGCTGCTGGCCGGAAATCTCTCCCAGTAAAGGGCAGAAGCGGAGGCGGGTACACCACTATTTTGAAGAAGTCAACATGAATAAATGTTTTTGAATAATAAATATGTTTAGAAAATATAATACATGTGTGGGGAGTAGGCATTTCCTCTGCGAACATCATGTGTGTTTTTATATCCATGAAAATCAACGACGCCCCACTGTAGTCAGGTAAAAATCTCATAGAAGTCCTTAATTGGACAAAATACTTCTTCCCCACTCAGTGGCACTTAAAGGTGGAAAACCGTAATTGTGAAAAGCATTGATAATAACAAAAATATAGCCATTTAGAATTGACACTCCCTAGACACTGTGTTAAGTCCTTTAATGTTCTATTTTATATATCCTGTGAATTTACAGGGCAGATATTGTAGATAAGAGGGTTTTTTAAATAATGAGAATATCTTTGTGCACTGAGAAAAATTGAGAGACAATAACTGAGAATATTTGGAAGGCAAAAGTATATTCTCAGTGTTGATATATCTAGCCACTATGGCACTCTCTCCCAGAATCAATGAAGAATCTACAAATAAAATATGTGAAATATGTTATTTGCTACCACAGGACAATAGCTTCAGGGGTCATGGGACTTGTTGGCAGTGTGGGAGCAGTGAAGGCTCCCCTCTTGATGATCCTGTTGGTATTTTCTCACCACTTGCCCTGGATCATATACAGCGTCTTGCCCATCCTCAATGTACCTATTGTCTTCCTCCTTCCAGAAATTAGGAACTGGTCTCTGCCTAACACAATCTAGGATGTGGAAAGTGAGTGAGTCAACTAAGACATTTTGGGGGGAGGAGTTTTGCATTATAGGCCTGTGATAAGGAAGCTAAGATTCACTGAACCCAGGAGAAGGTTCTGTCCTTTTATGTGGTCAAGGCCTTTGGTTTAGCAACTGTACACTCTTTCCCACAAAGACTACAGCCTTCTCCAGGGAGTCCTTGATTACACCAATTATTCCATCAAAACTGCATGGGTCTAATATGAAAGGGACATTCATGGTACCCCTTCATTTGCAATAGTACAAACCATAATGTCAAAAAGAAAAGAGAGAGAGAGAAAGTAAAATGCCTGCTGTAGAGGCAGGTGGGGAGTGGTGGTAGGGCAAAAAGCATCAGGGAAGGTTACAGGGAAACTGTTGACATTGATGGTGGGAAAAGTGTACTGGTGAAGGTTGTTATACATTGTATGACTGTAATTAATAAACTTAGTCCATGAAGAAAACTATAATATGAACAATCTTGTAACCATGGTATTTAAATAAGACTATATTAAAATAACTGCATCACTTAGTTTAGTAGCCAAGAAACCACTAGAGGTATTAGGATTTAGTGGAGAAAATAACCCTACCAGGGAACCTCACCGCAGCTCCCATAACTAAAAAGATCTATATGGAACTGTCATTTCCTGAGGGATGGAAGACTCTAAGGGAGAGGAGGGGAGAGGACAAGATGTCTTCTTCTGGATGACAAAAATCTCTCAGGGGGTCCTTTTTTCTTGTCTTTGAGATTCAGATGTCCAAATGGAGCACTGAAGTATAAAGTCAGCCTCACCATAGACACGAATATCATCACAGAAATAGAGACCTTTTTTTGATTCCTGCTCTGAGGATGTGACATTCTGCAGGGATGTTACATGAGATACAAACATGTTACGTGTTACATGAGATACAACCTGAGGAATTCAGAAAGGTCAGTGCTGTGGTTGGAGGTAGCTTCAAGGTGGAGGAAAGAATGAAGCTGGTGTGATGAAGAGTTTGGTTGACCAGATCACCCCCAGAGGTTCTTTTTTGGAGATGACACTGAGAAATTCACTCAAGACATCGGTTTGAAAGTTTGGGGTCTGTTTCCATATTAATTGAGGTGAAGGGCTCAAGTGCTTACAGCTGGAGAAATATTTTCATATGAATATGGGTCTACTTATATTGCACCTACATCAAAAAACAGAGATAAAACTCCCAGATTCCCCAAGGCCTGATTGTATGTCCCCTGTAGTCCCTTAGCAGACCCTTCACAAAAGTAATGATTAGGGCCTTTGTTATTATATAATCACTATAATTTTAAAAGCATGACCCTGTAATGAAGTATTTCACAAAATAGACCATGATTTCATGTGTTATAACAAACACTAGCTGCCTAGGCAAATATTTAGATTTTGCAATCCAAATATTATTGTTGCAAATCAATGTGTGAGAGTTCAGAGCAATATTCCAATGGGTAAGATGCTTGCCTTGCACATGTCCAGTTCAGGTTCAATCTCTGGAACCACATATGATGCCCTAAGCACCACCAGAAGTAATCCCTGAGTGCAAAGTCAGTAATTAAGCCAGGATGAGCTCCACTGGTCATGGCCCCCCAACAAAAACACAAACTAACAAAAATCTGTATGTGTCTGGGCCTTTTTCCAATAGAAATCGGGGGGAAATAATTTCACCCACATCCATCTTGATTTAAGATATATTTGGTCAGAGATGCATGACTTGGCATAGCTTTGCTCTTTCAAGGTAGAAAGGACAACATATAGGGCAGTGGTATGATGGAATACAATTACCTAGTTGACTGAGTCAATGGCTCCTTATAAATAAATCCCCAGTAATGTATACATTGTGGTGAGTTCTCCATATTTGTTCTATTCTTGTTTTGCTTTATCCAGCAGTGTTGAAACATTATTCCCAGTTCTGTACTTGAGGGTTGCTCATCACAGAGCTTGAGAAACCAGGAATTTCCAGGATTGAACCATGGCCTCCAACATGCAAACCATGCACTCAACCTATTTTACAAATTTGCAAACTTCTTAACTTTATTTTTTTTCGTCCATTGGATTACTGTGAGATACAGAGCTAAACAGTTGTAGATGACTGAGTTTCAGTCCTTTTTGATTCTTTTGGACCTGAATCTCCACCTCCAGCACTTGGAAAGCAACATTTTCCTATTCAGATTCTCTTTGGCCTAGTCAGCCTCCCAGTCAACTATTTTCCATTTTGGGTTTTAAATCACATGGACTATTGAAAAAGCCAGATACTCTTCATTTTTCTGCTGAAGATCTCCATTCTGGTCATCTTAATTGTGCCTCAAGGTAAGAAGAGAGATAGGTTAAAGTAGGAAAAATGGTGAGATTGAGGGCGGGTGTTGAGGCTGTGGCAAGGTTGAGAAGGGGGAGGCACTGAGGCAATAATGGGGGGTGTGGGTGTGGTGTTGGAATGTTGTATTTATGAAATCTTGTCAGAATTATAAAATTGTATATTATGATGACTAAAATAAAAAGGGGATTGACCCCCCTTGTGAATGGCATTGGTCACACTTATTTAAAGCTAGAGGTTAGGGGCTGGAGCTATAGCAGAGCAGTAGGGAATTTGCCTTGCATGCACCTGATTCAGGACAGACTTTAGTTCGATCCCCAGCATTCCATATGGTCCCCTGAGCCAGGAGCGATTTCTGAGCGCATAGCCGGGAGTAACCCCTGAGCTTCACCTGAGTGTGGCCCAAATAGGGAAAAAAAAAAGGATAATTCCCAATTATTAAATTATTCTTAAAAGAGCAAAAGGTCAGTTGAGATTGCCTTTGACCTATGATGTATTCATTAAATCAAAGAAATCTCTGAAAACTAGTAAAATTTTCTGAAAATTTGAAAACTATTTTTCCCTAACATTTTCTCTAGAGTAGTGTTCATTGCCAATGGACTTTGACAATCACACTTTCTAGATCAAGAATGAAGGATTCGAGGCCAGAGAGATAGCATGGAGGTAAGACGCTCGCCTTGCATGCAGGTGGTCGGTGGTTTGAATCCCGACATCCCATATGGTTCTCTGAGCCTGCCAGGAGCGATTTCTGAGCGTAGAGCCAGGAGTAATCCCTGAGCACTGCTGTGACCCAAAAACCAAAAAAAAAAAAAAAAAAAAAAAAAAAAAAGAATGAAGGATTCAATCTTGTCATTGTACTCTAGGAACAGAAATCTTTACCCTTTTTTATTTTTATAGTTCCAGTTAAAATGTTTTACATATTCTGTGTTTCATATTATGGTTATCATAACTGCAACTCTGGTGTAGGGGTGTTACTTTGACTTTAAGAAAAGTAAAAATTCTTTCATAAGCCAAAAGAAATACATAATAAGTACAAACACCCAGGAACTGACTCTATTCAAATCATTTTTACTTAAAAAATATAAAAAAGGTTGCATCTTCAAAGAGCAAATATCCTCACCCAATGAACAAAATTAGTTGTCTTTATAGAATTTGCTCCCCTTCTACCCTCACTCCAAATAAAATTCCTGCTTTTGTTTCTTTGTTTTGTATGTTGGAGTCACACTGACGTGGTCAGTGATTATGCCTGACTCTGCACTCAGCAATTACTCCTGGCTAATTCTGGGGACCACATGGGATGTTGGGGTTCAAACCTAGGTTGGCTGCATGCAATGCAAAGGCCCTAACTTGATGGACTATTGCTCTGACCTTGAGACCCTATTATAGTGTCAAGTTCTAAGTGAAAGAGCCAAGACATCAAAACTATATGCTATACAATTCTATTTCCAAAAGAATCTTTTCAAGTTGCAACTGCAGTGATCAAAGGCCAAAGGCTTGATGGGGTCTGGGGACAAGGGGACATGATATGGTGATGAAGCCAACAGATTAACTGCAAAGGGAATCCAAATCTTTCCAGAGGGCTGTACATTTTTCTCACTGTGGTCATGATTACATGGGAGATCATATGCATCAAAACTCATGAAAACACACAAGCTCTGAACTATTTCTATGAGAACAGTTTTACAAGAACTGAGCAAAGGAAGGTGGAATGATGAGTTCACATTTTCAGGATTCTCCACATTTTACATAGTTTAGACAATCCAAAGGAGACCTCAAAGCATATTTCAGAATGTCAGGGATGAGATCATTTTTGGAACCTGGGCAGCAATGATCTGAAATCTTCTCCCTATAGCCACTCAAATGAGTAAGTCCCAACAATTCTCTGGTATGCTTCTCTTCAGCCAAATTTCAAATGCTTGAAAAAGCCTTGTTTGCTCAGACTGAATCCCTGGAAACTTTAATGTGTCTCCAAGCCTGACCTTATTAGCCATAAATGATTAACCACATGGCAGAGATACTTCAATTAGTAATAAGGTAATTTAATAATAAGGGTCAGTTGAGTTCACTTTTATTTATTGGTAACCAGGGATAATGACATTAGCTCATTCTCAGTATAAATGTCCTAAAACTCACTTCCTGATTATTAAAAAGAATAGGATGTCTCTGATATATTATGAAAAGGTTATTAAGAGAACAGTTATATCTTGCATGTACTTGAGTGTCATACAATCTGCTTTTTCCTGATTTCAATAATGCCTCCCAGTCATTGCTTTCTATGCATCAATGGACATATGTGTTGAGCTGCCTGCTAATTATTACATTGTCCATTTGGTTCCCTCTGGTAAGTCCTGCTTTCTTTGACTATTCAGCAATCTGTGCACTTAAATTTGATATTTTTATGTGTTTATTTAAATAAATAAAAGTGGGGCCCGGAGAGATAGCACAGCGGTGTTTGCCTAGCAAGCAGCTGATCCAGGACCAAAGGTGGTTGGTTCGAATCCCGGTGTCCCATATGGTCCCCCGTGCCTGCCAGGAGCTATTTCTGAGCAGACAGCCAGGAGCATCCCCTGAGCACTGCTGGGTGTGACCCAAAAACCAAAAAAAAAAAAAAAAAAGTGACCTTTCTTCTCTTTGCCATCTGTTCCACTCTGCTTTCTAGATTGCTTCCTCTTTCTGTATGACAATTGGTGTTTACAGTAACTTTACCTGCCCCTGCCCATAAATTTTTTTCTGCTATGTGATTGGTTGATTATGTCTTATAAGATATCTGGTTGGAAGATCAATTATATCATATATACAAATGAGGATGTGAGATGATTGTGGGAGAACCACATCATAATTTCCTTTTAAGGGTTTTAATGATCTCATATACCCTTCTACAAGTAAGGCCTCTAGGTCAAATTGCATATGGCTTTTTGTTGGCCCCTCCCTCTTTATCTCGGTGTCTCTCCCGCCTCATTTCCTCCATAACAGAATACTGAATGGATTCCATGAAATTTTGAATTAACTTTAGCTATGGTTCGCAGACCATTCGTAAGTCTACACTTTTCTTTGGTAGATATTTGAAGTATGGGTACTTTATAGGTGAGACATTTGCCTTGCATGAGGTCCCACCCAGGTTCTATCTGGCATCACAGATGGCCCCAAGACCACCAGGATAATTCCTGAGTGCAAAACCAGGAGTAACTGCTGAACACTGTTGGGTGAGGCTAAAAACAAACAAAAACATAACTAAACCAAAAAAAACAAATAATTTGATTGGAATCATGTTGGAATGATTTTGGAAACATGTTGGAATCAGCTGCTACTATTCACAAAGACAAATTCTGATAGTGTGGTATGGGTTGAGTAATATCAGGAACCAATCAATGAATAAACACTTAATTACTTTCCTGAGCAGTACTGGGAAAGTTATTGAATAATTTTATTTTTTAAAAATTGCAGACACAAAAGTGTATTTGGCAAAATTAAAAACTTGATGAGGAAAAGAAAACACTCATCAAAACACTCTTAAAACCATTTTCCCCCATACCCAGTGGAACTGGGGGAGGCAGAAGGGAGCCACGTGGTGGCAGGGACCAATCAAACCTATGACTTCTGCTTTGGCAAAAACAAGGAAAAAATTTTTGCTGCATTGTTGGTATTTGAGCTTAAGCCAAAGAGTGACATTGAAGACAAGGGGAAATAATAGGTGGAATTCTAAAGTTATGTCATCAACACTATATCTAAATATATAGCTATAGAAATCCTAGGATATGCATCAGTTTGAATTATTGATTATACTTTTGCACAGAGAAAGCTAATAATTTGAAGCAATAACTGATAAATTTAGGCTGAGAGATAGTACAAGGGTCAAAGCACTTGTCTGGCATTTAAACAACTTCAGTTTAAATCTCCAGCAGTTAAATAGTTTCCCAATCACTGCTAGGAGTGAACCTTGAGCACAGAGCTAAGAGAAAGCCCATATGTTTTATGTAGTCCCAAACACACACACACACACACACACACACACACACACACACACACACACACACACACACACTTCATTTAAATACTAGAGTAACTGTACTTCCTGGTTTGCTCAACTTACACCAGTTACCTCAGAATTATTCTCAGAAATGTCTCCTGTTGACTAACACGCAAGCTTTAGAGTTTAGTTTTTATGAACACTCTAAAGACTTTTCTTTCCAGGTCAAGTAGCTAGACATAAATGGTTCGACTCTAGATTTGAGCCCAGAGTGGTCTATGACGTTGTCAAGATTGGACAATTTTTATCTAGATAGGTCAAACAAAGTAAAACCTACCTTTGACTTCAGATTCAAACCTGTTGTCACTATCTTGCTGTGTATCTCCTAGTCCCTCAGATGAGAGATCGTTCTGTATCAAACACTCTCTTCCATGTTACCACACAATTTAGTTGAAAGGGGGCTGAGAGGGCTGAGAGGGGGCATGTTGGGGCCCTTGGGGAAGGGCAGTGGGAATGCTGATAATGGGTGTAATGTTGGAATGATCTGCATGAGAAGCCATTAATAACATTGTCAATTACACTAGTATTCTGGGGGGTAAAGAAGGGAGATATGGGATGCATGTTGGGAACAAGGGTGGGGAGAGGACAACACTGGTGGTGGGAATGCCCCTCATTCATTGTCACTATGTTCCCTAAATATTACTGTGAAAGGTTTGTAATTCACGTTGGTTACAATAAAAATCTTTTTTTTTTTTTTGGTTTTTGGGTCACACCCGTTTGACGCTCAGGGGTTATTCCTGGCTATGCACTCAGAAATCGCCCCTGGCTTGGGGGGACCATATGGGACGCCGGGGGATCGAACCGAGGTCCGTCCTACACTAGCGCTTGCAAGGCAGACACCTTACCTCTAGCGCCACCTTCCCGGCCCCTACAATAAAAATCTAAAAATAAATAAATTAAAGAATGTCGGTGATTTCTGGCATGGTGTAGGGGTAGGCTTAGAAGGACATTTTGTTTAGGCAGTGCTGACCTTCATGCTCTTTCTGAAACATCTGAAACAGTTAAAGATCTTTTGAACTGTATGGCGAAAGCGAAGCACCACTTGAGAGATGAAACCAAACCAAATCCAAACTAAAGATTAAGAAAACACAGTGTCACATCAAACAGTTTTGCCACTGTCTCTAATGGACCTTTGGTTATTGTTTTGAGTGTTTTTTGTTTGTTTGCTTGCTTATTGCACAATTTAGAAAGTAGCAGGTTGTCACCGAGATCAAAGTTGATATGAATGAAAAGTACTGAAGTAAATAGCAGAAAGTTTTCATATTTGTTTCATTTTATTCTATTGGTTTTTTTTCTACTTAGGTCATATATACACAACTGAACGAAAAGCTATTTTTGACTGCTTTTTCAGGGCTTTTATTTTTATTTCATAACAGTTTCTAAAAAGAATCTAAGTCATGGATGTGGTGGTTTGCAGGCATAGTGAAGTTGAAAACTAACAATACAGAGAACAAAGCGCTTATGTTGATCAGCAGTGGGTCATGTTTCACAAGCGTGCAGTTGTGTTTTCATTCCCAGGACACATGATAAAAAAACCTAAGGACAAATTAAGCTGCACCAAAACTGGGGACCTGGGAATAAAAGGGACCATTGCACCACCCTAACAGGAACTTTTGTAAGTTGACAGAATTCTACTCTAAACTTTCCCCTGCCACAAAGGGATGGATGGATGCAATAGGGGAGGTTTCACTTGCCAGAAGAAACCTGCTGGCAATCTACCAAGGCCTCAGATAAACCAAGAGAAGAAGGAAAGCCAACAGCCAATACCCTGGATGGTAAAGCAAGCACAGCTTATTGAGGAGGGTGCGACCTGCTGGAAATTGGTGTGAACTGCACCTTTGGAGATGAACAGAAGCACTGGAAGCCAGGCCCAGGTTGGATGAGTTCCAAGGGGACAGAGAGGCTCTCAGAAAACAGAAAAAGCAATACTCTCCTCTCTCCTCTTACATAGGCATAGTAAAGAAAAGAATCTATTATACTGTCTTTGGGCAAAAGAAAGAGAAAAGACTTTTAAATGGCTCACTTCTGTGACTCAAAAATGTATCTATCTATATAAGTGTATATATATGTTTATACACACACACACACACACACACACACACACACACATATATATATATATAATATATAAGTTGATCTCTGCTGTATGGAGGAAAGAAAGAACTTTAATTTTCAGAGTTAAGACTGGGTACTTTCTAGAGAAAAACAAGCTAACAGAGTTTTCTTAGCTGCCTTCAAGCCCCTGTGCAAATGCCAGTATATGAGCCAGGGACAAGCTATTTTATTTAGGAACAAAAAACCTGTCTTTTTAAAATTATTTGTCTTTGACCAGTAGAGGAAAACAGAACTCTATGGCCCCTGGTCAGCTATAAATGAGCTACTGTTCCTTTAAGGGTGAAGGTGTCACTTGAGACACCACTTGTAACTGCCACTGGAGGGCAGTTGAGCTGAGGGTATATAAGGCCTGGGCAGAAGTGCTGGGAGCAGCCCTCTGTCGGATTGCCCCTGCCAGAAGGTCACAACCAGATGCCCTGGGAAATTGTCCTGCCTGACTCCCTGCTCCTGCTGCTTCTACTACTGTTTCTCTTTTTCTGATCCTTTCTCTGGCTTATTTCTTGCTCTGGTTCTAACCTTGGCTTTCTCTCTCTCAGTCTAGGAGGCTAGCTCTAAGGCCCCTGGCTTCCCAGCTTAATTAAACCCTGTTTCTAACCCTCTCTTCTTTCTGGGGTTTTGATTGGCCCTGACAATTTGGCACCTGGACAGCGACATGAACTCGGAGTACCGTGAATAATGACCCTTGGTGGATCAAAATTGTAGCCATGATTCCTCGATGGATCAAGGCCATAATACCCTGGTGAATTAAATCCATGATAATGTATCATAGACTATGGATAATGGATTAATGGCAACATCTGACCACTTTTTATATCCTTAAAAGATCTAGTACTATATTTGTTATTGGGGTGATGACATGTAGGAACATACACAAGTAGCCTACACTGGTTCCTAGTATCCCAGTTGAATAAGAAAATGCATATATTAAACTCTGGAATATGAGTTTCTAACACAGAAGCCATCCTCGTGTGAGGAAACTAAAATTAAGAGAATGCAATATTTTTCTTTTTCCTTTTATCTTTTCTCTCTCTCTTTTGAACTGGAAAGCCTGCCCAGTATCACTCTTGCTTAAACATGCTAGCTAAGTCTGCTGTTATTTTTGTGCTCTGCAATGATGCAATAGTTGGAGAGACATTATTCTACAAGCAAGCTGATGCCATATGAATTTATTTCAAACACAAGTGTCCTGCTGCTTGATGTACAATGCCCCATATTACAATGTATGGGTTATTAAAATATGACTCCCCTCTAACTCCCCATAATTGTTCCCATGCTTCCTGACTCACCCATCACACTGAACTTCATAAATAGTTCAAACATTTCTCCATAGGAACTTTTCACTTGTTTTGGGGAGTCTGGAGAGAGCCTGATATTCCTGATCCTAAATCCACTTACATGGATCATTTATGTACATTAAAATAGCATTTTATAGTGTTTGTTTTATTGAAACAAAACTTTTTTTTAAAATTTTTTTGTTTGCTTTTTTGGGTCACACCCGGCAGCACTCAGGAGTTGCTCCTGGCTCTATGCTCAGAAATCACTCCTGGCAGGCTCGGGGGACCATATGGGATGCCGGGATTCAAACCACCAACCTTCTGCATGCAAGGCAAATGCCTTACCTCCATGCTATCTCTCCGGCCCCAAAAAACTTTAAAAAAATCACAAAACAAGGGACTGGGTGATCATTCTGAGGGAAGGAGAATATGTCAGATGCTCAAGGACTCATTCCACCCCCCTTTACACACTCAAAGTTCTTGCCCCCCTCCCCCAGTACTCCCAGATGGGACCTTGATGACCCCAAGACTGCTGCTGTACCTAAGTCCTGGTCTACTCTCCTGGGGATGACTCTGCCAGAAGAGCACTGTTTGGAGACAATCCCATAAAAATAACTTTGTTCAGGTGAACAACTAATTCTACTACTTAGTTCTGCTCTCGAAAGTAGTTTTTGTTGGAAGTGGAGGAAAAAGAGGAAATAGGAGAAGACAGATACTTAGAGGGTGTTTCAACCAACAGAGAAAAAGTTATTTCATAATATTGCTGTGCTGACTCAAACACCACTTCACTTCTTTGTGCCCAATTTATGAATTTTCTTTAAGCCTAAAATAGCGATGCCCCCCCCCCCCAGAACCCCGGTGCTGTCTACTTCAAGGCAGGAACAAAGGATTCTTCATTTGATTTTTTTTTTAATTAGCTGTGCTTTTGCCCAACTTTATTTCATTAGTTTAGTAAAGCCCCATCTCATTGATTTAATTTGCTCTTCTGAACACCTCCCAATCCTTGCCCCACTTGGTTGTATGTAGTAAGAACTACAGAAAAAGGAACAGAAGCAAACATGGAGCCCCTTCCCCACCTCACCCCCTTGGATCTGCCTAACAGAATCAAGAAAAATAATCAAGACTCAGGACCCAGACAGGTATCCACAATGTGAAAGAAGAAAGACCACCCAGGACTGAAACTGGGCCAATGGCTGCTCACTGACTTTCACTTTCAACCAACGAGAGCAGTACTGATTAAGACCTTCATTTGCATAGGAGAGCCACTGAGCTTCCAGTCTGGCCCCCTCTTGGGTTACACTGCTGTATCTGCCATAAAAGGGGTCTGTCCTTTAAGATGTTCCCCCTGCTTGGTTGACTGTCATTTAGTAGCAGTTGCCCAGGGGTATAGACCCCCCTCAGCTCTAGTGCAGGGGTGTGGGAGCTAGTGGATGTTGGTGGGTGTAGGCTGGTTCTGTTGTTGCTGCTGCTGTTTCTCCCAGACTCTGGCTGCATTTCCTGGAAAAAGTGTTGGTTGTCTGTCCCTGTTGAGGTGCCCACCCACCCCCCACAGCCCCCAGGGCTGTCTACTCAAGACAGGTAAAAGGTAAAATTGATTTTTTTCTTAGCTGTGCTTTTGCCCAACTTCACTGAGTCAGTTTAATAAAATAAATTGATTTAATTCACTCAGGTATATCCCAAGCTCCCTAAACAATAATCATTTTCATATTGTTGAGTCACACCCCCCACCCAATAAAACACAGAACCTAGTACTCAGAACAAGTACCAAGAAGAGTCAAGGTGGCCTTCAGGAACCAAGGCAGAGAATTCCTCCCCTACTCCAGAGTCATCTCCACCCCTCCACTCTGGCAATTGCTAAGCAATGGAAGAAATGCTAAGCTCAACCCTCAAGGAGCAAGTACCTCTCAGTGTTGGGAATGTGTCCTTCTACGCATCTCATCTTCTTCTTATCCCTTTCCTGGAGGCCCTGCAAATGTCCTGCCCCCACCAACTTCTCTAGCTCAGTTTCACCCAATGGGACCAGACTAGCAACAATAGATTAATTCTACACATCTGATCAGAAAATGACAACTAGTTGACTTCCCCCCACCCCAGTACCTTGATTCCTGACCAGGGGGGCTAGACGAAAAGTGGGAGAGGCTATCCCAAATCAAGGGCGCTTTCCTGAGTGGATCATTAAAGAGGAATTCTTCTCTAGGGAAACCAGGCCCTAGAGATGATCATTTCAGATCTCAGGTTTTGTGCATCTGAGCATTTTCAAGGCAAAGTTCATGAGCGCCCATGAGGGTTGCTACTATTCTGAACACCTCCCAGTACTTCGCAAACTTGGCTGCATGCAGTAAGTACTGCAGAAAATGGAACGGAAGCCAACACAGAGCCTGCTCCCCAACACCCCCCCTCCCAGACCGCATCTGCCCTATAGAATCAAGAAAGAGAATCAGGACTGGGGACCCAGGCAAATGCCCTAGCTGAGACTTCAGACCAGCCCACTGCTGGGAAGGAAATGAAACCCCACCCAGCCAAGCAAAGACTGCCCAGGACTGAAACTGGGCCAATGGCTGCTCGCCGACTTTCATTTTCAATCAATGAGAACAGTACTGACTAAAACCTTTTTTTTTTTTTTTTTTGCATAGGAAAGCCACTAAGACTCCAGTCTGGCCCCCTCTTGGGTTACACTGCTGTATCTGCCATAAAAGCGGTCTGTCCTTTTAAGATGTTCCCCCCTGCTTGGTTAACTGTCATTTAGTGGCCTTGCCCAGGGGTCTATACCCCACTCCCCAGCTCTAGTGCAGAGGTGTGGGTGCTGGTGGGTTGCAATTTCCATGCTAATATTGCTATTTCTGCTGCTGCTGCTGCTGCCTTTTCTCCCAGACTCTGGCTGCATTTCGCTGGAAAAACTGTTTATTGTCTGCCTCTGTTGCTCCTACTGCCTACTTCTCTTCCCTGGGCCTTTGCTGACTGAATTCCTAACTCTGTGCCTAAACCCAGCTTGCTTGCTCTCTCTCCCCCTTTCAGGGCCTTGGGGTTTGTTTTAAGGCCCCTGCCTAATAATTCATTAAACCCACTTTCCAGGAAAACCTATTAAGAGCTGTGCCTGCTCCGCCTCTGGCAGGAGAGGGACTCTGGTGGTTGGCACCCAGAACAGGAAAACAATGTTGTCCATGTTCAAATAATGATCTTGTAGATCAAGGCAATGATCCCCTCATGTATCAAGGCTCTGATCCCACTATGGATCAAATCTTTATTTGTATCCTTGCTATTTAATGGTTTTAACATCAAAGAAATAATAATTTACTCGCTGATAGGGATACTGTTTTCTTGGAACGTTTATCTACCAATAATGATACGGAGGAACCACCACCTAATAATAGATTAATCTACGTAAAAATATTACACCTTCAGCCCTTCTTGTGCCCACTCATCTAGTAAAGGAGATCAGACCAAACCTCAGAGCGAGCCTCCACCACCCCACCACCTGTCTCTTAGCTTTGTTCCCATGCTGCCCAACTCACCCATCACACTGAGTTTCCTAAATACTTCAAATATTTCTCTGTAGGAACTTTTCATTTGCTTTGGGGGGGGGTCAGAAGAGAGCCTGATATGCCTGATCCTAAGTCCACTTACATGGATTGCTTATAGACATTAAATTATCATTTTGTAGGTTTTGTTTTCTTAAAACAAACCTTTTTAAAAAAATCACTAAACAAGGGACTGGGGTGTTCATTCTGAGGGATGGTGTATATGTCAGATACACAAGGCCTCGTTCTATCCCCCCCCCCCTTTACACAGTCAAACTTTATGTCCTCCTGTACTCCTAGATGGGACCTTGATAACTCCCCCCCAAGACTGCTGTACCTAAGTTCTAGTCTACAACTGCAGGGGGTGGACTCTGGCCCTTGAGCACTGTTTGGAGACAATTCCATACAATTAATTTTGTTCAGATGAAGAAGTGATTCTAGTACTTATTTTTGCTCTGGTAGTTCATGCTGGAAGTAGAGGGAAGCGAGGAAATGGGAGAAGATAGATACTTGGAAGGTATATCATTGGAAGGAGTCATTTCATGGTATTGCTGTGCTGGCTCAAAATCCTCTTCACCTTCACTTCTTTGTGCCCAATTTTGTGAATTTTCTTTAAGCCTGAAATAGTGATGCCACCCAGACCCCAAAGCTCCCCAGAGCTGTCTACCCCAAGCCAGGGCCAGGGATTCTAAATCCAGGTGTTAGATTTTTTTTCCTTAGCTGTGATTTTTTGCACAACCCTCATTGCTTCACTTTCATAAAAACCCATCTCATTGATATAGCTTACATAGAAGTCTCCAAAGCTCCCCAAACAAAAATCTTTTTCACATTGCTGAGTGGAAAATCACAGTATGTAGTCCCCAGAAAATGACCCCCACAGGAGTCGCAGTGACTTTCAGGAATCAAGGCAGAGAATACCTTCCCTATTCCAGAGAATGTGAAAAGTGTGGTCACCTCCTCCCCTCCTCTCTGGCAACTGCTAAGCAATGGAAGAAATGCTAAGCTTAACCCTCAAGGAGTGAGGCTTTCTAGACAGCAAGTACCACTCAGTGTTAACAATATGTGTCCTTCTACACATCTCATCTTATCCCTTTCCTGAGGTCCTGGCAAACGTCCTGCTTCCACCAACTTCTCTATCTCAGTCTCATCCTGTGGGGCCTGACTCGCAACAATAAATTCTGCAAAACTGAACAGGAAAATGACAACTACCAATACTTCCAATACCTTGATTCCTGCCCAGGAGGGCTGACTGTAAAGGGGGAGGGGAAATCCCAATACAAGGATGCTTTCCTGGCTAATCACCAAAAAGGAAGGTGCTTAAGGAAACTGGATCCTAGAAATGATAATTTCAGAATCTCAGCTTTTGTACTTTCCAGGTCAAGGACATTAGTGCCCACAGGGTGGCTACTCTTCTGAACACCTCCCAGTCCTCCCCCCCCCCCACTTGGTTGTATGGAGTAAGAACTGCAGAAAAAAGGAATGGAAGTCAACACAGAACCCCTTCCCCACCTCACCCCCTGGATCTGCCTGACAGAATCAAGAAAGACAATCAAGACTGAGGACCCAAACACTTGTCCACATTGTGCAAGAAGAGAAAGACCACCCAGGACTGAAACTGGGCCAATAGCTGCTCGCCGACTTTCACTTTCAACCAACGAGAGCAATACTGACTAAAACCATTTTCGGGACCAGAGAGAAAGCATGGAGGTGAGGCGTTTGCCTTTCATGCAGAAGGTCATGGTTCGAAAAACAGCATTCCATTATCTTGTAAACAAGATATATTAAAACCTTCATTTGCATAGCCACTGAGCCTCCAGTCTGGCCCCCTCTTGGGTTACACTGCTGTATCTGCCATGAAAGGGGTCTGTCTTATTAAGATGTTCCCCCTGCTTGGTTGACTGTCATTTAGTGGCAGTTGCCCAGGGGTATAGACCCCCCTCAGCTCTAGTGCAGGGGTGTGGGAGCTGGTGGGTGTTGATGGGTGTAGGCTGGTTCTGCTGCTGCTGCTGTTTCTCCCAGACTCTGGCTGCATTTCCTGGAAAAAGTGTTAGTTGTCTGCCCCTGTTGCTCCTATTGCCTATCCCTTTTTCCTGGTCCTTTAGTTGACTGAATCCTTACTCTGGACCTAAATCAGCTCTTTCTCTCTCTCTCTCTCTCTCTCTCTCTCTCTCTCTCTCTCTCTCTCTCTCTCTCTCTCTCTCTCTCTCTCTCTCTCTCTCTCTCTCTCTCTATCTCCCTCTCATTTCTGGGTCTAGGATTTGTTATAAGGCCCCTTCCTAATAATTCATTAAACCCAGTTTCCAGAAAAGCCCCTCAAAAGTTGTTTTTGCTTGACCCCTCGAAGGCAAGCAATGTTGGTTTATTCAAATAGTGATCCTATGGATTAAGGCAATGATGATCCCCTCATGTGTCAAGGCCCTAATACCACTATGTATCAAATCTTTATTCGTATCTTGGCTATTTATCAGTTTTAATATCAAAGAAATAATAATTTACTCGTTGAAAGGGATAATGTCCTGTTGGAACATTGATCTACTAACAGTGCTATGGAAAAACAAACTAGTGATAGATTAATCTACTTAAACATATTACCCTTTCAGCCCTTCTCAGGTCCACCCCAATGGTAAAAGAGATCAGACCGAACGTCATAGTGAGTCCCCCCTCCCTGTTTTTGTTTTATTTTGTTTTGTTGGCTACTCAGACATAAGACTCAAGTCCAAGATTTGGGGTCTCTGTCCCCTACCACTATAGGTCTCATACCCAATTAAAGGTCACTTATAACACACCAACTTATTTCACAAGGTATAAACTCTGCTATACTTAGTTGCGGTCAATGCTGATCTGCCCATGCTGTTTTAAAACAAGAATCCATTAACCCCAAGATCTAGTTATACTATAACTCCCTCCTTTTTTTCTGTTTAAGAAAACTGCTGCTTGAACCAGTAAATTCTTTGCTTTCTTGGGCTTTTTTTTTGTGAATTATTTTGTACCAGCAAGTGCAAAATCCTAATATAAATCTATTTGTAGTTCTAGAAATTGTCAGGAGATGAGACTGCAGTAAGTCTTTGGCTGGTTATTTCCCCAGGCCTGAAAAATGACAAACCTATCCAGTCAACTATGCTTCCTTTCATGCTTTTATGGAATAGTAAATTAACAATACATGCTTATAATGGCAAGGGCTGTGTGTTCAGAACCCATGTCTGTGTTCTTGATGCTCAAAGCTCCCTGACCCTCCCCTTACCGCACAGTTCTGCCTGACAGGAGTCGACCTGACTATGAGCAACTCGAAGACAATTTCCTCACTAAGCAGAGAGCCATTTTCCTCATGCTTTCTGCAGAGCTTGTAAGAGAGGGCGGTATAGTAGTGCTGTCCTGGAAACTAGTGAAGAACAAACTCCCCTCAGCATTCGCCTGTGCAACTTCTTGTGCAATCCAACAGAACTTCTCTTGCTCCCTGGAATTGTCCCCTTGCATTCAAACTGTCCTGACCAGCTTGATAGTAGTTTCATTCCATGGCTACCTAAGTAGCCATGGAATATTATTTCCCAAAAAGCAGCTCATCTCCAGCCATAGAAGAGGTCCAGCCATAGATGAGAATTACCTTTTAAGAAATACCTTAGTTATAATTGGCTGCCTGGGCCTATAAACACCCCCACCCCACCCCATGGAAAGGTATTGGAAGTTGAAAGAATCAAGTTAAATACAGTTAAATACAGCTTTTCTCTATGATTTGGGCAGACCTTTGACTACCATCAGCTGTATTCTTTTTCCTTTATATCATATACCTGTTCCTTTTACCTGGCCCTCAATCTGACCATACCCTGGTAAGGTCACTTTGATATTGATATTAAGGACGCCTATCTCTGACTATCTTCAAAAAAAGGGGGGGGGACTGGTTGTGATTAATCCCAATTCAGTACTCTAAGGTCTTATTGTCATATTAAAAATGGACAAAATGTTATAAAAAATGTAATAAGGCTTGTCCCACTCATCACTCTCTAATCATGTTAAGGGGAACCAGACCCAATGATAGTATTCATTGAAACTGGCTCTCTGACTAGCATGTTAACTAGCACATGAATAATGCAACCCTTGGCCTCCTTTTCCTCGTGGAAATGCCTCCTCCTCTATAGGCATGAATCAGCCTGTTTGTCCTTGGTTTTCTCTTTGACCCTTTCTCAGTGAGTTAGGATTTAGTTTTTCTAATTTCATCATTCGAAGACTAGACTACTATCTATGATCCACCCAAGCAAAGCACTAAATAAAGCTGGTTGGTTAGATTGAGTTGTGGTTTGGAGGGTGGGGTAAGTGGAAATCTGTTTAAGGAGCTACAAAGTCTATCATGGCAATACTGGAAATGGGCACATAGAGACCCAGGTGAGAGAAGGCTCCAGAGCCTTTCAAACAATGCCTGAACACTAGGACCCTCCACAAATGCTCCTGGGGTTATGGTCATTATTCTTATTTTTCTTCCTATGTTGGCAGAGCATGGGAAGAGCTGGTCAGAGCCCCTGATTGCTTACATGAAGCCTTGCTTCACCTAGAGGAGCTCCATGTTTAATCTGTTTCTACAGAGGCAGGGAGGGATCCAGACATCATAACTGTGTTACTAGATCTTTAAGGGGTGATAACATGGGGGTGATGACATCACTTATGAAATCCCCTACTTGCCCAACTACCAAATAAGAGAGTAGTTGGGACTGGGATATTTATAGGGAGAGCTGGATGGCTATGAGAGGAGACTGAAGGCAGTAGGTTCTGCTGGTAATGGCTTGAAACTATGCGTGAAAAAAATCCACTGAATCCCAGGTTCCTTGTCTTTTCATCTCTGAGAAGAGCTCTGGAAAAAATGCTCACAGTTCAGGTAGAGACAATAAAAGGCAAGGAATCTGTGGCTTCGGTTTGTGGAAAACCCTTCTTTTTACATTTAATCTAGCAAATTGCCACCATCTGAATTACCAAACCACCATGTCAAGAACCAACCAATAGCCCAACAGACTTTTGCAGATTCTGTATAACTTTTTATAAAGCCAAACAAATTAGGACATATCAGATCTAGACTGGAAATGCGGGAGAGCTGGTTTGTTTTCCCTGGCTCTCAGTTACTACCATCTCTAATAGAAAATTGAGTTTTATGCAGGATATGAAACCAGATATGCAGCCAGCAAAAATGGAGGTAGCAGAGGATCCCTTTGGAAAATAGGGTTGAACCTATTAACTTGACAACCAGACCTCTCCTAAAAATGAAATGTTCCACAGCAAGGAAGATCTGTGCTCAAGAAGACTACCAGTCAACTTTATCCATGTCTATCTTTCCTTATCTTACAAAAATTCTCCAATCATATCACAGAAGACAAAAAAGACAGATTTGAGCCTAGACTCATATTTATTTGCTGGTCATTTCTAAAATAAAGTCTTTTCCCAAATGTCAGTGCCACTGTATTGACTTCTAAGCTTGATGGGTTCTTGTCCTACATTTATTATTTCCCAAAAAGCAGTCCAGCTTCAGCCATAAAAGAGATCCACCCCTTTGAGAAATACCTTCATTATAATTGGCTGCCTGGGTCTAGAAACACCACACCACCTCCATGCAGAGGTGTTGGAAGTTGGAAAAATCAAGTTAAAGCAGCAATTTGACCAAAGTGTTTCTACTCCTGGCTACAGCTTTTCTCTATAATTTGGGCAGACCTTTGACTACCATCAGCTGTATTCTTTTTGCTTTGTAGCATACACCTGTTCCTTTTACCTGGCCCTCAATCTGACTTTACCCTGGGTCCTGAACCCATCTCTCCCTCTTTCTTAATTCCTGGATTAGAAATTTTCCATAGGCCCTTAGGCTCCTCTATTAAAAAGGACTGAACTATTTTGCCAGTCTTCCCTGGAAGGCTCCCACGAACCCCTGCAGCATGGGCCCATCTCTGGCAGCTCAGCTTTGATAAGTGGTCTATCTGCCCTTGCTTAGTAACATCAATTGTTTTGACTAAATTGATAAGTCCCAACAACCACAGCATAGGGGAAACGCATAAGTCTATGATCATCAGAAGGGGACTATGTGTCCAATTTTCACTTCCCTTACATTGAGCATTCTAGAATATCCATGACAAAAAATATCAGCAAAATCTGGGGCTGGCGAGGTGGCGCTAGAGGTAGGGTCTCCGCCTTGCAAGCGCTAGCCAAGAAAAGATCGCTACCACGGTTCAATCCCCTGGCGTCCCATATGGTCTCCCAAGCCAAGGGCAATTTCTGAGCCCTTAGCCAGGAATAACCCCTGAGCATCAAACAGGTGTGGCCTGAAAAACCAAAAAAAAAAAAAAATCAGCAAAATCATTCATTCCTTGAATGCTTACCCTTTTGATAATACAGCAAGTAAGACACTTGCCTTGTTCATAGCCAACACAGGTTCAATCCCCAGCACACCCCAAACTGCTAGGAATGATCCTGAGCACAGAGCTAAGAGTTAGCCCTGAGCATCACTGTGTGTATTCCCACTTCTTTCCCCCATTTTTAAAAAATTAAATCTTATTTTTATTTGGATGAGATCTATCTCATGACTTCAGAAAATACAGTTTACTTCCAAAGTTTTCCAAAGGCCATGGATCTGAAATAACGCTAGTTAGCTTGTCTCCCCTCCATGAATCATGGCTAGAGACCTAAGTCATCCTTCAAAGCTAAATCATCTTATATGCTCTGCTTATCCTCCCTGACACCTGCCTTCACTTCCCTTCCCAACACAAGACTTAGGAACAACAAATGAAACAACATCTTAAAAGAAACTGAGAGGAGGGAGTTTGTTTCTACTAGTATTACAAGGGGCTCCCCTTTGCCCATTTATCCTGGGCTTCTGACCTGCTGTCCCTGTGGTGAGGTTCATCTCCCCCATTTTTCAGTTGGGATTCCCAACAGATATGTTTTCCACTTCATGCACCCCACTCCCAGCTATCTAGCCAATCAGATCCCGTAATGATCATTATTTCTGCAGGGGCTACTCCATGCTTCCAGAAACCAGACTTTTTGTAATTGTGTACATACTAAATTATGTGTAGCCACTTTTTGGCTCACGCATATCTACTGTCTCTCTGCCAGTAAAGGAACACAGAGCATCCAAGTTTTTGACTTTCCTAATGACACGCCAAGTAAAAACATCTCACCATTGTACCCAGCTCACCCTTTTCCAAGAGAAAAGGGTTAAAGACTTTTGTTTGTGAAGGCACACACAAACTACCAGCTGATATGCACATGCTGGAGATGGTTGTGATCGGTGCCATTTCCTTAGAATCTCCCTGGACAACTCTAGAAGAATAGAGGTGCAAACTACTTGACCAAGATGGAAAAGGTTCACCCAAATGGTCCATATAGAGAATATAGAAACTACTATAACTCAGTGTGTGTGTGTGTGTGTGTGTGTGTGTGTGTGTGTGTGCACGCGTGCATGTATTGTGGGGCTTTGCTTGGGGTGGGTAAGAAATCTTTGCCTCATCACTTCTCGGCCTTTTGGTTAAAGATCAAGTGTAGAAATCTTTGCCCCCTTCTACAAAATGTGTGATGTACATTTCAGAGTTGGTAGGATTCTGGGTAACTTGGAAGCATCACACAAGAAGCCATAATAGTACAGGAAATGGTCTATGCCCCAGATTTCATTGAGTCTGGTGTTCTCTCAACTGACACACAGTTCTCACTGCCACTCCTCACCCACTGCTCACAGGTTCAGGCAAAGATTGGGGGAAGCCATTCAACACTTGTTGGAGGACTAATGATTAAATTTTGATGTGGTCATGGAGGAAGGTTTCTCTACCTTACTGAATTCAAACCAGAAAAAAGCCAGAGATGAATCTTCCTCTTCCAAACATAAACAAGAGATGGAGGTGTCCTTGGCTAAGAAGTATTAAACATCCCCTGCTTGGGGGAGAGATGTCCGTTAATCTAACACCTGCTTGAAGACTAACAGTGTATGGGTTCAAAGTCATCTTCAGAAAGGGTTCACTGATACAGAACAGAGCTGGTCTGATGCTTAAAGAAATAAAGAGGAATGCTTCTTATAAACAACTCCTGGTTTTGCATGTTGCTTCACAGGAAGTCTCAAGTAGACCACAGAATGAATAGAAGTACAGCAGGGAGAGGTACCAAGAACATGGCTGATGAGGGTAAGAGAGATGCCTGTGGAAACAAGAAAAGTGATATGGAGAAATACCAGCACTGAGGACTCACATGCAAAGCCAAAAGAGAGGCCCATGGGGCAGGGCAGATTGAGGAGCTTCCTAGAAAAGCACTCACATAGTTCCGGGGAACAGGATGGGAATCTAAAATGAGTGACTAAGAAAAGAACAAGCCAGGAAGGGATGAAAAAGTAGAGAAGCAAGTCTATTTTCTCCAAATAGGGAAGAAAGCCTAGAGGAAACCCTACCTGGAGGCTTAGGCTCCCGTGATTCCATCCTTCTCTCTTCGAAACTCTCTAGCTACCTTGACTGTTTTCAGCTCCCTGATGGCTCTAAAAACTTTTGGTCCTAATTTGAGGCCTCCCATCATTGAACAAACTGTTCTTCAAAATACAAAAAAAAATCACCTCTTCCTCTTCCTTATTCAGTGTTATTTGAAATTGTCCTCAGAAATACGAGAGTTTTAGAATACTCTGGTAGAAAATATTCAGGTAGACAAGTCAGATCAATTGGTCTTGATAGGTTATGTCTAAAAAAAAATGAGATGGGCATTTAACACTGAAAATAAAAGGAGGTGCATCATTTTCAAAGGAAAATATTTCTTGGGCAAGGTCCTCCTAGGCTGAGGCATAGCTGGCCTTGAGCAGTGATTTCCAGGTTTACCTGGAATCTTCTCCTGAGTTATTCTGTGAGCCTTAGAGGGCAGGATGGGGGTAAATTTGAGGGGGGGGGGTAAGCTAAACACATTCTGTTGAGTTTATAACTGAATTCAAGGAGAGGTATTCCAGGATGGTAGTCAAGCATCACAGACTACGCTCAGACTAATAACTAAGCCAGGCTCACTCCCCACAGAGTCAAGCATCAAGAAAACCTGGCAAAGCTTAGTAGATGCCTACTGGACCATAGACCGACCCTTCCCAGCCTCAGAGCCCAGGAGAGTCTCTGATCACATATATTGGATATATTTCCAGAGAAGTTATTGGATACAAGCTAGATTCTTCCCAAGCTCATAATTTTCTTACATGGGGCCAATTGAGAGAGGAAGGCAAAGGGTAGACAGGAGGCACATTCATTGGGCTGATGTCAAGAGTTATCTCCCTCCACTTTGGAGTTTTCAGCATCTTCTGGAAGTTACAGATTTGGAGCTGATGCTATCCGCGATGGCAGAAATAATGGATCCCGCTGCCTTGGCTCCTTCCGTCAGGATGTGTTCCACCTGCAAAGCAGACAAGCCCGAGGCACTCAGTGATGTGGCTAGGCTGACCCTCAGCCTCACTCCCAGTCACCCTGCCTCAATCACATGGCTTCAAAAGTCAGTCAGCTTGGAGACTGCAATAGGAGGCAGGTATCTGACTAACCTAGCTCCAACGACCTGAAAGTTACGTGAAATGTAGACAAGATTGGCCTATGGTACTCCTTGCCAATTTCACAATATCCCACCCTGGAAGCCACCAGATGTTGGGTTCCCTTTCTCACTCAGATGTACTTGGTCCAGGGGTGCTCCTTAGAGGAGTATAGTCTCTAAGGCCCTCCTCCATCATATAGGTACCCCCTGGAACCCAATCAAAGCCAAGGAATTCAAGTTTGGACTTATAACTGGACCTGGGTCTTTGGGCTTTAGACCTTTAGACCTTTAGACTCAGGGTTCTAAGCAAACTATTCTCTAGTCTCTCCCTCATCCTTAAGATTGGAGGGGGTCTTCTGTTAACATATGGGATCTCTCTTACCTCAGAGCCCATCAACATCTCCCAGCATGAGCACGGCTTCAAAGAAAGGGGTATGGACCAGGAAAGGGCAGAAAGCAAAGTTAGGAGTCTCAGAAAGTCAAAATAGGGGTGGTCAGGGGTTTTGAGAGGCAAGAAGGGTCTCCTAAGCTCCTAAAGAAGCCGTGGAATGTGATCCCAGTTAAGAACATAGATAAAAAGAAGTTAACATATTTAACTGTTGATTCTCTTTTTTATTTATTATAGAGACAAGAGTATGCTCCCCTGCTCACCACAGGGATTTAAAGAACAAATAGATGTTAACAAATGTTAAATTGCCACAAAAATTCAAGGCATTCAAAATCCTCCCTCATGCACACTGTACCACGTTTAACTCATCAAGCAAGGCAGGGCCTCACAAACTCAGATCCCATATGCACAGGTCAAGCAGATTACTCAAGGAAAACAGGCAGGTGGCACCCCATCCTGCACTCTCACTTAAAGGGGAAGCCATTACTGCCCCCCCCCAAGGTGTCAGGCAGAGAAACTGGGAGGAACAATGGCCTGATCAATCTGTTGGTTTTGGAGATACTAAGAATTCAGATGATTTGTATCTACCACTTGTATATTTTAATGTTAGCAAGTCAAATCAACAAGAAATTAGGATTCATTCAAGCCAAACAAGCCTGTGGACCACATGGTCTTCAAGTCTGCAACTTCAGCCATAAACCATTTACATACTTTACCTATTTTGTCGAGGAAGCAAAAGACTAAATAAAATAACCATGTCTTGAGCAAGGACAGTAAGATCTTTCTGGCTTGGGTGGGATCTTCCTGATATCATATTACTAATTTGCCAAGGACCTTTTCTATCTCTTCTTAGTTAACAGATCTGAGGATCCTCTCCTTCATGGAAGAAACCAAGACATGTGCTAGTTGACAGAGGGGACATGATCTGGGAAATGCATCAGGAGATGACTTTATCCTTGTGTCAATGACATGGTTTGATCACACATTTAGAGTGGAGACAACACTCCTAAGGCCCCAGAGGCCATCTGGTCTTCTAAGACTAAGGCTTCACGGAGTTACACTTGATCTTCATGGTGAAGCACCTGCGGTGGCCGTTCTCATCACTAGGGAGAGAACAGCCCCAAAGAAGCTGGGTTACCAACCTGCTGACTCCTGCGCACGCCGTATCGGAGGCCGTTGACAAAGTGCTCACAGTTGCCCTCAAGCAGGTTGTATTGCACTATCTGGTTGATCATCTCTTTGGTGCGCTGGATGATCTTGTCCACGGGCAGTGGCAGGTAGGTGCTGTCCAATTTGTTGTTCACCTTCCAGGAGCAGCCATGCAGCACATCCTCCAGCCGGCTGTATTTGACCACTGCCTGGTTACTAAAGATGGATGTGATGCTGCCCACCTGGAAATCTTCACCTGGGGGCCAGAAGAGACACAAACATTGGGGAGCTGCAAAGAAAGGAAAGTGAGGGAGCAAATACCTGGGTTTTCCATTAAGAAAGTTCTGGGGGGGGGCATCAGTTCTATGGTTCCCTGTAGGTTCTCTGCACCAAATTAACCTCTGTTCAAGGCTTTCTCATAGCAGGATGTTCTGAAATAAAACTTAGAATTGATGGTGGGGAGGGGCTCCAGCAAACAGACACATACATCCTGCTAACTGGCCAGTGTTTCTTGAGCGCATGCAGTAAAGAGAATAAATGTGTGTACGTGGACCAAACTGGACCTGAAGCAACCAGAAGGCCCAACTCACTTTTTAAAACTGGGGAGTCATGGGGTCAGAGAGATAGCATGGAGGTAAGGCATTTTATTTGCCTTGCATGCAGAAGGACAGTGGTTTGAATCCCAGCATCCCAAATGGTCCCCTGAGCCTGCCAGGAGCGACTTCTGAGCATAGAGCCAGGAGCGACTTCTGAGCATAGAGCCAGGAGAACCTCCGAGCGTGCCGGATGTGACCAAAAACCAAAAACCAAACAAACAACGAACTGGGGAGCCACGGAACAGCATGTGAAGACAGTACTGTTACTTCCCTTCCCCTCCTGGCCATTGATCACTAGCTGGTAATCACTTTCCTCAATCAAGTCTCTCATTTTGATCATTTGGTATCCCAGTTTGATCAAGTGATATTGGTGTTTCAGTTGAACCTGGTCTTCTTGAATAATCTTGAATACTCTTCTCTTTGCACTAAGAGGTGTTCTACACTGCCTAAGCAACCCTTGAATTGCTGGAGGAACTGCTTCTCTTTGGAGCCTCTGGATTTCCCCCCTTTTAAATTCTTTCCCACTCTATACTGTAATCATCTGTTGTCAAAACCTCCTCCCCATCGAATCTCCCCCCAAAATTCACCTCCATTTTACACTCAGCCTTCTTTGAAGGATGGAGGGTTAAGCATCCTGGGACAGGGTGAAAAGTGTGGATGACAAGATGAAAATCAGGGTTCAAAGGGGATAAGGAAGGTCAAAGGTTATAAGGAAGTTAGACACAGCGTTTGGGGACAGCAGGATAAAGTGACAAGCTTGTAAACATCTGGGAAACACTTCACATTGTGCTGGTGGGGCAGGGGGAGACTTGATCATGTGGGGTAGACAAGAGATCAAATTCTATATCCAATAAATTCCATAAGGTCCAGTAATGCTTTGGGGTTGGTCGACTGCTAAGGGGAGCAGTCAAGGAATACAATAACAGCCTACACTTCTATTTGCCCTGCCAACTTTAACAGTATCAATATTTCAATAGTGCTCCCACTCTTACTTGGGGGAGCCAGGTGAACCACGCAGTCATCTTCCATATAGATAGCCCAGTGCTCATAGCCAATGCGAAAGATCTCAATCAGGTCTCCGGGTTGGGGTCTTGCCTTTTCCTGTGACAGAAAACAAAAGGATAAAAGAAACTTGTCTGCCCTCGGTACCCCAGAGCCCCAATTTAAGGATCAACTTCACTCAGTTTGACGACATGTTTCCTCACTTTACAGAAAAACCCAGAGTGGAGGAGAGCTCTTGTCACATACAGGACCATTTAGGAAGTGACAGAAGGACAAGCTCCTGGTTCCATTTATAGGAGGGATTGGAAATAGTCAAACTCAGAAGGCAAGAGGAGAATGACATTTGCTGTGAGCTGAAAGAGATAGGGTGTAGTTAATTCAAAGAGTGTTTAGTGTCAGTCATGTAAGAGAGTTAGAGTCAGTGATCAGAGATATAGCTTAGTGTTTATATTGACACTCTTCTATTAGTATTGATCAGTAGTAATATTATACATGTACATGTACATTTCAGCATTATTGACATGACTTTTAGAGAGCTGATCTCTTTGTCCTCTGTAGCACTCCCTTCTTGCTTTTATTCTGGTCCTGCCCTTAACAGATCACTTCTGGCATGGGGTTGGGAGATCCATAGGTGATGCCAGGGATCAAACTCAGATCAGTCTCATGAATTGCAAGCACCTCACCTGATGTACTATCAATTCCATCCCCAAGAGATAAACTCTCACTGATTGTTCTTACCACAATTTAAAGAAATTCAAACCAGATTGAGACACCACCAATCCAAACTGGTAAGGATGCAGGGTACAGGAGAGAAGAAGAAAGGATTTTTCTTAATCCACATTCTTCTACTCTAAGAATATGCCCCAGCATATCAAAATTGAGTCTTGTGTTCTGATGCCCGCTTCCTTCTTCCTCCCCAGCTGATGCTGAGCTTGTCCAGAAGAGAACGAGAAAGAAAAGAGCATGCTGGGAAAGCCGGCTTAGAAGTACTCCACTTATCCCCTCAATTTTCCGGTCAAACTCTGGTTTACACAGAGTATGCAGCCCTCTTAGTCTTAGTAAATTGGCAGGATCTGTGAACATCACCAACCACAACCCAGGTCTTTGTTGTTGTTGCTGATGAGGCCCACCAGGGGTCGCACTGGCACACATGCTATGCTCCCACAGCATTTGTGGGGTGGCGCTCTGGGGTGCTGCAGCTCTCTATGGTGCTCAGACAGGACCAGGCTTCACTGAAGGTTGGGACAGTTTTGCCATGCCACCAAGGATGGCCTGGGGATTTGAACTTGTTATCATACACTTGCAAGGCAGCCATTCTAAGCCACTCTTCCTCTGTGCCCAGTCCAAATGTAGATTTGTCCATGTACACCATTCCACCCCCTACCCCCGTACTTCTTCATTCACATGCCCTATAACCTTGTCCTCCAAGCTGGACACTCTCTCCTTTCTGGTTCCTCAGCTCCCTTCACCCCAGGCAACTAACTAATTTACATCTCTATAGATTTGCTTCTCTGACCACTTCATGTCCAGTGGATTCCTGCAATATGAGGTCTCATGCCTTGACTTTGTGCAATATTGAGATGATTCATCAGGGAGCAGAATATGGTCAGTGTTTCATTTTATGACTCCACAAATGGCTCCATTTTGCCTAAACGATTTTGTACATTTCCAATATTAGCTTGACTGATGTCTTCCTTTGCCTTTCCATATCAACTTTAGAATCACTTTCCTTGTCATATACACTCCCCTCTGAACCCCGATTTTTTTGTTTTTGTGTTTGGGTCACACCCGGCAACGCTCAAGGGTTGCTCCTGGCTCTATGCTCAGAAATCGCTCCTGGCAGGCTCGGGGGACCATATGGGATGCCAGGATTCAAATCACCGACCCTCTGCATGCAAGGCAAACGCATTACCTCCATGCTATCTCTCCAGTCCCCCCCCCCCCGATTTTTTTTTTTATGCTAGAAATATGCCAGTGATTGACCGGGATTTGGGATTAAGACTAAGGTGATGAGCCACTTCTCAAGCTAATGAATCCAACCTTTGTTGAGGGAGCTCAGTGTGTTATGGAGAATTCATTCAAAATTCTCAAGGCTGTACGTCTGTTTTATCTTTTGCTTTGGGATCTCACAAAATCTCAACATGTGTGTGCAGTCTTGTGCATCCCTTTCTGACCACCAGGTACATGCAACAACTTTCCAATATTCTCTTTAGTTGTCTCTGAATAACCATTGTTTTCAACAACATCCCAAGGCATTCAATTTTCTACACTCTGCTCCAGATAGAGTCTAATCGTCATGTCTAGTCAACCAAATACAATTTCTCCAATAAGAATTTGGAGAGATGGGGCCGGGCGGTGGCGCTAGATGTAAGGTGCCTGCCTTGCCTGTGCTAGCCTTGGACGGACCACGGTTCAATCCCCCGGTGTCCCATATGGTTCCCCAAGCCAGGAGCAACTTCTGAGCGCATAGCCAGGAGTAACCCCTGAGCATTACCGGGTGTGGCCCAAAAACAAAACAAAACAAAAGAATTTGGAGAGATATGGGTGGTTGTGCTACAGATGTTCCCTGTTCTGAGATTCTGAGATTCATTGAACTTGCTTGAGCCAACGCTCCTCAAGTTGCTATATGCCATTGGTCTAAAAGCTTCACACTGTTCTTTGACAGATTTGTCTACCTTCATCATTGCCTTTGAGGGAAGATTTCCTAAACTCTTTAAGCCATGTCAAAGTCTTGCTCATTTGAGGAAGGGACTTTTTTAGGGGCATGAAGCAGACCACTTACATATACCTTTAATATTACATGGAAGAATTGAGGCCAAGACAAATGTTATTTGACCATAGACGCACATCCAGTGGCAGAACTAAGACTAAAAGTTCCACACCCTATTCACCAAGCCAAAATTTCTTTTTTTTCTGCCCTTAAAGGAAAAACAAAGGCAAATGAGTATCATGTATAGGGTGCTTCAAATCAGTGTAGAATAAGACTCCTCACAAGATTGCCATTTTCATTTACCATAATCCTAGAGGTCCTCAAACTTTTTTTTTTTTTTTTTTTTTTTGGTTTTTTGGGCCACACCCTGTGACGCTCAGGGGTTACTCCTGGCTATGTGCTCAGAAGTCGCTCCTGGCTTCTTGGGGGACCATATGGGACGCCGGGGGATCGAACCACGGTCCGTCCTAGGCTAGCGCAGGCAAGGCAGGCACCTTACCTCCAGCGCCACCGCCCGGCCCCGTCCTCAAACTTTTTAAACAGGGGGCCAGTTCACTGTCCCTCAGACCATTGGAGGGCCTGACTATAGTAAAAACAAAACTTATGAACGAATTCTTATGCACACTGCATATATCTTATTTTGCAATGAAGAAACAAAACAGATACAAATACAATATGTGGCCCGCGGGCCATAGTTTGAGAACCACTGTTAGAGGAAGAGCTATGAATGTATCTCTCCCTAAAAACTTGGGGGTTTGTGATATAACAGGAGAGTGTGAGCTAAGCGACTTGGAGTCTAGAAGAGACTAATCAAAGTAGATGAATTCCTTCTCTCTTGAAGATCAAAAAAAAAAAAAGAAAGAAAGAAAAACAATTAACAAATTGCAAGTATCCTTTACGTGACTTAAATACTAAAAAGAATATAGCATTTTAAGTAAATGCATTAGCCCCAGTAAGTGGCAAAAGAATTGGGGCCATGCTTTTTAAAATATTCATAAAGAAGCCCAAATTTCAAACATTATAAAACTCATTTATGAAAACTAAGTCTGGTGACATGTTTACATGACTGAGATGGACAAGCAGTTAAATGACTGTTAAGTCATTTTAAATGACCTTTTTAAGTCATAATAATATACAAGTCTTCAGACACATGTGAGTAAGTGGGAAAGAGAACTAATTAAATCTAATGTCTTTATTTTAAATAAATTATTATTGAGTTGCAAACTTAACATTTGTCAAGCCTAACAGATTTAAGGCCACAAATCCCCCAAACTCTTACATAAACCAGACATAGGAAAACCCATCCTTATTGATACAGCAACCTAGAGAGATCAAGCAGATCTTAGTCTGGATTTCAGGAAGGAAAATCAAGAAAGTACCATGTGACAAGAGAGAAGAGATCTCCCAAAGGTGCCAGAAGTCAGTCAGATAGCTCTTGGGCTATTACTGGCACTGATAAAGGTGTAAAAGGTGGATCATGGGGCAGATAAAATAGAGCCCAGAAGGGTCCCTGGACAAGAATTTATGTTCCCATAACTCACTCTTATCTCACTTTATTGAATATAATCTCAATAATTGAGTTCTGACCTATGACCCTTCCCTACCTTCAGTCCTGATCAATGCTCTTTCCTACCTACAGTCTAAATCTATGACCCTTCCTTATTTATGAGCCCTTATCAATAGCCAGTTCCCTCATCCAGAGCATGTTCTGGAAGGCAAAGCTCCATAGAACAAGATGGACAGAATATATACATTCTCCTGAGGAGCATGTGGTACCTGCTAGGTCTTCTCCTATTAGTCCAGCTATTCCCACTCCATCTGCCAGAGTCATTCCCAGTTACCAATTCATCCATCTATTCTTCACTAGTCTTGCTTGTATCCTGATGGATATATATCACAATATATTGTGATGCTAGTCTAAGTCACAAAAATAAGAAATCCACACTCTGGTCACCAAGAGTGTTGAACAAGCTTTGGAGTTTCAGGAAAAAGAAGGTTCTAGGACTGAAGAGTGAAGAAGAAGGGGGGATTTTAGAATCTTAAGGATTTATTTTATACTTTGACTATGACAGGATAGGGATTGATAGATTAAAAAATTGAATCAAGGGACTGTAGTGATAACTCAGTGATAGGGCATTTTTCTTGCACATGGCTGACTCAGGACAGACCTGGGTTCGATCCCTGACACCCCAAGCCAGGAGCAATGTCTGAGCACATAGCCAGGAGTAACTTCCCTGAACACCATTGGGTGTGCCTGCCTCCAAAAAAAAAAAAAAAAAAAAAAGAAGAAAGAAAAAAATTGAATTAAGATTCACTAGAGACTTAATAGTCTTCTAGAGCAACAGTTTCAACACTTTCACGTCGATAGCTAGTAAAAACAGTAGAAAAGGCAGACATAAAAGTTGCTGTTTAGCAAAACTGCCAACTTCCAGCTTTTTCAAAGAAATCACAAATATTACTAACACCATGGACACTCGCTACATGAAATTGTTCCTTTGGCCACATCACGCGATCTACAAGAAAGGGGACATCGTGGAACAAAAGGGAATGGGCGCTGCTCAAAAAGAAGTGTTCCACCAATATTACCATGGCAAAACTGGCAGGGTCAACAATGCTCCCAACATGCTGTTGGCATCCTCATAAACAAGTGAAGGGCAAGATTTTTGCCAAGAGATTTTATGTTCGCATTGAGCATATCAGCATTCTAAGAGTCAAGCCAGTCTCCTGAAACAGGAGAAGGAAGACGATCAGGAAAAGAAGTCAAAGAGAGAGGGACTTGGACTCACCGGAGGTACCAACCTGTCCACCCAGAGAAACGCAATTTACAAGAACCAATGGGAAGACGCCTTAACCCACCTCTATGAGTTCATGGCCTGAGAGGTGGTTTTTCAAAAATAAAAATACCTCTAGACTATTAAAAAAATAAAAACAAACTTCTGATCCTTTTAGTATGTGTTTAAGACTTCTCTATCCCGCATTCCTGGTGACTTGAATGGCAACATCCATTCAAAAGCATTTGCCAGCCCTGTGCCCCCTTTCTAACAATCTCTGGACTTGGATGTCAACACCCTCCTGAGCAAACATTCCTGACACTAACTCCACATTCCCAGGCCAGTTTGTTTGTCTTTGTCAGTCTCTGTGTCTATCTCTGTCTCTCTTGTTAATCTGTGTGTTTGTCTCTTTGTCTATCTCTCTGTCTCTGTCTTCAAAAAATGTTATTTCCATCCCCTCCATCTTCCTCTGTGCAGGTGGGCAACCTAGCTCTGGCTCTCCTCCTGGGATCAGGCATCACTTATAACTGGGCTTTTTTTGTAAGGCGCCAGGATAATGAGGTTCTGAAAATTTCATCAGTCTGACAGGTGCAGCCCTGGAAAGTGGGTAAGCAGCTAAGTAGAAAGAGGGCATATTCCCTCCTATTGTTCTGGTGGACATGAACACAATCCCAAAGTAAGGGCATTACTTCAAATTCCAGGGAGTAAAAATGTGAAGCCTCTAGACTGTTTTTTTTTTTTTTTTTTTTTTTTTTGCCTTCTTGGGCCAATCCAGGACCAGGTCTTACCACAGATGCAGAAAGCTTGAAGCAGATGGAAAAATCGTTAAAGCACCCATGTTAGTTTGCTATTGGCTATTGCCAAAGACCAGATGGAAACTCAAGACATTCAATCTGGAACCTCCAAATGCTGACATCACACAAAAGAGAGAATATAATTTAGTGTCTGAGAGAGCTATAGAGGCAGGGAATGAACACAGATTTTGTTCTTCAGAGATCTGGTTCAAATTCCTCTCTCCCACTTAGAAGCTATTTAACAGGTCTTTAGTAGGGTTTTGGAGAGAGCAGAGATATTGTTCCTTTCTACTGCAATGTCAAAATAAGCCCTGATGGAGTGAATCATGCCTAATTATGAATCTGTCCTTGTGAATTGATTTTTAATCCTTTGCAGTGAATACATTATTCCCAAGCCCAGAAATTCTTTTATACACTCAATCAAAAAGTATTCATAGGGGCTGGAGCAATAGTATAGCTAGTAGGGCATTCATTTGCCTTGCATGCATCCAGGTTTGATTCCCAGCATCCCATATAGTCCCCCCCAAGCCCACCCAAAGTGATTCCTGAATGAAGAGCCAGAAGTAACCCATGAACACCCCAGGGTGTGACCCCCTAAAAGATATGGTGGATGAGTGGTAAAAGAGAAAAGGGTCAGATGTCTTGGACACACTGATCATGTAAAGGTTTATTATATGTTATTACATGTATGTAGCTGAATTACAGAACCAAAAATACAGCAATCAACATCCAGAGAGGTGGGTCCTGGTGGTGTCTCCTGAGAGGAGACCATTATTTATGGCTATGGATGCTCTAGTAGACTAAGTCCTTTTCTTTGATTCCCAGAAGCTTGGAAGTCCAAGATCATAGGGCCAGCAAGAAGGACTTCATCTCCTAGTCTCTATCCTGGACTGTAGGCAGTCAATATCTTCTTTTGTGCTCACATGACTTCACTATACAAAAAGGAGCCAATCAGCTCTCCCAAGTTTCTGACTAGATCAGATCAGGGCCTCAACTCATATGACCTTGATTAAACATATTCAACATAATCACTGCGTATCAAATACAACTTTCTTGGGGATAGTAGGACCTCAACTTATAAATGTAAAGGCAGGGGAAACAGAGGGGCATGTATGTTGCACTTGTTATAAGCTGGATGTGAAAACAGAAGTCTCTGGTAGTTGGCTGAGGAGGCTGTGAGGAGGAAAAAGACTTGGGTTCATCAAACTGTAGAGAGGAAGTTGTGGGAAAGGAGTGAAACCAGGAGAAACTGAAGATGCTATGAGGGAAGACAACAAGGTGAGGAGACATCTCGAATGGCAAGACTAGACCTGAAATCTCCAAGGCTTCATTTCAGGAAAAGGATTGGCACCTCTCGGTAATTCATTTCTTGGGCCTAATCTTGGCCTTAGTAAATCAATCAGTAAGTAATTCTATGTGTCTTTGGCAGGGCCTGTGAATGCAACCAAGATGGGGAGTTAGAGGATGGGAAACATCGTTCAGGCATTTGAGAATTGGCAATTAGAGAAAAATAAACTCAAAGATGCATGCTCAGACCTTTATTTTTATTAAGATGGAAACGAAGAGCTGGCAGTTGGCAACCATGGCCAGAATGGGCCTGAAATCTCCAAGGCTTCATTTCAGGAAAAGGGTTGGCACTTCAAGGTACATTCATTTCTTGGGCCCAATCTTGGCCTTAGTAAGTAAATCAGTAAGTAATTCTATATGTTTTGAAGGGCCTGCGAATGCAACCAAGATGGGAGTTAGATTAGAAGATGGGAGACATTATTCAGGCATCTGATAATGGGCAATTAATATTAGAGGAGAAAAATAAACTCAAGGATGCATGCTCAGACCTTTATTTTATTAAGATGGAAACAGAAGAATTGGCAGTTGGCAGCCATGGCCAGACTTTTGGGCTAATTCTCTAGTGATGAAGCCAAGTATGGACATTGTACAGAAGTCTCTCTGGGGAGCTGGTGGTGCTGCTACTCACATATAATATATATTCTTATTATATATATGTTTCTCTAAATAGTCTATATGGACCAACCTTGAGGGCAAGGATCAGACAGCGTCCCAGATCTCCTCTGGACAGGAAATGCAGTAAGGAATGCTTTAGATGCTGTCCTTTACTGTTACTGAGAAAAATGATCTCTTAAAACATTTTTCCCAACATGCAAATATTAAAATGATATTGAGATGGGCAAGGCCCAGGGAAGGGACCATTAATACAATGATAGAGGGAAGCAGTCACTCTGGACCAGAATGAAATGCTGAAAAGAGGTTGTGACATGCATAATACCCTCTTAGTTAACAGTAGAGTTAACCACAGTGCATAAAAAGGAAGAAAAGAAAAGAATAAAAGACATAACAGGGCTGCCAAAGAGGCAGGCTGGGCGAAGGGAGGGAAAGTGGGGCTGGAACATAGTATTCCTAAAATTCAGTAACGAATAGCATTGAATTCTCTGTAATTCATGATGATTCTACAAAATATTTGTAATAAAATAATCTTGTGCTCCTCTCTTTTTGACTATAAGTTTATTAAATGAGATTCCCAAACCTAGAAGTGCAAGTCTTTGTAAGTTTTTTTTGGTGTTTCCATTTTTATTGAACTATTATGATTTGCAATATTGTTAATGACGCTTGCATGCATGCATCATTCCAATACCACACCTCCCACCCATGTGCCCAGCTTCCCTGCACTAAGCTCCCAAGGACCTGCCTGTCTGTTTTTAAACAAATGCTTCTCTAGAGCATTGAGAAGGATGACATCCTGCAGGGACAGGGACAGCCCATAGCTTCCTGCAGCGCAGAGCTTGCTAAAGAATCTGACTTGACAAGGTATTAAGTTGAAAACATTTACAAGAATATCAACCTTGCTATATTGTGCAATGAGGGGGCCTCATAAATATTCACAACCTTTCCCCAACTTGTTCTGTTCTCGGAAGTAGCATTTGAACAAAATGGTCTTGAAACATTCTAGAGAGTGTTGTTGTAACCTCCTGCTAAAATGCTCTTCAAAGAGAAACAAATGCTTTTATTATAAGGGGAGCTAGGGGGCTAGCAAGGTTTGGGTCAGACCTGCTTGTGGTCAGGGATTATAATCCTGGCTCTTTGCTCAGGGATCACTCCTGGAGCTGGCCAGGAAACCATTTGTGGTGCCAGGGAGAGAACCAGGAAGGGAACAAGGGTGAGCTATGCAATTATCTTACACCCTGTGCTATCTTTCTGCCCCCAAAGAAGCCAAAACAAAAATTTGGGGGTAGTTTTAGGCTACATCTGGTGACGCTCAGAGGTTACTCCTGGCTATGCGCTCAGAAATCACTCCTGGAAGGCACAGAGGACTATATGGGATGCCAGGGATCGAACCTAGAAGCTAAAATTCTTAATGATTAGGTTCCATCATTCCCTTGACCAGTAAAAGAAGTTGACATCTTGACATTTCTGACTAGTATAGCTAACTTGCAGAAGTGCTACTTTCCTGTTCTTGTATGTTAGGAGAGATAAAAAATCAATTACTTGGGCCGGAGAGATAGCTTGGAGGTAGTGCATTTGCCTTGAGTGCAGAAGGACAGTGGTTCGAATCCCGGCATCCCATACGGTCCCCCCAAGCTTGCCAGGATCAATTCTGAGCATAGAGCCAGGAGTAACCCCTGAGCGCTTCTGGGTGTGATCCACCCCTCCCCCAATCGATTACTTAGGGGCTGGAGTGGTGGTGCTAGTGGTAAGGCATCTGCCTTGCCTGTGCTAGCCTAGGATGGACTGCGGTTTGATCCCCCGCCATCCCATATGGTCCTCCAAGCCAGGAACGATTTCTGAGCTTATAGACAGGAATAACACCAGGTGTGACCAAAAAAATTTTTTTTGATTACTTTATTCAAGAGCATAAGAGTCTCCTGCCCTTTACCTGACTTCAACAATGAGTTCTAGTGTACCCAATGATCATCTCCTAGCAGACCCCAAGAATCTGCAACTCAAACTAGGTCACCTCATAATCAACAGCTTCAATCTCTTCAGTTTTCTTCACATACAAATTATTTTGAAGGCCGGGCAGGAGATAGTGCCGCAGGTCGAGTACTTGCTTTGCATGAAGCCCACCCTGGCATCCCATAGGGTCCCCCCTCCCCCAAGCTCTCCAGGAGTGATTTCTGAGTGAAGAAAAACAAGATATGCCAAGTGTGGCCCAAAAGCAAATTAAGAAAATCTAAATATATCAGAAAAAAAGTCACAGGTGGTAATTATCAGGAATGAGGTGACAGGTAAATAGTCTCAGATGGGGGAATATTTATGAGCAAATGTAGATGAACATGAGAGAGGATTTTAAGTCTTCTTATAGACTGATGGTGGGAATGGAGAACAACTTGGGAAAACAATTATTCAACAGGCATCTACTAGATTCCATTCCTAGGTCATCGAGAGAGAGACCGACACAGAACCAAGAGCTGCACAAAGAGTTTAACAAATGTTCAAAGCAGCTAAATCTATAACAGTCCAAGCTAATAACCAAATACCCATCAACAAGTTGAATAGACACCAGAAAAACTATGATCACACCTAAGCAATGAGATGCTACTTGATAATGTAAAGAGAATAAATTAATGACAGCATGAAACAGCATGGTTCTAACTCGGAGAGTTGTACAAAACCAGGTGAGAGATGGCACACTCACAAAAGTACCTCCAGCATTATTTCGTTTATGGAAACTTCTAGAAAACACAAACTAGTCTGTAATGGCTGCAAACTTATTGCCTGGGTGGGGTGAAATGGGAAGAGGGAGGAATTTGAAGGTGATCATTTTTGGGGGGTTACCCATAGATATGTTATCTTGGGGGACCATATGGGATGCTGGGGGTTGAAAGGGGGTTGCTTATGTGCAAGGCAAACTCCTTATCCACTGTACTATCACTTGCCCCCCCCCTTCATTATCTTGATTATGACTTAAACAGGCAGACAAGCAGTTAAGGAAGCCTGCTTGGCAATGAGTTTTCAGGACATAATCCAAACCATGGCTTTGGGGATTTGAAGAAGTCACTTTGTCACCAGACCTAAGAGTGTTATTGGCCAGAACCCACGTTGTAGATATGGGAACTAAGACGTGGTAAGACTTGAACCAAAGAAGGCTGGACTCCTCACAGAGAGAAGCTCTAGCAGGAGCAGAGGCCAGAAAAATAACATCAAAAATAGATCATCAACTGTTCCCAGGCCTCCATTTGACAACCAACTAGCAACAAGCTCTGGCCTAGGAAGAAAACTCTGCATGGGGCATAGGGGCAGGTCTAGAGAAAGCCTACAGAAATTCAGTTGGACTAAGGAAGACTGCATTTCTCTCTCTTCTGCCTCTTCTCTCTCTCTCTCTCTCTCTCTCTCTCTCTCTCTCTCTCTCTCTCTCTCTCTCTCTTTTCCATTCACTTCTCTCCTTTCCCCTCACTTTCTCTCTCCTCTCTTCTTGCTCTTCTCTCTCTCCTTTCTTCATAATTTCAAAATAAACCCAGTTTTACTTCACTCTTCACCTCCTCCTGAAATTCTTTTTCTGTGAGGGAAAGACAAACTTGAAAGGCCTGGGCAAAAAAAAAAAAAAAGAAAGGCCTGGGTAAGGCCTAGGACTGACTTTTCTTTCCTGCAAAGAGCAATTCTTGGCTCCAGCCTGAATCCGGGCTCCCCGAAAAATTGGGTGTTGGGGGAATCGTCTCACATGCTGGGTAGAACAGCGCCTCATGGGGGCTAGTGAGATGGAAGGTCTGCATTGTGCAGGGGTTCAGAGCAGACTTTGTCCTAGATTTCTCTAGTTGCTTCCCCAGGTGAGAGAAGTGGGGAGGGAGAAAATGGTTAAGATTTTCTTCTTGGGGCCGGCGAGGTGGTGCTAGAGGTAAGGTGTCTGCCTTGCAAGCGCTAGCCAAGGAAGGACCACGGTTCGATCCCCCTGCGTCCCATATGGTCCCCCCAAGCCAGGGGCAATTTCTGAGTAACCCCTAAGCATCAGACGGGTGTGGCCAAAAAACAAAAAAAAACAAACAAAAAAAAAAGATTTTCTTCTCGAAGCTACTACCTCTTCTCTCTTCATGTTATAAAAGTCATGTGGGGGAAAACTCCACAGGCTATATAATGAGGGTTTCCTGCCATAGGTATATGATAACTAGAACACTAGATTATTTTTAAAATGTCCAACTTAAAAAAATTATAGCTTGGGGCTGGAGAGATAGCATGGAGGTCGGGCATTTGCCTTGCATGCAGAAGGATGGTGGTTGGTATCCCGGCATCCCATATGGTCTCCCGAGCTTGCCAGGAGCGATTTCTGAGCGTAGAGCCAGTAGTAACCCCTGAACGCTGCCGGGTGTGACCACCCCCCAAAAATTATAGCTTACTCTATATAGTTCACGGGTATGTCAATGAAACCTCAGTACAACTCAATAGCTTGATAAAGCTGCTTTTAAAGAATTATTAGGAATAAGTAATGTGTCCCCAATCAACTTAACCTAGCAAAGAGTCTAAATAAAATATACTTTCTATATAAGGTCACAAGGATTTAGGGGATACCCACCTCAACTTCCTGCTTGGTTAACTCGCCTTCAGTCTCATGTTTCAAAGTGAAATCCAACTCTGCCATCTTCTGGTTGAATGTGGTCTCTAGTTTTTTTGTGGCCCGCTCCCTAAATAAAAGATGATCACCCAGATAACACAGAACACTGTTTCAGAATCACAGAGTAACCTTCATTGCTTTAAGTTTACGTAACTTCAGTTTTGAGATTTTTAGGGAACATCTCCCCAGTATATTTGCTTCCTTGAGTGCCATTAGCTGTCCAAGACAGGAAGTGCATTTTATTGATGTTTAAACAATTGTTTGATTAAAAGGTTAATATTTTATTTTTTGTTTTGTTTTTGGATCACACTTATAAAAATGCTAATTTTTATCAATATTTTAATCATACAAGTAGCTTTTAGAATTGTATGCTGGGGTTTCTTTTTTGTTTGGTTTTGTTTTGCTAATGATCTTTTTCTAAAGTCATCAGAGGTACTGACATCTAGGTTTTTTATTTGTTAGATTTTTCATTTTCATGTAGTAACCCCAGGCTATGTCTTACAGTACAAGGTACCACCCTTCTCCAACTGCCTCACTTTCACTCTCACACATTTTTTATATATACATCTTACATGTATATATTTCCTCTTTAACTCTGGAGCAAGCTCTGCAAATAACGTACTCCATCTTTCTGAGAAATTCTTTTGGACTGTAACACTAATGGCAAGTATTATGAAGGAACATGATATTCTTTGCCCCTTCAAACTGTTAAAGAGGATTAAAAGTGAAGAGAAGGTTACGGCCTTGAGAAGTACAGTTGAGTGAAATATATTGAGGTTCAAAAGACCTGCCCAAAGGATCCAAACTAACAAGCCTAAACTAACAGGTCTGACACTGAGGGTTTATCTATCTATAAATCTGGGAGGTTGTTGCTTATCTCACTGAGCTGTCAGGAGCTCACTGACATAGCGGACTGCTGGGAGCAGAGCCCAGCACAGAGCTATGAGTGCTCCTCAGGCACTGTTGACTGTGGCATCGAAATAGTGCATATATAAATGTATTTGTAAAACATATATACTGTATTTTATACATTCTTACATATTGGTATATATTTAAAATGTACAGCTTGCTATATATAATAAGTTTGTCATATGACATGTTATATTTACATATATTTTATATATATCTTACATGTATATATATTTTAGATATATAAACATATATTTAGATATACATGTATCCCATATGTGTATACTTCTAAATTTTTATATTTACTTATAAATATATTTATATATTGTATATATATTTTTATATTTTATATATACTTTTTATGTGTATATTATATAAACACACATCTCAAAAATGGAGTTTACTTTGCCCCTATTTTGTTCCCCCTCCTTCAAATGACAGCAATATAGTGGGAAGTTCGGGACCCTTTGATTTCAGGGTAACTAACTCAGCTCTTCCGAATTTTTTTTCAATCATGTCTGGCAGTGCTCAGGGGTTACTCCTGACTCTGTGCTCAGAAATTATTCCTGGCAGGCTTGGGGGAACCTATGGGATGCTGGGGATCAAACCCTGGTCGACTGCGTGCGAGGCAAACGCCCTCCACACTGTACTATCGCTCTAGTCCTTCTGAATCTTAAAAAGAGGCTCAAGGCCCTGGCACTCTTTCCCTGCAAGCTACCTAAGGGAAATGCAGGAAGGTCTTTCTTGTCCACCATTAATGAGATCAACTGGCCATGTTGGAAGTGCCCTATGTTTTTATGGGGAGATTATGTGGGGGTGTGGGCTGGGACACAGTAGACAGTCCTCAGGGCTAACTCCTGGCTCTGTACTCAGGGATCCGTCTACCTGGAGATCATAGACAATGCTGCCGATGGATCTTAGGTCAGGGGTCTGGCACTGTGCAGCCCTAACCACTATACTCCCTGACAACAAAAGTGCCTCTCTAAGAGGGATGTGCTTCCCCAGTCTGGAGCATGCACAGGGGCTGGGTGGGGGGGGTGTCTCTAACCAGCTGCCAGGCAACCTAGCTCAGAGGACTCAGGCTTGGTCTGTGACTGTTCTCAATCTATTACTTCCAGGAGCCCCCAATCTCTTCCTTACTGATGGGCACTTCACCTGTGATTGTGTGTGTGTGTGTGTGTGTGTGTGTGTGTGTGTGTGTGTGTGTGTGTTTGGACTACACCCAGCGGTGCTCAAGGAGTTTCTCCTGGCTCTGCACCCAAGAATAACTCCTGGTGGGGGCCGGAGCGAAAGCATAGCAGTAAGGCTTTTGCCAATACAAGACAGACCCCAGTTCGAATCCAGGCATCCCATATGGTCCCCTGAGCCTGCCAGGAGGGACTTCTGAGAGCAGAGCCAGGAGTAACCCCTGAGCACTGCCGGCTGTGACCCCCAAACAAAACAAAAACAAACAAACAACAAAAAGAATCACTCCTGGTGAATTCTGGGGACCATACATTCCACCGTGAACCTCACTTACCCTCGCCGCAAGCTTCGGCGCAGTTCCAAGGACCGTAACAGTTTCCTGCCCGAGAGTTGGACCAACGGTGCCATAGATTCTTCTAGTTTGCAAGGGGAAGAGGGAGGGGGTGCTCGTTAAACCAAACCTCGGTTGCCCTTTTCTCAGGGGGGGAGAACAAAGAGCCAGAGAGGGGGGAGTGAGCACCCTGACAAGACAAGCAGAGGGCATCTCCTCTATGTCTACACCGTGCCAGGCTCTGCTTGGGCCTGCAGATTTCTGGATGAATAAAAGGAATCTTCGTGGGACACGAGGAGGGAGAGGAAAGAGCTGGGTGCCTCTGACCAAAATCTTCAAAGTCCCCAGGGAGAGACTTTGGGGGAGTCGATGAGCCGGTTGCAGAGAGAACTTTAAACCTTTTAAGGCCTCTCCTTAAGCTCTCAAGTCCTCTGCGAGCACCTGCCACCCGAATCCCTTTTCCTGGGAAGGACTGGACTAGACCCAAACGGCCACACAAAAGATCCTTGATTTCCGTTAACTGTCAACGGCTGCTCTTTTCCAGAATGGCCCCTCATCTGCACTAATAAACGTTGGCACCATCTCCAAGATATTTTGGGGGGGGGATATTTAGGGGAGATCCTCGAACCAGGGAGACCTGGAGAAAGACTTCAACCAGGCCGGTTGCAAGTTCAGAACCAGGCCACACTGTCTGGGGATACCCTATTCCTGGGGTGATCCAACTAGGGGACAGCAGTTGGCTGGGGACTAGGTGGCAGGTACAGTACCTGGGGCTCTCTCGGAGGATTTGGGGGGGAGGTTCCTGTAATCTAGTGCGGAGCCTGCACTTGACTGCCGAAGGGCTCAGACCCATCTCTCTGGGATCACCCCTGCTGGGTCCTGGGTCCTCGAAGGCGACAGCGAAGCCCCCTGGTCGGCGGAGCCCCAAGGATGGATGGATGGCGCTGGAGGGCAGCAGCCTAGGAACTGGAGAGCTGCGCGCCCTGGGGGTTCTGGGCGCCGGGCCAACGGTTGGGGCGCGAGGGGCGCAGGTCCCAGCTCATGAGGGGCCAACGGTAGAAAACTACCGGTGCTTGGAGGAGGTCCAGGAATCTGGGCATCTGGGGGAGCAGGGCTGGCAACGCCCCCACCCCCCATGCAGGAGATGTCAGGTGCAGCTGGAGCAGAATTGAGCTGCTCTGGGGAGTGCGATTTGGAGGAGCAAAGAACAATAGTAGTAGCTGGAGAGGGTGACTAAGGGGGCTAGGAGGATGCCCGGGGTGCACTGAGGTGTTCAAATCTGGAAGGAGATTGTCTCATATTATTTTATTTACAGAATTTTTACTTAAGAATTAACCAGACTTTGGCTGACTGAATTTTATTAACTTGATGGGTTTGGTTTGATTTACTTTGCTTAATTTATTATTGTGAATAATAATAAAATGTAATGTGTGCGATGGAGCACGTGTTCTGAACCCTCCAAGCATGGAAACACACACACACACACACACACACACACACACACACACACTGACTTTTATGACTTCCACTTTAAAAAAAAAGTTCCTCTGCTTCCAGATCTATATTTGTTTTATAGGGGGAGGTATTGAACCACACTTGGTTATGTTCAGGGCTTATTCTTGGCTCTGCACTCAGGGATCCAGTGATTGCTCCAAGCAGGCTCAGGGGGACCATATGGGATGCTGGTGATCAAACCTGGGGTCTGCTGCTTGCAAGGCAAACACCTTCCCAGCCCTTTGAATGAAACATATTTATTTTGTTTTTGTTTTGGGGCTACACCCAGTGACGCTCAGGGGTTACTCCTGGTTATGCGCTCAGAAATCGCTCCTGGCTTGGGGGACCATATGGGAAGCTGAGGGATGAAACCACGATTTGTCCTAGGTTAGCACGTGCAAGGCAAACACCCTGCGCCACTGCTCCGGCCCCATGAATGAAACCTGTTTTGATGGATAAAATATTAGTGCTGCACTAAAGATCAGTGCAGTTTAAGAGATTGTTTGTTTTCATTTTGATTATATATATATATATATATATTTGGTTTTTGGGCCACACCCGTTTGACGCTCAGGGGTTACTCCTGGCTATGTGCTCAGAAATCGCCCCTGGCTTGGGGGGACCATATGGGACGCAGGGGGATCGAACGAGGGTCCTTCCTTGGCTAGCGCTTGCAAGGCAGACACCTTACCTCCAGCGCCACCTACCTGGCCCCTGATTATATTTTCTTAAGTCAATTTTGCTTAATGAGATAAAACACTCGAGGTGACTTGCTATGAATACTGGGGTGGAATAAATGTTCTCTCTTCAGCTCCACCCCTGTTGCTCTGGGCCTATACCGAAAGCCAGCACCAACATTTGAGGCTTGTTTTCTATCCATAGCAGAAAACAACAGCCTGAGCCACTTACCTTGAGCTCTGACAGGAGGGCAATGTTTTGTGTAATGCACATAGAGAAATGGCAGCAAGGATGCTGGCTCTCCAGAACACAATTTTCCCACCTTAAATCTGATAGATGATAAAATAGAAGTAGGAGACTGGGATGATGGCACAGTGGAGAGGGCACTTGCTTTGTATATAGGTCCATTCCTGGTATCCCATCTGGTCTCCCTCCCCAACCACTTCCATATGTGATCCCTGAGTGCAGAGCAGGAGTATCCCCTGAGCATGGCCTAGTGTGGCCCCAAACAAGCAAACCGAATAAGTAAATAAAATAAAAATAGTTTGTTGGTTTGGGTAGCTGATAGGGAAACCAAACTGCACTAACTAGTTTCCCCTTGTCAGCTTGAGTGATATCTGGGGTCAGAGTCCAAAGACTCTGAAGAAAGAAGCTTTAATATAATCACCAAGAAATGGATAGAGTGGGGAAGGCATTTACCTTATAAGTGGCAGACCCAGGTTCGATCCCTGGCATCCCTTTTGGTCCCTTAAGCCCTCCAGGAGTGGTTTCTTGATCATGGTCAAGTGTGACCACACACACACACACACACACACACACACACACACACACACACACACACACAAAATAGAAAGACAGTGTGGATAACTCCAGAAAATCAAACACACATATAGATTCTGTTACACTCTAACATTAAATCATGTAATGGGTTAATGATGCATCATTACAAGGAGAAGTTTCTTTAATAGAAGATGCTGAAGAAAAGCATAGAACCATAAGCCAAAGCATTAAAAGAGGACTTAGGACTTCCTGTCCTCACCAAAACATCCATATTAGGGAATTCATTAAAACTTTTTTCTAGTAGAGTTAGAGAGAGTCTAATGGGTCTTCAGTGCAGAGAGAAAGAGTTTAGAGAGAGTCAATTTGTCTTGCATGTGGTTTGATTTTCCTGAGCTCCACCAGGAGTAGTTCCCAGCCAGGAATAAGCCCTGAGTACTGCCAGGTGTGGCTCAAAAACAACAAAATAAGACTATTATTTTTTTCAGTAAAGCCCTTTCCAGGTTGCTTCGAATATACCTTGATTCATAGTTGCATTTTGCTTATTTCATGCACATGGTATCATGCTGTAAGTTCTCTTCATTCAAAATTGGATAGATAATTTTGACATAGACATTGCTATAGAGATATAGAATTGATTTTCCCTGCTGAAATGGAATCCATTTGGGTAAACATGTCATAATTTATTGATTGAGAAAGAAATAAAGCCTTTCTTTTTTCCTAATGTAGCATGATGAGAAATTATTGAAAAGAACAAAAGTTGAAGCTAGTGTATGTAGCCTGCAAGAAAGTCCATGGGATTTAATAGCTAGGAAGATGTGAGTGTTCAGCCTTATAAAAATACACTAGGTAGTTTTCCAATTGGTAATTTCATTCTATTTCATTTCTACCAGCAATATGCTTTTCAATATGTTTTTAAAAGAACAGAAATCCAACCAAATTAATTTAAACATGTAATTGACTTTATTAAATCATTTCTGAATTGGGTGGTATTTCTGCCTTGCAAGTAGGAAGATATTCAAGATAAATTGTGCCAAATAGAAATTTTCCACAAGCAGAACAAGGGAAAAGGGAGGGAAAAGGGACTTGTTTTGGGTTTAGGTCATCTACCTCTGGAGAAGAGAAAGGGTGATGACCCTGACACCAATTAGAAAATTCTACACAATCTAGATAAGACTGCATTTCTGGGGAAGGTTGAAACCTTTCCCAATTAGGTGACAAATCATCCTGGGGCTGTCATTTACTTTTTAGCATGTTGTTAAAAATCCTATTGCTGTAGGAATCTTGTGGGTCATCATCTCAACAACTCTTAGTTCAGCCATCCTTCATTTTTCCCCAGAGAGAGGGTGTGAAATAGCATTTTACTAATGCTGCTACTTGCATTAATCAAAATGTTGAGTGTTGTGTATGTAAATATTTTGGGGGATTACTATGTTGCTCACCCTAATCTGATTAGGTGATTGTGCCCTACCCTAGAGTGTGACCTGGCATTCTGCCCCCACCCTAGGGTAGGACCTGATTCTGCTTCCACCATTGGTTGGTATCTGATCCCACCATTGGGTGGGACCTGACTCTGGACTATAAGAGCAAGGGTCTGTGGAAGGCGAGGGCTTTTGCTGGCTGGAACTGAATCTGAGTCTTTGGACTTCAGTTTTGTCCATCTGAATAAAGCAAATATTTCCACGAGCCTGATTGTCTGCGAGCTGTTTACCCGCCGTTTCACCTCAGAACCGTGGGCTAGACAGGGTGGCAGACGCGTGCTCCGAGCTGGAAGAAAAGGGCCTCATTCTCCATCCCTCCATCAGTCAACCTCTTCAGGGGCTGACCTGCTACAGTTGAGATATTTATATTTTCTTTTTGAAAAGCTACTTTCTGTTTTCATTTTGTGTCTTCTGCTATTTCTGTTTTGAAATGGTTTTCTTAGTAAAATATGGATGCTGTTTGTATTTTCTCAACAAATATCTCATTTTTAGTTGGTCATGTTTGTTTACATATATTTTTTTAACCAACGTGTGGCGTGTCTTCAGAATTTTCCCCTTTTTGGGGGGATGGGAATAGGGATCCACATCCAGAAGTGCTCAGAAACAGTCCAGGGCTATGCTCAAGGGACCATAGACGCTGCTGGGGTTCCAACCACATGCCAGGCCAAGTACCTTAAACTTTACACTAGTGCTTCTCAATTATTTTCTGTTATGCCCCCCCCAGGAAGAAGAAAACATTTTTCGCGCCCCCCCATGTGACTGTAAATAGTATCTTTATTAAAAAAACTTTAACCTGCAAAACAAAAATACATAAAATAATTTGAGCTGATTTTTTAATCAAAGGTGATGTCTGTTGAGCACATTTTGCAATGCATAGCTTTTTGAAGCGGGGTTTGAAGCAGGACACAACTCTCAGATCCAGAGACATACAGAGACATAAACACGGGGCTTAGCTTGTTATGACAGTGTTTGCCGAGGTCAAACACGCCCCCCTTTATGGAGCCTCGAGTCCCCCCTGGGGGGCGAGCACCACTATTTGAGAAGCACTGCTTTACACCATCTCTTCCATCCCTGTCTGTACTTATGAGTGTTGGATCCCCTGTGGTGCTGTTTCCAAATCACCGGGCAGAGGGCAGATGGAACCCTGTAGAGCAATTGTTCTGGGGGACCCTGTAGATTCACCACTTCGGGATTCCCTTTGAAGCAAAAATCTCAGAAACAGTGCTCCAGAGATAGAGAAGGACCACACAAAGATGGGTGCCATCCCTCCCACCATCACTGTCACTCTCAGGCCATCCCTCCTCCCTCACAGAGAACTCTGGTGGGGGGAGAGGAGGGGGATAGAGGGGGGAGAGTGGGAGAGAGAGAAGAGAGAGAGAGGGAGAGAGAGGAGAGAGAGAGAGAGAAAGAGAGAGAGAGAGAGAGAGAGAGAGCTACTTTTATTTTTTATGACTCGCCGTGTTACTCCTGAAACAATCCTCATCCCCAATGTTTATGTTTACCTTCTCCCTGGTGGCTGTCCACCCCAGGGGTCCTGGGGTCCTGCCACTCTGCACATATCCCAGTTCCTCTTCTCTTATATAAGCATTCTGAGAATGGAATAAAGCGTCTCTGGTCATCAGCCTGGAACCCATTCTTTTCCAGTCATCAGCTGTGGGGGAAACATCCTTAGTCCTAGATGCATCGAGAGGAGGAAAGTTGACCCTTGCCAGCCAACAGGATTGGCACAAAGATGCCTTCTGTTGAAAAGAAGTTAGCAGCTTTAATACAATAGAATTTATCCATCTTTTCCTTTACCATTAGCTCTCTGTCTTCTCATAAAGTCCCTCGTGTCCTTAAAACACAAAGAAATTCTCTATTTCCTTGTCAAAGTTTTGAGTTTGATGTAGGCTTTGGGAATCACACCCGTGGGGCACGGGGCTTACTCGTAGGTGTTCATGCTCTGAGATCACTCCAGGTGCTGCTTAGGGGGCGCCATTTGTGACCCTGGGAATCAATTTGCCATGTACAAGGCAAATAAGAGCCTTAGCTGTATTATTTTGGTGTCACTATTTGTACCAATTTTTTAAAGGGATCATTTTCATTCAATCTATCTGAAATCTGATTTGCACAGGTTTGTGAAGTTAAAAAACATAGTTTCATTTTCCCCACATAAGCAATCATATTTCATCATTAGTTGTTAATAGTTCTTTCTCCTCATTGATGTCATGTAATGAGCTCTCATGACTAAGCAGGGATATTGTTGTCCCTCATCTGCACCTCTCTTTAGGTGGTCAAGTGATCTTACTACTCAGTATTTGGGATCAAGATATTTTCCCCCCAATAAATATTTCAGAATTGACTATTTAAGTTGCCAAAATACACTATTACCATTACGTTGGAATGGCATTGGGCCAAGAAATCATTTTGGCAGTTTTGATATCTGCAAAACTGAGCCTTCCGCACCAGTACATAATATAGCTATTGGATTGGATTCTTTAGCATTTAGTTTTTAATATTGTGCATAAAAATTTTTCTCAAGTAAATTACCCTTCCCTCCACTTGGAAATACAGACTCTCATTGGTTGCTTTTGAGGTATTAACATGCTTGCTCCAAGAGCCATGTCCTAAACAACACAAGGAACTTAGAACATTTGATTTTTCTCTCTCCCCTGCTACTTCAATCCCACCCTTCTTGTAAACCCCACATTCAAATTTTTATGCACATTATCATAGGACTTGGCCATTTGTTGGGATCTTTGCTTATGATTAATTTTTACACTGTAAACTGACCCTCTGAGGTCACTTCTTTGTCCTGAAAGATGGCCCTTTAGAAGCCCTCTAGGAAGGTATGTTAGTTACTCTGTGTGACTCAGATGGTGCCCAGAGAAGGACATCAGGGGTTTTTGTGACCCCAGATGGTATTGAGGTGGAGAGGCAAGAGTTATGAGGCTCTTCAGGCAGTCAGACCGGGCTGGATGGCAGAGACATATGTCAACTCCTGTGTCAATCCTGTTAGCCAGTGAGGGTCAACTTCTGTCTTCCCAGTTATTCAGGACCAAGTATGTTCCACCCCCCCCCCCCCAGCTGAAGACCAGGAAAGAATGGGTCCCAGACTGATGCTCAGAAACACTTTATTCCCTTCTAACAATGTTTATATAGGACAAGAGGAACTGGGATACGTACAAGGTGGCACGGTCCCAGACATCAAATATGGGCATCCAGGAATGGGGGGCACCAGGGAAAAGTAATCATCGGGGATTAGAAGAATTTAGACAGCATCACAATGGGTGATATTGATGGTTGATAGTTAATCCCTCTTCACCAGGGCTCTCTGGGAGAGAGAGGAGGGATGGCCTAGAGTCAAGCCTGACAGTGACACTGATCATGGGGAGATGGTTCCCCTCTTTCTGCTGTTTCTTTCAAGTCACTGAAGTGGTGTCTCTGAAGCTCTCACCTCAAGGATAACCCCTGAACAGTTGCTCTATGGGTTATCAATATAAATGTCATTCCATCTGCCAGACATTTTGGGAACAGTATCATTGGGGACTCCAATAGATGCCTATTTGTGAGCAGGCATAAAGGCAGACGTGTGACCCTCTCTGAGATCACTGGCATCAAGCACTTTGCCCAAGACCCATCTCTACAGGAACCTTGTTAGAAGAGGCCCCAGAACTAGAACCTAGATTTGCTATCCAAGGACTCCCAGTGCTTGATGAAACAGTGCAGCAAGGGAAAGTGCAGGGTGAAGGAGGCCGGCAAGGGAAAGGGAAAGGGGGTGTCTGCCAATGGTGGATGAGGAGGGTTCCACAGTTGGGTTCTGGTCAACCCATTGTTGGTGTTTTCCCACAACACTCCTCACTCTAAGGATAAGGAGGAATCAGTTTCCTTTCTCTCAACCTCCTCACAGGCACTAAACTTGAACCCCAATCTTATCAATAAGCTCTTGGGATGCTTAACCAAAACCTGTGGCCTGTCCAGGGTCACAAAAAATTAGATATACAATGCCTCATCCCCTGCCCCTCTGCTACCTTCCACCCATCCATGTGGGATCCTCCTAACAGATTAGAGTACAAGCCCGAAGATCAACTGGTCCCATCTATCTACCCATCAAAGAAAAAGGTCTGGTAACATCAGGCCTACTGACCTGTTGATCTAAGAGCAGTTAGACTTGACAGCCTCTTGGATATCCCACCTTAATGACAGTTGGACCTGGACACGCCCCTGACATCACAGGTATAAAAAGAAAAACTTGGACAGGTGGAAGGGGGCCAGGATAGAGATCAGAGCAGTACCTGCTGGTGTGCAGGAGGCCAGAGATAAAGCATCTGCAGATGCTGCCTGTGCACTCTCTTTCTCTCACTCTCTTGCTCTCTTTCCCCCCTCTCTTCTCTCTCCTTTCTCTCATCCTCTCTCTCTCTCCTTTCTTTCTCTCCTCCTCTCTTCCTTTCCTCCTCCCTCTCCCTCCTTCCTTCCTCCTTCTCCTCTCCTCCTTCCTCCTCCTCCTTCTCCTTTTCTCTCTCTCCTCTCTCTCTCTCTCTCTCTCTCTCTCTCTCTCTCTCTCTCTCTCTCAGAAACCCCTCAGGCAGTGGCAGACTTTAGATTACAGGCTGGAATAAAAAGGTATTTGATTTCTACCTTGCTCTCTCCTCTTCTCTCCCTCCCAGGCCAGAGCCTACACTAGCCCACACCAGCTCTAACCTAGGTTTTGTCCCCAGAACAGTGACAAGATAGATTTTATGTTGTTTTGAGTTTGAGTTTTTCTTTTCTTTCTTTCTTACAGCCAAAATGGGTGAAAGATAAAGAAGTTCATTTGCATAGACCCAGACTTCAGGTTGCCTTGGGAACTCTCAGCCCTGAACAAAGGGTCCACCCTGTTTTTATACACTTCACTGCAGAAATAATAATCAGGCAAGCAAGCATTCTTACACAGGCTAAAGTGCAGTTACAGCTGTTGGGGTTCTGAAGAGTTAAGTGTTTTGTGCCCATCTAACTATTCTGCTACAGTGGCTATGGTGGGGGTTTAAACAAAGAGGGACGCCATTTTGTAAAGGCCACTTGGCAGACATCTCTTAGGTTCTGAACAAGGAGGGACTCCATTTTGTAAGGACCACATGGTGTAAGCCACATGCTAGGCTTTCTCAAGCCTATTTCCATTAACACCGCTCAACCCTACCTGACCATACCAGGTAGCCTATCTGAGAAGGACAAGGGAGCAGGAGGAAGGTACTCCTAGCCAATAGCCAATCGTTTTAAAGATCATCAAAAAGCTAGAACCTTCCTATATCCCTTCCCTATATTGTCCTCTACATATCCTCGGGTGGGGTTCATCTCCTTCTAGAGATGACCATGACAGGTCAATTTGGGGGCTGTTGGTAGATGGATTAAAATTTTGTTCATCTTTACTCCAGTTGTGTGGTCTCATCTTCAACTCTAGTTCCTAATAGCTATGCTCTAGGGATGTTGCCTCTACTTCGGCCAACCTTTTCTATATTCTTATGACTGTAAATCTTCACCTTGTTTTTCTCTTCGATGCTTATAAATCCTTGTCCGCTGTTTTTCACTTCCCAGCTTCCCTCAGTTTCCCTCCCAATTTGGTTTGGGGATGAGGCACACACCTGGCAATGCTCGGTGCTCAGAGAGCACTAGCCTAGCAGAGCAAAATAGACCAAATGAGGTGTCAGGGATGCTGATCTGCTGTAGTGCTCTGTGGATGGTATTTGATTAAAAGCAGGAAGCAAAGCTGGGGGTGGGGGGCAGGGGAGAACCCCGGACTGAGGTTGGCTTGTCCTCCCCTGCCTGACTGGTTTCTCCACCTTTGCTCTGCATAATGCTGTGTACACAAATATCTCCTCCTAGGCTCACCCACGCTGATCAAATGTCCCCACACTGAACACCTGCAGGGTCCCCCTTTCCCTGTGGGATCTGCACCCCAAGGCACATAGGTCCACCAGCGGCACAGGCAGGAACCCATACAGGAACTGAAACTAACAACTCACGGGCTCCTCTAACCCCTTTCCTCTCCCCCAGCCTGAGGTGCTGTAGCCCAAATATTTGCATTTCTCATAAACTTCCAGGTGGAACTGACACAACCCCTGACTACGTGTTTGCAGCCAGAACCTGCTTACTCTCCTGCAAAGGGACATCTGGCATTCTTCAGTGCCCATAACTTGAGCCTGTGCCCAGACCCATCTGCCAGGGATGCCCTGAGCCAAGTCTGACTCTGGGGTCAGAGTTTGGCATCATCCAAGGCAGCATAAAGTTGAAGGTTTGTGGGGCCCCAGACACCCCTCCCGCAATCAAACCCAGGCCTCATGTACTGCATGAGTTCCACCACTGACTACTGAACAGCCCAGCCTCTATGCAACTAAAAGGGGGCACACCTCATGGGGGTTCTGGTTGGGGGTATCTCCCTGAGTGCTGGGGGTGTGGGGGAGGGGTAGTGGAAATTAGAGTCAGGAAATCAGACCCGGGGCTCCCTTCATACCCTTAAGCTATCTCCCCAATCCTTTCAAGGGAAAGAAAGCCTCGTTGGACTTTGAGTCAGAACTGGACCATCTCTAGCTCAAACAGGTGTAGAAGATGCTTTCATTAAAAATGCAGCTGTATGGAGTCAGCCGGAGTGAGAGCACAACGGGGAGGGTGTTTGCCTTGCACATGACCAACCCAGGTTTGATCCCCAGCATCCCATATGGTTCCCTGAGCCTGCCAAGAGTGATTTCTGAGCAGAGCAAGGAGTAACGCCTGAGCACTGCTGGGTGTGGCCCAAAAACCAACCCAAGAAATGCAGATGTCTTGGCCCACCCCTTGGGGTAGGGGCCTGTGCTCACTCCCTTCAATGCACAAATAATCTATAAGGAGTCCCAGACATGGCAACATGCCTCATGACAGAGAGCAGTGCTGCCAAAGAGACTGAGCAAGAAGCCAGGTATCTTGGGGTGCCTCTGCATGCTTCCCACTGAACCGCCTCTTCTCTCCTCTCTCCTCTCTCTGCTGCACTTTACCCTCCTCTCTCCTGTGCTTGCCTCATGGCCCTTCCAACACCCCTTTTCTAATGACCCTGGCTGAGCCTTGGCTAGTCCAGTAGATGCTGAAACTAGAATCCCCCAAGGAACAATTAAACTTGCAAAAGAGAGGGGGAAAGGGCAGAGAAGGGAGGAAGCTCCAGAAAGGTGGGAGGGGGCTCCCCACAAAGTCTAAGAAGCTGTGGGTGGGGTCTCCCCTGGGACTGACTGCAGGGGCTACTAGAGGATACAGACCCCCAGACCCCCAAAACACAAACCCTCGGTGTCCCCAAAGACTCCACTTTGCCTCTTTGTAGCTCCTGCTCAACCAGCTTATCGCTGTGCCCCTGCTGCCTCTCACACAGAGTTCCAGGACCATCCAGTGCAGTGGGGGAAGAAGAGGGTTGAGGAGTGGCACCAAGGTGGAGCACCCCGCTCCCACCCCTGCCTGCTGCAAGCGGCATTAGGACCCTGCAGTGCCAAAGTGGGAGGAACAGCTGGGACAGCTGCCCTGGGTACATAGGATCCAGCTGGGAAAGGGGAAAATAAAAAAAGGGTAGTTGAACGGGTGCAGGCTGACACCTGGGATCCTGCTGGAAGAGGGGAGCAGCCCAGCTGGGCTCCTGGCAAGGGGTCTGCTGCTCCAGTCAGAAGTGTCACCCTCCCTTCCACCCCATGTCACCTAGAGAGAAACTGGACCCGCTTCCTGACACCTTCATCCTGCAGCCACCAGTCTTCCACCCGGTGAGCACAGAGATGAGGGACCTTCTGAAGTTGGGGTGCCTCCCTTCTAGTGGTGTGAAGAGGCCCTTGGCCCACAGCACACAACCTCTGCAGTCTCTCCCAGGAGACTGTGGGAGAGGCTAAAGTCAGCTCTGCACCCCTGGGGTATAGGTGGCTTTGGGGCACAGGATGCATTTGAACAGCAGCAACGTCTACCCCCTACACTCCTGCACTTGTGGCTTGGGTTGTAACCAGGACCCTCCAGGTTACCTTACCCAGAAATACCTGGAGTCTCATGTCCACACTAGGAGGAACCCAGACTGGACTGTCCAGCTCAAAGTTGATGGGACGTGGCATCTCTCTGTCTTCCTCCTCCTGCTCAGTCCCCGCCCATATCCTTACTCCTGATTGTTTTTATTTACTTTTTCTAAACTTTATTGATTGATTGGTTGTTGGGCTACACCCAGCGGTGCTCAGGGGCTATTTCTGGCTCTGCACTCAGAAATCACCCCTGGCAGGCTGGGGGTGGGGGAACCATATGGGTGCCGGGAATCAAACCATGTTCCCTCCGGGGTCAGCAGCATGTAAGGCAAGCCCTCTACTTCTGTGCTATCTCTCTGGCCCCCCTGATTTTTTTTTTTTAAACCTGGAAGTACCTTCCAAAAGATTGGAGTTGAATTTGCTCAGTCCCTGGAAAGCTTTGGAGTAGGTCTGGGGGTGCTAAGGATAGAGGAACCCCCATTCCCAGTCAGGTCTTGCCCCTTCCCAAGTACTTGCAAGATGAACTGAAGCGGCCCTCAGGTCACCCCCATTCCTTGTTTTAGTGACTGTCAGTTCCCATCTACCTTGAACTACCTTGTAGGTAATCCAACTTTCAGAAGTTGCTAGAATGCCCTGTGAAGGCCATTTTGAAGTTTTGCTCTGTTCTTTCTGCCTACATCTCAGCACAGTCCAACTCTGTGCAGCACTGAACCCAAAGAGGAAAGCCAATATGTCATCTTCATGGGGACCAGGCTCCCAGCGCCACCCACCAGGTCACCCCTCTCCCAAGCCAGCAGGCTACCAGCCCATTCAGAATGAAAATACTTGCAGCTGGGGGTGGTGGTGGGTGCTTTCAGGCACCAGGTCAGGGATATCTGGGAAGGGACCCCAGATGTGAATAATTTATTTTACTTTATTTTTGTTTTTTTGTTTTTTGTTTTTTCAGGCCACACTTGTTTGATGCTCAGGGGTTACTCCTGGCTAAGTGCTCAGAAATTGCCCCTCACTTGGGGGGACCATATGGGATGTGGGGGGATCGAACTATGGTCCTTTCTTGGCTAGTGTTTGCAAAGCAGACACCTTACCTTTAGCGCCACCTCGCCGGCCCCTGGTTTTTTTTTTTTTTTTTTTTGTCACACCTGGCAGTGCTAAGGGGTTACTCCAGGCTCTAAGCTTAGAAACCGCTCCTGGCAGGCCTGGGGAACCATCTGGGATGTCAGGATTTGAACCACTGTCTTTCTGTCTGCAAGGCAAATGCCCTACCTCCATGCTATCTCTCCAGCCCCTAGATGTGAAGAATTTTGAACATGCATTTCCAGGAAGACAAAAATTAAAAAAAATAATCAGCAGGAACAGAACACTGAAAAGGAGATGTGGACATATTAACCGTGCCTTATGTTTAGGGGTGCCAAGCAACTTCTTGGGGGAAGGTAAAATTCCAGGCAGCCAGGAAACCCTCAGATGCTTGTCCAGGACCCATTTTAGCAGCCACTTTCCTGTCTCAATTGGTCTCTTCCTTTCCCTCCTGGACCTAGGATAAGTCCTGCAAAGTCTCTTCTGGGAGTTGGTGGCCAAGGGGTGAGCCCATACCTGGGGACATAGATTCTAGGAGCCAGAGAGAGAGACTTGGCTTGTTAGTGTCCAGTTGGGCCAATGCAGCTGCGACCGCTGGTGACATCATGAAGGGGACAGGCACAGGAGAACTTTCAGTCATTCTGCCCCCTTAGGAAACTAGTAGGGGTTGTTTACCCTCCCCACGCCCTGACTTCTGTCTGCCCTTCTCCCCTGGTCCAGGTGGTTCCTTATGTCACCACCATTTTTGGTGGCCTGCGGGCTGGCAAAATGGTCATGCTACAGGGTGTAGTTCCCCGACGTGCCCACAGGTCAGTAGGGATTTGAGGGGGGGGGGACACTGGAGTCGATGAGCTGGGAGATCCTCTCTGCCTTGAGCCTCTGGGGTAGAGGGTTTCTCTGGAAGGCGGCATCATTTTTGTTTTGGTTTGTTTGGGGGCCACATTCAGCAATGCTTAGAGATTACTCCTGGCTCTGTGCTCAGGAATTACTCCTGGCAATGCTCAGGGGATCATATGGGATGCCAGGGATCAAACCCAGGGTCAGCCACATGCAAGGCAAATGCCCTCTCTGCTGTGCCATAGCTCCAGGAGGTGTCTTGAAGAGCTTGTCTGCCTCCAGGTTCCACGTGGACTTCCAGTGCGGCTGCAGCCTGGAGCCGCGCCCCGACATTGCTGTTCACTTCAACCCTCGCTTTCACACCACCCAGCCCCACGTCATCTGCAACTCATTGTACGGTGGCTGCTGGCAGAAGGAGATCCGCTGGCCACACCTGGCTGTGAAGCGAGGGGACAGCTTCCTCCTCCTCTTTCTCTTTGGAAACGAGGGTGTAAAGGTGAGGTGGAGAGATGTACAATGGAGGTCTCGGAATTGGGTCCTTCAATCCTTCTGCCCTTGGAAATTCCCCATGTCACAAGATTGGATGGGATTTTCTTGGGAGGATCTACTGGCACCCCAAGAAGCTTCCAGGCTGGAGTCAAAGAGGCCTTAGGCCCAGTGGCCGGGCATAGGTGGACTGAGTAAGTTCTCTGGTACCCATCTATGTTGTCTCCCATGCTTGTGAATTCTCACTGCCATGCCTGAGGCAGGCACTGCCTGACAGTGAGGTACAAATTTCAACCAAAACAAAAAGTAAGGTTCTTCTCCCTTCTCCAGAAATGAGGGGTTGGAAGAGTAGAAACTGGGGTTCAGACAGCCTCAGAGCCTCCGTTTCTCCTCCTCAGTTGGGGCAGAGGTTTTGTGCCTAAGGGAAATGCTGAGGAGGGCCTGAAAAGAGCCTGGTGCACCCAAGGGACTGTGGAAGGTCCTGCAGAAGCCTAGGCCTGAGCCTTTCATGGAGAAGGTTCTAGAAGTAGCACTGTCTGGAGAGCAAAAGTAGGATCACATGGGCCAGTATAAGATGACACCAAGCTATTAACTCCCCCAAAAGTTGTTCTCCCATCTTTCTCTTCCTTGTAAATCTCTTTTAATTTGTAAATCTTCACTCTCCTGGTGATGGGAATTGGTTTAATAATGAGAGAACAGTTCTGACCTTGAGGGTCAGAGAGACTGGGAGGCGCAGACTGGCTCCTAACTAGCTTGGTTTCTTATTTCTTCACTGCTACCCTGTTGCTTCAGACCCATTCTCCTGGGGTTGGAAATATGCATGTGGGGTAATCTCACAATTCCTAAGTTTTATTTTACAGGCCAGAATTACTACTGAGCTGGCCTATGTCCCACCTCAGGTGAGCGTGAATGGCCGCCACTTCCTGCACTACAGTTATCGCCTGCCACTCTCCAGGGTGGACACCCTGGGCATCTTCGGGGACATCTTGGTCAAGGCTGTCGGATTCCTGAATATCAATGTTAGTCCCTTTGGGACCTGGGCTTGACACCCGTAAGACCTGGACAGGCCCGAGATCCTTACCTCAACCACAGGCCCAGGCACAACAATTCGAACTACCTTAGAGGGGACCTCTAAAGTGTTGGGTATTAGTGAGTGAGGGAAGACAAGGGGACACAGGAAGGGGGTCCTGGGGCCTGGGGTAGGGAGTCCATCATGGGTAAGTGGAGAGTGAGTGACTTGAACTGGCAGCTGCTGGATCTGGGAATTTATTTAAACACAGACTTCTGTGGTCACCACCAGAGACTCTAGTTCAGTGGCTATGGGAAGAGAAGGGGCCCTAGAAGCTACATATTCAACTGTCCCACGCAGACAGGCCACTTCCTGACTCTCTTGGTTGGGAGTGGCCTGAGGCCTATCCTCTTTCCCCACAGCCATTTGTGGAGGGCGGCAGCGAGTATCCAGTTGGACACGTGAGTCTTTGTTGACCCTGGAGCCTCCCCCAAAACTAACTGAGCCACAGTTCCCCACTGTCAACATGATCTGTTCCTCATGGGGTTGGGGCCTGCACCCCCTTCCCTCAGCATCTACTACAGGCTATAGGCTTCACTTCCTACACAGCCCAAAACAGCTTCTCCTTCTCCTGGGGGGCCAACAGGAAGAGGTGCAGGGTGTGTGAGGACGACCCCAAGATTACCTTCTAAAAAACTCTTCTTCATCGGAGTGTTAGTTCCTGAGACAGCCACTTTCTGCCCCCCAGTAGCTGAGGTAGTCTCTGGGATACAAGAGGAGCTGAGCCCTCACCTCACAGAGAGCCAGTGACAGACCCTCTGCCCCCACACTCAGGGGGGCCCCACCTGCCTTATCTCTAAGAGAGACCAACCCCCAGTCTCCCAGTCTTTAATCCTCATGAGGTTTCTGTCTCTCCCTGACAGCCTTTCCTGCTGGAGAGCGTTCGGCTGGTGAGTGTCCCTCACCCTGATCCCAGGTACCTTCCAGTGGTGGAGATTAAGGATCCCCTCAGCATCAGGTGGACCCCCCCAGAGACAACTGCAGAGATGTTAGGGTTGGGGGGCAGCCCTTTGGCCTGAGGCTCTTGTTTCACTGAACATTGTCTTCATGGATGCCACACCTTGATGTTCTATGTGCCAGGTTCCTGTGCCTCGGAGCAGAGATAAACCATGCCCAGTCTCTAGCTGCTCACAGGCTGGGGGCTAAACCAACCACCCATGTCCATTTAGGGGGCAGAGGTGGTGATACATGTGGAATTCACTGAATGGTATAGGGCGCTATCCAGCCTTGACAGGGGGCATGGAATCTAGAGATGGGTCTGGAATAGGTGCAGACAGAGTCTCAGGAGCAGAGTCAGGTCCCTCCGGCCTGCTCTGGGACTCCTGCTCCCATCCTAGGAACCCAAGAAAATGGCATTGGGAATAGTGGTTCCCCAAAACCACCGTGAGTGGTCTTCTCAGTCGACTCTCTTTTCTTTTAGAAAGTTCCCTGCTCTCGTGCCCTGCCTCGGGGTCTCCTGCCAGGGCAAGTCATCATAGTCCGGGGACTGGTTCTACAAGAGCCCAAGGAGTAAGTATCTAAACAAGGAGAAAGAGGTGAGGAGGGAAGGTTCCCTCGTGCTAGGCATGAGCCCAGAAACTTCCTGTCTAACCCCAACTCTCCTGGCGGAAGTCATTGTCTCTGGTTTCAGAGCCTGGACACAGTCAGATCTGGTGGGGCCTGGGCTCAAGCTGCCCATACAGTCCCTGCAGTCCCATCAAGTCCTCAAAGGACTGTCCCTGGTGGGGTGTCAGAAAGGACATTTGTCCTATGCAGGCTCAGACCCAGAGGAGGATGTGGCCTCTCAAATGGTCCCATACTTGCTTGCACAGAAGTGGGCACAGGATTGGAAGCTCCTGTTAACTTCCAGGGAGATAGATAAGTGGTGTTGCCCCAAGCCTCCCACAGGGGGCGCTCCTGATCCATTATCCTCCAAGTCACTTCCTTCCACACTGTCTTTTATCTTTCTTTTCCTAAATTCATTTTACAACTTGTCTTCCTTCCATTCCTTCTTTCTGGAAAGGCACTGGCTGACATGACTTCTCTGAGCCCCTCTGGCCTGTGTCTGACTTCTACTGAGAATGCTTGAGACTTACGCAAATTTAAGGCAGTTCTTTTGCCTTTCTCTGCTTTTCTCTGCTTTTTTTCCCTTTTCTTTTCTCTTTTCTTTTCTTTTCTTTTTTGTGTGTGAAGGGGTCACACCTGGAGGTACTCAGGGGTTACTCCTGGCTCTATGCTCAGAAATTGCTCCTGGCAAGCTCAGGGGACCATATATGGGATGCTGGGATTCAAACCACTGTCTTTCTGCATGCAAGGCAAATGCCCTACCTCCATGCTATCTCTCTGGCCTCTTCCTCTGCTTTTCTGTTTCTTTGTCTGTAAACAGAGGTAACAACCGTGTCAGCTGCTGGGGTGGTGGAAATGTTGAGACTGTGCTGAGCACAGAAAAAAAAAAAAAAGCCCCCAAACCATGGCTGTGTCTCAGTTCAGGCATGTGATGTTAAAAGATCACTTAATTGGGGAGTTTCCAACCCTGGAAAAAGCAATTGCCTAGAAGAGAAACAGGAAACCCTCAGACCTGGACCTAGACTCATCGGCTGCTTAAAGCCCCAGAGCTGACCTTTTTGACTTTCCTTTTTTGGCCTGTTGGTACTCGTCAGATGGGCCACGAATTCCCCAACACTGGAATCGCATGAGAAGTATTGAGAAGCAAGCACAGATTTTATGCCAGAAACATTCTAGAATTCTTGCATAATTTCCTTAAAATATTTATTATTATTATTTTTACTTAAATTCTTTAATTACATCGCCATAAGATACACAATTACATGGTTGAGGCGTGATTGAGTTTCAGTCATACAATGTCCAACATCCATCTCTTCAACAGTGTACATTTTCTTTTTTTTTAATATAATTTTTATTTTGATCATAGTGGCTTACATATTGTTGACAATAATATTTTAGGTACATATTTACATAAAATCAGGGGGGAATTCCCATCACCAAATTGTCCTCCCGACACCTCCGTTTTTGTCCTACCTCCCATATCCTCTTCCCTCACCCCCAGGGCTGCTAGAATATGTGGTCCCCTCTGTATCTAGCCTACTACTTAGTAGTCTTGCACCTGTTTGGTCTTGGTGCCTCCCTTATTTCCCCCTCTAACAGTGTACATTTTCTACCACCAATGTCCCCAGTTTCTATCCTGCCCTCCACATACCCCTCTCTTTCTCCGTCACTCTCTCTGTCTCTCTGTGTGTCTCTCTCTTTCTCTCTTCTCCTTTTTTCCTTTTAGACAGTGTGATTTGCAATATTGTCATAAAAGGAAAATCATTCATATCACTTTCCCTCCTTTCAGCATCCAGTACATGACCCTCTTTATTTTTTTCTGCACCCTAGGAGATAGGTTTGTGATCCCTGGCACTATCTTGTTAGCAATTGTATACTCTTTACAATACTTTTATCCCCTTTGGCAAAACTCTCACAACCAGTCTGCATTTTGTTTTGGGGCCACACCAGGCAGTGCTCAGAAATCACTCATCGCTCAGCACTCAGAAATTGCTCCTAGCAGGCTTGGGGGATCATAGAGGATGCTGGGAATCGAACCTGGGTCGACTGCGTGCACAACAAACGCCCTTCCTGTCCTAACCTCCAGATACCTACTCTGCCCTTTTTTTTGCGGAGGCAAAGCTGAGGCTGCAGCTGAGCCCACCATGGTTCTCCAGCCAGCAGGGGGCTATATGGTGGGCTCCAGCGCACAATATGGAGAACTCCATCCTGTGTGTACATCAGCCCTGCAGCCTCAGTGTTTAGCGGAAAGCCCCAAGCCTATTAAAGATCCTGAAGGCCTATTTCTGGAGGCTCTTGCAGCCATGGACCCCTCCTGTCCCCATCTTTCAGCTTCACTCTGAGCCTACTGGATGAAGCCGCCCGTGTTCCCCTGGCACTCCGAGCCTCCTTCGCAGACAAAACTCTGGCCTGGATCTCACCCTGGGGCAGCAAGACGCTCATCTCAGCCCCTTTCCTCTTCTACCCTCAGCGGTTCTTTGAGGTGGGTAGGGGACAAGTAGCTGGGCACAGAGTTCTATTCCCACCCACATCACTTGGGGATGCAGAACCCAAGCCCTCCAGGGCAACTCAAGAACTCATGGCCAACACGCCTGCTCAGTCCCTGCATGCTGCTACGGGGAATTCCTTGCCCAGGATCCAGCCTTAATCCACCAGAGCAAACTTAGACATCTACTTTATTCTAAAGCCCCCTCCCTCCTAACTTCTTGATGCAGCTGGGGCCAGACCGGTCCTTCCTCCTTCCAGCGAATAAACCCCATTTATAGAGGAGATTCCCTCTCACCCCCCTGAGTAGGGTGGTATGAGCTAGTGACTTCCTGGGCCCCAATCCTGTTCTTTTGAAGGGATCCTGTAGCCAATTTTTGTGTCCTCTGGAGAGGGGAATCCCTGGTGGGTGGGAGGTAAACACCTGGCAGGCCTGGGAGACCCAGGAAGGTACATTCCCTCATGCCCTGCCCTTTCTCAGGTGCTGCTTCAGTGCCAGGAAGGTGGGCTGATGCTGGCTCTCAACGGACAGGGCCTGGGTGCCACCAGCCTGGATCCACAGGTCCTGGAACAGCTGAGGGTGTTTCGCATCAGTGGCAGTGTCCACCTCTACTGCGTCCACTGTTGAGGAAGCAGTCAGGGCCTAGGAGAGAAGAGGAGGAGGCCTAAGCACCGTCATGCCCTCGCAAGACTGTCTCCATGCCACAGTATTCTCCTACTGCCTCACTCCTGGGGCCCTGAGTTCATGTCTGCAGGGACTTTGTCTCCCGGCCCTCAGTAGAGGGGGAACCAAAACTGAAGAGTCCCATTGCTCTGATCTTCCCTCCACAAGGAGTCTAGGCTTGAGCCCATCATCCTTTTGCTGACTAAAACTACAACAGCTTAGAGCCCGAAGGCAGCTGCTTTTGGTTTTGCTAACAGTTCTAGAGAGAATGGTCCAGGTCAGAAGGGCAGAATCCAGAACCTTCTGGATTGTTCTAGCCTTCATCTCACCCTGTCCAGGCATCAACTTCATCCCGTGGAAGAAATTTGTTGTCTCTGTAGGCAGGTTATTCACAGAGAAAGTGGAGAAACTGTGAATGGGGCACTTGTGATTTCCTAAGTCCCAAGCGCAAGTGTGCGCGTGCACACACACATGAGTCTACATTTCCACGTACACTCAATGTACATGGGGTGTACAGAATCGTGCAGTCTCTCTGCATGGAAAACTGGAAATATCTCTGGCCAGCCAACCCATGCCTGGTCGCAGTTCTATTACTGTGAAGATAGGGAGAATAGATTTGATGCAATGGCATTTCATGGACAGTAGATGCTGATATTCTCATGGAGAAAGAGAAAACCAGGCACAGAGAAGACCAAGTAAAAGGGGGAAAGGAAGAACACCAAAGGAAATGGAGTGGTTAAAGAATAAATTAATTATGAATTATGAATTATGATGCTGGGAAGAGCACAAAGGGTACAGTATTTGCCTAGCATCTGAGGCTCTGTGTTAGATCCTGTGCATTGTATGGCTTCCATACAGTGTAACCATGGTGTACCCCAAGTAGTGGTTCTGAGCATCACTGGGGAACATACTCTAAAAATATAATTACTAACTACATATATTATTTATTCTAAAAGGTGAGACATAATAAATACTATATGTAATAGGATATATTGTATATTCTTTAATATTATGGGGTAGACATACCAATAAGGATCTCTTCTGGCACTAAATTAGAGGAAACCATAAAACTGATGTAGGCAGAGAGATAATAAAAATATTTAAAAAATTGCCTGCCCCTAAAGTAGTCAAAGGCATAAAGACCACATCTCTTGGAGAAGCAAATCCAGAGTTCTTTAGCCAATGGAAAAAAATGAACCAACACACAGATGCAGAAACAGGCACCACCCAGAGAAGGGTGCACCACTGATAGGGAGAAATTTTAAGAGTATCTAAAGGTCATTATGAGAATATGAAAGGACCATCCATAACCCAAGACTTTCCCTTTGGCAAAACCCAGATTAATTTTTCTGTGTTCTGAGAACTCCAGGCCAAGGCAATTTGGAAGAAGCCGACTACAAAGTTGGTTTGGAGAAGGCAACTATGTAGAGGCACCGGAGGTGTCTTCTTCATCCTAGAGACTGGCCCACATCTCCACCTGAGATATGTAGGCACATTCAGCCTTTCCCCCTCTGGAACAGCCTGTGTTCTCACTTTCTCTCCCAACACATTTCTCTAAGTAAATTTCTTTCAATAGAACGATTCTTAACTATTTTGTTTTAGATGGGGGCAAAATGGGACCAACAATGAGTTATTGGGAAAGAATGGAACCAAGATGAGATTGAAAGAACTCCTGTCACATAAAATAAATCTCCAGAGTTAAGATCACCACACACACCATATCTCCAATGCCAGGCAGACAGGTCTGAAGAAGCAAGGTAGCGGTGCCAGATTAATAAATCAAGACAGGAAAGAATCATGAAGTCTGTGGCTTTTCGCCTTGTGATCTCTCTGCCTGAGAGAGACCAGAACTGCCTCTTCCTTTATTAAACCAATATCCATTCACCAGGAGAGGGGAGGTCAAGTAATCCAGGTGGGATTTTACATATCAAAAGGAGAGATTTTAAGGTAAGAGGAACATAAGGGAATGCCTTTGTTTTGGGTTAATATCTAGGTGTCATAACTAGTCCTAAAGCAATAAGACACATTATGGTTGGACCCACTCTGTGGATACAGGTAACTGAGGTCTGATATGACTGACACCAGCCTGGGCTCTGAGAAAGCTCGACCTCTCTCCTCTGGAGAGAAGCTCCAGCAGAAACAAAAGATTGTGATAAGGACATGAAGATGAACCACCACAAGTTTCTAAGTGTTTGCCTTTACACCACTTCAGTAAAGGACTCTTATGTGTCAGCTATGAAGACATCCAAGAAGTAAGCAAGTTTAGCTAGAGAACTGAGAGTCTGAGGGGAGGGACAGAAGAAGATCTGAGAACTCTTAATGCAAATTATTGGAATACCAGCACCCATAGGGAACACTCTGCGGGCAGGAGTCCTGTATTCAGTCTTTTATCTGTCACCTCTCCTGGAGGAAGACCCTTTGGAGATTTTTTTTTTACCTTCTCTTCCTCTTTCCTCACACATTCCTTTATGAAATGTAAAAACCTACTTAAGCTTAGTTAACATTACATGGGAGGAGCCGGAGTGGTGGCATAAGCGGTAAGGCAGCTGCCTTGTGCGTGCTAGCCTAGGACGGACTGCAGTTCAATCCCCCTCTGTCCCATATGGTTCCCCAAGCCAGGAGCGATTTCTGAGCACATAGCCAGGAGTAACCCCTGAGCATCACCCGGTGTGGCTGGAAAAAAATTAGATAGAAATTTGTTATCTATCCTTCCCATGTTGATTGTTCCTCAACAATAAATGTCCTACATGGAGTACAGTCAGGGTGTTCAGTCAGTGAGGCTATGAGATCTTTGGCCCCGTGTTTTTCTTTTTCTTTTTTTTTTTGTTTTGTTTTGTTTGGTTTTTGGGCCACACCCATTTGACGCTCAGGGGTTACTCCTGGCTATGCGCTCAGAAGTCGCTCCTGGCTTGGGGGACCATATGGGACGCCGGGGGATCGAACCGCGGTCCGTCCTAGGCTAGCGCAGGCAAGGCAGGCACCTTACCTCTAGCGCCACCGCCCGGCCCCGTGTTTTTCTTTTTTTTAAAATATTTTTATCTTTAATTATGAGAACAAAGATGCAAAGAAAGAGGACAAGGTAAAGTTACAGTGGAAGGACAATCACCCATAAACAGAATTCTCAGAAATCCCCTTGCTGATATCTGAACTTTGAACTTTCAACCAAAGAACATTAAGAAAAATAAAACAGAACACATGTACAATTACTTTGTCCCTCAAGTCCCCAGATTGTAATCATAATATTTCTTAGCAGCACACAAAGCAATTTAAAGCCATAAAACTTATGTAACTCCTTCAACATTGAAGGCAAAGTACTTTTTTACATTTTCATGCACATGCATATTAGTTTAAGTTAACCTCAAAAGTTTAAGTGGGTTGTTTTTCTTAAGGATTAGAGTTAAAGGAGCACAGTAAAAACGGTGTTAGAGTGGCAATTATTGTTTGAATAAACCCACCAAAATATGAGGGACATGGAAAGGAAAAGCATTGGCCTAAATACAAGGAGACCCTACCCCTGAAGTTTTCTGGCATAAGACCAACTCTAGGCTCCAGGCAAACTAGTTTGTCCAATCCAAGTCATTGGCTGTAGTGCCATTACACTTTTATTTTTCACACAATCTCTGTTGTTAGTTTCTGTATTTCATGTTTCTGTATTAAAGATCCTGGAATCTACATATCCTACATTGCAGTCAGGATGGTGCAGAGCGTCCTCTCGTTTCACCTCCCAATTAAAGGACAATGCAGAGAGCCCTGTCCTGTAAGCAGGTCATTGTTGTTGTCAAGTCTTCTTAGTGTTAAGGGAAGTCTCTTTTGAGCAGGTGGATGTCAGAGCAGTGGTAGGGTCTTCCCTGGTAGAGGATTGCTCCCAGGTGTTGTTATAAAAAACCTTGGATGTTTCGTAGATAGCTTCCCTGGTTCAGGGGTAAATGGAGGATGCCCATTCTTCTGAGATTGGCTCCGTGTTTTTATCTCAAGTCTATCTTGTTTTCTTAATCCTCGCAGCACCCCTGGTTCAGATCCATTCACCTGGGGCTGGACTCCAGCACTTATGTCCCTTGAAAACCCAATATGGGGGATGTTTGGTAGAAAACCTACGAAATAAACTTTGTAAAAGCAAGTGGGATGCCTTCCTAGTCTTTAGGGTGGCTCATATCTCCACTTGAGGTGTGGACTCTCAGTTATTTCTCTTTTGGAGAAGTCCATGTTCTCTCTTGAACATAAATCTCTCTCCTTTCATGTAATTTCTAAGTCAAATAGTTTTACTTCATTATTCATCTCCTCCTAAAATTCTTTTCTGTGAGACAAGACTTCAGATCTGGGGATTCTGGGTAAGAAATTTGGACTGACTTTTCTTTCCTGCAAAGAACAATTCCTCACTCCATTCTGGGTTCCATGGGTCCCTGAGAAACCAGGTGCCAGAGATTATTTTCCATGCTGAGCAGAACAAATGGAACCACCGTGCAGTTTAACGGCTGTTTCGAGGGGCTAGTGTCACATGGAGCTGGTGAGGCATGATGTCTGTAATGTGCAAGTGATCAGTCTTCTCACTGAAGACTTTGACAGTCCTAGATTTCCCCTGGTGACTCAGGTGGGTGGAGAGTACATTACCGGCTCAAGGCTGTCGGCTTACTTCTCCCCACTTAAAGAAATCACCTGTAGCAGCAATATTCTCTTGAATATTTTTTATGTGTGGAAAGACAACATTCCTGGAAGGCCTGTGCTGAGGTTAGCACTGATTTTTTTTCCCTGAAAAAAAAAAAAAAAAAAAGCCTTTCCTCACTCTAGTCTCAAGAACAACTCCTCAGGAACATAGGCGGTGGTGACCAGTTCCCATGCTGTACTGTGTAGATCAGTTTGACAGCTGCCTCTTAGGGCAGTTGGAATGCTGGTGTATATGCTGCATAGGTACTCAGAGATGATTTTACTAGACATAAGACATACTAGGCATTCCCCAGGTGGGCTGAGGTGGTTGGGAAGAGAGATGGATAAACTGTTTACCCAAGACTGCCTCCCTCACTCTCCATTTGACCCATCACCTGCAACACAATTCATCAGATATCTAGGATTTATGTTACCACAGAATTTATGCACCACTCAGGAAATTCTTGTTCTAGTGGGAATTACCTTTACAACATAACAAAGCAATAAATCTTTGGAGAGAAATGATATAATCTTCCAAGGACTCATTCTGTCACTAGCTCAGAATCCAAGACCAGACTTCCTCTAGAGACAAACAAGATAAAAGGTTTTGATAAAACTCAGAGACTAAAAATATCACTTGAGTTCAAAGTTTTTTTCCTTGACAACAGCCTAGCACTGACTTTTTTAGTTTTTGTTTGTTTGTTTTGTTTTCTGGGTCTATGCCTAGTGAGGACCAGTGGGTTTAGGGGAGCACATGGGATGCTAGAGATCAAACCTAGATTGGCCCTGGAACAAGGCAAGTGCCTACTGTACTATCATCTGGCCTTGTGCAATGACTTTTATTTGCATGGGGAACTAAACCTAAGGCAGCTTGGAAAACATTCCTCTATAATGAATTTTCCAAATCTATACTGAGTTCCCTGTCTTTGCAGATGCCTGATCCCCTACATAATCTAACTTTCCTTTACTCTGTGACTCTCACCTCTCTCTCCAAGGAATTCCAGGTTCTTTTTCTGATGATCCTTCCTTCATAGAACGTTTCTACTTCCCTACTCATCTTTTCCTGTAAATCTCTCCTGTGCTGAAACTCAAGACCACAAGTGGAGGTTGGAACTTAACCCTCTCTTTTTTCTGCTAAGAGTTTAACCTCACCTTAACCTGTGGACCAAGCTCCCTGAAAATCGCAGCTGCAAGGACTAGCTCCCAGGCCATGGAGATCAAATGAGACTCGGGTACAGCTTGTCTAAGCCAGCCCTAACGTCCATGGGCCCATACAACAAGGCATCGACAGTTGTTGACTCTGGAAACGATTAGATGCTACATGATAGAATATCTTATTTATATTATTGATAGGTAATAAAACAAAACCAAATCTTGGTTGCTTCCATCTCAGGTGGTAGAAATGATTTTTATGTTGCTAAGAAATACATTTATGCTGTTTTCAAGAGAACCATAGGATTTCATTAACACTTCTGCACGTGGTAGTGGCATATTTCTTTTTCAGAATAGTTAACCCACAAATGACCTTTTGTTCATCATAGTATCTCTAGATCTGCCAACAAATAGAAATTTAGTAACTAGTAATAGAGATTAACAGTGCTTAACTGACATGTTTCTATATATACACACTGTTCAAAGTACTTTAGATGTTTCCTGAAGTTTCCTAAAAGGGAAGATGTTTTTGTTACCTCCAGTTTACATATGAGATAGAAGCAGCCTTTGTGTCCTGATCAATGTGGCATGTCTTGGGAAAGATCTTGGACTACATATCATGGGGAAAACCATCTGATATGTTATTTTGTCAGGTAAAACCCATCCCCACAGGATATATTTCCTTCTACTTTTATAAGAATTCCTTTATAATTTCCATTTTTTTTTCAAATCTGCCATGTATACATTCACTCAGCTTTTATAGATCAAAACAAGCCTTGGCTTTGCCTTTATTTTCTCTAATCTATTTATTTAAAGAAAATTCACCATATATTTGACATAACTGATCATAATACATTGGTTTTCAGATAAGCAGGAACAAAGTAATTGAAAAAACATAAAATGGAAGAGAAGGAAAAGTACAATAGCAAGCACATTTGTGAAAATCGTTGTATTTTCTGCATTTCCAATTAAGTCATTAATACAATGAAAAAAATTTTATTAAGTTATCAGTCCATCCTGTTAAATTGGGGTGTTTCTTTATGGATGACAGGAACAAATAAAGATGTCCAGAAATTCAAAACACTATTACTAAAACTATGACTTTCATGTGCATATACTGTATTCAGCTTCCAGATCTCCCAGAATAAAGAAGATATGAGGAAAGGGTGCCACACTTGCTCCCAAATGCTCTGGTAATATCAGCACCCAAACTGGCATACCTAAAATGTGATCAGATTGGTGTCCCCACAGGGAATTATAGATGGTGAGTAATGAAGCAGGGTCATCAGAAAAATGGTGATTCTGGTTGATGAAGGCAGCAAATGCCACAGACATTTCTACCTTTTTGCTGCATAGGTCAGTATAGCCATAATCTTTCATGTCTTGCTTTATATCTTATTTGAGAAGAGAGTGAGCTATGGAACTGGCCTGATTCAAACATAAAGACTCTGCTAAGCCTATACTTTCAAAAGACAATTTCACTGTGAGCATTTTTAGTTCTAAAATTTTTTTTTTTCATTCCACAACTTTGGCAACCATCACCTGACTTTTCCAGGGTATCACAGGAGGAAATTACTGACATTCTTGCTTTTGTTCTTCATACTTTTTCATTACTATTAATATTTAGAGGATTTTCTTTTATCTAATGAACTCTTTCATTAGGGTAGTCTTTGTTGTTATTTATTATTTATTATACTTAATTTTTTTTGGTTTTGGGTCATACCCAGTGACACAGGGTTACTCCTGGCTATGTGCTCAGAAATCGCTCCTGGCTTGGGAGGCCATATGGAATGATGGAGATCGAACTGAGGTCTTTCCTGGGTTGGCCACGTGCAATGGCCACTGATCATTCTTTAAACTTTGATCACTGTGCTATCGCTTCGGCCCCTATTTATCATACTTACAATTCTTTGAACTACTTTGTGAGATAATAAATTTAGGCAAATTAGAGAATTTTCATGTTATTTCATTTTTTGTTTAGTTTGAGCCACAGCTAATGGTGCTCAGAGGTTATATCTGGCTCTACAACTCAGAACTTACTCCTTGTGGGGCTCAGGAGACCAAAAAGGGTCCCAGGGGTCAAAATCAGGTCAGCCATATGCAAGGAAAGATCCCTACCTCTTCAGCCCTTTTTTCTTATACTTATCATGCTTTTTATTTCTTTCTAAGTCTCTTCTCTCATATGGCCCATCTTTGGGTCTTCCTATCTCAATAAGTTTCGTTTTGTACCTTCTGGATTACTTTGATTTGGGGTTGGAGATAGAGTGATTTTTTATTTTTGAAAGTTGAATCCACATTGACAGTAGCCCCCTATCTACAATCCTGTCTATAATACTTGGCTAAGGCGAAACACTATATTCTCAAAAATTGCTTCAGTTGGGGGCCGGAGAGATAGCATGGAGGTAAGGCATTTGCCTTTCATGCAGAAGGTCATCGGTTCGAATCCCGGCATCCCATATGGTCCCCTGAGCCTGCCAGGAGTGATTTCTGAACATAGAGCCAGGAGTAACCCCTGTGTGATGCTGGGTGGTTTACAGGTCAGTTTGACTTCAGAAGACATTTGCATGAGAACTAAAAAGGGGAAATGAGAGAAGAATCACCCATAAAACTTGGGGGGGGGGAATAGACTGTCAGCAAAAGCTCCCTTTTATTTTCTTTCTTTTATTTATTTTTTCCGGGGGTCACACTTGGCAGCGCTCAGGGGTTACTTCTGGCTCTATGCTCAGAAATTGCTCCTGGGAGGCTCAGGGGACCATATGGGATACTGGGATTCGAACCACCGACCTTCTTCATGAAAGGCAAACGCCTTACCTCCATGCTATCTCTCCCCACCCCTTTTATTTTCTTTTGTTTATTAAACTATATACTTTTGCTTGGTAAAGGGAAAGGTGCCATTTGCTCACATCTCTGCCTGATATCTTTTTTTTGTTTTTGTTTTTGGGTCACACCTGGCAGCACTCTTAGGGGTTACTCCTGGCTCTATGCTCAGAAATCTCTCCTGGCAAGCTTGGGGGACCATATGGGTTGCTGAGATTCGAACTACCATCCTTCTGCATGCAAGGCAAATGCCTTACCTCCATGCTATCTCTCTGACCCTCTGCCTGAGATCATTTTATTATTTATTTATTTTTATTTTTAAATGTTTGGGTTTGAGACCACACTGTAAAATAAATCCACACACCATATTTCCAACCCCAGGTGAGCATGTCTCAAGCAGGGTAGCCACGAAGAATTAATAAACCAAGTGAATCATAGGGAGAGAATCATGGAGTCAGGTGAATTTTCACATTGAGTTCTCTGGGCCCCACCAAATTGACCTTTCTTTATTTACTCATTGACCTTTATTTAATCATTGACCTTTACTTACTCATTTTTTATTTACTCATTCAACTTTAACCAAGATGGGAAGGGTCAAGTGAGAGACAAAAGAATCTATCCAGGTGGACTTTTACAAGTCAAAGGGGTTTGTGAAAGGAATTGGGGTAATGCCTTGTTTTGGGTCAAAGTAGTTTGTTCCAGCACTACATCAAGCTGTGCTCAGGACTTACTCCTAGCTCTGCACTCAGAGATCATTCCTGGTGGAAATAGAGAACCTTAACTTGGGTCAGCTGCATGCAAGACTTAGCCCTGTGAGATGTCTTACTTCAGGGCACATTTCCCCCTTCTGGGGAAAGAGATGCACGTATCAGTAGCAATTTATGGCACATTTTAATTTTTTTTCAGCCACATCCGTTTGATGCTCAGGGGTTACTCCTGGCTAAGCACTCAGAAATTGCCCCTGGCTTGGGGGAGGGGGACCATATGGGACGCCGAGGGATTGAACCGCGGTCCTTCCTTGGCTAGCACTTGCAAGGCAGGCACCTTACCTCTAGCACCACCTTGCCGGCCCCTTATGGCACATTTTAAAATCTGCCTGAGATATGTCATCATCACACTTTAGGCATGTATTCTCCGTCTTACAAATTTATTACTACTCTATTTGGGATAGGAACTGGATGGTTTCCACTTTGGAGAAGGCTGCTTTCTCTCTTGAAAGCAAATCTCTTTTTCCCTCCCTTTATTTTCCAAATAAACACATCTTAGTTCCCTAATCATCTCCTGAAATTTTGTGAGGGAAGGTAACAGTCTTGGAAAAACTTGAGTAAGATTTAGGATTAAATCTTCTTTCCTGGAATGCTGTCTTGTCCAACCTTTATGGAAAGAGACATGGAGATTCTTCCACAAATTGGAAATTGAGCTCCCATACAATCCAGCTATACCACTCCTAGGAATATACCCGAGGAACACAAAAATACAATACAAAAATCCCTTCCTTACACCTATATTCATCGAAGCACTATTTACAATAGCCAGACTCTGGAAACAACCAAGATGCCCTTCAACAGATGAGTGACTAAAGAAACTGTGGTACATATACACAATGGAATACTATGCAGCTGTCAGGAGAGATGAAGTCATGAAATTTTCCTATACATGGATGTACATGGAATCTATCATGCTGAGTGAAGTAAGTCAGAGGGAGAGAAAAAGACGCAGAATGGTTTCACTCATCTATGGGTTTTAAGAAAAATGAAAGACATTTTTAACAGTGTCTCAGAGACAAGAGAGATGAGGGCTGTTAGGTGCAGCTCATGACATGAAGCTCATCACATAGAGTGATGAGTGCAGTTAGAGAAATAACTACAATAAAAACTATCATAACAATGTGAATGAATAAGGGAAGTAGAAAGCCTGTCTCGAGTACAGGTGTGGTTGGGTGGGGTGGGGAGGAGGGAGATCCGGGAAATTGGTGGTGGGAATGTTGCACTGATGAAGGGGGTGTTCCTTTCATGACTGTAATCATACAACTATAATCATATTTGTAATCATGGTGTTTAAATAAAGATAATTAAAAAAAATCTTTTCTGCAAAGAACAGTTTCTCACTCATTCCAGCCTGAGTTCCAGGCATCACTAGGAGAGATCTTAGAAACCATGAGTGACAGAGAACAAAATACCAGATGGAGCTAAATGTCTCCTCCTGGAAAAAAAAACAACAACAAGAAAATTCAATAATAACAGCAACAAAAGAAGCTAAATCCTTGGACAGGGTGAATGAAAGAAAACTAAAGTTTCTTCTGAAGTCAATCTTCACAACACGGAAGAGCTGACCCTACCAGACAATGAACATTAAATAATGATTATGACATAATTCAACGCGATACAGCAGATAAAATAGAATTGATGCCAATAAGGTTCTCCAGTGGCCGATGTCAAGTTGGAAGAGTGGTAGCTACCTCAAGAAGAAACTCTCCCTCCTCTCTCTATCCACCCCTGCAGCCTTGGGATCAGCTCTGAAAAACAAGGACTGGTAGGAGTTGCTTGGGAGCCTTGTCCTTGCAGGAAAGGAAAGATAATCCTAGGCCATTGCAGGAAAGGTCCTTTCCTTTCCCTTGCAAAATATAATTTCAGGGGGGAGATGAGCAGTGAAGTACAAACAGCATTATTTAAAAGTTCTGAGAAAGTTATGTGTATGAGAGAGTGAGAGAGAGAGAGAGAGAGAGAGAGAGAGTGTGTGTGTGTGTGTGTGTGTGTGTGTGTGAGAGAGAGAGAGAGAGAGAGAGAGAGAGAGAGAGAGCAGTAACATATTGGTGCTTAAGTATGAAAGCTCACATCTCAAGAGGGGAGATGTGAGTGGCATTTGCCTGCTAGAAAGATGTGTGTAATTCCTTTGTTCAAGTGACTTTTATAGGTTTTTTTCCCCCCAAGTTATACCATGAAGAGATTTCTCCCCAGTAAGAGTCCATTGCATGGACTCTTCAAGGGGAAGAGCTACAAGCAATTGAAATTCTTCTTTGATATTCTTGTACTGGCCTTTGTTATTGTTGGAGCTTCTGAGGGGTATAAGGTGGGGGTATCCAGCCTTCTCTGGGTCTGTGCTGGCACTAGTTAAAGGTTTTATCAAACCTTCATTCCTGTGTCCACAAAGTGGGTCCTGGCATCTTGAAGGCTAGTGACAGTAACTTGTTCAAATCCCATATCTTGGTTTTATTAAGTTCCAAAAACACAGTGCTATCAGGTTAGGAGGGTAAAATATGACGGAAATATAAAGCCAATAGTAAAAGAAAACCAAAACAGAAAGAATAATTCACCAAAGAGAATGAATAAACAAACAAACAAACAAACCTCCAAATAGAGGCACTGGCTAGGTAAAATTTAATGAATGGAATGAAATGAAAACATTCTTTGAAATTCAATCTAACAAAGGAAAGAAAAAGGAAAATTGAAGCTAAAATTCTACCAATGACTCAAATGGAAAAATAAAAAGGATTTAGGAGAAATGAAACTTTCAGAACCTCAGGTTTTATTAAAGTGGAAGTATAAAAATGATGTCTAACTGGTGGGGTAGTCCAGTGGTAGAGCACTTGATGGGCATGTGCAAAGCCCTGGTTTTGGCCTCTAGATTGTGAAATCACCTCACTCACATATTTCCAACCCCAGGTGAGAGGGTCTGAAGTAGGGTCACATGCAAATTAATAAACCAAGCCAGTCAGGAGAGAATCATGGAGTTGGTTGGCTTGTCCGGTCTTCACGTCCCACTCGAGGCCAAGCCAAACCGAAACCCTCTTTGTTAAAGGGGCAAGAAGGGTGTGTGAGATCCAGGTGGACTTTTGTAAGTCAAAGGGTTTTGGTGAAAAGGAAAGAGGAAGTTGAGGGAATGCCTTTGTGTTGAATTAAAAACAGGGGTGTAACCTAACATTAGATGACTTCAAATAATGGGTACAACTCCTACTACTAATAGAGCAATAATAATAAATAGGGTAAGAGAAACATTATACAAAGAAGGTAAAGTGAAAGAGAAGGGAAATAGAAGAGCCCAGTCAAGGGAATTTTAAAAACTGCAATTGAGAACTTTCCAGCCCTAAGAAAGAGTTAGACTAACACAGGCCACCCAAGAAGCTATTAGCTGACCTCAAGTCCTAAAGGCAAAGAGGTACATACATCAAGATACATTATGAATATAGGCAAAAGTCTAGGATAAAGGAAAAATTATTAAAGAGTATCTAGGGACCAGGAGAGATAGCATGGAAGTAAGGGCATTTGTCTTGCATGCAGAAGGACAGTGGTTCGAATCCTGGGCATATCATATGGTCCCCCAAGCTTGCCAGGAGGAGATTTCTGAGCATATGAGCCAGGAGTAACCCCTGAGCACTGCTGGATGTACCCCCCCCCCAAAAAAAAAAAACCTAAAAAGAAGAAAACATGGGACATACAGAAGGCTAGTAACACACAATCAGATTTCTCACAGATTTCTGTGAGAAACTCTACAGACTAGGAGGAGAGAGTGGGATAATTTTTTCACTCACTTGACTAAACCTGCTAAGGTTTAATATTCACATAAGATGGAGAAACAAAGGCTTCCCCAGCTAAACAAAAACTAATGGAGTTTAGGAGCCAAAGCGATAACACAATGGGTAGAGTGTTTGCCTTGCATGTAACCAACCTGGGTTTGAGTCCCCGCAGTCACCATATAGTCCCCCTGACCTACCAGAAGTAACTTCTGAATGCTGAACCAGGAGTAATCTAAGTGCCACCGGGTGTGACCGCTAAAAAAACTGACTTCTACCACTGTCAGACCTCACTATATTTACCACTATCAGACCTCACTATGAGCGTTGGAGAAATTCTATTTGCCTGACTAAACCTGGGTTCATTTCATACAGCAATGCCTCAGACTTCTGACTTTACACATGACAGTGATGGTTGTCATAGGACATTTCCTTCCCCCTTTCCTGAGCTGGCACATTGACTTTGACACCAGTGGGAAGGGAATCAGGGACCCGATGAAAGGTTCTACTCTTGCATGCCTGGCATTCACACGAGCTACAGAATCCTAGGTCAAAGTTTAAGGAATGATCAGTTGCCCTTACAGTTAGAACATTGCCTCTCCCTTTAAAAACATGTTTGGGCGTGGCTTTGAATGAGTCAGGAAATGAAACCAAAAGTCCCCTGGTCTCCTATAATAGGAGCTCACTTCGTTGCAGACTCAAGGCTGTGACACAAAGAGCAAGATGGCAGCTCCGGTAAGTGCACTGGAGCATTCCATTCCTGACTATAGCAGGAGGTGTAGAGGCCCTTCTGTGAGGCCCCTTGGATTCCAGGGAAGGCCACATTCAGTGATTAAAAAAGTGCCTTTTCCATTAGGGCTGCTGTGAGAACTCAGAAGGGAGTGGCCCACCTCCCCCACCACCCACCTCCATTTGAGGGATCTACGTGTGTTTCCAGAACATTTCCCTACTCCCAGATCTGAGGACTTTTCTGCACTCAGAGCCAAAAGGAAGAGGGCTGTGCTCACACAGGTGAGCATGGTGTGATGACTATCCTTAAACTTGGGGGTGAGGGGAGCCACCATCCAGGCTGCTGAGCTGCTGGGCTTTCTCACCAGCTCCCACCATCCCTCTTCCTCAGCTTCGTCTTCTGTCTAGAAACCATGTTGGGATTCACATTCTAGCCCTGCTGCTAGCTGTCCTCACTCCACATTATATAGTTTCCTTAGGGACTGCCCGAGTTTCAGTGCTGCCAGCTAGCTGTGTGATCCCCTACTCAGCTGGGAAGATCCTGGGGGTGATGTTCTTGAAGAGGGGTATTGCCTGTGTTATTGAATGCAAAGTTCAATTTGCTGGAGACTATTTCCTGTTTCCCATAAGGTCAAAATTCTCCTGCCACCAGGCTCTAGGCATTGTGAGTGGCCTTGCCTTAGTGACTCATTTCACTTTGGAAGGAAGATTCACTTGATTACAGGAGAACCCTGGTTCTCACTTCTGTGCTTGATAGGCAGGCACCACAGCCAAGTTGAAGGAGAAATTTCTCACAACTGGCCTTCCAACCCATCTTGGCACAAATCCTCAAATTAAAATTTTTTGTTTGTTTTGGGTTTTGTTGTTGTTATTTTTTTGGCCATACCTGGTGACACTCAGGGGTTACTTTTGTCTATGTGCTCAGAAATCGCTCCTGGCTTGGGGGACCATATGGGATGCTGGGGGATCAAACCAAGGACCGTCCTAGGCTAGCATGTGCAAGGCAGACGCCTTATCACTTGCACCACCGCGCCAGCCCCAAGTTCTGTTTTGTTTTGGAGATACACCCAGAGATGTTCATGGGTTACTCCTTGCTCTGCGCTCAGGAATCACTCTTAGTGGCGCTCAGGGGACCCCATGGGGTCCAACCCAGGCTGGCTACATGCAAGGCAAGTGTCCTTCCTGCAGCACTATTACTCTGGTCCCTCTAATCTATTTTTTTTGGGGGGGGCCACACCAATTTGACGCTCAGGGGTTACTCCTGGCTATGCACTCAGAAATTGCCCCTGGCTTGGGGGGACCATATGGGACGCCGGGGGATCGAACCGTGGTCTGTCCTACGCTAGCACTTGCAAGGCAGACATCTTACCTCTAGCGCCACCTTCTCGGCCCCCCTCTAATCTATTTTTGAGGGAGTCTCCCAAGTGATGTCCAGAAGATCAAGGCTAGGGAATACTATTCCCAGCATGAATGACCAACCAAGTCATTAGTTCATTGCTAGGGCCTAAGCATGCAGTGCAGACTGGGCCCTTGGTACTAACTTGGTGACCACCAGGCCATTCTGGTTGTTTGGAGCCTCCAGGGCGACATCTGGTGGTGCTTGCAGACCTCCAGGGCTGTACCTAAAGATGCACAGAGATCCATAAAGTACCAGCAATCAAACTCTGGTTGGGTCCTAGCCAGGTTTTCATTCCCCAAACCCCATACTACCTCCTCAGCCTGATCCAAGGATCTATTCCTGGACCCTGGATCCCTGAGTCTGTCTCTAGAGGCTGTGTGAAGGCTGGGCAGAATCCCCAGAGATCACCAAACACAGGAAACAGACCTGTGACCCAGGAAAAGAGGCAGATATCCTAGGGGCTGGGACCCAGAGTCCAGCTGAGACTACTCTGGGCCTTGGTGGCAGTGTCTCAGAAGAGGAATGTCTGGCCGAAGCAGGGCAATGAAGAAGGGGTGTAGGAGCATTGGGGGAAACAGGCAGATTTCGGGGAGGCATGTCCCCTATCAGTTGGGGGTGGGAGAATCAGAGCACAGAGGAGAGGACAGCTGAAGCGAAGCCCAGCAGAGTCACAGTTTGTATGAGCCATTGGGAAGGTGACCATGGGCCTGGGGAGTAGAAGAGACAGGCCCGGGCGAGCCTATCAGGGAGGCAGAAGCTGAACTTTCCAAACCAAGCAGGGAAGGGAAGAGGAAGCGAATTCAAGACAAACACCTGAGGTCTGCCTGTTTGTCCAGTTCCCAGGATATAGACCACATCTTTTGGGAAAGCAGATCTGGCCAGCTGGGAAGGAGCTGAGGTGGGAAGAAGCAGAGAGGAAGCGACTCCAGGCCTCAAGATAAGGGAGAGCCCATCTGGGTTGGGGACCAATCAGTCTGCTTGCTTTCAGGTCAACAATGCATGAAGATTTGTGAAGATATCCTGACAGACATGAAATCTTTCTCTGATGTGATGCTCTCAGTCCTGAAGAACTTCAGGGAGCACCAGAGAAGCGCCCCTCCTGGACATAATGGCTGGGCCATGCCCATTTCTGCCCCCACGACACACCACACAGAACTGATTAGTGTCACAGAACAGGACACCAGCTGCTCATTCTTGAAGATTTTCTATAAAAACAGACACAAAAATTTTTTTAAAGGATTTTCCTAAAAATCTCAAGAGCCAAAACATTGGCACAGTGGCAAAGCCAGGAGTAACCCCTGAGCACCACCAGATTGTAGCCCAGGAAAATCAAACACATATATATTTAGAAAACCTTATAAAAATATTTCTAATATATATATATAAATATTTTTGGTTTTTGGGTCACTACCTGGCAGCACTCAGAGGGGTTACTCCTGGGCTCTATGCTCAGAAATCTCTCCTGGGCAGGCTCTGGGGACCATAATGGGATGCTGGGATCGAACCACCTTCCTTCAGCATGTGAGGCAGATCACCCAATCTCCTCTGCTATCTCTCTGGCCCCCAGATGTTCTTAAAAAACCAGAAAATGAGGGGCCGGGCGGTGGCGCTGGAGGGTAAGTTGCCTGCCTTTACCTGCGCTAGCCTTAGGAGACGGACCGCGTGTTCGATCCCCCGGCGTCCCATAATGGTCCCCCAAGCCAGGAGGCGACTTCTGAGCGCATAGCCAGGAGTACCCCTGAGCATTACCGGGTGTGGCCCAAGAAACAAAAAACAAAAACAAAAACAAAAACAAAACAAAGAAAAAAACCAAAATGTAAAAATGTGTGTTTGACGCTTTAAAGAGATATTTATATAAAAATAAAATAAAATTTTATTTTTTAATAATAGTGTGTTAATGCTCAGGATATTTGCATAAAACTGAAATAAAAAGATGTTGTGTGAAAGCTAATGAAGTGAATATCTTTGCAACAACATAGGCTATAACCTGGGGTGAGGGGGATGGAGTTTCTTTTTTTTTTTTTTTGAGTTTTCTTTATTCTTTTTTTAAAAAATTATTTAGGGGCTGAAGATATAAGCATAGCTGTATGGCATTTGCCTTGCACACAGCTGATCCAGGACCAATAATATATATATATATTGGTTTGGGGTAACATCCGGCAGTGTTAAGGGGTTACTCCTGACACTGTGCTCAGAAGTCATTCCTGCAGGCTCTGGGGACCATATGAGATGCCAAAGGTCAAAACCGGATTCCGTTTCCAGGTAGGCCATGGTATAGAACAAATGCGCTACTGCTGTGCTATTATTCTGGCCCTGGGGATGGAGTTTCTAAACTGGGTTCCCCATTTCGAAATTTTCAAGAGAAGAGGAGGCCTGAATTCAGGTCCCACCATAGCCCCTCTCCAGCCCTGGGGCCTAAGAACCTTTTCTCCAGCCACTTTTCTTTCTGTTGCTCGTTTCGGGAACCAAACCTAGGACATGACTCTTACCTTTTCAAGACCTGGAGGCCACTGTCTAGCTCAGTGACCTGCTACTTCCAGGAAGGGAAGGGCTTACTCTCCAGCTGGTGATGGTGGGGAATCCCAATCCCAAGTGGATCCACTGCAGTGAGGTACAACAGGAATAAAACTAGAGAAGGACTTGTCCTCCTCAAACCTACAAGGAAACATTTCCTGGAGTCAGATCAATAGCATAGAGGGAAGGGCAATTGCCCTTGCACAAGGCCAACCTGGGGTTCCATATCCAGCACCTCATAGGGTCCCCCAAGCAAGCCAGGGAGTGATCCCTGAATGCAAAGCCAGGAATCAGCCCTGAGCACCACTGGGTGCGGTCAAAACATGCCCCTCACCAGCCCCCACAAAATAGAAAACATCTCCTGGTGTTAGCAGTGAGGAGGTCTCTCATTGCCTTCGTCTAAAACTTTCTCTTTCAGTGGCTGGTTCTGGCAAACCACCTCTGGAGGTCTGAGTCATATGCTGCCAACCCCTAGGTGATACCTCCGGGGCCAGCCAAGAAATAGCTGCTTCCCTGCATTAGCTGCAGCTTGACTTTGCATCTGAATTGATTGGGATCTGGCCCTGCCCGAGCAGATTAACCACATCTCTCTACCTGTGACACACATGGCCACAAGGCAGCCCTGTCCCGACAGTTCCCTCTAGTCAGAAGTGACCAGCCAGGCTGCCCTGGAGCCCCGTACTCCTGGCTCTGCACCCTCACCTGAGTTGCTGAGCACAGTCATTTTCTCACTGGATATCCCATGATCAAGTAAGTGGTCATGAGGGGATCCCTGAGCACAGAGCCAGTACTAAGCCCTGAGTCTGCTAGGTGTAGCCAGGGAGTCAGTGTCAAGGTTCACTCTTTCTGACCCTCCCAACATGGACTCAACTCCGGTGCTTAGAGGGCTTTACTCCACTAGGACATTGGCAGTGGGCAGTGCCTTCTCCACTTCTGACATCTCAGCCCCGGCTTAGGAGGACCTGGTACAATTGACGGCAGCGGAGCTGGGGGTGACTGGCAAAAGGCACCCTGAGAGAAAAACTCCTGTGCTGAGGGAGTTCCCCATTCTCCTGGGGACAAGGGCACTCACTTCCACTCATACAGCTCAGAGAGGCGCAGCCCCCCCAACTCTCCTAGACCCAGATTTTGGCTGACTCAGGCTGGGGCCCTAAAGAGCACTGCTGAAAATAGGGGTTTTCTTTTCTTTTCTTTTCTTTTCTTTTCTTTTTCTTTTCTTTTGGTTTCTGGGTCACACCTAGCAGCACTCAGGGGTTACTCCTGGCTCTACACTCAGAAGAATAGCACCTAGGGAGGCTTGGGGGACCATAGGGGATGCCTCAGGATTCAAACCACCACCCTTCTGCAGGCAAGGCAAATGCCCTACCCTCCATTATATCTCTCTGGCCCCACATAGGGCTTTCTGAGGCTGAGTCCTCCTCCTCTATCAGGGCAGAGGGCCTAGCACTTACCTCACAAGATTGGGTACCTACTTGGGTCAGAGGCTGAACTCAGAGGTCGCAGCAAGGCTGGGCCTAAGGATAACAACACCCCAGAATCAGCAGATCCTGGGAAGGGGTTTACGTGCTGAGGGGAGGCAGTTGGAACCTTCCTGGGAAATCAGGGGACTCACTGGCTTACACAGACATGTTCTGAACAGAGGAAAGGGTTTCTGCCCACTGTGACCCTCTCCTGTGACCCCCACTCATAGGCTTCTCTGGAGTGGAGGGGGTTTCCACCTACAACTCCCTCTCTTCCCCTAAGGATATAAATGAGGGTAATAGGATCTGGGGACTCCTGTCATCTCTGTCCTCATAGGCTCATTCTAGCCCAGCAACCCTAGGGAAGGAAGAGGCATCAATCTTGGATGTAGAGAGTCCCTCATAACCACTCCTTCAGGGAGCAGAGGGATGGGCAACTGGGGTGGACTCTTTGTGGTTTTGGTGTTCTAGAAATGTTCTAGAATATTCCTGTCAAGAACTCATCCCTGTCTGTCTCTGATTTTTCTTTAGCAGAAGAGAGTCTGTCCCCATCCAGAACCCCAGAGACCCCGATTAAGATATTCAGTGTTGAGCATTGGGCATGTATGTGGGAGGTGGTTATGTGGTCCATCTGACCAGCAGCATAGGTCAAGATGGGATCTCTAAGGATGGTGTCTCTGTTGAGGTCAGGATCTCTGTGAAGATGCGGAGGGCACAAGGCTGGATAGCTGCACATGCTGCACTTCTCCACCAGAGTCAGTCACCAGAAGCCTGAAGGAATATCCAGTGCTGCCTCTGTAAGTACAGCAGCTGTTTAAACATCAGGACTCCAATGATTCTTATGTTGTTTTCCTTAAGTTAATCGAAGATACTTATTTTCATCTGTTCACATTCTTTGAGGGTTTTTTTTTTCCATTGTCTGATTGTTTGCATTAAGGCTCTTTTCCAATCTCTTCTGTTGTATGGAGTTGTTATGTATCTCATCTTCCAGCTCACTGATTCGGTCCTCAGCTGCTTTACTCTGTTGTAGAGGCTTTCCAGTGAAGTTTTCATTTCTCTTACTAAGTTTCTCAGTTCTGTTATTTGTTTGTCTACTATATGAAGCTGCTGTTTTGGTGGGGGACAGAGAAGGTCAGAGAGCAGGAATCTTCTCCCTATAGTCAGGTGTGGGGGGTTGGGCACACAGGGCCATGGATGAAGGATGCCCCAGTCCCAGAGGGCAACAGGTGACTGTCTCCAACTGGCTCTACCTGTCTCGGGTCCCCATCTCTTCCTGCATCTTCTGAGCACTGAGGGAAGCGCCACCCTCCTGGGTGTCCATGGCAGTAGGCAAGACCTGTGGCATCCTTGGCAGGAGTTGAGCCAACTTCTCTCCTCCAGCATGGGAGAAAATCCCTGACAGGGGCCTTATAGTAGCAGGGTCTGGGTCATGTGACTGGGAGAGTCCCCAAGGCCAGTTTTAGCAAGGTCATGTGCATATGTGCGGGTGTTTCCCTATAGGACTCAAAGGACTCATTCCCACAATCAGGTCTCCCCTTGTAGAATTCTCTGCAGTCATCAGGAAATCTCTTGAATGCAGACACGGAAGAAGTGGGTTGGTCCCCCTGCTCTGTGCACTGTGCCATCTGCCTTCATGTGACTAGTCCAGCAACATCCACTTCAGGGGCTCTTTGCTTCAGAAATAAGGAGTCAGTGGTTCTAAGTCAGGGAGGATATGGCCTTGTGTGTGTAGAGGGTGTGCTCTGGGTTACATAGAGTTCATCTCGTCCCCTAAGAAAGGAAATGAGGAGGGAAGGAACAGAATTCAGGGATTTGCTTAATCAGGCCTGGGCCTTTTCTAAAAGCCCACAGGGCTGATTCAGCCCCGTTCTTAAGGGTGTGGCTGATGGAACAGGCCCTTTTCTGGCCTCTTCTCCCTGAAGTCCAGATGCCTCAAGTCTACCTACTGGGCTGCTTCAATTCCAGAAACTGTTCAGTTCTGACTCACTGTTTTTTTTCTCTTTTTGAACCACAGCAGGCAACATGAAAGAAAGTGGTTGGACCTCCAGCTTAATCGTTTCTGAGTAATATGGGTGTGGTGAAGGACAAACTGCAGGACGCGGTCAGAGGAGGGGAAACAAGTGCCAGAGTCAATCACAACATGATGACAAGTACTTCGGCTTGTTATTAGGGTTTGAATTGACACCCCAAGTCAGTGCTCAGAATCAAAGATCACCTCTGATAATGCAAGGTGCAAAAGGGGGGTTATTCAGCGAGCTGAGGTTCAAGTATCATCCAACCTGTGGAGGTGACTGGTGCCCGGGGTTAAAATTTCAAGCAGTCTATATAGACCTTTACAGGCTTCAACAACTCAAGCATTTCATGAGTTGATACAGTAATGCAAGCATTTTATCCACTTGAACAGAAATCACATCATTTTTAGGGTGGATGTCTCAACGTATTGCTGACTCAACTTTGTGTTTGGGGGGGGGGTCCTTATCTGGTGGAATATTAGGATCCACCTATTTCCTCTATTTCAGCTGAACTGGGAAGGTCCTGCCCTTTATAGGGTGGGTACATTTTGCAGTCTTATCTTTGGGCTAACACCCTCTACCTATGGGGAAGTTAAAGATTGGAAAAAATATTTTACAGTGGCTTTACTGTGGGGCTTGGGACCACATTGGTCCTAAGCCCAGGGTCTTTGGTTCTCATACAGCCTCCCACCGAGATCATGCAGTGGGCCCTGGCGCTGTTGGGACAGAAGGTACCTAGGATCTGTTCGAGGACAACTGTGAGCACTTTGCCAATGACCTGTACTATGGCATTTCCCACAGTGACCAGGTTGACATCTCAGCGGGTCCCCACTAAGATCTCCCATGATTGTGCTGAATACTGTGCAGAGAAGCAGCTGGAGAAACCAAAGTCACAGTGCTCAGATAGCAGGTCTATACGCAGTCTCAAGTACCTACCCCATAGGAAAGATATGACCCAGATACCTGCCTCACAGGTTCTGATCTTTCTAGATAGCTCAGTGGAAGTCACTCCTCACTCTGTGCTCAGGGCCCACTCTTTGTGGGGCTCAGGGGATCATATGTTTTTTGACTGGGTCTCTGATGTCTGAGGTCGCCTCTCCCTAGTTAGTTTCCAGATCGAAGTGTCTGTTGAGCAGGGCCTACCCTTGGAGATACAGCAGCTTTTATGTAGTCCAACAGGATATTTTGGCTGACAAGAAATGGAAGATGTAAGTTGGTTTGAAAATAAAACTAAAAATAAAGCTGTTTGGGACCAGTGTTAGCAGATACTTCCAAGAGAGAGAAGGGCCTCGGGAAATCGTGGGATTAATTGGATCCCATCCCATTCGTATATGCCTTGTTATTCAATGATTGGAAACATCTTTGAATGTAGCACCTTGGATTGACATTTAACAGACCTAATCTCATCTCTGGGTATGGTTTGTTCCTTTCTAATAAATACTCTGAAATTCAGGAAAACACTCTCTTGAGGTTTTGGACTTCCCACGAAGCTTCTTGCTTCTTAGGGGCTTATGTTTTGAAATTACTAAAAATTTCAATATTTATTAGGAAGGAAAAGATGGGATCCCAGAGATGGGATTAGGTAGTCTAAACACCAATCTAAGATGCTACATTCCAAATTATTTCCAACCAATGAGTAATAAGGCTATACTGAGTAGGATGGGATCTGATTAATCCCACAGTAAGTCTCCAGAGAACCTTGATATTTAGACAGTAAATTTTTGAGGAGAGACTTTCCTGTGTTAAAAATAACCCATGGCCATGTATAAGATCAGCGGCTGATTGATTTGGGGCTCTAGGGTGTATGTAACCTGAATTCATCAGAGCTTCTCTGATATAGTTCTGGAAGTTTCCTGAATCACTAAAACCAGAACCACAGGACTTGGGCAGCACCACCCCCTCCAAGCCCATGATCCCATGGAGCACTGCTTGAGAGACCCTAATCCACTCCAAAAACCCAAATGGCGGTTCAGCTAGTGCTGAGTGTGGAGAGTCCCTAGAGGGTGTCTGGGCCATAACTAGTGGCTTAAAGGGGGCCAGTACAGTAGCTCAAGGTGGCCTCTGCCCCTACTTAGGCCCCATCCTTTGTCACTATTGTTTGTCAGGGACACAGAGGGTCAAATCACCTCCTTCTTCTTTTAAATCCAAGCCTGGCCTTTTGTCTTTCAGTGATTTTCCTTACTTTGTCTGTCTTACCATTGGACACAGTTAAAAAAACTAAATCATACTTTTCTGGGCTAGCCACCAAGAGTTGATCCTTTCTATCTCCATTTCTCTAGTGTTCGAACTGATTCGTGTTTCTCAGGATACTGGAAATATTCTGTTCTCTCTGCTCAGAGTCTGGCTGTGTTTAAGCACCACCTCTGGCCCCCTTCATGTCTTGTTTGTTTGTTTGTTTTTTGTTTTTTGTTTTTTCGGGCCACACCCGTTTGATGCTCAGGGATTACCTCTGGCTAAGCCCTCAGAAATTGCCCCTGGCTTGGGGGAACCATATGGAACACCGGGGGATCGAATCACGGTCCTTCCTTGGTTAGCGCTTGCAAGGCAGACACCTTACCTCTAGCGCCACCTCGCCGGCACCCCTTTATGTCTTGATTAAGTGAAGGTGATGAATGTTTTCTGCAGAACTTATCCTGCTGGAGACTCATCTGGTCAGGGAGAGGGCTGGTCTGGGCTAAGCCTGGTGCTGTCCAGGGAGACCATGTGGGGCCTTGTGAGGCAGAAATGGAGCACTGGACCCTGGGCACATGCCCCAGCCATGAAGTTCTTTTCTGGCTGTATAAAAATCTTCCCTGGCAAACAATCTGAGCAAGGTTCAGTTCCTCCTAACCAATTCCACCATGGCTGCACAGGAAGGATGTGGTATTCTAGACCTCACTTCGAGCCTGCAGTGGATGTCAGAGAGCAGCAACAAGCTTGGTGGTAGAGTCAGCTGGAGCCTCAGTCTCTCTCCACAATAGGCGATAGTAAGTTGAGGGGTTTCCTTTGGGTCTGGAATATGTTTCTGGGTGTGGGCAGTGGGAGTAAGTGGCCTTGTCCTGGCCTGACTTCCAGGCCAGCAGGGACTGTTTCCTGTTTGTGTTCGAGGAAGCAGGCTAGAAACGCCTACTTGTTCCCCACAGAGATTTTGTACTTCTTTTTGTTCCAGACTGTCCCCTGGAACTTGAACTCTGGCACCAGGGGAAGGTAGGTCCCAGACTAGGGTCCATGATAGTGGGGGTTTTGGAGGCCTCTGCCTCATCTGCCTTGTGAGTTTATATCCCCTCTCAGGGAGACAGTTTTCCTGCTGGCTCTGGTCTTTTTGATCTCCTTGCTACCTGTTCAAATTCGCCCCTTTGCTTTTCTGCCTCTCCCAACTTACTCCACATGGCTGTGCCCTCTTCCCGCTCTCTGTGCCCTAAATGTATGTGATTTTACTTCTCTAACCTCCACCTCCATAGCCCTTTTGGACTATGATGTCTCCTTATGTCTGATTTCTCAGTCTCTGTGCCTACTAGGCATAGCTCAGCCCTATGGGAGACATAGCCTTTATGAGTGACTTTGATTTCTGTTATTGATGGTCCTTTTACACCTGTGCAGTTTTGAGGGGACCCAGAAGCCTGAGGGCACCCACTGCTGAACACACGAAGCAAAACCCACCAAGGAGCAAGAATGGATTCGGTGAGTCTCCAGAATCTTGGTTTCAAGATTAGCATTCAGGGCAGACAATGTAGGGGTGGGGGGGGGGGATTAAGGTGCTTGCTCCCTGTTTCCCACCCTTCCCACACTGACTCTGACTCTAGTGATCAGATGCTTTACTCTACTGTTTCTTCCTGGGCAGTGGGCAGCGCCTTCTCCATTCCTGGCAATTCAGCCCTTGACCAAGGATTTGGTGCCAGTGAGGCAGAGGCAGCAGGGGTAGCCACCCTGGGGCACCCTAACAGAGAACTCCTATGCCAAGGGGTCCTCCATTCTCCTGGAACCAGGGCATATTCTTCCAGCTTATATAGCTCCGAGGGGCATAGCCTCCCAACTCTCCAGCTGCCCTGAGCTCTGTGGTCCAGATCTTGTCTTGGATCCAGATTTCGACTGCCCCAGACTGGGCCCTGTTATAGGTCACTCAAGAGCACTGTTGGAAATATTCACATGGGGCTTCCAGTCACACCTTATAGACTTTGGGTCCTGAAGAAGTTTTGGCTCTTCCTGAGCCTTGTGCCCTTTCCCTCTCTTGGGGGAGAGAAGTACATCATGTAAGTCAGGTCTGGGGTCCCAAGTGGGTCACAGGCTGAGTTCCTTGTCAGGCAAGATGGCCTCAGGTCTCAGAATAGCAGATCACCTCAAAACCAGCAGATCCAGGGGTGAGATATAGCCTGGTGATGCATTTAGTCCTCTGGGACCCAGGACTCACTAACTGACACAGACCTGCTCTAAGCAGAGAAGGGGTTCCTGCCCACTGTCACCCCCTCCTTGTCTCTCCCACTCACAGGCTCCTCTGGGAAACACAGTCATCTCTGTTCTCACACACTCATTCCAACCCAGCAGTCCGAGGGAGGAGAGGGGTGTCAATCCTGGGAGCAGGGAGCCCCTTCCTCTTACTCCTGCAGGGAATGCATCTGGGCTGAGCTCTTGGAAATGTGGGGGGTTCTAGAATATTCTAAAATATTCTTGGTCAAGTATGCATCTCTGACTGTCTCTGGCTTTTCTTTTGCAGAACGGATTTGGTCCCCAGCCAAAAGCTGGAGACCTGATTGAGTTTTCCCGTGGTCCTTATGAGCACTGGGGTGTGTATGTGGGAGATGATCATGTGGTTCATTTGAGCGATGTAGGTAAGAACAGAGTCCTGGTGAGCATGGGATCTCTGTGAGGACAGGGTCTCTCTGAAGATGGGGTCTCTGTTGTGGTTGGGTCTCTGTTGTGATTGGTCTCTGTGAAGATGGGTTTCTGAAGGTGAGGTTCTCTGTGAAGACAGGCTCTTTGTTATGATGGCATCTCTGTTGTTTTGGGGTCTTCTCTTGAGGAAGTTGTGATAGGGTGTAATGTGAACCCTTCCCCCAAATTCCTTTTCCAGAGGGCAGCAGAGTGGACCCCGGTCCTCCAGAGCAGACTCTCATGTAGGACCTCAGGTTCCATCCCCAAAGCCTGCATGAGTGTCAATGCACCCACCACAGGGGTGATACCTTAGCAAAGAGCCCATGGGTGTGGCCAACCCTCAAATAGTCCCATACAGGGCTGGTCTTTTTTTATTGTTTTTGTTTGTTTCTTTGTGCAAACATGACTTTTAATTTTGGGGTATAAATAGGAGAGAAAGGTGAGTGTGTGGTGAGTTTCATTACATGAAACCCAGTGTCCAATGATCTCTTTAGAGGAAGCCAGAGCGCCCTCTTCTGGGAAGAAGGAACAGGTGCACTGTAGAGGGGGAGGCTGGGATCAGTAAGATGTAGGAGATATGGGTGACTCGATGGGTTGCTAGCGGGAGAGAGTTCGAAGACTAGGGAAAGTACAGGGAAAAAAGGGGCAAGAAGGGAAAATCTGAAAAAGATATTTGGGGTCAGTGACAGTGAGGGAGGAAGAAGAGGAAAGAGCAGGGTAATTTCCTGCATGCAACAGAATAATCTTTAGGTATAAATTCTTCCTGGGGGGGCTTCTGGAGGCCACACCCACAATTCTCCTGTCCCTTTGTCAGATTCCACCCATGCTCTAAGGCTGGGATAGCTCAGGCCCTGTAGTGCTGGAGTGTCCAGGCCACACCCTACATTGTTACAGAACCATGTAGTACCGAGGATAGAACCCAGATAAGTGAACGCCAGGTCTGCACCCCAATTGTGGTACCAGAATCCAGAAATATGTTAGAAGGGTACCAGGCTTGAACCCTTGAACCTGGTTCCAAGAGTTTTAGAGGAATGATCACGGAAGAGTAAGCCCTGTGTACCTTCAAGTGTGGCCTCCGAACCAAATCAAACCAAAGAGAAACAAAGATAGTAAAGAAAAAGAAACAGAGTTCGGGTCTCCAACCTTCTCCAGAGAAGCTTAGGCTAGTCTGTGCCTAATGATTTGGCCTGGAGCTCAGCGGGTGATGGTCGTTCCTTTCCTCCTCTGTCCATGATGGGGTGACCTACTTGGAGTTGGTTTGAGTTGCTGTGGATTGTCCAGAAATGAACACTGTGTTTTCTCTTGTGACTTCACAGATGCTGGGAGTTCAGGAATAAATCTGATGGGCTCTGCATCCGGTCGAAATACTCGAGCTGTCGTGAGGAAGGACCTGCTATCCAATGTGGCCAATGGGGGCAGTTATCGTATAAACAACAAGTACGTAAAGAAGATGCAGCGGCCTTGTGCTAAGGACGCCGTCCAACGGGCAGAGGCGCTGGTGGGGAAGGAGATGCCCTACAATGTCACAAGTCAGAACTGCGAGCATTTTGTGACTAAGCTGTGCTATGGAGTTCCCATGAGTGAGCAGGTGAGTTCCCAGCATGTGTTCCTGTCTTCATTAGTGTCCCTACTGACTGTGTAAAATTACCCCCAGCGCCATATCTCCAAACTTAGGTGAACAAGTCTAAAGCAGAGTCACTGCACAAAATAATCCAGACTGGACTGAGGGTGAAACACCTATAGTCTGTCAATCTTCTACCTCTTATGGAGAACCAATTGCCTGCTAGAACTGTAGTTTTTAATTGATAACAGGACCCACACCCCTGTGGAAGAGTAAGCATAGAGTAAGGGCAGAGATAGCTCAGGCTAATCTGAACCTGTCCCACCCAGGTTTACAGATAAGACAAACTTTGTTTTAGGTGAAACCAAGTTGTAAACAAATAAATACAAAGATACTAGGGATGATCCTTGTTTTGGGTAATACAAGGTATAATCTATCAACTGTGCAAGGCAAAGGGCAGATGTGGGATGATCTGAACAGAACCAGTGTCACCTTGAGTCGCGATGTCACAGTCAAGGGACAAAAAGGGAAGGGACGAGCTCAGGGATTGCAGACAAGGCTGAGAAGCAGGTGCCCTCAGTCCATTTGACAGGAGGAGAAACCGAGGCCCACAGTGCTTTGTGATAGGTTCCACACTCAGTCTCACACCTGAGCTTGACCCTGGGGCACCAGCATACAAGTGTTGGACTCTAACCCAAACCCTGGAGGGTCAGGGAGATGCAGCACTGCAGCAATGGGGAGTTTAGTTCTTGGGGTGAGCTCCTGGGTAGGGAGCAGAAATCAGGGGAGCAGGGTTTCAAGAATTAGGCAGAGGGGCCTGGGCCGTGATTTGAGTAGTAGAGCACATGCCTGGGATTGGTGTCTCTGCGCTGTGGCACCTTGTTCCAAATGGAACAGTACTCAGTGTGGATGCCTAAATACAAAAGCCCAGAACAAAGAAGACAGTTGGGGGAGAGGAAACATGGCCGAGGAGGATGTTTAAGCCACTGGGCTCTGTCCAAAGCTCATCTTTTTCTGTTTCTCCCATATTCACTTTGGACACCAAAGCTCCTACCCCTGCTTCCACCAAGCACTATCTCCTCTCAGGGGCTTAGACCCCTTGAAGACCCTTAAAGACCACTCCTGTCACTCCAACACATCTTATTGTGCTAAAGAGAACACAGGCCAGTGGATCTCTTCTGGGGAAGGCAGTGGGTGTGCTCAGTGCCCTCTGCCTCAAGGGGTGGGTCACCCTATATTCCTGTTGCAGGTCGAGGAAAATGCACCAGCTCTGTTTCTGATAGCTGGGGCTGTGCTTCGCCTTCTTGCACCATTTTTTTCAAGATGATAATGTCATCCAGACACTAGCGGAAATGGGGTGAGTTGTCCTTTGAACCGACTTGTTTGGCTGAACCATTGGAAATAGAGTCTGGTGTTCTGACTACATAGTTTTGCTGACCCTAACTTCCAGGCACTGAGGACTAGGGGGCATTTAAGCCTAGTGGGAAGTTTTTTAGTAACATGATACCTCTTCTGCAACATGAACAGTCCTATGGGAACCCCAAGCTTCAGAGGGATAGTGGTGTTTATGTGAGTTAAAGGGTGAGGAAAGGCATATGACAGGGATGGACTTGCATCCATAAAAGAAGTCAATCAATTTTCTCTCTCTCTCCCCTTTCTCTCCCCTCCTCCTCTACCTCTCTCTTTCTCTCTCTCTTTTCTCTCTATTTCTCTTCTCCCCCAGGTGAGGACACATGGCAAGAGACAGTCAAGAGGGAGCACCATCCCAGGAGGATCATTCCCACCAGGTCCCTGGCTGGTTCCTCACTCTACCCCTTTCTACTGGCTGGGAGCGAACAATAAATGGTTGTATTCGGGAGTCATGGTTGTGGCGTTGGTTTTCTCCTGGAGGGCTGTTTTTTGGATAGACATAGAGACCCAGTGATACCCCCAATGTACAGGAACCAGGGCTCATGCAGCCGACTCTGGGTGTCCATGTGTAATGTGACATTCTCTGAGAGTTGGGTTGAGGTTTGGTTAGCCCATAGTTCCCAGAAGGAAAAGGAAATTCCCATTCCCCTAACCAGCAAGGACAGGGGAAGCAGTTTCAGTCCTATAGATCTGCAGCAAATAATCCACCCAGACAAGAGGGCAAAATGAGGCAAGAATGTCAGACACAAAGCCCTTTCTTTAGCTACTAACCAGCTGCTCCAAATTAAGAGCTAGCTTGCCTGCTGCAAAAGGCCCCCTGCTCTCAGCATTGCCTCCTATTTACTCAGATCCAAACAGAGTCCCCCACTTTCTAAAAGGAGGGAGAGGGAAAGCAGGCAGAAAACAGATACAAAAAAGAAATGTTGGGGGAGGGATTGAGGGAGGGAGAAAAAAAAATGTTATAAAGGCCTCTACCACACACTTCCCCTTTTTTCAGTATTTAAAAATATAAAACAATGTGGAAAATAAATAATAGACCCTAATAAATAAATAACAATAAATAAAAGGACAAGAGAGAAAAAAAGCTAACAAAAGGCAGCAGTTTGCATAGGTGCATCAAATGGAAAACTGTAAAGAAAAACTTTGAAGCCTAAAGACAGGGTGTCTGTATCCAGAAACATGAGTCAAGGAATCAACTACAAGCTCCAGAGACAATAAATTCACAATCCCCAAAATACAAGCTGAAAGGTTCTTAGAAGGTCTTCCTTTGTAGATCAGCAGACAGAGCCAGCCAGAATTCAAGGATCATATATATGTGGTAGGTTATGGAGATCTTAAGAAGCAATTAGAAAGTCCCACTGTAACCCGAAGTCAGAGATTCTCCAAAGAGGTACCAGAAAATTCATCCATCGGGCAAGGTGAAGTTTATTTTCACCTTATTTACCCAGATGGCAAGAAAACCCATTTGGGGGGAGGGGGGCACAGATTTGAGTCCTTTCCTGGTTGACTATAGGTCATGGAAAGAAACTTGCAATGTAATACTGAAGGATACCTGGGCTTTATTCAAGCTCTTCTTTCTTAGGTAGAGTCCATGCGGAAGTCCATGAAAAAATCCAAAAGTAATGTACGAAGTACAGAGGAGTTCAGCCAATGTCGTAGTGATGGGAGTTAGTCAAAAATCCAAGACAAGATGTTGCAGGCTGAGAACCTCCCTGTGTAACTAAATAAGTTGAGGTTCCATTCATAATGGATAAAAACTCCTTTTTGAAGCTACAGTTTTTCTGATATAATGCGCTCAAGCAGAAGTCCTGCCACAACATACAAAGGACACCACTTGGGATAATTTGAACAGGTCAACAAAACTGACCTAAAATTATCATAAGAAACAAACCAGAGAATGTTATGTAATGTAAATTCCTATAAGTAACAAATAAAATGGGGGAGACAATATGACAATAGACAATAGAAAACTAGCAGCATATACAAATCAAAGAAATACACCCGACAAAAAATATACAAAAGGTGAATGTCCTTCAGAGTCCAATACAAAAAAAGATCTGGAACGATGGAGAATCTGAAAATCAGAGAAATCCATCCATGGAGACTCCAGGAGTCTGGATAAGTGGTTCATAACTGTCACAGGTTAGCAAAACTTCAAAAGTCGTGGATCTTTTCAGACGGCCAAAACAGGAAGCTTGTAGCTGAATATGGAGGAAATGGTTGGAGGAGAGGAAAAAAATTCTCATAAAAGAAGGTTAAGCCAGGCTTAGGAAGGGGTGCAGGACATGGGTCACCCCAGCACCCCCTCTACCTCCTTTCTCCGGAACTCCCGGGCTTCCCCTGGCCACATGCCTAGGCAGGCCAGTGAGGTGGGTCCCTTGGAGGAGCTTATTGGTTTCCCCAGGCTTTTCCCATTTCCCTCCTGGCTCCAGAGGAAGAGTCTGCAATGGGGGCTCTGACCTTCCGGCCTTCTAGCTCTGGAAGGATCTCCTTCCTTCCTGGGAGCCGGGAGGTTATGCCAGCATGGGATTTGACAGCCCTCCGCCATGCCAAAGGCCTCTTTAAGCAAGCCTAGGAAGGAGTGCGGGACATGGGTCACCCCAGCACCCCTCTACCTCCTTCCTCCGGAACTCCAGGCCTTCCCCTGGGCCACATGCCTGGGCAAGCCAGCGAGGTGGGAATAGCAGCACAATAGGTTCTGGCTTCAGGAATTACCAGGAAAGTTTCCTTACTAAACCTGTCCATTGTGAAACCGCACAAGGGCGCATATTGACAAATATTTGGATATCATTGTGTTTCATCTGTTTGTCATAATCTGAAAGCCGTCCAGGAGCTTGTTTTATTCCTTTAGTCCCTCACTCCCATCTCCTGTTACCCCACATTTAACCATTTTTCTGTACTAATGATTTTTGTTTTGGCCAAGGTGGATTACATATCTTTAACAGTAATTTTTTGGGTGGAGTCTGAAGCTTCAGCAGGCAACACTTCACTGCAAGGCTCCACGCTGTAGGCTTTTTGGCCAAGCTAAGGGGAAGATGCAGCCTCAGCTGCCCCTCACAGCCTTCTCTCTCTTTCCTTTCAGTCCCCAGGGTTATTCCTGGACACCTGCTCAGGGTCCCAGCAAGTGGGTTCCGGGGAGGTGCAATTTAAAAGAGACCCCAAGCTCCTAATTCCTGCAAGGGGCTGGAAGAGGGCTGGTGAACTTCCAACTTCCTGCAATTAGGAAGCAAACACCTCTCAGGGAGTTGGAAGCTTCAGCAGGCAACAAGGGGAGGACATGGCTCCATGTGTGCTCTTCGCTTGTCCAAATCACAGACCAAAGTGGTGTCTCATAAACAACACCCTCCCTCTTGACTATTTCTAAAACATAAAAGGAACATATATATCTCCTTTGTATATCTCAGATGTATTCCCTTAACATCTATAACTCTTTTCGAACATCCTCATATAGTGACAAGTTTGCCCACTGGTTTTGTTATTTGATTGTTTTATTTTCCCCCCTTTGAGATCTGTTTTATAAGCAATACTGGTAGAAGTGTATCTCTGTATAGATTTCATGATTGAACCAAGTTATGGGAAATGTTGGACTTTATTCGTCGGTCCCCAGATGCACTAACAATATTTGGCATTGCTTCTCTTTTGCATAGGCACATTAAAATGGGAAAATAATACATATGAAAACAAGTTCTTATCTAATAGAGATGGGAACACAAATTTGGTAATGCAATTAGGCCTTATACCCCGACCATTGGCATAATGATTTGGCTTAGGCCTCAGAAGAATGGGCATTGCCCACACACACCTGAACAATGGATACCATCTATGAAAATAACCACAATTGTTTATAACATTACCAGGATCCAAGCCTCTACCACTGCTTTGGCATTGACTTACTCCAAAGAGTGCTCTCAACACCCAGACGACTCAGCAACAGCCTGCTTGCAGAGCAGATTGCTCCGCATTTAATGGTATGCTGAAACTAAAGGATGCTTCACATCAGCCTGACATCGATGAAAGAAATGCACAGAATCCAGAATCTTTAAATATAAGAATCTGATACCAACAATAGCTAAAGTGTGAAAAAGTTTCACCGGGACCATGGAGAATGACTCGGGTTGGACAGACTGGTATGTCTGAAACCCAGAGTAAGTCTTATGCCAATAAACTTCTGGGGTGAGGTCTTTTTGTAATCAGGTCAAGGATTTTTTTTTCCATTTTCCCCATTTTTCTGGACCTATGCAAACAACGGCAATTGCTACTATCACATCTTTACTATATTTTTTTACTCTTATCCTTTAAGAGACAAAAATACAATTTACTGAACTTAAAAACAAATAACTGTAGTAGAATGCCTGTCTCGAATACAGGCAGGGGATGGGAAAGGGGAAGGGGGGAATGTTACACTGGTGGAAGGGGGTGTTCTGTTTTTGACTGTAATACAACTATGATCATGTTACTTAAATAAAAAATATATATATATTTAAATAAAAGGTTAAGGACTAGAGGGGAAGGGGAATAGATCTGGCAGAAAGTATAAATCGGAGAAGAGAAAAGTGAGGAACAAAGGACTGTATACAATATATACAAAATGGACAGACAAGAAACAATACAGACATACAAAGAACAGCCACCACACAAAAGGTTAACCAATATATCATATGAAATGGATACAAATGCAGCAAAAAGAAAAGCCAACTGGAATAATAAAAAGCACTTCAAAATATAATAGCTGGCAGGCTAGGTATAATTACTTCAAAATCACAATTTTTTTTCCCCAAAAGCCAAGTAGAACAGATCTGAAAGAGAATTTCCTGTACAGGACAAGCATGGGAAATATCACTAACAATACTGAATTGTAAATCTATAATACTTTGAGCATTGACGAGGGGCACCCAAAAAGGATTCCACATCAAAAAGTATCATTTTACCAAAAACGCCTCCAGATTCCATCCTAAAAATGAAACTGAGGGTAAATAAAGCAGGAATATTAGTAGATTATCAAATTAAAACTCAATAGAGAAATATGCCTTATAAAATGAAATGGAGCAACATTAATAAAATGCAGAAGTTTTTTTCCCCTGGGAAATCCTTGTATAAAAAAGAATATGATTATATAGAAGTCATAAGTAGATGCAATTATGGATAATAAGAAAAGCATGTCATAAATTAGAATGAGAGTATATGCTTATGTTTCCACAATGACAACTCTTCCAAGAAATGGAAAACAATATGGAGATTCCTCAAAAAAAACTGGAAATTGAGCTCCCATTTGAGCTAGCTATATCACTCCTAGGGATATACCCTAGGGACACAAAAATAAAATTTAAAAATCCCTTTCTCTCAACAATATTTATTTCTGTGCTCTTAACAATAACCAGACTTTGGAAACAACCAAGATGCCCTTTAACAGATGAATGGCTAAAGAAACTGTAGAACTTCCCTTGTATTTAGTTTCTGAGTCATTTTTTTCCCCAAGTCTTCAAAGCGAGTTCCCTGACCAGTCTCAAAACAGCATGGGGTAGTCTTGCCTGCTTGTTTATTTCTGTGAACTTCCCTTCTCAGATCAGCGTCTCATTAGACAACGTGACTCTTGCAATTATCCTTACAAAGTGACTTAGGCTATTAATTTTACTCTTCAACCTCAGAATGCCACATTTCCACAAGAAATATTGAGAAGTGTTATTTGAATATAAAGAGACAGACCACTTGTGTTGGGATAGGGGGTGGTGAGGCCTTTCTCGGCTCAACCTCAATGGCCTGGTGGGTCTGAAGGTTGCAGAGTGACAGTGGAGAAATTCACAGAGCAGTCATTTTTATTTCACAATCCTGACATGGCTTCTATGTTAGCCCTTTCCTACCAGCCACTTCTCTGCTCCTTCTCTGGCTCTCTCTGCCTCTGGCTGTTCTCCAGGGTTCTTGCGGATTGGCCCCTTTTGCTAACTCAAACTCTCCTTCTTACCCCTCTCTCCTTAGGCAGACTCCTCTACCTGCCCATTCCAGGTGTCAGCGGTTTTGATCATTCAGGTGGGATAAAAAAGAAGTTGGGGAAGGGGATACCCACATTCAAGCACTCAAATATTTTTGTCTACAGTGCTGAAATCCTGGTGAGTCTGACACCCACCATCACCAAGGAATATAAAACAAAATGCAGAAACAGGACCATACTCTGAGAATGCTTTATTAAACCATATGAGATAATCCAATTAAATCCCTCATCAATTGAAGTCTGCTTGTTTTTCTGATGGGGAAGTTTGTTAGTGCCAATTTCCTTAAGAACTAGCCATTTCTGCCCCACACCACACAGAATTGGACACCGGCTGTTCATCTTTAAAGGTTTTCTAAAGATTTTGTAAAAAAAAAAAAAAAAAAAAAGCATGTTCATGTGCTTTTTAAAAGGTTTTTTTTTTAATTTTTATTTTTAATTATGAGAACAAAGATGCAAAGAAAGAGTACAAGGTAAAGTTACAGTGAAAGGACAATCACATATAAACAGAATTCTCAGAAGAAGTCCCCTTGCTGATATCTTAACTTTGAACTTTCAGCCAAAGAACATTAAGATAAATAAAACAGAACACATGTACAATTATTTTGTCCCTCAGGTCTCCAGATTGTAATGCATTATAATATTTCTTAGCGGCACACAAGGCAATCTAAAGCCATAAAACTTATGTAACTCCTTCAACATTAAAGGCATGGTATTTTTTTTACATTTTCATGCACATGCATATTACTTTAAGTTAACCTCAAAAGTTTAAGTGTTTTTTTTAATGATTAGAGTCAATGGAGCACAGTAAAAATGGTGTTAGAGTGGCAATTATTGTTTGCATAGGCCCACCAAAATATGAGGGATATGGAAAGGAAAAACCTTGGCCTATATATAAGGAGACCCTACCCCTGAAGTTTCCTGGCATAAGACCATCTCTAGGCTCCAGGCAAGCTAGTTTGTCCAATAGAAGACATTGTCTGTAGTGGCAACACACTTTTATTTTTTACACAGTCTCTGTTGTTGGTATCATGTTTCTGTATTAAAGATCCTGGAATCTGTATATCCTATATTGAAGTCAGGATGTGGAGCGCCCTCTAGTTTCACCTCACAATTAAAGGGCAATGCAGAGAGCCCTGTCCTGTAAGCAGGTCGTTGTTGTTGTTAAGTCTTCTCAGTGTTAAGGGAAGTCTCTTTTGAGCAGGTCGCTGTCAGAGCAGTGGTAGGGTCTTCCCTGGTAGAGCATTGCTTTCAGGTGATGTTATAGACAAACTTGGATGTTTTGTGGAGGGCTTCCCTGGTTTAGGGGTGAATGGAGAATGCCCATTCTTCTGAGGCCTGTGCCAGGGCATTATGTCAATGTTCAGGGTGTAAGGTTCCGTTGCACTACGAGATTTGTATGTTCCAATCTCTATTAGATAAGATCTTATTTGTATGTATAGTATTTTCCCATTTTAATGTGCCTATGCAAAAAAGGAACAATGCCACGTGGCGTTATTGGTGAATATGGGGGCCATAAGAACAAGTCCAACAATCCCCATGACATGGTTCAATCATAAGCATTGAACTGGGGGACTCTTTAACCAAAATTCCTTATTGAACAGCTCACAAAAAGAAGAAAAGATAAAAAGTGGATTAGAATCGTCACTGTATAAGAGAATATTTAGTAAGACATATAGCTGTCAGAGAAAAAACACATAAAATATTCCAAAGACATATGTGTCCATTTTATGTCTTTTGAAATAGTAGGGGGTTGTTAGATCCAATGCACGGCTCTGGTCTGTGATTAGGATTGTGCAGTATTGAAGATAAAAAGATTAACGTGGGTTACTGATGGTTTGGGGGGGGTGAGAGAGTTAAGGAGTAAAAATGAGCTTTGTAGGGGTGTGCGAAAGGGCAGAATACAAAATAGACATTCTGCATACGCAAAACATAACTTAAGGATAGGGAATACTCTTAATATATACTGTGCACATGGGTGCACTAGCCCCTGAGCGGTTTTGAACATGTAGACTGGTAAGAAATTGCCAGTGACAACCTTAGTGCGACTGAGCAAATTTCAGCACAATCCAAGTTAGGACCCACCATTTCTGGCCACCTGGGCTGGCACCCAGGAAGGGCCTGGAGGCCGGGGGCAGAAAAGGGGACGTCTGGGAGGCCTATCAAGACTCCCAGCACACCCAAGTTAGGGAGAAGGCCTTCGACATGGGGTCTCCCCAAACCACATGCCAGCTAGAGCTAGCCTCCAGATCAAGAAAGGATTTGGTAGAGAGCCGAAAGCCAGGATGTGCCCGCCCTCCACCCTGTGTCCTTCCCATCCTAGTGCTGGGGGAAGGGTGGGGAAAGCTTGGGACCCCATCCAGGAGGGACCACCCAACACCCACCTTGTCTGGTGACCTGGGCTGGCACCCAGGGAGGGCCTGGAGGCTGGGGGCAGAAAAGGGGACGGCTGAGGGCCTATCGAGGTTCCCAGCACACCCAAGTTAGGGAGAAGGCCTAAGACATGGATGGGGTCTCCCTAAACCCCATGCCGGCTAGAGCTAGCCTCCAGATCAAGAAAGAATTCGGTAAAGAACCAGAAGCCTAAAGGGGTTTTTATTTTTAAAAAAATATATGTGTTAATGACCAAGGATTTTTTTTTTTTATAAAACTAAAATAAAAGACATGTGTTAAAGTTTATAAAGTGAACATCTCTGCACAAGCAGAGGCGACGACCTGGGGTGAGGGGTATGAAGTTTATAAACCAGTTCCCCATTTCTCATTCCCAGGGAAGAGAAGCCCGAAATCAGGCCCCACCATAGCCCCTCTCAGGCCCTGGGGTCTAGAAGCATTTACTCCAGTCACTTTCCATTTCTGTTGCTCTTTTGGGAACTAAACCTAGGACTTGACTCTTGTCTTTTCAAGGCCTGAAGGTCACTATCTAGCTTAGGACCTTCTACTTCTGGGAAAGGTCAAGGTTTACTCTCCAGTTGGTGATGGTGGAGGTCCCAATCGGAGGAAGGATCAACAGGAATAAAACTGGAGAAGGATTTTGTCCTCCCCAGACCTGCAAAAAAACATTTCCTGGAGTCAGAGCACTAGCATAGCATAGAGCAGTTGACTTGCACAAGGCCAACCTGGGTTCAATACCTGGCACCTCAGATGGTCCCCTAAGCATGCCAGGAGTGATCTCTGAATGTAGAGCCAGGAATCAGCTCTGAGCACCACTGGATATGGTCAAACGCACTCCTCACACCGGCAGTGACAAAATAGAAAACATTTCCTGGTGTTAGCAGTGAAGGTCCCTCACACCTTAGTCTAAACTTCCTCTTTCATTGGTGGTTTCTGGGAAAAGCACCCCTGGTTCTGAGTCATCTGTTGCCACCCCTGTAGGTGAACTGAGAGGTATTTACTTGCCTGCAGTTATCTGCAGCTTGACTTCATATCTGTCCTGGTTGAGTCCAGCCCTGCACTAAGCGTACAAACTCACATCTCACTGCCAGAGACTCACACAGGACCACAGGGAAGCTCTGCCCCCAGAGATTCCCTGAGTGAACAGATCCGCTGTCCCCAGAGTGAACAGCCAGATTGCCCAGGGCCCTTGCTCCTGGCTCTATTTCTCACCTGAACTGCACAGTTCAGTCTTTTTTTTCACTGCATGATCCCAGGGCCAAGCAAGCGGTCAAGGGATTCTTGGAACTAAACTCAAGAGCTTGTCTAGGGCTCTGATTCTCTTTTCCCCAGGGCTTACTCCTGGCTCTGTGATCAGGATTCACTACTGGGTTGATGTGGGGGGGTCCACATGTGGTGCCTGAAATTGAACCTGGGTAAGGGTGTGCAAAGCAAATGCCTCCCTGCTGTACTGTGGCCCCAACCTCAGCAGCACTCTTTGAACCTGACTTTCAACTTGGAGGTTTCCTCCCTGTTTCATTCTAGATATGTTTGTGTAGTGGCATGGCCCGGCCTTGTGGGAGATACAGAAGGCTGTGAGGTAAACTTTGAGCCACATTGTCTTGGTCTATGCAGGACTGAAGGGAATATAAATCCCTGGAATATACTAAAGTCTGAACACATAGAAAGCAAAAAAAAAAACCTCCAAAAAGAATGGCTTCAATGTAAAGCTCCATAAAGCTTTTTTTTTTCTTTTTAAGAACAATGCAGGAAACCTGGGTGTGAGCTCAGGATTCCGTGTGGTGGCCTGAAAGCCACCAGGAAGGACCCCTGAGCACAGAGTCAGGACAAAGCTCTGAGCACTGCTGGGTGTGGGCAGAGTTAGTGACAGCTTTTATTAAGACACCTGCTTCCAATTTCCAATCCTCCCAACATGTACTCTGACTCCGGTGCTCAGAAGCTTTACTCCACTGTTGGTTCTCCCCTGCATGGCAGTGGATAGCCCCTTTTCTAGTCCTGCCATCTCAGACCCTGCTTGAGAGACCTGGTGCAACAGAGGCAGAGGGAGGAGCCCAAGGCACCCTGAGAGAAAACTTCTGTGCTGAGGGGTCGCCCATTCTCCTGGGATTAGGGCATATTCTTTCCACTCATACAGCTCAGAGGGGCACAAACCCCAACTCTCCAGCTGCCCCTGAGCTCCACAGTCTTGATCTTGTCCTGGATCCCAATTTTGGCCTCCCCAGGCTGGGCCAATTATGGGTCACTCAGGAGCACAGTTGAAAATACTCACATGGGGCTTTCTGAAGCTGAGTCCTCTCCTCTGACAGGAGAGGCCAGCACTTATTCACAGGATTAGGGACCTAAATGGGTCAAAGACTGAGCTCAGAGTCCAGAAGGCTGTCCTGAAGGTCAGAGCCTGTCTCAAGTACAGGTGTGGGTGGGGTGGGTAAAACAGAGATTTGGGACATTGGTGGTGGGAATGTTGTACTGGTGAAGGGGGGTGTCTTTACATGACTGAAATCATATAACTACAATCATATTTGTAATCACAGTGTTTAAATAAAGATAATTAAAAAAAAGAGTAAAACTGAAAAGGTTGTCCAGCAGGCCCAGGAACTGGTGGGACAAGAGTTTCCTTACTAACTGCTAAAGAACTGTGAGCATTATGCCAGTGACCCATGCTATGGCATTCCCACAGTGCCCAGGTAACTTTTCAGCCTTGTCTCCACCAATGTCCCCATGACTATGCTGGGAACTTGGCAGAAAAGAAGCTTCAGAAGCTGATGCTATAGTACTCAGGCAGCAGGTCTACACTCAGGCAAGTACTTACACAGTAGGATGGATCTGAGCTGGGCACATGCCTCACAGGCCCTGATCTTTCTGGAAGGCTCTGTGGAAGTCACTCCTCAATCTATACTGAGGGCTCCCTTCTTGTGGTGCTCAGGAGTGCCTGGGGTTAAACTTAGATCAGATTCATATAGTTACGTGCCTTAACCCATTCCTCTCTCCAGCTCCCAAACATGGGGCCTCTACCCAGCCCTAGACAAACACCGTGTCTTTGACTAAGTCTCAGATGTCTAAGGTCACCTCTCCTTGGTTCATATCTAGACTCTCCTTGGTTCATATCTAGACTCAGGTATCTGTTGGGCAAGGCCTGCCCTTGGAGATAAAGCAACTTTCATACAAGTACAACAGGTGTTTTGGCTCTCAGGAAATGGAAAGTGAAATTTGGTTTGAACATAAAACTGAAAGACAGGGAAGTTTGGGAGCAGTGTTAGCAGATACCACCGAGGAGAGAGAACGGCCTTGGTAAGTCTCCAGAAAACCGTGATGGTTAGACCAGTGAATTTGGGGGATGAGTGTGTCCTAGGTTAACCCATGATCAAGTATAAGATTAGCAGCTGATTGACTTGGGGCTCTAGAGTGTATCTCTGAAGGTCTCAGAGGCCATCTGTTGTGGTTCTGTTGTGGTTCCTGAGCCCAATGAAACAACCAGAGCCACAGGACTCAGGCAGCATCACCCCTCCAGGCCCATAAGCCCATGGAGAGAAACCCACCACTTGAGATACCCAAGTCCATCCCAAAAATCCAAACAGTGGTTCAGCTACTTAAGAGCATGGACAACCCAGAAGAGGGTGTCAGGGCCATCACTACTGGTGTGAGGGGGGCCAGGATGGTGTCTTAAAGACCCCTACCCCTTCTCAGGCCCCATGCTTTTTCACTGTTGTGTGTCTGGGACACAGAGGGACCAAGCACCCTCCTTCCTCCTTCTTCCTCCAAGTTCAGGCCTGGCCTTTTTTCTTTTTCACTGATTTTCCTTACTTTGACTATCTTACCTTTGGGCACAGTGAGAACTCAGTCATACTTTTCTGGGCTAACCACCAAGAGCTTATCCTTTCTCTCTCCATTTCTCTAGTGTTTGAACTGGTTCATGTTTCTCAGAATGCTAGAAATATTCTATCTGCTTAGAATCTGGCTGTGTTTAAGCACTGCAAGCTGCCCCCTTTAAGCTTGAGTAAGTGAAGGTGATGAATGTTTTCTACAGGCCTTGTCCAACTGGATACTCAGGTTGAGAAGAAGGCTGGGCTGGGCTTAGCCTAGTGCTGCCCAGAAAGACCATGTGTGGCCTTATGAGGCAGGAATGGAGCACTGGACCCTGGGCACATGCCCCAGCCATGAAGCTCTTTGATGGCTGCATAAAAATCTTCCTTGGGAAACTATCTGAGCAAGGTTCAGTTCCTCCTCACCATTTCCATCATGACCACACACGATGTTCTAGATCAGGGGTCTCAAACGCGCGTTTGTGGCCCTCCATACAAAATTTTGTGGCCCAGCCCTAGAGGAATCTTTTTTTGTTTTGTTTTGTTTTAGTTGTTTGGGTCACACCCCTCAATGTTCAAGGCTTACTACTGACTTTGCACTCAAGGATCACACCAACTTTGCCTCCTGCGGCCCCCAGGTAAATTGAGTTTGAGACCCCTGTCTAGATCTTTCTTCTGGACTGCAGGTGGGTGTCAGAGATGACTTTGGTGGAGAGTTAGCTGGTGCCTCAGTCTGCCTCCACAATAGCCATTAGTGAGGTGAGTTGTTTTCTGTGGGTCTGAAATGTGCTTCTGGGTCAGCACAGATGGAGAGAAAGAGGCATGGCATCAACATGACTTCTGAGCCATCATGGGGCAGTTTCCCGTTTGGAGTACAAAGAAGCAGGCTAGAAATGCCAAATTGTATCCCACAGAGATTTTACACATATTACACATTATTTCCACTCTTTGTTCCAATCTGTCCCCCAAAATTTGGACTCTGGCACCAGAGGATGGTGGGTCTGAGTTTGGGGGTTCATTGTGAATGGGGTTGTAGGGTCCCTGCTTCATCTACCTCTGTGTATTTATAGTCATTCCTTGGGGGCAGTTTTCCTATTAGCTCTTGTCTCCACTGTCTCCTTTCTGCCTCTTAATATTCTTTCTGTTGTATCTCTCTGCCTATCCCCAATTTACCCAACATGGCTGAACCCTCTTGAGCCACTTTCTACACCCTAAGTGCATGTGATTTTAACTCTGCCTTGAACACCACCTCCACCTCCACCTCCATAGCCTCTTTGGACTCTGATGTCACCCCATGTCTGATTTCTCAATCTCTGTGACTATTGGGCATAGCCAGTCCTGTGGAAGACACAGTCCTTATGAGTGACTTCAGTCCCTGTTATTGATGGTCCTTTTATACCTGTGCAGATTTGAGGGCACCCAGAAGCCTGAGAGCACCCACTGCTGAACACACGACAAAACCCACTAAGTAGCAAGGATGGCTTTGGTGAGTCTCCAGAATCTTTGATTCCAGATTAGCATATCTGGCAGGCTGTGTGTGGGTGGAGTGGGGGTGTTAAGGTGCTTGCATCCTGTTTCTGATCTTTCCCACGATGACTCTGACTCTTTGGCTCAGATGTTCTACTCCACTGTTTCTCCCTGGGACATGGCTGTGGGCAGTGCTTTCTTCACTCCTGGCAGTTCAGTTCAGTTCCTGCTTAGGTGACCCGGTACAACTGAGGCAGAGGGAGCATGGTGGCTAGCCCTGAAGTGTCATTTATTTTCCTGGGACCAAGGCACATTCTTCCCACTCATACAGCTCAGAGGAGCACAGCCCCCCAATTCTCCAGCCTTCTCATGTTGTCAGCAGCTTCTGTCCAGAAGCACCAGTGAACTTCAATGAATCTGCTTCAGGGAGTAGGAATAACACGAACCGGCATATGGAAAAATATGAAGTAATGAGACCACACAATGAATGTATAAGGAAACACATTCGGTCAAGCAAGCTCCAAGTTTAATCTCCAATAAGGGGTAAAATGACAGTCTTTAGTATGAAAGAAATTTCTGCACTGACAAAGAGCAGGCATTTGAGAAAAAACAGAAATATTAACAGTAGGTCTATTAGATATACATGACAATCTGACTGGCTAGGCAGATCAGGTAAAAAGGATCTATTTGAGAAGTCCTGAGTTAGAAGGCAGAAAGTTAGCATATCAAAAAAGCAGAAACTGGAGGCCAGAGCAGTGGTGCAAGGGATAAGGCATCTATCTGCCTTGCTGGTGCTAGCCTAGGACAGACTGCTGTTTGATCCCCTTTGATCCCCCAGTGTCCCATATGGTTCCCCAAGCCAGGAATGATTTCTGAGCACATAGCCAGGAGTAACCCCCTGAGAATCACTGGGTGTGACCTAATGCGCCCCCCCCCTCAAAAAAAGGGCAGATACTACTTAACTGATATTCAGGAGCTAAATGTGATTGCCAGGTTCTGCAGACTAGCAGAGAAAGTTGCTTTTTAGCAAAAGAGAGCCACGTGAAAGAAATACAAATTTTGTACCTGGCCAGGAGTTTCCATGACCAGAGTTAAGTTTCTGACCAGGCTTTTTGATGTAAATAGGGAAGACAAAGAGAAGAAAATTGTCTGGTTCGTTTGGTACTGAAAGTACTCTGGGCAAAAGAATTTGATTGAGGCCATAAATTGGCCTGTAAATGTACAAGGGCGAAATAATGTTTAGGCCAAAGAATATGAAGGGAATATAATGTCAGTACCATGACATAAAATTCAGAAATATCTCTTTGGAATTTCTCAACTCTCCACACAAAGGTAAAGCTTCCACAGTGGAATTCTGTGGTTATCAAGTTACCCACGCCAGGAAAATTTAGAAAATTCATCTGATGGTCCTACTGAATCACCCCTTATTGGAGATATAGAAATTATCAATGGTAAACAGCCCTAGGATCAGAGTGAAAGTACAGCAGTAAGGTGTTTGCCTTGCACTGGCCAACACAGGACAGACACTGGTTAGAATCCCAGCATGCCATATAGTCCCCTGAGCCTGCCAAAAGTGACTTCTGAGTGCAGACTCAGGAATAACTCCTGAGTGCCACTGGGTATGTCTCAAAAAACAAACAAACAAACAAACAAACAAACAAACTCTCCAGTTGCCCCTGATCTCACATTCTTCTCTTGCTACAGACTGGGACCTGTTATGAGTCACTCAGGAACACTGTTGGAAATATTCACATGGGGATTCCAGTCACACCTTATGGGCTGTGGGTCCAGGAGAAGTTTCAGGACTTCCTGAGACTTATGCCTGAGACTTATAGGAGTGCATCATGTATGCCAGGTCTCGGGTCCCAAGTGGGTTTGAATTTGAGCTTCTTGACAGGCAGGATGACCTCTGGGCTCAGAATACCAAGTCACCTCTAAATCAGCAGATCCTGGGATGGGATATGGCCTGGTGATGCATTCAGCCCTCTGGGATCCAGGGATTCACTGATAGACAAAGTCCTGCTCTAAGCAGAAAAAGGGTTCTTGCCCACTGTCACCCCCTATCTGTGTCCTCAACTCATTAGCTCCTCTGGGAAACACAGTCATCTCTGGGAAGGGAGGGGCACCTATCCTGGGTACAAGGAGCCCCCTTCTCTTACTCCTTCAGGAAATACAGTTAGGCTGAGCTCTTTGAAATAGTGGTGGTTCTAGAATATTCTAGAAAATATTCTTGGTCAAGCACTCACCTTTGACTGTCTCTGGCTTTTCTTTTGCAGTACAGATTCAGTCCCCAGCCAAAACCTGGAGATCTGATTGAGATATTTCGTGGTTCTTTTGAGCACTGGGCAGTGTATGTAGGAGATGGTTATGTGGTCCATCTGACAAACATAGGTAAGAATGGAGTCTTTCGGGGCCGGAGAGATAGCATGGAGGTCAAGCAATTGCCTTGCATGCAGAAGGACGGTGGTTCGAATCCCGGCATCCCATATGGTCCCCCGAGCCTACCAGGAGCGACTTCTGAGTATAGATAGAACCAGGAGTAACCCCTGAGCACCGCCAGTGTGACCCCAAAACTAAAAAAAACAAAACAAAACAAAAACAAACAAAAAAAATGGAGTCTTTGTGAGCACCATGTCTCTGTGAGGACAGGGTCTCGCTTAAGATGGGTCTCTGTTAGTATGAGGACTTTGTTATGATGTGTCTTTGTTGTGATGGGGTCTCTGCTATGATGGGATCTTTGTGAGAACAGGGTCTAGATTCTAATGGAGTCTCTGTTGTGATTGCATATCTGTGAGGACAGAAGGCATGGTAAACAGGATTAGATTCCAACAGCACTAATCACTCAGGGTCATGGATGGAGCATGTCCCCTGATGCAGCAAGCAGCAGTGTGGACCCTGGTCCTCCAGAGCAGACTCTCATGTGGCACCTCAGGTTCTATCCCACACCCCACATGGTCCTCCATGAATCACAGGGGTGATCCTTAAGCAAAGAGCCACAAGTCCACATCCATGGGTCTGGCCAGTCCTCTAAATAGTCCTAACAGGGCTGGTGTTTATTTGTGTGTGTGTGTGTGTGTGTGTGTGTGTGTGTGTGTGTGTGTGTGTGTGTGTGTGTGTGTGTAAACTTGATTATTAAATTTGGGGTGATAAATAAGAGGAGAGAAAGGTGGGTGTGTGGTGGGTCATTAAATGACTCCAGAGTGTCCAAGGATTTGCTAAAGGAAAACAGAGCGCCCTCTATTGAGAAGAGGAACAGGCACACTGTAAGGGGGAGACTGGAATTGCGAGATGTGGGAGGTTTGGGTGACTTGATGGGAAGATAGAGGGAGATAGTTGGGGGACTAGAAAAAGACGAGGGAAGACTAAGGGAAAGATAGCAAAATCTAAAAAGATATTTGGGATCAGTGATACTGAGGGAGGAAGGAGGAGCAGGGCAATTTTCTGAATGCAATAGAATAATCCTTAGGTAAAAATTCTTCATGTGAGGCTTCTGTAGGTTGCACCCACAATTCTCCTGCCCTCATCCAGATTCTGCCCAGGTTCTAAGGCTGCAATGGCTCAGCCCCTACAGTGCTGAAATGCCTGGGCCACACCATTATTCCAGGACCACGTGGGACCAAAGATGGAATCCAGTTCATTGAATGCCCAGTTCAAGATTGCAGCCCCATCTGCAGTACTAGAACCTAGAAATATATTAGAAGGGTGCCATACTGAAACCCAGGGTTGCCCTGGGAGGCATAGGCTTGACATCTGACCCCCATGTCCTCCACAGCCATAGTTGGTGCATATATTTGTCTCCTTCCTGTATCTCTCCTTCTGCCTGGGATTAGATGCCAGGAAGATCCCAATGCTGCCCCTCTGGGCTCTGCTGGGCATAGGCCCTTCTGCCCCATCCCTACTCCTGAATGGGAAGGAGTAGGAGCTGACACATTTCTGACAAGCCTTTTGGAAGAGAAAATAATAAATGGCAAAGGAAAGTATGAATACCCACACCAAAAGCCCTTAGACAAGCTACCAGAAAGTGGCAGGAGCCAGGTAGTTTTCAGGTAACTTGCATGGAGACATTCCTTGCTCTGGTCCTTCACCTGGCATTCTTAGATAATGCATCTGAGTTACAGAGAGTGGGAGAATTGGCCAGGAGCTGCAGTTGATCTCCTTGACTCTGTGCCCTGTGCCAGCTGCCTTCCTGAGACTGTTCCAGCAACAATTGCTATGGGAATGAATTCACTTTACTTCAATAAAAAAGCAGTCAAGGGGTTGTAGGTCAATGAGGAGGATCTGGCCTGTGGAAGGAACCCAGGTTGTAGCCAGCACCCATGTTGAATTTACCATAAAAGAGATGAAAAATGAGTGCTGGAGTGATGGTAAGTGGGGAGGGCAAATTCTTTCTCATGGTAGATATGAGTTTGATCAATGACACCATGATTTACATGGTCCCAAGTGCCCAACAGGAATGATTATGGAAGCGTAAGTCCTGCATACTGTCCGGTATTGTTGGACCTTGCATAAGGCATCTCCATTAAGGGTAAAAACAGCAGGCCTGTATCAAGTGTTCTGAACACTCCTGATGTAGAGAGCTTACTTGTTCCAAGAAATATTCTCCAGCAGGCTTTTTGCAGATGTCTTCTGCCCCTACGTGGATTACTAGCAATATTTCTGAAATTCATGTCATGGTACTGACATTACATTCCCTCCATATTATCTGGCTATTTCTCCCTTGTAAAATTACAAGCCGAAATATGGCCTCAATCAAATTCTTTTGCCCAGAGAAATCCCAGCACCAAAAACTTCAAAGACAAGCTTCCTCTCTTCTTGTCAGTCATGTATACATCTAAAAGCCAATCAACAAAGTTAGCTCTGTCTCTGTAGATACTAACCACCTACAAAATTTATGTTTCTTTAATTTAGCTCTCTGCTAACACAATAGCAGAAAAGCAGCTTCAATTTTCTCCCCTACCCTGCAGACCTGTAAAATTAGTTTAGCTTCAAAATATTCTATCTAGCAATCGCCTCCTTTTCTGTTTGTTTGTTTGTTTGTTTGTTTTTTGGAGGGGGCACCCAGATTCAACCTCCTTCTTTTTGAGATGCTAACTTTCTACTCAGGACTTCATAGAAAGATCCTTTTCACCTGAGCTGCCTAGCTAGTCAGTCTGATATGTATATTTAACAGACCTACTGTTAATGTTCCTGTTTTTCTTAACCCCTGCTTTTTGTCAACTTGGAAAATACTTTCATGCTTAAGACTGGCTTTTGTCCCTTTTAAATTCTCAGCTTAGAGATTAAATTTGTCAGAACATGTTGTCCCCTTACTTTATGTCATCTCATCATTTCTTCAATAATATTTCCACTGCCCAGTTCGTGTTTTTACTCACTCCCTTGAAGCTGGTTCATTGAAGCTCAGTTGGTGTTGCCAGACAGAAGCCACAGGCAACAAGCTATGGCCTCTAAACTAAACCAAACCTAAGAGAAACAAATATAGCAAAGAAAAAGAAGCATATCCAGGTCTCCAACAGTCTCCAAAGTAGCCAAGGCTAGTCTGTGCCCAATTGTTGGTCTGGAGCCTGCCAGATCATGGGCCTTCCCTGCCACATCCACCCATGATGGGGTGACTTTCTTGTAGCTGATTGGAGTTGCTGTGGATTGTCCAGAAATGACCACTGTGTCTTCTCTTGTGATCCACAGACTCTGGGGTTTCAGGAATAAATCTGATGGGCTCTGCATCTGGCCGGAGTACTAAAGCTATGGTGAAGAAGGAGCTGCTGACCAAGGTGGCTGCGGGGAACAAATACCGGGTCAATAACAAACTTGATCATAAAATGCAGCCACGTTGTGCTGAGGAAATCGTCCTACTGGCAGAGGCGCAGGTGGGGAAGGTGATGCCCTATAATCTCACAAGAAGTAACTGTGAGCACTTCGTGACTGATCTGCGCTATGGAGTTCCCATGTCTAACCAGGTGCGTCTCCAATCTGTGTCCCTGTTCTCACTATTGTCCCTACTGACCATGTGTAAAATTATGACACGTGCCACATTTCCAACCCCAGGTGAACAAATCTAAAGCAGAGTCATTGCAGGAAATAATACAGACCAGGCTGAGGGTGAAACACTTATAGTCTGGCAATCTTCCGTCTTGTACGTATCTTATGCCTGGTGAGCCAGCTGCTTGCCAGGACTGTAGTTTTTATTGACTACAGAAACCACCCCCAGCTTGGGGAGTAAGCAGAGTAAGGGTTGATAGCTGAGAATATCAAGAGCCTGTCCTTGCTTAGGTTTATATAAAGACAAAGTTTGTTTTGGGTAAAACCAAGGTGTAAACAAATAGGTACAAAGAAAGCAGAAATAATCTTTGTTTTGGGTAAAATAAGGTATAATCTAACAACTATGAAGGGCAAAATGCAGATCTGGGTATGATCTTGAGAAAGCCAGTGTCACCTTGGTCTGGGATGTCACTGTCAAGGGAGAAAGGGAAGGGACAAGCTTGGGGTCTGCAGATGGGGTTGAGAAGTATCCAACATATTAATAAAAAGGTGCTATCTCCCATTTGACAGGTGGAGAAACTGAGGCCCACAGTGCTTTGGGGTAGGCTCCACACTCAATCTCATTCCGAGTGTGACCCTGGGGCACCTGCACACAGTCTCTGTACTCCCTGGAGGGTCAGAGAGATGCAACCCTGAGGCAGAGGTCAGTTAAGTTCTTGGGGTGAGCTCCTGGTAGGGAGCATAAACCCGTAGAACAGGAGTTGCAAGGGGCCAGGGCTGTGAGTTGATTTGTAGAGCACATGCCTGGCAGTGGGGTCTCTGAGCGCTATTTACTTCTAGCACATGGTGCTAGACAGAACAGGTTTCAGTGTGGAACCCTGTTATTTCATTTATAAAATATACTATGCCTGGAAATAAACCTACCAAACCTATCAGTAGGCCAAATCACTTACTCTGTAATGTTGCTCTGAAATACATCCCCAAATACATAAGCCCAGCACAAAGAAGAGCAGCTGGAGGAGAGTAAATAATGTAAACCAGGCTGAATGTCTCACAGTCCCCAATGGGGACAGGGGAATCCCATACCCCCTTTCTGGAGAGTATTGGAGTAGCTTGTCTGGTAGTAATTCCCCAAAATAAATAATCCAAGATATAGAGATTTTAGCTGGCAAGAAAACTCAAACTTCAAGCTGTTCACCCACAAGCCAGTCGCTCCACAGCATGGGACCACAAGCCTAGATGGCAGCTCTCAGCTAAGCAGTCCTGACTCTCATTTATTGAGATCTAAACGAAGCACCCCCCCTCAGGGGAGGGTGAAAGGCTAGGTGAAAAGCAATAGGAAAATAAGACCAAAAGAAAACAATTAAGATACAAATGGGAGCTTTGAACAGTGGCAGTATTGTAGTCAATGAGGTTTATCCGAGGTGCGATTATTGCTAATTGAAAACTTTTTCCAATACCCTGTCGTGACAACTTGAAATATAGTCAGCATTGGCAATTAAAAAAGAAAAGAAAAAAGAAAAAAATACAAGTGGGAACTATTTTAAAAGCCTCTATTTACCTCAAAAGTAAACATGGCGGGGCCGGGCGGTGGCGCAAGAGGTAAGGTGCCTGCCTTGCCAGCGCTAGCCTAGGACGGACCGTGGTTCTATCCCCCGGTGTCCCATATGGTCCCCCAAGCCAGGAGCGACTTCTGAGCGCATAGCCAGGAGTAACCCCTGAGCATCACTGGGTGTGGCCCAAAAACCAAAAAAAAAAAAGTAAACATGGCTGAGGAAGTTGTTCAAGTCACTGGGCCCAGCCCAAAACACAGCATTCCTGTCCCTGGTGCTCAGGCCTGCCTGCTCCTCCTGTGATTGTGCTGAAGAGGACACAGGCAACTGGATCCTCCTGGGGAAGGCTGTGGATGTGCTCAGCTCAGTGCCTGGAGTCTCAAGAGTGGGGTCACCCTGTGCTCCCACTGCAGGTCCAGAATAAAGCACCAGTACTATTAACAATGGCTGTGACTGCAGTTGGCCTACTCGCCTTGGTCATTTTTGGAAGCCAAATGTCAACCACAAGTGGGGTGAGTAAGATTGTCCTGTGACCGAGTCATCTGACTGAGCCATGGGGATAGAGTCTGGTGTCTTGACTTCTTGACTACATAGTTTTGGTGAACCTAATTTCCAGACACTGATGACTAGGGGGCACTTAAGCCCAGTCTTAGGTACATGCAGCCTGGAAGTTCCTATAGGAGACCCAAGTTGCAGAGGGACAGAGGTGCCTATGGGAGTTAATGGGTCGGGCTGAGGGAATGCATATGACAGAGATGGACTCGCTATTGTAAAAATAGTAAGCAAGCACTCTCTCTCTCTCTTTGTCTCTCTCTTCCTCCCCCAGGTGAGGAAACATGGCAGGAGACAGTAAGAGGGGGCACTATTCTAGAAGGACCATCCCCACCAGGTCCCTGGCTGGCCCCTCGTTCCTCCCTTACCTGCCGTCGGGGACAGAACAATAAACAGTTGTACTCGAGGGCCACATCTGAGGCCTCGGTTTTCTCCTGGAGGACTGTTCTTTGAATAGACACAGAGACCCATTAATACCCCCAGTGGACAGGATCTTGAACCAGGACCCAAGCACCCAGCCTGGGTGTCTATGTGACCATGACTGTTATCCCAGCCCTGGAGGCCATTGATTTAGCTCCTCCTGCCTCCTGCAGAATTCAACCCATTTGCCCTACTCTCTCCATCTTTCCTCTGCTTGTCTTTTTCACATGTCCCAGCCCAAACCTCCTGCTTCCTCCCATGGTTTCTTGTGTACCACCCACCTGGGTGCTCCCCTTCGACAACAGTGCACATCCACTTCTTAGTGGCCTCAGGATCCCACAGAGGTCTCCAGGCAGAATCTCATTGGCTCAACGTTCCACACAATTTTGCCAATTCACTGCTCATGTTGTTAACCCTCCTAGGGCAAAATGCTAATCTTACCTGATGGTCAGACCAGCCCACATCTGGGAGGGGTCTATGAAAGTTAACAAAGGGGTTTCCTGAGGGGTGTAAGAGAGATTGGGGAGAGAGGCTCAGCCAGTAGGACTCAGCATGGAGAGATGATAGATAGGATAAATGCAGGAGCAGTAAAGAGGCTGTTTGTTTGGTTTATAAGCCACGTATAGTGGCTAGGGCCTATTAATAATAAAGCTTCATGTCTCTGAAAATCTGACTGCTGTGGATAATTTCCTCGCCATTACCCGATACCCTAAGACCCTCCAGGCCAAAGAAGCTGAAGGCACCAGACCGGTGGAGAAAGGCTCCCCCATCCATTCCATCCACCATCAAGGACTAAATATTTAGAAATTAATTCAACAGACAGGTGACCCACTGAGGTCAAAGCAGAGCGCTGACTTTAGCCCTAATTTCAAAGATGATTTGACTACTGTATTTCCCGGCATATAAAACGACCCCCTAAATTTAGACTTCCTTTCTGACTCTACCCAATCTGAGCAGGCTTTTTACAGTATAGATTTGGGTACAGAACATTGTCTAATTTGCATGCATCAAAAGTCTGCTTGGATGGTTGAGTTAGAGAGGCGGTCCAAGCAGCCTTGCAGTGATTGGTGCAGGATCGAGTTGGAAAATTTGTTTCATGGCAATATCCAGATGATTTTCGTTTAGCGGCATATGGAGATGTTTTTCGGGAAAGACTCGGCGTATAAGATGACCCCTGATTTTCGGTTGACTTTTTTTCATTTCAAACGTCATCTTATATGCCGGAAAATACGGTACTTCAGGGTCTCTTGTGCTGCAACTTCTGTGAGTGGTAAGCTTGGTACAGGGGCATCCCAAGTAGGGATAAAGGTAGCACAAATCAGAGAGCATCAAGAACACGAGAGAAGAAATTGACCCCAGGGGACATCCTGATTGCACTTAGCATTGCACATATATCTGAGTAAAATCACTGAGTCCCCAAGTCACCCCCCCACTATTTGAAAGTTAAGGCCTTTGATTCACACTTTTAGGGGGCATTACTTTCTGGAAGGTTCTAAAAATGCTTGGGAACTGAAATGTTACACGGAGTTCTTTGGAAGGGAAAGAAAATAAATACTCACTTTCTGTTGGAGGGTGAGGGGTGGTTTTGGGCTACTGTAGTTCAAGCAGAAAGGGCATATATGTCTCCAACTCCCCTTTGAGAATTCCACAGAGGTATTCATGGCTACCTAAGAAGCAGCAGAGGAAGGAACTCACATCGCCTTCTGCTGGTCCTTCCCTGCAACTGCATAATCACCCAGTCTAAATGCCCAGCTGAAGTGCTCTGGATCGAGTCATCATCTCTGGTGCCTTTTTCCACTGTGTGGCCCCTCTGGTATCCAGGTGCCCAGCTCAGAAGTAACACTCCCTCCCTCATGAATTACAGGGTCAGGATGCTCTGGAGTTCATTCATATCTTTCACACAGGATCCATGACCAGCATTCCTGCCTGTTCCCAAGACCCAGTGAGTCCATCCTTGGATCCAGATCCAAATATATGTTTGGGGAGAGAGACTGGAGGTTATCGATGGCGGGTCCCCACACTCTCATCCTCATGTGTGTCATCACAGAACACAGCAGCACAGAGATAAATATTACATTATCTGTGTAAGGAAATATTTCCCAGACAACAGGGTCCTGTGTTGGTTTGGACCAATAAGATTCAGAAGCAGTCTCTGTGCCCTTCCACTCCCCTCACCATGGTTTCCCCTTCTCAATTCAGATCACAGGGAGAAAAAAACCTTGAGGTCACTCCCCTCCGCACAGTTGAATTTTCCTGGAAAACCCACCGTTTCCAGTCAAACAATTTCTTTGAGTGCCAGGGCTGCCGAGGGACATGGAATTCAGAATGAATCCACGTTTCAGGAGGATAGATTTTAGTCAGAGTCTCCATTGGGAACATAGTCTGAGATGTAGAAAAGATACATATGGGGGAGGAAAAGGGGGGGTTCAAAAAGGGCCAGACTCCAGTCAACAGATCAGGCAGCCAGGAGAGGGAGATTCCCTAACTTCCCCGCTGCATGGGACACTGCATGCACCCAAACTTTGATTTGTTCCCCCATGCAGGCATTAGGTGCTGAGTAATCAGCTTATGTATGTTTACCCCTTTGGGAGCAGTCACAGAATCCCCAAGGAAGGTCCCTGCTTCCAGAGTGTAGCCCCCAGATGAAAAATCCTTGAGACCGTACCAAGCCTCAGGAGTTGATGTCACCTGTCATTCTTCTTCTTGGTCTTTTGTTGTATTAATTATTATTATATAGAGATTCCTAGTGTGGTGGATGGAGGGTGAGGCTTTTATAGGCTTGGCCAGGCACCAAGCAGCCCCTTTGGCCAGTGGGTCTGTAGATTCAGGATAACAGTGAAGAAATGGTCCACAGGCAGTCAGCTGAAGTTTCAGGAGACATCCAGGTTTATTACAAGGCCCTAATCACGAAGGAACAGAGAGGAGGATATACATCATTCTGTAAATCAAATTGGGCTTTTCACATGTAAAGTATGTGCTCCCACTCTGACCTAGCTCTCTGACCCATGTGAGTATATAGTATTTATTTATATAAATATCTTGATGTGCTGCAAATTTATTCCTTTTCTTTATTCTATTCAACTATTTAAAAAAGTAGTCATAGTTTTGAGTACACATCTATAAATCATTTATTATTTCAATCAGTATAAGCACTCACTCTACATGTGTATATATTCCCTTAATAAATCACTAGTTTGGTGGATTGCCTTTGATTTCTTTTTTTTTTTTTTTTTTTTTTTTTTTTTTTTTTTTTTTTTTTTTTGGTTTTTCGGGCCACACCCGTTAGATGCTCAGGGGTTACTCCTGGCTACGCGATCAGAAATTGCCCCTGGCTTGGGGGGACCATATGGGACACCGGGGGATCGAACCGTGGTCCTTTCCTTGGCTAGCGCTTGCAAGGCAGACACCTTACCTCTAGCGCCACCTCGCCGGCCCCTGCCTTTGATTTCTTGCCACTAAAATGTTTCATATAATATTCTCATTCATTTCTACTGAAGGGTTTCAGAAAAGTGAATCAATCATAAGCAATATTTTTATTTATTTAAATACTACATGTTTACTATTGGCTATGTTATTTTATATTCCAACTATTAGTGCCAGGGATCCTCTAGTCAGTACCAGCTAGTGTTTTATCTCCCTACCAGACCTTCAAAGATAAGACATTATTATTTTAATTTGCACTAATTTAATCACTAATAATTTTTGTTGTCTTGGATCATACATGACAGTTCTCAGGGATCACTTTCAGAGTGCTCAGGGACCATAAATTGGAACCAGCGATCAAGTAAAGATCAACTGCCTGCAAGATAAATTCTCTTTTTTTCTCAGATCACACATTTTATTTTTTGTTAATATCTTTATTTAAACATCTTGATTACAAATGTGATTGTGATTAGGTTTCAGTCATGTAAAGAACACCCCCCTTCACCATCTTCACCATCATTCCCACCACCAATGTCCCAAAACTCTCTCCATCCCACACCACCCCCACCTGTACTCTAAACAGGATTTCCAGTTCCCTCATTCATTCACATGTTTATGGTAGTTCTCAGTGTAGTTATTTCTATAACTGCACTCACCACTCTGTGTGGTAAGCTTCATGAAATGAGCTGGAAGTTCCAGCCCTCCTCTCATTGTGTCTGAGGATTGTTGCAAAAATGACTGTTATTTTTCTTAAAACCCATAGATGAGTGAGACCATTCTGCGTTTTTCTCTCTCTCTCTGACTTATTTCACTCAGGATGATAGATTCCGTGTACATCCATGTATAGGAAAATTTCATGACTTCTTCTCTCCTGACAGCTGCATAATATTCCATTGTGTATATGTAGCACAGTTTCTTTAGCCATTCATCTGTTGAAGGGCATCTTGGTTGTTTCCAGAGCCTCGCTATTATGAATAGTGCTGCAATAAATATAGGTGGGAGGAAGGGCTTTTTGTATTGTATTCTTTTTTTTTTATTTAAACACCTTGATTACATACATGATTGTGTTTGGGTTTCAGTCATGTAAAGACCACCACCCATCACCAGTGCAACATTCCCATCACCAATGTCCCAAATCTCCCTCCTCCCCACCCAACCACCACCTGTACTCTATACAGGCTCTCCATTTCCCTCATACATTCTCATTATTAGGACAGTTCAAAACGTAGTTATTTCTCTAACTAAACTCATCACTCTTTGTGGTGAGCTTCCTGAGGTGAGCTGGAACTTCCAGCTCTTTTCTCTTTTGTGTCTGAAAATTATTATTGCAAGAATGTCTTTCATTTTTCTTAAAACCCATAGATGAGTGAGACCATTCTGCATTTTTCTCTCTCTGACTTATTTCACTCAGCATAATAGATTCCGTGTACATCCATGTATAGGAAAATTTCATGACTTCATCTCTCCTGACAGCTGCATAATATTCCATTGTGTATATGTAGCACAGTTTCTTTAGCCTTTCATCTGTTGAAGGGCATCTTGGTTGTTTCTAAAGCCTGGCTATTATGAATAGTGTTGGGGACTGTTTGGAATAATTAAAAAGCCCTCTCTCTAATCAAAATGGAGTTTCTGAAAGTCTTAGCCAAAGTGCTTACAAGCTGCATGTGGCCTTCTTTGCCCTTGGACCCAAAGAAATAGAAATAGCCTAGAGCTAGAGAGTCACTAGGCTCCAAGATGTCCTTGTAAAGACAGGGGTCAAAAGGCCCAAGCTGAGATTAGATTTTGTATTTTGTTGCTCAAAAATAATGTAAATCTCTTGACTGATGATAATCTTATTAACCTTGGAAAATCAAGATGTTCCCATGGAAAGTTACAGCAATTCTTACTGTGCCTCGCCCCTACTCTCTCTGTTTTGCATTGTCTATAAAAGGTCTATTTTTTCCTTTATTAAACGGACTCTTGATCGGAAACCCTCGTCTCGAGTCTCATTATTTCCCAGTCCCTCTTCTATTTCAGGCCGGATTCTTCTTCGAGAATTGCGAATTACTGACGTGGTCCCCAGCTTTACCCGCTGGTCAGGGTCCTTGGAAAACCACAGAATAGTGCTGCAATAAATATAGGTGAGAGGAAGGGATTTTTGTATTGTATTCTTGTGTTCCTAGGGTACCATAATTGCTGGCATAAAAGACGATTTTTTGGCCCTGAAAAATATGCCTCCAAGTGGGGGTCGTCTAATACGCCAGGTACACTTCGAATAGACTGCCCATAGTGCTTACCCCGTGCCATAGTGGCCTCCCAATGCCCGCCCACTTCATTCCACATACCGTTCAGGCATCAGCAGTGCTGCTGAGTGTATGCTCGGCTGTTATACGTTTTTACCACACTCACAAAATCGCACACAGCTGACCAAACACCCAGTATGATAGTGCAAAATTGTGAATCGTGATACTATACTGGGTGTGTGGTCGGCTGTGTGCGATTTTGCGAGTGTGGTAAACGCGGGTTAACGTATATTTCTTTTTTGTTGTTGTTGTTTGTTTTTTGTTTCTTTGTTTGTTGGTTTTTGGTTTTTGAGCCATACCCGGCATTGCTCAGGGGTGTCTGCTCCTGGCTGTCTGCTCAGAAATAGCTCCTGGCAGGCACGGGAGACCATATGGGACACCAGGATTCGAACCAACCACCTTTGGTTCTGGATCAGCTGCTTGCAAGGCAAATGCTGCTGTGCTATCTCTCCGGGCCCTAACGTATATTTCTTTACATAAGAATTTGAATATAAATCAAATGTTGAAATCAGATCTGATATTCTTTTACCTTTTATTTGGTGTGTGGAAGGTGTGCAGAAGAGGGGGTAGTCTTATTCGGCGAGAATATAACAAACTCTGTATTTTGAATGGAAATGTTAGGGGTCGTCTTATACGCCCAGTCATCTTATACGCAGGCAAATATGGTATATCCTAGGCCCTAGAACCTAGGGTATAATCATGTTCTCCTTCTCTGGTCCAAGTACTAATGAATTTGAACACTTATTTATAAACTTATGATTTCTTTGTGTTTTCTATTTTAAGATTTTCCTCCATATATGTTCCTGGAACTCTTGCAGTGGTGTTTGTATGCGTTCTAAATATTAGTCGCAATAGTGTATAAAATAATAATAAATAATATAATTTAATAAATAATGTAATATAATAAAAATAAAAATATCCAGTGGAATGTGTATATATATATATATATATTACAGACAGCATTGTACTTTTTCAAAATCAATGCTAAGATTTTCTTTGGCAGGGCTTATGATTTTATCTATATATTGAGGTTTTATTCTATTTTTTTTATTTTCTTTTTATCTTTTTTATTCTATCTTTCTCTATTTGCCAATATTTGGTTAAATATTTTTCTAAAAGCCATCTAGTAATATTAATACTTTGGCCCACTTTTAGTGTAAACTATTTTCAAAATAAACATAAATCTGAGTTTTCTAAATTGTTATATTGCTCTATTTTTGATAACAAAGCATTTAATAGAGTTTTATAATATAACAATAAATAATAAGAAATATATTTGTGCTTTTTTTTCAAAATAGATTTAGCACTTCGTAAATGTTCATGCTTTCACAAATTTTCAAACAAACTCAGTAAGGGCCGGAGCAAAAGCACAGCGGTAGGGTGTTTGCTCAGGACGGACCTGGGTTCTATCCCATGTGTCCCATATTGTCCCCCAAGTCAGGAGTGATTTTTGAGTGCATAGCCAGGAGTAAGCCCTGAGCATCACTGGGTGTGGCCCAACCCTACCCACTCACCCAAAAGACACACACAAACTCAGTCATGGGCTTGAGACAAAGTATTACTACTATTTTCTATACTGACCAATTCCTATCAACATATATGTTTTAATCTTCACCACTACAAGTGATCCCTATGTACAGAAGCTGTCATAAGACCTGAGCACAGACATGTGGCACCAAAAAGTAATTAATAAGCTAATTAAACTTAATGACTTTCTTTGTATTTACTTTATTCAAGAAACAATACAGAATTTATATTTCTAAAAGAACTAGTTCTACAATACAATGTATCATTATTTACACTACATAGAAATGATCATTTTTATGTTTTTATCTTTATTAAATTTTATTTTATTATTTCTATTTATTTTATGGGCATTCTGACATAAGAAGTTGTACTACGTGTAAACATCTTTTATAATACTTATCTTTCTGAATTCTTTTTCTTAAGTTCTATGAGCTAGAATTTCCTGAAGAACATTGAACAATAGTAATTATACTGACATACCATATTTGCCAGCGTACAAGACGACTTTTGAAACAAAAAAAGTCAACCGAAAATCAGGAGTCATCTTATACACCGAGTATATCCCGAAAAATGTCTCAATATGCCGCTAAACAAAAATCATCTGGATATTGCCACGAAATGAATTTTCCAACTTGATCCTGCACCAATCACAGCAAGGCTGCTCAGACTGCCTCTCTAACTCGGCCAATCCAAGCAGGCTCTTGATGCATGCAAATTAGACAATGTTCTAATGTACCCAAATCTACACTGTCAAAAGCCTGCTCAAATGGGCCAGAGTCAGAGAGGAAGTCTATTACAGTATACCCTTTGAACCTTTGCTTGTTGTGATTGGCTCACTGTGGTACATACAGTTGCAGCACAGGAACGTTCTGTCTTATACAGCGAACATAGGCCTAAACCTATGTTTTAACTGTAAAATTAGGGGGTCGTCTTATATGACCAGTCGTCTTATATGACCAGTCGTCTTATACACCGGCAAATACGGTACTTACTTTACTCCTTATTTTATACTTTTGAGTTTCACCAAAATGTACTATATATCCTCTTTATATTTAAGGAATATTTTTCTATCATTAATTTATCAAGGTATTATATAATAAATTGAGTTTGGATAATATCAAACAAAACAAAACAAAACAAAAACAAGGCCCTGATCACCATGTGCTCTTTTCACATGGACTCTAAGCTAAACAGCCTTTTTCCTGCTGCTCTGCATCCATATTGAGGTGATTCTCTGCTTCCTGCATCTCACTCCCCTCCCTCCAGGTAACCCCCTTAACTACCAACCACAGACCCCTCCCAGCTGTGTGAGGGTCTCCCCATCCAGGTGAGATAGGCAGGAAGTTGGGGGAGGGGTAACTGTCTATGTTTATTTTTGTTGAATTGGTGTTTTGGTTTTTTGGTTTGTTTTGGTTTGTGGCCACAGCCAGAGATCCCCAATGCTTCATTTGGGTGAGCAGTCAACTGGCTTCCAGTAATAAGAGAAACCTAGGGGCTCTCTACATGGGGTCTCCGATCTGATCTGTGTCATCCTGACATGGACACTCCACCTGGAAACTGAACTTTGGGGATTCAGGGACTAAAGGGACTTCAAGAGTCTCTGGGACCTGCAAAAGAACTGGCTGTGCAGGGACCTTGAGTCCCTCCTCAGGAGCCCAGCTTTCTCCCTGGGAACAGCTCCAACACTTTTTGCCTGTTGTACACAGAGGAAATATAAAAATAGGATAGAAACTGAAACTAAAACTTGGTTTTAGTATAAAAAACTGAAGGAAAGGAAAGCGTACAACCTCTGTTAGCAGATACTACTGAGGAGGAAGAACGGCTTTGGTAAGTCTCTAGATAAACTTGATGTTTAGATCAGTGCACTGGGGACAAGCTAGAGTGTTTAGCATAGCCGTGTATAAGGCCAGTAGCCGATGGATTTGGGGCTCCAGGCTTGATTAAGCAAAAAGCTGATAACCAGATGGGGACTCTGATGTTTTTTCCAAGCTCGCCCTGCTGGAGACTCAGACTGAGAATGGGTCACTGGAACCCACACAATTGACCCAGTCCTTGAAGCCCCTTTTCTGACTGCCCAATACTTTTCTTCTAACATTCTCTTTTTTGTTGTTGTTTTTGTTTTTTTGTTTTTTGGGGCCACACCCATTTGATGCTCAGGGGTTACTCCTGGCTAAGCACTCAGAAATTGCCCCTGGCTTGGGGGGACCATATGGGATGCCGGGGGATCGAACTGCAGTCCTTCCCTGGCTAGCACTTGCAAGGCAAACACCTTACCTCTAGCGCCACCTCACCGGCCCCTGCCCAATACTTTTCTTTGTCAAATGGTCTGAGGAAGGTCAGTTCCTCCTTAATACCTCTGCCATGGCCATGCAGAGTTGATTTCATGTTCTAGAACTTCCTGCTGGCCTATATGTGTGTCTGAAGGATGCGAGGGCTTGGTGGATGGGTCAGCTCCATCCCCATAGTGTACTTTTATGTTCTGGGTTGTCAAGGAGGGTAGGCTCGGGCCAACCTAAGGTCAGGGACTCTTTGAAAGCCAAATGTAGCCCGAATGCATCCCTTCATCCTTTAGAGTGTGGGAACAGCTTGCGTTATCACATGAACAAAAGAGCTGAGCAAAATCAATGCCACAATAGTACAATCACAAGGTTTTTTAACTGATGAAAAATCCAACAAAATTCCGTTTTATTTTATCTTATTTTTTTATTTGTTTTGAGTCAACCCAGCCATGCTCAGGGGTTGGTTACTCCTGGCTCTGCACTCAGAAATCACTCCTGGCAGGCTCAGGTGACTATTTGGGATGCCAGGATTTGAACCACGGTTCGTCCACCACCTAAAGTCCTACCTTTTGAGTGTAGTTGGTCAGGATTAGTTTCAAACTCTACACCATTTTTTGTTTGCTTGTTTGTTTGAAGGGGTTGTATAAGGGGTTTGTTTGTTTAGTTTTTTTGTTTTTGTTTTTGGATTACACACTTCAGTGCTCAGGGGTTATTTCTGACTCTAGGCTCAGAAATCGCTCCGAGCAGGCTCGGGACCATATGAGATGCAGGGGATAGAATTTGGGTCTTCTACCAAGAGAGTAAAGTTTTGGGTCGTCTTCTCAATCTCTAGCACAGAACTGATCCCAATCATCTATCACAACCCCGGGTTTGAGCATAAGCCCACGCCTGTGAGCAGAGGTTGGTTTTGGGTGCCAGGAGATGGTGGATCTGTGGCTGGGGTGCGTGGTGGGTAAGGCTCTTAGGGGGTTCTGCCTCATCTGCCTCTGTGAGTTGATATTCCACTCAGGGGGATCACTTTTCTAGCTCTGGGTCTGGGTCTGCGTCTCCATGGACACCTTCATTCCTGTTCAATTCTTGCCATTGTTTCTCTGTTCCCCACAAGTTATCTGGAAAGGCTGCATCCCTCTTCCTGCTCTCTAGGCAGGAAGATTTTAATTATGTACTGACCTCCCACTCCACCTTTCCTTTGCACTTTGATGTCCACCCTGTGTCTGAATTCTCAGTTGCTGTGCCTGCTAAGCATGGCCCAGCCCTGTGGGAGACACAGCCCTTCTGAGTGACTTTGAGCCCCTTATTGAAGGTTTTTTTTACCTGTGCAGGATTGAGGCACCCAGACCCTGAGGATGAACTCAGGACAGCAAAACCACCAAAGAACAAGGATGTCTTCGGTAAGTCATCGAAAACTTTGATTCCCAGATTAGTATTCAAGGAAGAGTTAGATTCCATTAAAGTGCATGGTCCCACTCTCCCCACATAAACTCTGGCTCCAGTGCTCAAAGAATTTACTCCACTGTTTCTCCCCGGCAGTGGAAAGCAATTTCTCCTCCCCTGGAAGCTCAGCCCCTGCTCAGGGGACCAGGTACAACTGAGGCAAAGGCAGCAGGGTGGCCAGCCAGGGGAACACTGAGAGAAAATGCTTGTGCTGAGGGGTACCCTATTCTGTTGGGACCAGGGCACATTCTTCCCACTCATAAAGCTCAGAAGGGCACAGTCCTCCAACTCCCCGCTATCCTGAGCTCCATAGTTCAGATCTTGGCCTGGAATCTAATTTCAGGTGCCCCAGGCTGGGCCCATTTATGGGTCACTCAGGAGCACTGTTGGAAATACTCACATGGGGCTTTCAGTCACACCATATGAACTGAAGCTCCTGGAGAAGGTTTGGCTATTCCTGAGCCTTATGTCCTTTCTCTGGTGGGACAGGGGGAGGATATCATGTACTACAGGTCTGGGGTCCCAAGTGGGTCAGAGTCTGAGCCCTGACAGTATGTCAGACAGGATGTCCTCAGGACTCAGAACATCAGTTCACCTCACAATTAACAGATTCAGCATGGGATCTGGCCAGGTGATGTATTTAGCCCTCTGGGTCCAGGGATTTACGGGCTGACACAGACCTGTTCTAAGCAGAAAAGGGGGTTCCTCCCTACTGTCACCCCTCTCTGTCCACACTCACAGACTACTCTGGGAAACCCAGCCATCTCTGTCCTCGCAGGCTCATTCCAACCCAGCAGCACCAGGGAAGAGAGGGGTGTCAATCCTTGGTAAGGGGAGCCCCTTGCTCTTTCTCCTGCAAGGAATGCAGCAGGACTGAGCTCTTTGCACGAGTGTGGTTCTAGAATATTTTAGAATATTCTTGGCCAAGCATTCACCTTCGACTGTCTCTGGTTTTTCTTCTGCAGGACAGATTTGGTGGCCTGCCAAAAAAGGGAGACCTGATTGAGGCTTCCTGTGGTCGTAAAAAGCACTGGTTCGTGTATGTGGGAAAAGGTTATGTGGTCCACTTGACAGACCTAGGTAAGAACAGAATCTTTGTGAGCATGACTGAACACGAATCTTTGTGTCCTCTGTGAGTGAGGACAGGGTCTCTCTGAAGATGGGGTCTCTGTTGCAATGGGGCATTCGTGAGGACAGGGAAGGGAAACGAGAGAGAGATTTCAATTCTACCAGTCAGAACTAACTGCTTAGGGTCATGAATGGAGCATGTCCTCTGCCACAGAGGGCAGCAGTGTGGGACCCTGGTCCTCCAAAGCAGATTGTCATGGGGCACCTCTTGTTCTATCTACACCCTCCATGATCCTCAATGCACCGCAGGGTGACCCTTAAGCAAAGAGCCAGAAGTCCTGTGCACCCATGTGTGGGGCCAGCCTTCCAAAAAGTCCCATACAGGGCTGGTATTTATTATTGTTTTTATTTGTTTCTTTATTTTATGTGCAAACATGAGTTTTAATTTTGGTGTGATAAATCGGAGGAGAGAAATGTGGGTGTGTGGGAGTGTTATTAAATGATCCCAGTGTCTAAGGCTTTCTCTAGAGAAGTATGAGTGCCCTCGACAGGGAAGAGGAAAGGGCGGGGCACTTTAGCAGGGGAGACTGGCATGAGCAACATGTAGGAGGTTTGAGTGACTTCTTGGGGAGATAGACGGAGAGAGTTGGGGGACCAGGGAAAAAGCATGGAAGACTAAGGGGCAAGAAGGGAAAGTCTGAAAAAGATATTTGGGATCAGTGATACTGAGGGAGGAAGGAAGAGCAGGGTAATTTCCCGCATGCAACAGAATATTTAGGTATAAATTCTTCATGGGAGGCTTTTAGAGGCCACACCCACAATTCTCTGGCCTTGGCCAGATTCTGCCCAGTCTCTAAAACTGTGATGGCTCAGGTCCTGCAGTGCTGGAGTTTCCGGGCCACAACCGACATTGTTCCGGCATCATGTGGTACTGAGATTGCAACCCAGGGAAGTGCATGCCAGGCCTGCACCCCAGCTGTGGTACCAGACCCAGAAATATACTAGAAGGCTGCCAGGCTGGAACCTAGAGCTGCCTTGGCAGGTACAGACTCAAGCCATAACCCACAAGCCCTATCTGGCAATGGTTAATGCAGATATGTGTCTCCTTCCTGTATCTCTCCTTCTGCATGGGATGAGATGCCAGGCAAGGCCTGATGCTGCCCCTCTGAGCTCTTCGAGTCATAGGCCCTCCTCCTCCACCCCTGCTCCTGAGCTGGAGGGAGCTGGCCTGATACATTCCTGAATTGCCTGGTGGAATACAAATAATAAAGGGGAAGGAAAGTGTGAAACCAACATCCACATCATAGGCCCTTAAACCAGCTATCAGTCAGTGACAGGAACCCAGGCAGCTTTCAGGTAGCTTCCCTGGGGACATTCACTGCTCTGGTCCTTCACACTGGAATGCTAAGGTAATGCATCTGAGGTACAGAGAGAAATAGCCAGGAGTTGCAGTTGGTGCACTTGGCTGTGTGTCCTGTGCTATGTGCTTTCCAAAGACTTTTCTAGCAATATCTGTTTGTGGAATGGACTCACTTTACTTCAATAAACAGGAGACAGTGAGGAGGGTCTGGTCTATGTGGAGAAACAGGGTTCTGCCCAGCAACAGTGTCACACCCACAACGAAAGGGGAGAAAACTGAATGCTGGAGTGATGGTACAGTGGGAGGGCAGTTTCTTTCTCATGGCAGATATGGGTTTGATCACTGACACCATGACTCATAGGGTCCCAAGTACTTGGCAGGAATGATCATGGAAGAGTAAGCTCTGAGTACCACCAGGTGTGGCCTCCAAACCAAACCAAACCAAACCAATTCAAACCAAACAGAAACAAAGATAGTCAAGAAAAAGAATCAGAAACAGACTCTGGTCTCCACCCTTCTCTAGAGTAGCCGATGCTAGTCTGTGACCAATTGTTGGCTTAGAGCCTGGTGGTGATGGACCTTCTCTGCCACAATCACCCATGAAGGGGTGACTTACTCGGACCTGGTTGGATTTGCTGTGCGTTGTTCAGAAATGACCTCTGTGTCTTCTCTTATGACTCCACAGAGTCTGGGGGCTTTGTGTCTCGCACGAGTGCTCGAGCTTTGGTGAGGAAGGACCCACTGCCTGAGCAAGAGGACGGGTACAAGTACCGAATCAATAACAAATATGATAAGAAGATGAAGCCACTTTGTGCTGACAACATAGTCCTAAATGCAGAGTTGAAGGTGGGGAAGGAGATTTCCTACCATCCCACAAATAATAACTGTGAACATTTCGTGACTCGCCTGCGCTATGGAGTTCCCATGAGTGACCAGGTGAGTCCCCAACCCATGTCCCTCTTCTAACTAGTGTCCCCACGGACTGTGTGTAAAAATCACACCATGAACCATATTTCCAACCACAGGTGAACGAGTCTAAAAGAGAGTCACTGCAAGAAATAATCCAGACCAGGATGAGTGTGAACCATGTATTGTCTGGCATTCTTCTACCTCATATGAAGAACCAGTTGCCTGCCAGAACTGTAGTTTTAATTGAGAACAGGGCCCACCCCCACATGGGGGAGTAAGCACAGAGTAAGTACAGATAGCTCAGGCTACCCTGAGCTTGTCTCACCCTGGTTTACATATAAGACCAACTTTGTTTTGGGTGAAATCAAGGTGTAAATGAAAAGATACAAAGATATCAGGAATGATCTTTGTTTTGGGTAAAGCAAGGTATAATCTAACAACTACACAGACAGGGCAAACCTCAGATCTGGAAATGAGCTGGACAGAGCCCTTGTCACCCTCAGTCTGGGATGTCACTGTCAAGGAAGGAAGGGAATGGATGAGCTCAGGGTTTGCAGATGAGGCTGAGAAGCAGGTGCCATCACTTTATTTGACAGGAGAGGAAACTGAGGCCCACAGGCTCCACACTCAGTCTCGCACATCAGGGTGACCCTGGGACACAGGCACACAGACCCTGGTCTCTAATCCTAACCCTGGAGGGAGAAACAGTTCTGCGGAATGGGGGGTTTAGTTCTTGTGTTGAGCACCTGGTTGGGAGCAGAAACTCGGGGAACAGGGACCACAAGGTTTAGGCAGAGAGGTTTGGTCTGTAACTTGAGTAGTAGAGCACATGCTGGCATTGGGGTCTCCATCTCTACCTCTGCCACCTTGTATCAGACTGAACAGTACTTAGTGTGGATCCCCAAATACAAAAGCCCAGAACTAAGAAGAGCAGCTGGGGAATAGTAAACAAGGCAGAGAAGGCTGTTTAAGCCACTGGGTCTGCCCAAAGCCAGCGCTCAAGCCCCCCTGTCCCTCCAGTGTGTCCACTTTGGACACCAAAACTCCCACTCCTACTCCTGATCTCTGCCAGACATTGTCTCCTTCAGGAGCCCAGTCCCCTTGAAGACCCTTCCAGACCACTCCTGTCACCCCAACATTCGGGGTTGTGCTGAAGAGCACACAGTTCAGTGGATCCCTCCTGGTGAAGGCTGTGGGTGTGCTCAGTGCCTGAGCCTCAAGGGTGGGTCACCCTATGCTCCTCCTGCAGGTCCAGGATAAAGCACCAGGTGTGTTAGTAGGTGTGGGTTTAATTCTGGCTGCTCTAGTCATTTCTCTTTAATGGAAGCCGAATATCGTCCAGTCACTCACTGAAATGGGTGAGCTGTAAGATTGTCCTTTGTGACTACTTTGACCAGAGTAGACTGCTGAGCCATTGGGGATAGAGTGTGATGTCATGATCACAAAGCTTTGGAGACCCTAACTTCCAGGCACTGAGGACTGGGGGTTTTGCGAGTGGGTTCCTCAGCCTGGCGAAAGACTCTTAAGCATATGATCCCTGATGGTCCTATGTAGCCCTAAGTAGCAGAGGGACAGTGTTGCCTATGTGAGTTACAGAGTTGAGCTGACACAGAGGCTGGCACACATCACTAAAACAGGAACAATTGGTGCTGCCAGGGACTTGAAGAAAAAGGAACTCTCATTCACTGCAGATGGAAATGCCATCCAGTCTTGCCTTTACGCAAAACAATATGAAGATTCCTAAAAAAAAAAAAAAAAAAAAAAACCTGGAAATTGAGCTCCCATATGATCCAGCTATCCCACTCCTAGGTATATACTCTAAGAAGAGAAAAACACAATACAAAATTGCCTTATACATACATATCTTCATTGCAGTGCTATTCACAATAGCCAGACTCTGGAAACAACTCAGATGCCCAAGAACATAAAAGTAGCTAAAGAAATTGTAGTACATATACACAATGGAATACTATGCAGCTGTGGAAAACAAAGTCATAAAATTTTCTATATGCGAATGAACATGGAAACTATTCTGCTGAGTGAAATAAGTCAGAGGGATAGACATAGATACTGTATAGTCTCATTCATCAGTGGGATTTAAGAAAAATAAAAGACAGTATTGTAATAATACCCAGAGAAAATAGACATGATGGGTGGAAGTATCGGCCCACATAGGTTTCTGACCCTTCCCACACTGACTCTGACTCTTTGGCTCAGATGCTCTACTCCACTGTTTCTCCCTGGGCTATGGCAGTGGGCAGTGCTTTCTCCACTCCTGGCAGTTCAGTTCCTGCTTAGGAGACCTGGTACAACTGAGGCAGAGGGAGCATGGGTGGCCAGCCTAGAGCACCCTGTCAAAGAACTCCTATGCTGAGGTGTCTCTTATTTTCCTGGGACCAGGGCATATTCTTCCCACTCATACAGCTTAGTGGAGCACAGCCCCCCAATTCTCCAGCCTTCCCATGTTGTCAGCAGCTTCTGTCCAGGAGCACCAGTGGACTTCAATGAATCTGATTCAGAGAGTAGGAATAACAGAAACCAGCATATGGAAAAATATAAAGTAATGAGGCCACACAATGAATGTATAATGAAACACATTTGGGCAAACATGCTCCAAGTTTAATCTCCAAGCTAGGAGTATTTAAAGGGTAAAATGACAGTCTTTGGTATGAAAAAAATTTCTGCACTGACAAAGAGCAGCCATCTTAGAAAAAAACAGAAACATTAACAGTAGGTCTGTTAGATATACATGACAATCTGACTGGCTAGGCAGGTCAGGTAAAAAGGATCTATTTGAGAAGTCCTGAGTTAGAAGGGAGAAAGTTAGCATATCAAAAAGCAGAAACTGGAGGCCAGAGCAGTGGTGCAAGGGATAAGGCATCTGCCTTGCATGTGCTAGCCTAGGACAGACTGCAGTTTGATCCCTTTGAACACCTGGTGTCCCATATGGTCCCCCAAGCCAGGAGTAATTTCTGAGCACATAGCCAGGATTAACCCCCTGAGCATCACTGGGTGTGGCCTAACCCACTCCCCAACAGCCCCCCCCCACAATGCAGGAACTATTTGACTGATATTCAAGAGCTAAATGTGATTTCCAGGTTCTGCAGACAAGCAGAAAAAGTTGCTTTAGAGCAAAAGAGAGCCAGATGAAAGAAATGCAAATTTTGTACCTGGCCAGGAGTTTCCATGACCAGAGCTAAGTTTCTGACCAGGCTTTTTGATATAAATAGGGAAGACAAAGAGAAGAAAATTGTCTGGTGTATTTGGTACTGAAAGTACTCTGGTACATAATTTGGCCTGTAAACATACAAGGGAAAAATAATGTTTAGGCCAAGAATATGAAGGGAATATTATGTCAGTACCATGACATAAAATTCAGAAATATCTCTTTGAAATTTCTCAACTCTCCACACAAGGGTAAAGATTTGACAGTGGAATTATCAAGTTACCAACCCCAGGAAAATTCAGAAAATTCATCTGATGGTCCTACTGAATCACCCCTTATTGTAGATATAGAAACTATCAATGGTAAACAGCCCTAGGACCAGAGTGAAAGTACAGCAGTAAGGTGTTTGCCTTGCACTGGCCAACACAGGACAGACCTCAGTTAGAATCCCAGCGTCCCATATAGTCCCCCGAGCCTGCCAGAAGCAACTTCTGAGTGCAGAGCCAGAAATAACTCCTGAGTGCCACTGGGTATGTCCCCAAAAAACAAAAACAAACAAACTCTCCAGCTGCCCCTGATCTCACACTCTTCTCTTGGGTTCAGATTTCAGCTGCTACAGGCTGGGTGGGACCTGTTATGGGTCCCTCAGGAACACTGTTGGAAATATTCAGATGAGGCTTCCAGTCACACCTTAAGGGCTGTGGGTCCAGGAGAAGTTTTGGCTCTTCCTGAGACTTATGCCTGAGATTTATAGAGTGCATCTTGTATGCCAGTTCTGGGGTCCCAAGTGGGTCTGAATTTGAGCTTCTTGACAGGCAGGATGACCTCTGGGCTCAGAATACCAAGTCACCTCTAAATCAGCAGATCCTGGGATCGGATATGGCCTGGTGACGCATTTAGCCCTCTGGGATCCAGGGACTCACTGATAGACAAAGTCCTGCTCTAAGCAGAAAAAGGGTTCTTGCCCACTGTCACCCCCTATTGTGTCCTCAACTCACTGGTTCCTCTGGGAAACACAGTCCTCTCTGGGAACGGAGGGTTATCAATCCTGGGTACAAGGAGACACCTCCTCTTACTCCTTCAGGAAATGCAGTTAGGCTGAGCTCTTTGAAATAGTGGTAATTCTAGAATATTCTAGAGAATATTCTTGGTCAAGCACTTACCTCTGACTGTCTCTGGCTTTTCTTTTGCAGTCCAGATTCAGTCCCAAGCCAAAATCCGGAGACCTGATTGAGATACATCGTGGTTTTTATGAGCACTGGGCAGTGTATGTAGGAGATGATTATGTGGTCCATCTGACAAACGTAGGTAAGAATGAAGTCTTTCGGAGTCGAAGAAATAGCATGGACGTAAAGCGTTTGCCTTGCATACAGGACGGTGGTTTGAATCCCGGCATCCCATATTGTCCCCCGAACCTGCCAAGAGTGACTTCTGAGCATAGAGCCAGGAGTAACTCCTGAGCGCTGCAGGGTGTGACCCCAAATCCAAAAAAAAGAAAAAAGAAAAAAAGAAAAATATGAAGTCTTTGTGAGCAGCACGTCTCTGTGAGGAAAGGGTCTCTTCTAAGATGGGTCTCTGTTAGTATGGGGTCTTTGTTATGATGTGTCTCTGTTGTGATGGGGTCTCTGCTATGATGGGGTCTCTGTGAGAACAGGGTCTAGATTCTAATGGAGTCTCTGTTGTGATTGCATATCTGTGAGGACAGGGGGTATGGTAAACAGGATTAGATTCCAACAGCACTAATCACTCACGGAGGGTCATGGATGGAGCATGTCCCCTGATGCAGCGAGCAGCAGTGTGGACCCTGGTCCTCCAGAGCAGACTCTCATGTGGCACCTCAGGTTCTATCCCACACCCCACATGGTCCTCCATGAATCACAGGGGTGATCCTTAAGCATAGAGCCAAAAGTCCACATCTGAAGAATCAAATAATTAATGATGGTGGTGGATGGTGAAGGATTTCTCTCTGCCACCCCAGGCCACGTGGCTCCGAAACCTCCATCCAGCTGGCGGATCCAAGATTTAGGTGAATGGCGGAATCAGACTCATCCAGAGACAGGCATCAAGAAGCATTAGCTTTATTCATCCCTATCCACCACATTTGTGATCTCTATCACAACCTTTCAAGCACAGCCATACTTCGCTAGCCCTGCAATAACTCCTTTCAGCCATCTTCGCTTTGGGCTCCATGCTGGTCAAAGACCAGAACGCAAAGACCCAAAAGCCAGAGAGCCCAGCAGGGCAAACCCCCTAATCCCCTGGCTCAAAGGCTTATCTACCTTTTTCAAGACCCCTCCCAGGAATGGGCGGGGTCTTTCAGGTAAGGTCACACATAATATCTGGTTCCCAAGACCCCTCCCAGAAATGGGTGGGTTTTAGGTAGCTACACCTAAATCCAGGGTGGAGATACACACATCCATGGGTCTGGACAGTCCTCTAAATAGTCCCAACAGGGCTTGTGTTTATTTGTTCTTGTTGTTGTTGTTGTTGTTGTTGTTGTTGTGGAGGTGGTGGTGGTGGTGGTGGTGGTGGTGGTGGTGGTGTGTGTGTGTGTGTGTGTGTGTGTGTGTGTGTGTGTGTGTGTGTGTGTGTGTAAACTTGATTTTTAAATTTGGGGTGATAAATAAGAGGAGAGAAAGGTGGGTGTGTGGTGGGTCATTAAATGACTCCAGAGTGTCCAAGGATTTGCTAAAGGAAAACAGAGTGCCCTCTCTTGGGAAGAGAAACAGGCACACTGTAATGGGGAGGCTGGAATTGCGAGATGTGGGAGGTTTGGGTGACTTGATGGGAAGATAGAGGGAGTGAGTTGGGGGACTAGGAAAAGATGAGGGAAGACTAAGGGAAAAATAGAAAAATGTAAAAAGATATTTGGGGTCAGTGGTAGTGAGGGAGGAAGGAAGAGCTGGGCAATTTTCTGAATGCAACAGAATAATTCTTAGTTAAAAATTCTTCATCTGAGGCTTCTGTGGGCTGCACCCACAATTCTCCTGCCCTCATCCAGATTCTGCCCAGGTTCTAAGGTTGCAATGGCTCAGGCCCTGCACTGCTGGGATGTGTGGGCAGCACATGACATTGTTCCAGGACAATGTGGTACCAAAGATGGAATCCAGTTCAGTGAATGCCCAGTTCAGGATTGCAGCCCCATCTGCGGTACTAGAACCTAGAAATATATTAGAAGGGTGCCATACTAGAACCCAGGATTTCCCTGGGAGGCATAGATTTGACACCTGACCCCCATGCCCTCCACAGCCATAGTTGGTGCAGATATTTGTCTCCTTCCTGCATCTCTCCTTCTGCCTGGAATTAGATGCCAGGAAGGTCCCAATGCTGCTCCTCTGGGGTCTCCTGGGCATAGGCCCTCCTGCCCCATCCCAGCTCCTGAATGAGGAGTGGGACCTGACACATTCCTGACATGCCTTTTGGAAAAGAAAATAATAAATGGCAAAGGAAAGTATGAATACCCACAGCAAAAGCCCTTAAAATAGCTACCAGCAAATGGCAGGAGCCCAGGAAGCTTTAAGCTAACTTCCATAGAGACATTCCTTGCTCTGGTCCTTCACGTGGCATGCTAAGATAATGAGTTACAGAGAGTGGGAGAATTGGCCAGGAGCTGCAGTTGATCCCCATGACTCTGTGCCCTGTGCCAGCTGCCTTCCTGAAACTGTTCCAGCAACAACTGTTTAATCAATGGCACCATGATTCACATGGTTCCAAGTGCCCAACAGGAATGATTACGGAAGAGTAAGCCTTACATACTGCCAGGTGTTGTTGGACCTTGCATAAGGCATCTCCATTAAGGGTGAAAACAGCAGGCTTGCAGTCCAGTGTTCTGAACACTCCTGATGTAGATAGCTTACTCATTCCAAGAAATATTCTCCTGCAGGCCTTTTACAGATGTCTTCTGCTCCTACATGGATTACTAGCAATATTTCTGAAATTCATGTCATGATACTGACATTACATTCTCTCCATATTATTTGGCTATTTCTCCCTTGTAAAATTACAGGCTGAAATATGCCCTCAATCAAATTCTTATGCCCAGAGGAATCACAGCACCAAAAACTTCAAAGACAAGCTTTCTCTCTTCTTGTCAGTCCTATATACATCTAAAAAGCAATCAACAAGGTTAGCTCTGATTCTCTCTAGCTACTAGCCAGCTACAAAATTTATATTTCTTTAACTTAGCTCTCTGCTAACACAATAGCAAAAGCCTCAATATTCTCTCCCCTAAACTGCAAACTTGTAAAATTGGTTTAGCTGCAAAATATTCTATCTAGAAAGCCCCTCATTTTTGGTTTTTTTGGAGGGGGCACCCAGATTCAACCCCCTTCTTTTTGAGATGCAAACTTCCTACTCAGGATGTTTTAGTAAGATCCTTTTCACCTGAGATGTCTAGCTAGTCAGTTTGATATGTATATTTAACAGGCCTACTGTTAATGTTTCTGTTTTTCTTAACCCCTGCTCTTTGTCAATGTAGAAAATCCTTTCATGCCTAAGACTGGATTTTTTCCCGTATAAAATTCTCTGCTTAGAGATTAAATTTGTCACACGCTTGCCAGAACGTGTTGTACATTTACTTCATTGATCTCATCATTTCTTCAATATTATTTCCACTGCCCAGTTGGTGTTTTTACCCACTCCCCTGAAGCTGTCTCATTGAAGCTCAGTTGGTGTTGCCAGACAGAAGCCAGAGGCAACAAGCTATGGCCTCTAAACTAAAGCAAACCTAAGAGAAACAAATATAGCAAAGAAAAAGAAACAGGTCTCCAACCGTCTCCAAAGCAGCCAAGGCTATCTGTGCCCAATTGTTGGCCTGGAGCCTGCCATATGATGGACCTTCCCTGCCACATCCACCCATGATGGGGAGACTTACTTGGAGCTGATTGGAATCGCTTTGGATTGTCCAGAAATGACCACTGTGTGTCTTCTCTTGTGATCCACAGACTCTGGCGTTTCAGGAGAAAATCTGATTGGCTCTGCATCTGGCCGGAGTACTAAAGCTATGGTGAAGAAGGAGCTGCTGACCAAGGTGGCTGCGGGGAACATGTACCGGGTCAATAACAAACTTGATCATAAGATGCAGCCACGTTGTGCTGAGGAGATCGTCCTACTGGCAGAGGCGCAGGTGGGGAAGGTGATGCCCTATAATCTCACAAGAAGTAACTGTGAACACTTCGTGACTAATCTGCGCTATGGAGTCCCCATGTCTAACCAGGTGCGTCCCTAATCTGTGTCCCTGTTCTCATTATTGTCCCTACTGACCATGTGTAAAATTATGACACGTGCCACATTTTCAACCCCAGGTGAACAAGTCTAAAGCAGAGTCATTGCAGGAAATAATACAGACCAGGCTGAGGGTGAAACACATATAGTCTGGCAATCTTCTGTCTTATAGGTATCTTCTGCCTGGAGAACCAGCTGCTTGCCAGGACTGTAGTTTTTATTGACTACAGAAACCACCCCCAGCTTGGGGAGTAAACACAGAGTAAGGGTTGATAGCTGAGAATATCAAGAGCCTGTCCTAGCTTAGGTTTATATAAAAGACAAACTTTGTTTTAGGTAAAACCAAGGTGTAAACAAATAGATACAAAGAAAGCAGAAATAATCTTTGTTTTGGGTAAAACAAGGTATAATCTCACAACTATGTAGGGCAATGATCAGATCTGGGTATGATCTTGAGAGAGCCAGTGTCACCTTGGTCAGGGATGTCACTGTCAAGGGAGAAAGGGAAGGGACAAGCTCGGGTTCTGCAGATGGGGTTGAGATGTACCCAACATATTAATAAACAGGTGCTATCTCCCATTTGACAGGTGGAGTAACTGAGGCCCACAGTGCTTTGGGGTAGGCTCCAAACTCAATCTTTTTTTTTTTTTATTTAAACACCTTGATTACATACATGATTGTGTTTGGGTTTCAGTCATAAAAGGAACACCACCCATCACCAGTGCAACATTCCCATCACTCAAGTCCCAAATCTCCCTCCTCCCCACCCAACCCCCGCTTGTACCCTAAACAGGCTCTACATTTCCCTCATACATTCTCAATATTAGGACAGTTCAAAATGTAGTTATTTCTTTTTTTTTGGGGGGGGGGCCACACCCGTTTGATGCTCAGGGGTTACTCCTGGCTATGTGCTCAGAAATCGCCCCTGGCTTGGGGGGACCATATGGGACACCGGGGGATCGAACTGCGGTCCTTCCTTGGCTAGCGCTTGCAAGGCAGACACTTTTACCTCCAGCGCCACCTACCCGGCCCCCAAAATGTAGTTATTTCTCTAACTAAACTCATCACTCTTTGTGGTGAGCTTCCTGAGGTGAGCTGGAACTTCCAGCTCTTTTCTCTTTTGTGTCTGAAAATTATTATTACAAGGGTGTCTTTCATTTTTCTTAAAACCCATAGATGAGTGAGACCATTCTGCGTTTCTCTCTCTCTCTCTGACTTATTTCACTCAGCATAATAGATTCTGTGTACATCCATGTATAGGAAAATTTCATGACTTCATCCCTCCTGAAAGCTGCATAATATTCCATTGTGTATATGTACCACAGTTTCTTTAGCCATTCATCTGTTGAAGGGCATCTTGGTTGTTTCCAGAGTCTTGCTATGGTAAATAGTGCTGCAATGAATATAAGTGTAAGGAAGGAATTTTTGTATTGTATTTTTGTGTTCTTAGGGTATATTCCTAGGAGTGGTATAGCTGGATCGTATGGGAGCTCGATTTCCACTTTTTTGGAGGAATCTCCATATTGCTTTCCATAAAGGTTGAACTAGACGGCATTCCCACCAGCAGTGGATAAGGGTTCCTTTCTCTCCACATCCCCGCCAGCACTGTTTGTTCTCATTCTTTCTGATGTGTGCCATTCTCTGTGGTGTGAGGTGGTATCTCATTGTTGTTTTGATTTGCATCTCTCTGATGATTAGTGATGTGGAGCATTTCTTCATGTGTCTTTTGGCCATTTGTATTTCTTCTTTGTCAAAGTGTCTGTTCATTTCTTCTCCCCATTTTTTGATGGGATTTGATGTTTTTTTCTTGTAAATTTCTGCCTTGTATATTTTGGAGATTAGCCCTTTGTCTGATGGGTATTGGGTGAATAGATTCTCCCACTCAGTGGGTGGCTCTTGTATCCTGGGCACTATTTCCTTTGAGGTGCAGAAGCTTCTCAACTTAATATATTCCCATCTGTTAATCTCTGTTTTCACTTGCTTGGAGAGTGCAGTTTCCTCCTTGAAGATGCCTGAAGTCTCAATGTCCTGGAGAGTTTTGCCTATGTGTTGTTCTATATATCTTATGGTTTGGGGTCAGATATCGAGGTCTTTAATCCATTTGGATTTTACCTTCGTACGTGATGTTAGCTGGGGGTCTAAGTTCAATTTTTTGCAAGTGGCTAGCCAGTTGTGCCAACACCACTTGTTGAAGAGCCTTTCCTTGCTCCATTTAGGATTTCCTGCTCCTTTATCAAAAATTAGGTGATTGTATGTCTGGGGAACATTTTCTGAGTATTTAAGCCTATTCCACTGATCTGAGGGTCTGTCCTTATTCCAATACCATGCTGTTTTGATAACTATTGCTTTGTAGTAAATTTTAAAGTTGGGGAAAGTAATTCCTCCCATATTCTTTTTCCCAATGATTGCTTTAGCTATTCTAGGGTGTTTATTGTTCCAAATGAATTTCAAAAGTGCCTGATCTACCTCTTTGAAGAATGTCATAGGTATCTTTAGAGGGATAGCGTTGAATCTGTATAATGCCTTGGGGAGTATTGCCATTTTGATGATGTTAATCCTGCCAATCCATGAGCAGGGTATGTGTTTCCATTTCCGCGTGTCCTCTCTTATTTCTTGGAGCAGAGTTTTATAGTTGTCCTTGTATAGGTCTTTCACGTTTTTAGTCAAGTTGATTCCAAGATATTTGAGTTTGTGTGGCACTATTGTGAATGGGGTTGTTTTCTTAATGTCCATTTCATCCTTATTACTATTGGTGTATAAAAAGGCCATTGATTTTTGTGTGTTAATTTTGTAGCCTGCCACCTTGCTATATGAGTCTATTGTTTCTAGAAGCTTTTTGGTAGAGTCTTTAGGGTTTTCTAAGTAGAGTATCATGTCATCTGCAAACAGTGAGAGCTTGACTTCTTCCTTTCCTATCTGGATTCCCTTGATATCTTTTTCTTGCCTAATCGCTATAGCAAGTACTTCCAGTGCTATGTTGAATAGGAGTGGTGAGAGAGGACAGCCTTGTCTTGTGCCAGAATTTAGAGGGAAGGCTTTTAGTTTTTCTCCATTGAGGATAATATTTGCCACTGGCTTGTGGTAGATGGCCTTAACTATATTGAGAAAGGTTCCTTCCATTCCCATCTTGCTGAGAGTTTTGATCAAGAATGGGTGTTGGACCTTGTCAAATGCTTTCTCTGCATCTATTGATATAATCATGTGGTTTTTATTTTTCTTGTTGTTGATGTTGTGTATTATGTTGATAGACTTACGGATGTTAAACCATCCTTGCATTCCTGGGATGAAACCTACTTGATCGTAGTGGATGATCTTCTTAATGAGGTATTGAATCCTATTTGCCAGGATTTTGTTGAGGATCTTTGCATCTGCATTCATCAGCGATATTGGTCTGTAATTTTCTTTTTTCGTAGCATCTCTGTCTGGTTTAGGTATCAAGGTGATGTTGGCTTCATAAAAGCTATTTGGGAGTGTTTCCACTTGTTCAATTTCATGAAAGAGTCTTGCCAGGATTGGTAGTAGTTCCTCTTGGAAAGTTTGATAGAATTTATTAGTGAATCCATCTGGACCTGGGCTTTTGTTTTTGGGCAGACTTTTGATTACCATTTTTATTTCATCAATGGTGATGGGGGTGTTTAGATATGCTACATCCTCTTCTTTCAACCGTGGAAGATTATAAGAGTCCAAGAATTTATCCATTTCTTCCAGGTTCTCATTTTAATGGCATAGAGTTTTTCAAAGTAGTTTCTGATTACCCTTTGAATCTCTGTCATATCAGTAGTGATCTCTCCTTTTTCATTCCTAATACGAGTTATCAAGTTTCTCTCTCTCTCTTTCTTTGTTAGGTTTACCAGTGGTCTATCAATCTTGTTTATTTTTTCAAAGAACCAACTTCTGCTTTCGTTGATCTTTCGGATTGTTTTTTGGGTTTCCACTTCGTTGATTTCTGCTCTCAGCTTTGTTATTTCCTTCTGTCTTCCTATTTTTGGGTCCTTTTGTTGAGTACTTTCTAGTTCTATTAGCTGTGTCATTAAGCTACTCAGGTAAGCTCCTTCTTCCTTCCTGATGTGTGCTTGCAAAGCTATAAATTTTCCTCTCAGTACTGCTTTTGCTGTGTTCCATAAGTTCTGATAGTTTGTGTCTTTATTGTCATTTGTTTCCAGGAACCTTTTGATTTCCTTCTTGATTTCATCTCGGACCCACGGTTATTGAGTATGAGGCTGTTTAACTTCCAGGTGTTAAAGTTTTTCTTCTGAGTCCCTTTGGAATTCACAAATAATTTCAGAGCCTTGTGGTCAGCGAAGGTGGTCTGCAAAATTTCTATCCTCTTGATCTTATGGAGGTATGTTTTATGTGCCAGCATGTAGTCTATCCTGGAGAATGTCCCATGTACATTGGAGAAGAATGTGTATCCAGGTTTCTGGGGATGGAGTGTCCTATATATATCCACTAGGCCTCTTTCTTCCATTTCTCTTCTCAGGTCTAGTATATTCTTGTTGGGTTTCAGTCTGGTTGACCTATCCAGTGTTGACAAAGCCGTGTTAAGGTCCCCCACAATTATTGTGTTGTTATTGATATTGTTTTTCAGATTTGTCAACAGTTGTTTTAAATATTTTGCTGGCCCCTCATTTGGTGCATATATGTTTGGGAGAGTTATTTCTTCCTGCTCTACATACCCCTTGATTAATATAAAATGTCCATCTTTGTCCCTTACAACCTTCCTCAGTATAAAGTTTGCATTATCTGATATTAGTATGGCCACTCCAGCTTTTTTATGGGTGTTGTTTGCTTGGATAACTTTTCTCCAGCCTTTTATTTTGAGTCTATGTTTGTTCTGACTATTCAGGTGCGTTTCTTGTAGGCAGCAGAAGGTTGGGTTGAGTTTTTTGATCCATTTAGCCACTCTGTGTCTCTTAACTGGTGCATTTAGTCCATTGACGTTGAGAGAAAGAATTGTCCTGGGATTTAATGCCATCTTTATATCGAAATTTGGTGTGTCTTTTGGTCAGTCTTGTCTTAGATTAGGTCTTTCAGTTTTTCTCTTAAGACTGGTTTTGAGTCTGTAAAGTTTCTGAGCTGTTTTTTGTCTGTGAAACCATGTATTCTTCCGTCAAACCGGAAAGTGAGTTTTGCTGGGTACAGTATTCTAGGTGAAGCATTCATTTCATTCAGTCTTGTCACAATATCCCACCACTGCTTTCTGGCATTTAGTGTTTCTGGTGACAGGTCTGCTGTAAATCTCAAGGATGCTTGCTTGAATGTAATTTCCCCTTTTGATCTTGCTGTTTTCAGAATTCTGTCTCTATCTGTGGGATTTGTCATTGTGACTAGGATGTGTCTTGGGGTGGTTTTTCTTGGGTCTCTTTTGGTTGGTACTCTTCGAGCATGCAGGATTTGATCACATATATTCTTTAGCTCTGGGAGTTTCTCTTTAATGATGTTCTTGACCGTTGATTCTTCCTGGAAATTTTCTTCCTGGGTCTCTGGGACTCCAATGATTCTTAAGTTGTTTCTGTTGATCTTATCATAGACCTCTATTTTCATCTGTTCCCATTCTTTGACTAATTTTTCCATTGTCTGTTCATTTGTTTTAAGGTTTTTTTCCAATCTCTCCTGTTGTATGGAATTGTTATGTATCTCATCTTCCACAGCACCAAGTCTATTCTCAGCTTCTGATACCCTGTCCCAGAGCTTATCCATTTTGTCATTCACGTTGTTTACTGATTTTTTCAGCCTGTTATTTGACATGTTATTTCAGTTTGGAGTTTTGTGATTTCTGTCTTCATATTTTCTTGATTCTTATTAGTGTTCTGTTCTATTCTATTCATGGTTTCTTTGAGTTCTTTGAGTATATTCCATATTGCTACTCTAAAGTCCTTATCTGAGAGATTGATTAGTTGGTTGGTCGTTAACTGGTCATCAGAATTGTCATCTTCATTCTCTATGTCTGATGCTGGCCTGCGTTGTTTCCCCATTGTCACACTTGTATTGTGGGTTTTTCTACGTGTTGTGGTGGTATTCATTGGTTATATGATGCAGGCAACACACTTCTCTGGCTCCGCCCTTTCTGGATGGGCCGACTTGCCTTCAAGGTAGAGGAGTCCTCCATGGATGAAGCCTCACACAGGATCAAATCTTAGGCCCAAGCACGCAGCAGAGAAGACAGTCTGGAGAGAAATTCTTGCTTCTGTGATCCAGCACAGTTCTTAGTGTGGTTTTTTTCTTCTTGTGATGGTGTTCTTTTTTTAGAAAGAGCGCACGGCTGCGTAGCGAAGTGGAGCTAAGTGCCTTCTGGAGCCTCTTTTCAGCCCACTCTCAGGAGGTTCACGCAACAGGATAGCAGAGAGACACACACAGGCAGCACTCACAGTTTTTCACAGTCGGGCCCCACTGGTCAGGCGTAGTTTTCACTCACTCGCTGGGCAGCTTCAGAATGCTGTATTTTTGGGGTTCACTTCCCAGGACTCTGAAGAGAGTCACTGGCTCGCTGGGTAGCTTCCGAATGTAGTTTCTTTGGGGTTCACTTCCCAGGGCTCTGAGGAGAGCTTCCAGAGTTCAGGAAAGACAGAGAAGGGTAGGACAGGGCTCCCTTCCGGTGCTCAGTTTCCTCAGAAGAAGCACAGCCGGGTGGAGACTCTGCAGGTAGAGCAATCAGCACTCTGCCTGGAAACCCCCACATGCAGCCATTTCTCACTCACTCACTGGCTCGCTGGGTAGCTCCCAAATGTAGTTTCTTTGGGGTTCGCTTCCCAGGGGTCTGAGGAGAGCTTCCAGAGTTCAGGAAAGACAGAGAAGAGTAGGACAGGGCTCCCTTCCGGTGCCCAGTTTCCTCAGAAGAAGCACAGCCGGGTGGAGACTCTGCAGGTAGAGCAATCAGCACTCTGCCTGGAAACCCCCACATGCAGCCATTTCTCACTCACTCACCTCCAAACTCAATCTTACACCTGAGTGTGACCATGGGGCACCCGCACATAAGCTCTGTGCTCCCTGGAGGGTCAGAATGATGCAGTCCTGAGGCAGAGGTCAGTTTAGTTCTTGGGGTGAGCTACTACTTAGGGAGCATAAACCCAAGGAACAGGAGTTGCAAGGATTAGACAGAGGGGCCAGGGCTGTGAGTTGATTTGTAGAGCACATGCCTGGCAGTGGGGTCTCTGAGTGCTATCTACTTCTAGCACCTGGTGCCAGACAGAACAGGTCTCAGTGTGGAACCCTGTTGTTTCATTTGTAAAATATACTGTGCCTGGAAATAAACCTACCAAAGCTATCACTAGGCCAAATCACTTACTCTTACATTGCTCTGATATACATCCCCAAATACATAAGCCCAGCACAAAGAAGAGCAGTGGGAGGAGAGTAAATGCTGTAAACCAGGCTGAATGTCTTCACAGTCCCCAATGGGAACAGGGGAATCTCATACCCCCTTTCTGGAGCGTATTGGAGTAGTTTGTCTTGTAGTAATTCCCCAAAATAAATAATCCAACAGATATAGAGGTTTTAGCAGGCAAGAAAACTCACACTGCAAGCTGTTCACCCACAAGCCAGTTGCTCCACAATATGAAAGCACAAGCCTAGATGGCAGCTCTCAACTAAGCGGTCTGAATCTCATTTATTGAGATCAAAACGAAGCCCCCCCAGGGGAGGGGGAAAGGGCAAGTGAAAAGAAATACGAAAACAAGGCCAATAGAAAACAATTAAGATACAAGTGGGAGCTTTGTGCAGTGGCAGTATTGTAGTCAATGTGGTTTATCCGAAGCTGGATTATTGCTAATTGAAAATTTTTCCCAATAACCCGCTATGACAACTTGAAATATAGTCGGCATTGGCAATTAAAAAAGAAAAGAAAAAAGAAAAAAGATACAAATGGGAACTATTTTAAAAGCCTCTATTTACCTCACAAGTAAACATGGCTGAGGAAGTTGTTCAAGTCACTGGGCCCTGCCCAAAACTCAGCATTCCTGTCCCTGGTGCTCAGGCCTGCCTGCTCCTCCTGTGATTGTGCTGAAGAGGACACAGGCCAGTGGATCCCTCCTGGGGAAGGCTGTGGATGCCTGGAGTCTCAAGAAGTGGGGTCACCCTGTGCTCCTTCTGCAGGTCCTGAAAAAAGCACCAGATCTATTAGCAATTGCTGTGGCTGCAGTTGGCCTACTCACCGTGGCGGTTTGGGGAGCCAAATGTCGTCCACAAATGGGGTGAGTTGTAAGATTGTCCTGTGGTGACTTCTTTGACCGAGTCATCTGACTGAGCCATGGGGATAGAGTCTGGTGCCTTGACTTCTTGACTACATAGTTTTGGTGAACCTAATTTCCAGGCACTGAGAAATAGGGGGCACTTCAGCCCAGCTGGAAGTGTCTTAGGTACATGATCCCTGTTCTGCAGCCTGGAAGTTCCTATAGGAGACCCAAGTTGCAGAGGGACAGAGGAGCCTATGGGAGTTAATGGGTCGGGCTGAGGTAATGCATATGACAGAGATGAACTTGCATTTTTAAAAATAGTAAACAAGCACTCTCTCTTTTTCTCTCTCTTCCTCCCCCAGGTGAGGAAACGTGGCAGCAGACAGTAAGAGGAAGCACTATTCCTTGTATTTAGACCAAGGCTTTTCCTTTCCATGTCCCCCACATTTTGGTGGGCCTATGCAAACAATATTTGCCACTCTAACACCGTTTTTACTGTGATCTTTTGACTCTAACCCTTAAAAAAAACCTTAAACTTTTGATGTTAATTTAAACTAATATGCATGTGCATGAAAATATAAAAAAATACTATGCCTTCAATGTTTAAGAAGTCACATAAATCTCGTGGCTTTAGATTGCTTTGGGTACTGCTAAGAAATGTTATAATGTACTACAATCAGGGGACTTGTGGACAAAGTAATTGTACATAGGTTCTGCCTTATTTTTCTTAATGTTCTTGACTGTAAGCTCAATATTTAGGTGTCAGCAAGAGATTTCTTTTGAGAACTCTGTATATGGGCGATTGTCCTTCCACTGTAACTTTACCTTCTCCTCTTTACATCATTGTTCTCTTAATTAAAAAAATTAAAGAAAAAAGAGGGAGCACTATTTTAGAAAGACCATCTCCACCAGGTCCCTGGTGGCCCCTTGTTCCTCCCTTTCCTGCTGGCTGGGACAGAACAATAAACAGTTGTACTCGAAGGTCACATATGTGGTTTTCTCCTCGGTTTTCTCCTGAGGACTGTTCTTTGAATAGACACAGAGACCCATTAATACCCCCAGTGGACAGGATCTTGAACCAGGGCCCAAGCACCCAGCCTGGATGTCCATGTGACCATGACTGTTATCCCAGCCCTGGAGGCCATTGATTTAGCTCCTTCTGCCTCCTGCAGAGTACAACCCATTTGCCCGACTCACCCCATCTTTCCTCTGCTTGTCTTTTCCACATGTCCCAGCCCAAACCTCCTGCTTCCTTCCACGGTTTCTTGTGTACCATCCACCCGGGTGTTCCTCTTCGACAACAGTGCACATCCACCTCTCAGTGGCCTCAGGATCCCACAGAGGTCTCCAGGCAGAATCTCATTGGCTCAACACTCCACACAATTTTGCCAATTCACTGCTCATGTTGTTAACGCTCCAAGGGCAAAATGCTAATCTTACCTGATGATCAGACCAGCCCACATTTGGGAGGGGTCTATGAAAGGTACAAAGGGGTTGCCTGAGGGGTGTAAGAGAGATTTGGGGAGAGAGGCTCAGCCAGTAGGACTCAGCATGGAGAGATGATAGATAGGATAAGTGCAGGAGAAGTAAAGAGGCTGTTTGACTTAGAAGCCACATATCGTGGCTAGGGCCTATTAATAATAAAACTTCATGTCTCCTGAAATCTGACTGCTGTGGATAATTTCCTCGCCATTACCCGATACCCTGAGACCCTCCAGGCCAAAGAAGCTGCAGGCACCAGACTGGTGGAGCAAGGCTCCCCCATCCATTCCATCCACCATCAAGGACTAAAGATTTAGAAATTAATTCAACAGTCAGGTGACCCACTGAGGTCAAAGCAGAGCACTGACTTTAGCCCTAATTTCAAAGATGATTTGACTACCGTATTTTCCGGCATATAAAACGACCCCCTAATTTTAGACTTCCTTTCTGACTTTACCCAATCTGAGCAGGCTTTTTACAGTATAGATTCAGGTACAGAACATTGTGTAATTTGGATGCATCAAAAGCCTGCTTGGATTGGCTGAGTTAGAGAGGCAGTCTGAGCAGCCTTGCAGTGATTGGTGCAGGATCGAGTTGGAAAATTCGTTTCAAGGCACTATCCAGATGATTTTCGTTTAGCAGCATATCAAGACGTTTTTCGCGATAGACTCAGTGTATAAGACGACCCCTGATTTTCGGTTGACTTTTTTTCATTTCAAAAGTCATCTTAGGGGCCGGGAAGGTGGCACTAGAGATAGGGTGTCTGCCTTGTAAGTGCTAGCCAAGGAACGGACCGCGGTTCGATCCCCCTGCGTCCCATATGGTCCCCCCAAGCCAGGGGCAATTTCTGAGCACTTAGCCAGGAGTAATCCCTGAGCGTCAAACGGGTGTGGCCCAAAAAAAAAAAGTCATCTTATATGCTGGAAAATACGGTACTTCAGGGTCTCTTGAGCTGCAACTTCTGTGAGTGGCAAGCTTGGTACAGGGGCACCCCGTGTAGGGACAAAGGTAGCACAAATCAGAGAGCATCAAGAACATCTGAGAGAAGAAATTGACCCCAGGGGACATCCTGATTGCACTTAGCATTGCACATATATCTGAGTAACATCACTGAGTCCCCAACTCTCCCCCCCCCCCCACTATTTGAAAGCTAAGGCCTTTGACTCACACTTTTGGGGAGCATTACTTTCTGGAAGGTTCTAAAAATACTTGGGAACTGATATGTTACACGGAATTCTTTAGAAGGGAAAGAAAATAAACACTCCCTTTCTGTTGGAGGGTGTAGGGGTGGTTTTGGGCTACTGTAGTTCAAGCAGAAAGGGCATATACCCCCCAACTTCCCTTTGAGAATTCCACAGAGGTATTTATGGCTACCTAAAAAGCAGCAGAGGAAGGAGCTCACATGGCCTTCTGCTGGTCCTTCCCTGCAACTGCATCATCACCCAGTCTAAATGCCCAGCAGAACTTCTCTGGATCGAGTCAGCATCACTGGTGCCTTTTCCCACTGTGTGGCCCCTCTGGTATCCAGGTGCCCAGCTCAGAAATATCACTCCCTCCCTCATGGATCACAGGGTCAGTATGCTCTGGAGTTTGTTCTTATCTTTCACACAGAATCCATGACCAGCATTCCTGCCTGTTCCCAAGACCCAATGAGTCCTTCCTTGGATCCAGATCCAAGAATATGTTCAGGAGAGAGACTGGAGGTTGTCGAAGGTGGGTCCCCACACTCTCATCGTCATGTGTGACATCACAGAACACAGCAGCGCAGACAGAAATATTACATTACCTGTGTAAGGAAATATTACCCACAGGTTCCTGTGTTGGTTTGGAGCAATAAGATTCAGAAGCAGTCTCTGTGCCTTCCACTCCCCTCAGCATGGTTTCCCCTTCTCAGAACTGCTCTCAATTATGATCTCAGAAAGAAAAAACCCTTGAGGTCACTCCCCTCTGAACAGTTGCATTTTCCTGGAAAACCCACCATTTCCAGCCAAAGAATTTCTTTGAGTAGCTGGACAGCCGAGGACATGGAATGCAGAATGAATCCAGGCTTCAGTAGGATAGATTTTAGTCAGAGTCTCCACTGGGAACATAGTTTGAGATTGAGAACAGATACATATGAGGGAGTAAACTGGGTGGGAGGGGGAGGCAGAAAGGGTCAGACTCCAGCCAACAGCTCAGTTTGCCAGGAGAGGGAGACTCCCTCACTTCCCCGCTGTGTGGGACACTTCATGCACCCACACTTTGATTTGTTCCCCCATTCAGGCATTAGGTGCTGAGTCAGCAGCTTATGTATGTTTACCCTTTTGGGAACAGTCACAGAATCCCCAAGGAAGGTCCCTGCCTCAGAGTGTAGCCCCCAGATGAAAAATCCTTGAGACCTTACCAAGCTGCAGGCGTTGATGTCACCTGTCATTCTTCTTCTTGGTCTTTTGTTGTATTAATCATTATTATTCAGAGTCCTAGTGTAGTGAATGGATGGTGAGGCTTTTCTCGGGTTGGCCAGGCACCAAGCAGCCTCTTAGGCCAGAGGTTCTATAGGTTCAGGATAACAGTGAAGAAAATGATCCATAGGCAATCAGGTGAAGTTTCAGGAGACATCCAGCTTTATTACAAGGCCCTAATCACCATGTGCTCTTTTCACATCGCCTCTAAGCTAAACAGCATTTTTCCTGCTGCTCTGCATCCATATTGAGGTGATTCTCTCCTTGCTGCATCTCATGCCCCTTCCCTCAGGGAACCCCTTATTTACTAACCACAGGCTCCTCCCAGCTGTGGGAGGATCTCCCCACCCAGGTGAGATAGGCAGGAACTTGGGGGAAGGGTAAGAGTCTATGTTTATTTTTGTTGAATTGGTGTTTTGGTTTTTTGGTTTATTTTAGTTTGGGGTCACAGCCAGAGGTGCTATGACTTGACTTCTGGCTCTAAACTAGGAATTCCTCCTGAGGGGATTAGGAGACCATCTTTGGAGATCCCAAGTCAATCACATGCAAGGTAAGAGCCTCCAATTGAATGAAGCCTCATCCCTCTGTAGTTCATTCTGACTTTTTTCCCCATTCTGTTTTATTATTTGAGGATCTCCTGTACAGTGTTTAGGATGCCAGAAGGGGAGGCAGGGGAATTTTCCTGAAGATAACCCACCAAACTGGCAGTTGAATTTTCTGAAGGACATGATACTGCTTGTTCCACACTGTAATGGGACTGGCATGTCAACCTGGCAATGCTCAGTTGCATCAGGTTTAATCTCAGAGGTAGACTGATGTCTGTGTGTGTGTGTGTGTGTGTGTGTAGACTTTACACACACATGGGGCTGTAGGTGCACTGGGCATTTGCCTTGCACAGGACCAACTCAGGTTCAATCCCCAGCATTCACATGAACCCCAGAGTCTGTCAGGAGTAACTCCTGAGAGCCACCAGGTGTAACCCAAACACCCCACAATCTATGAGTAAACCAAGATTTACCAAGTTGTTCATGACAAACTTTTCTCAACACACAATGTCCCCAACACCAAACCTACCACCAATGTCCATGGACCTAAGACATAAAGTTTGTCCTCTGCCTCACACAGTACATCAAAGTTCAGTAGAAAGAGGCTAAAAGCCTTAATATCAAAACTGTTTCTATAAAATACATGGAGGAAAACAGAGGGAGTACTCCCCAAGATTTTGGCATCAGAGATATCTTTAGTGAACACAACTCTATATGCAAAGACATGTTCTAAGCAGAAAAGGGGGTTTCTCCCTACTGTCACCCCACTCTGTGTCCCACACTCACAGACTACTCTGGGAAACCCAGCCATCTCTCTCCTCGAAGGCAGCTCCAGGTAATAGAGGGGTGTCAATCTTTGGTAAGGGGAGCCCCTTCCTATTACTCCTGCAGAAAATGCAGCAGGACTGATCTCTTTGCATGAGTGTGGTTCTAGAATATTTTAGAATATTCTTGGCCAAGCATTCACCTCCGATTGTCTCTGGCTTTTCTTCTGCAGGACGGATTTGGTGACCGGCTAAAAAATGGAGACCTGATTGAGGCTTCCTGTGGTCTTTTTAAGCACTGGGCAGTGTATGTGAAAGATGGTTATGTGGTCTGCATGACAAACCTAGGTAAGAACAGAATCTTTGTGAGCACGAATGAACACAAATCTTTGTGTCCTCTATGAGGACAGTATCTCTCTGAAGATGGGGTCTCTGTTGCGATGGGGCATCCGTGAGGACAGGGAAGGGAGATGAGAGAGAGATTTCGATTCTACCAGTCAGAACTAACTGCTTAGGGTCATGAATGGAGCATGTCCCCTGCCCCAGAGAGCAGCAGTGTGGGACTCTGGTCCTCCAGAGCAGATTGTCATGTGGCACCTCTTGTTCTATCTCCACACCCTCCATGAACCTCAATGCACCGCAGGGTGATCCTTAAGCAAAGAGCCAGAAGTCCTGTGCACCCATGGGAGTGGCCAGCCCTCCAAAAAGTCCCATACAGGGCTGGTATTTATTATTGTTTTTTTATTTTATTTAAATACCTTAATTACATACATGATTGTGTTTGGGATTCAGTCATGTAAAGAACACCACCCATAACCAGTGCAACATTCCCATCACCAATGTCTCAAATCTCTCTCTTCCCCACCCAACCCCCGCCTGTACTCTAGACAGGCTTTCCATTTCCCTCATACATTCTCATTATTAGGGCAGTTCAGAATGCAGTTATTTCTCTAACTAAACTCATCACTCTTTTTGGTGAGCATCATGAGGTGAGCTGGAACTTCCAGCTCTTTTCTTTTTTGTGTCTGAAAATTATTATTGCAAGCATGTCTTTCATTTTTCTTTAAACACATAGATAAATGAGACCATTCTGCATTTATCTCTCTCTCTGACTTATTTTACTCAGCATAATAGATTCCATGTACATCCATGTATAGGAAAATTTTATGACTTCATCTCTCCTGACAGCTGCATAATATTCCATTGTGTATATGTACCACAGTTTCTTTTCTTGGTTGTTTCCAGAATCTTGCTATGGTAAATAGTGCTGTGATGAATATAGGTGTAAGGAAGGGGTTTTTGTATTGTATTTTTGTATTCTTAGGGTATATTCCTAGGAGTGGTATAGCTGGGTCGTATGGGAGCTCGATTTCCAGTTTTTGGAGGATTCTCCATATTGCTTTCCATAAAGGTTGAACTAGGCGGCATTCCCACCAGCAGTGCATAAGAATTCCTTTCTCTCCACATCCCCACCAACACTGTTTGTTCTCATTCTTTGTGATGTGTGCCAATCTCTGTGGTGTGAGGTGGTACCTCATAGTTGTTTTGATTTGCATCTCCTGGATAATTAGTGATGTGAAGCATTTTTTTCATGAGTCTTTTGGCCATTTGTATTTCTTCTTTGTCAAAGTGTCTGTCCATTTCTTCTCCCCATTTTTTGATGGGATTAGATTTTTTTCTTGTAAAGTTCTGTCAGTGCCTTGTATATTTTGGAGATTAGCCCCTTATCTGATGGGTATTGGGTGAATAGTTTCTCCCACTCCGTGGGTGGCTCTTGTATCCTGGGCACTATTTCCTTTGAGGTGCAGAAGCTTCTCAGCTTAATATATTCCCATCTGTTAATCTCTGCTTTCACTTGCTTGGAGAGTGCAGTTTCCTCACTGAATATGCCTGTAGTCTCAATGTCTTGAAGTGTTTTGCCTACGTGTTATTCTATATATCTTATGGTTTCAGGTCTGATATCAAGTTATTTAATCCATTTGGATTTTACCTTCATTCATGATGTTAGCTGAGGGTCTAAGTTCAATTTTTTGCAAGTGGCTAGTCAGTTTTACCAACACCACTTGTTGAAGAAGCTTTCTTTGCTCCATTTAGGATTTCTTGCTCCTTTATCAAAAATTAGGTGATTGTATGTCTGGGGAACATTCTCTGAGTATTCAAGCCTATTCCACTGATCTGAGGGCCTGTCTTTATTCCAATACCATGCTGTTTTAATAACTATCGCTTTGTAGTAAAGTTTAAATTTGGGGAAAGTAATTTCTCCCATATTCTTTTTCCCAATGATTGCTTTAGCTATTCTAGGGTATTTATTGTTCCAAATGAATTTCAAAAGTGCCTGATCCATTTCTTTGAAGAATGTCACAGGAATCTTTAGAAGCATCGCATTAAATCTGTACAATGCCTTGGAGAATATTGCCATTTTGATGATGTTAATCCTGCCAATCCGTGAGTAGCGTATATGTTTCCATTTCTGCGTGTCCTCTCTTATTTCTTGGAGCAGAGTTTTATAGTTTTCTTTGTATAGGTCCTTCACATTTTTAGTCAAGTTGATTCCAAGATATTTGAGTTTGTGTGGCACTATTGTGAATGGGTTGTTTTTATTCTTTTTTTGGGGGGGGGGCCACACCCAGCGGTGCTCAGGGGTTACTCCTGGCTGTCTGCTCAGAAATAGCTCCTGGCAGGCACGGGGGACCATATGGGACACCGGGATTCGAACCAACCACCTTTGGTCCTGGATCAGCTGCTTGCAAGGCGAACGCCGTTGTGCTATCTCTCCGGGCCCCGGGGTTGTTTTCTTAATGTCCATTTCTTCCTTATTACTATTGGTGTATAGAAAGGCCCTTGATTTTTGTGTGTTAATTTTGTAGCCTGCCACCTTGCTATATCAGTCTATTATTTCTAGAAGTTTTTTGGTAGACTCTTTAGGGTTTTCTAAGTAGAGTATCATGTCATTTGCAAACAGTGAGAGCTTGACTTCTTCCTTTCCTATCTGGATTCCCTTGATATCTTTTTCTTGCCTAATCTCTATAGAGAGTACTTCCAGTGCTATGTTGAATAGGAGTGGTGAGAGAGGACAGCCTTGTCTTGTGCCAGAATTTAGAGGGAAGGCTTTAATTTTTCTCCATTGAGGATAATATTTGCCTCTGGCTTGTGGTAGATGGCTTTAACTATATTGAGAAAGGTTCCTTTCATTCCCATCTTGCTGAGAGTTTTGATCAAGAATGGGTGTTGGCATCCAGGGACCAACAACAACAACAGCAACAAAAAGCTCTAGCCTAGCTTTTGGAATACGATCTGTTCAACAAACAAGAGCTCCAATTCCAGAAGGTTGACTGAGACAACCGCAACTGAACGGGTCCTCCGGAAACATAACAAAAGACTTTATCCCAAGCTCCAGTCTTGGAGCAACATAATGACCAAGAACACCAACTACAGAAGATGGAATAAAATGACACTGAAGAAACATAACTGCTAGAACCACAAAGAAAGACTTCATAAACTCTATTCCCTGAGCTGCACAGCCACAAAGATCTCGAGAAACAGAGATTTTACCATCCAAGACAAAGCAGAAGTCTTCCACACACCACGAAAGCAGCAAGGGGAGAGTAAATGACCATGCAAGGAGTCTAGAGTTAATCCCATGACAGTATACTTCAGGGGTGGAGAAACCCTGTGTCTCCTAGGTCAAGGGAATTCCCTCTACAATAACCCCAATAATTACTGTGCCTATGCAGGGGGATAAAGGAAAGGAGGGGGAAAAAGTACAAAACTATCATTTTTTCACATGTTTATTTATCGATTGATCGATTTTTTTGATGTCTTTATTTTGGTGTGGAGATTACGGTTGATGTCTCCAATATTTTATTTTGTCTTCTCTTTCTATTTCTTTTTGCATTCGAGCATGAGTTGATTTCAGAATCGAGACTATTGTGTGGTGCCTATCTTTATTGCTGTAGTGCTCACCGGTTATTTAATTCGATAATTATTATTGATTATTGATCATTTTTTCTGTATTGTTGTGACATTTCAATTACCTTTTTCACATCCTCTCTCAAACTGAGGTTGGAAGATTCTAGAAAGACTCAGCCCATTTTCAGCATATTTGACTTTTGACTTTTTTTTTCCTCTTATTTTGTACCCCATTCTATTGCTTTTCTTGCCTTCAAACAAAACTACATACTTCGATTTTTCTAGCTCTGCCTCTTAAATAAAAGGGAAAACGAGAGATCACTAATAGTAAGCCAGAAAAAGAGAGGCCCACCTACTCTAGCAGCCCTCTTAAATAGCTCTGCCTCTTAAATAGAAGGAAAACGAGAGATCACTAATAGTAAGCCAGACAAAGAGAGGCCCACCTACTCTAGCAGCCCGGGGGGCGATGGTGGGGTATATGGGTTGTAGAAAGGGAACTGGAATAGGGGGAGGACATAGTTGGTGATGGGTATTTCCCTGATTCAATGTTAATATGTACCTAAAACACTACTGTGAAAGATATGTAAGCCATTATGGAATAAAATATGTTTTTAATCAGAAACTTTCTTTGACTTACATATATTATTATTATATCAATTATATTATATGATATGTTATGTCACTATATTGTGTTATGTTAGCTTACCTCATTATGTTAATCAACTTTGTCTCTTGAATAAATTCTTTTTTTTTTTAATTTATTTAAACACCTTAATTACATACATGATTGTGTTTGGGTTTCAGTCATGTAAAGAACACCACCCATCACCAGTGAAACATTCACATCACCAATGTCCCAAGTCTCCCTCCTCCCCACCCGACCCCCGCCTGTACTCTAGACAGGCTCTCCATTTTCCTCATACATTCTCGTTATTAGGACAGTTCAAAATGTAGTTATTTCCCTAACTAAACTCATCACTCTTTGTGGTGAGCTTCCTGAGGTGAGCTGGAACTTCCAGCTCTTTTCTCTTTTGTGTCTGAAAATTATTATTACAAGGGTGTCTTTCATTTTTCTTAAAACCCATAGATGAGTGAGACCATTCTGTGTGTTTCTCTCTCTCTCTCTCTGACTTATTTCACTCAGCATAATAGATTCCGTGTACATCCATGTATAGAAAAATTTCATGACTTCATCTCTCCTGACAGCTGCATAATATTCCATTGTGTATATGTACCACAGTTTCTTTAGCCATTCGTCTGTTGAAGGGCATCTTGGTTGTTTCCAGAGTATTGCTATGGTAAATAGTGCTGCAATGAATATAGGTGTAACGAAGGGGTTTTTGTATTGTATTTTTGTGTTCCTAGGGTATATTCCTAGGAGTGGTATAGCTGGATCATATGGGAGCTCGATTTCCAGTTTTTGGAGGAATCTCCATATCGCTTTCCATAAAGGTTGAACTAGACGGCATTCCCACCAGCAGTGGATAAGAGTTCCTTTCTCTCCACATCCCCGCCAACACTGTTTATTCTCATTCTTTGTGATGTGTGCCATTCTCTGGGGTGTGAGGTGGTATCTCATAGTTGTTTTGATTTGCATCTCCCTGATGATTAGTGATGTGGAACATTCTTTCATGTGTATTTCTTCTTTGTCAAAGTGTCTGTTCATTTCTTCTCCCCATTTTTTGATGGGGTTAGATGTTTTTTTCTTGTAAAGTTCTGTCAGTGCCTTGTATATTTTGGAGATTAGCCCCTTATCTGATGGGTATTGGGTGAATAGTTTCTCCCACTACGTGGGTGGCTCTTGTATCCTGGGCACTATTTCCTTTGAGGTGCAGAAGCTTCTCAGCTTAATATATTCCCATCTGTTAATCTCTGCTTTCACTTGCTTGGAGAGTGCAGTTTCCTCCTTGAAGATGCCTGTTATGTCCTGGAGTGTTTTGCCTATGTGCTGTTCTATATATCTTATGGTTTTGGGGCTGATATCGAGGTCTTTAATCCATTTGGATTTTACCTTCGTACATGATGTTAGCTGGGGGTCTAAGTTCAATTTTTTGCAAGTGGCTATCCAATTGTGCCAACACCACTTGTTGAAGAGGCTTTCCCTGCTCCATTTAGGGTTTCCTGCTCCTTTATCAAAAATTAGGTGATTGTATGTCTGGGGAACATTTTCTGAGTATTCAAGCCTATTCCACTGATCTGAGGACCTGTCCTTATTCCAATACCATGCTGTTTTGATAACTATTGCTTTGTAGTACAGTTTAAAGTTGGGGAAAGTAATTCCTCCCACATTCTTTTTCCCAATGATTGCTTTAGCTATTTGAGGGTGTTTATTGTTCCAAATTAATTTCAAAAGTGTCTGATCCACATCTTTGAAGAATGTCATGGGTATCTTTAGAGGGATGGCATTAAATCTATATAATGCCTTGGGGAGTATTGCCATTTTGATGATGTTAATCCTGCCAATCCATGAGCAGGGTATGCGTTTCCATTTCCGTGTGTCCTCTCTTATTTCTTGGAGCAGAGTTTTATAGTTGTCCTTGTATAGGTCCTTCACATTTTTAGTCAAGTTGATTCCAAGATATTTGAGTTTGTGTGGCACTATTGTGAATGGGGTTGTTTTCTTAATGTCCATTTCATCCTTATTACTATTGGTGTATAGAAAGGCCATTGATTTTTGTGTGTTAATTTTGTAGCCTGCCACCTTGCTATATGAGTCTATTGTTTCTAGAAGCTTTTTGGTAGAGTCTTTAGGGTTTTCTAAGTAGAGTATCATGTCATCTGCAAACAGTGAGAGCTTGACTTCTTCCTTTCCTATCTGGATTCCCTTGATATCCTTTTCTTGCCTAATCGCTATAGCAAGTACTTCCAGTGCTATGTTGAATAGGAGTGGTGAGAGAGGACAGCCTTGTCTTGTGCCAGAATTTAGAGGGAAGGCTTTTAGTTTTTCTCTATTCAGGATAATATTTGCCACTGGCTTGTGGTAGATGGCCTTCACTATATTGACAAAGGTTCCCTCCATTCCCATCTTGCTGAGAGTTTTGATCAAGAATGATCAAATGCTTTCTCTGCATCTGTTGATATGATCATGTGGTTTTTATTTTTCTGGTTATTGATGTTGTGTATTATGTTGATAGATTTACGGATGTTAAACCAGCCTTGCATTCCTGGGATGAAACCTACTTGATCGTAGTGGATGATCTTCTTAACGAGGCATTGAATCCTATATGCCAGGATTTTGTTGAGGATCTTTGCATCTGCATTCATCAGCGATATTGGTCTGTAATTTTCTTTTTTTTTTTTTTTTTTTTTTTTTGTAGCATCTCTGTCTGGTTTAGGTATCAAGGTGATGTTGGCTTCATAAAAGCTATTTGGAAGTGTTTCTGTTCAATTTCATGAAAGAGTCTTGCCAAGATTGGCAGTAGTTCCTCTTGGAAAGTTTGATAGAACTCATTAGTGAATCCATCTGGACCTGGGCTTTTGTTTTTTGGCAGACATTTAATTACTGTTTTAATTTCATCAATGGTGATGGGGGTGTTTAGATATGCTACATCCTCTTCCTTCAACCGTGGAAGATTATAAGAGTCCAAGAATTTATCCATTTCTTCCAGGTTCTCATTTTTAGTGGCGTAGAGTTTTTCAAAGTACTTTCTGATTACCCTTTGAATCTCTGTCATATCAGTAGTGATCTCTCCTTTTTCATTTCTTTTTTTTTTTTTTTTTTTTGGTTTTTGGTTTTTGGGCCACACCCTGTGAGGCTCAGGGGTTACTCCTGGCTATGCGCTCAGAAGTTGCTCCTGGCTTCTTGGGGGACCATATGGGACGCCGGGGGATCGAACCGCGGTCCGTCCTAGGTTAGCGCAGGCAAGGCAGGCACCTTACCTCCAGCGCCACCGCCCGGCCCCTCCTTTTTCATTTCTGATACGAGTTATCAAGTTTCTCTCTCTCTCTTTCTTTGTTAGGTTTGCCAGTGGTCTATCAATCTTGTTTATTTTTTCAAAGAAGCAACTTCTGCTTTCGTTGATCTTTCGGATTGTTTTTTGAGTTTCCACTTCGTTGATTTCTGCTCTCAGCTTTGTTATTTACTTCTGTCTTCCTATTCTTGGGTCCTTTTGTTGAGCATTTTCTAGTTCTATTAGCTGTGTCATTAAGCTACTCAGGTAAGCTCCTTCTTCCTTCCTGATGTGTGCTTGCAAAGCTATAAATTTTCCTCTCAGTACTGCTTTTGCTGTTTCCCATAAGTTCTGATAGTTTGTGTCTTTATTGTCATTTGTTTCCAGGAACCTTTTGATTTCTCCTTGATTTCATCTCGGACCCACTGGTTATTGAGCATGAGGCTGTTTAACTTCCAGGTGTTAAAGTGTTTCTTCTGAGTCCCTTTGGAGTTCACAAATAATTTCAGAGCCTTGTGGTCAGCGAAGGTAGTCTGCAAAATTTCTATCCTCTTGATCTTATGGAGGTATGTTTTATGTGCCAGCATGTAGTCTATCCTGGAGAATGTCCCATGTACATTGGAGAAGAATGTGTATCCAGGTTTCTGGGGATGGAGTGTCCTATATATACCCACTAGGCCTCTTTCTTCCATTTCTCTCCTCAGGTCTAGTATATTCTTGTTGGATTTCAGTCTGGTTGACCTATCCAGTGTAGACAAAGCCGTGTTAAGGTCCCCCACAATTATTGTGTTGTTGTTGATATATTTTTCAGATTTGTCAACAGCTGTATTAAATATTTTGCTGGCCCCTCATTTGGTGCATATACGTTTAGGAGAGTGAATTCTTCCTGCTCTACGTACCCCTTCATTAATATAAAATGTCCATCTTTGTCCCTTACAAGCTTCTTGAGTATAAAGTTTGTTTTATCTGATATTAGTATGGCCACTCCAGCTTTTTTATGGGTGTTGTTTGCTTGGATAATTTTTCTCCAGCCTTTTATTTTGAGTCTATGTTTGTTCTGACTATTCAGGTGCGTTTCTTGTAGGCAGCAGAAGGTTGGATTGAGTTTTTTGATCCATTTAGCCACTCTGTGTCTCTTAACTGGTGCATTTAGTCCATTGACGTTGAGAGAAAGAATTGTCCTGGGATTTAACGCCATCTTTATTTCGAAATTTGGTGTGTCTTTTGGGTAGTCTTGTCTTAGATTAGGTCTTTCAGTTTTTCTCTTAAGACTGGTTTTGTGTCTGTGAAGTTTCTGAGCTGTTTTTTGTCTGTGAAACCATGTATTCTTCCGTCAAACCGGAAAGTGAGTTTTGCTGGTTATAGTATTCTGGGTGAAGCATTCATTTCATTCAGTCTTGTCACAATATCCCACCACTGCTTTCTGGCATTGAGTGTTTCTGGTGACAGGTCTGCTGTAAATCTCAGGAAAGCTTGCTTGAACGTGATTTCGCCTTTTGATCTTGCTGTTTTCAGAATTCTGTCTCTATCTGTGGGATTTGTCATTGTGACTAGGATGTGTCTTGGGGTGGTTTTCTGGGGTCTCTTTTGGTTGGTACTCTTCGGGCATGCAGGATTTGATCACATATATTCTTTAGCTCTGGGAGTTTCTCTTTAATGATGTTCTTGACCGTTGATTCTTCCTGGAAATTTTCTTCCTGGGTCTCTGGGACTCCAATGATTCTTAAGTTGTTTCTGTTGATCTTATCATAGACTTCTATTTTCATCTGTTCCCATTCTTTGACTAATTTTTCCATTGTCCGCTCATTTGCTTTAAGTTTTTTGTCCAATCTCTCCTGATTTATGGAATTGTTATGTATCTCATCTTCCACAGCACCAAGTCTATTCTCAGCTTCTGATACCCTGGTATAGAGCTTATCCATTTTGTCATTCACTTCGTTTACTGACTTTTTCAGTCCTGTTAGTTGACATGTTATTTCAGTTTGGAGTTTTGTGATTTCTGTCTTCATATTTTCTTGGTTCTTATTAGTGTTCTGTTCAACTCAATCCATGGTTTCTTGGAGTTCTTTGAGCATCTTCCATATTGCTAGTCTAAAGTCCTTATCTGAGAGGTTGATTAGTTGGTTGGTCATTATCTGGTCCTCAGAATTGTCATCTTCATTCTCTATGTCTGATGCTGGCCTGCGTTGTTTCCCCATTGTCACACTTGTATTGTGGGTTTTTTCTACGTGTTGTGGTGGTATTCATTGTCTATATGATGCAGGCAGCACACTCCTGCGGCTCCTCCCTTTCTGGATGGGCTGACTTGCCTCTAAGGGAGGGGAGTCCTCCGTGGATGAAGCCTCACACTGGGTCAAATCTTAGGCTCGAGCATGCAACAGAGAAGACAGTCCGGAGAGAAATGTTTGCTTCTGTGATATAGCGCCGTTCTTAGTGTGATTTTTCCTTCTTGTTGCAATGGTGTTCTTTCCTTAGAAAGAGTGCACGGCCGCGTAGCGAAGCGGAGCCGGTGTACGGTGTACTTTCCTGGATTTTCCCCACCTGGTGTCACACACAGGGAGCCGGCTTTTGCAAAGGCTTGCCAGTTTTCATGTTCTGTAGTCCCTCCCTGAAAATGGTCTCTGGGCGAGCGAGTTTTCTGGAGTCTCTTTTTGCCCCACTCGCAAGAGTTTCACGCAAGAGGACAGTAGACAGACATATACAGGTTACACTCACAGTTTTTCACAGTTGGGCCCCACTGGGCCAGTGTACTTTCATGGATTTTCCCCGCCTGGTGTCACACACAGGGAGCCGGCTTTTGCAAAGCCTTGCCGGTTTTCATGCTCTGTAGTCCCTCTTGAATAAATTCTTACAATAAAAAAAAAGAATGGGTGTTGGATCTTATCAAATGCTTTCTCTGCATCTATTGATATGATCATGTGATTTTTATTTTCTTGTTGTTGATGTTGTGTATTATGTTGATAGATTTACGGATGTTAAACCATCCTTGCATTCCTGGGATGAAACTTACTTGATCGTAGTGGATGATCTTCTTAATGAGGCATTGAATCCTATTTGCCAGGTTTTTGTTGAGGATCTTTGCATCTGCATTCATCAGCGATATTGGTCTGTAACTTTTTTTTTTTCGTAGCAACTGTGTCTGCTTTAGGTATCAAGGTGATGTTGGCTTCATAAAAGCTATTTGGAAGTGTTTGCGTTTTTTCGATTTCATGAAAGAGTCTTGCCAGGATTGGTAGTAGTTCCTCTTGGAAAGTTTGAAAGAATTCATTAGTGAATCCAAATGGGCCTGGGCTTTTGTTTTTGGGAAGACATTTGATTACCATTTTAATTTCATCAATAGTGATGATAAGCTACATCCTCTTCCTCCCACTGTGGAAGATTATAAGAGTCCAAGAATTTGTTCACTTCTTCCAGGTTCTCATTGTGGCATAGAGTTTCTCAAAGTAGTTTCTGATTACCCTTTGAATATCTGCCATATCAGTAGCGATCTCTCCTTTTTCATTCCTAATACGAGTTATCAAGTTTCTCTCTCCCTCTTTCTTTGTTAGTTTTGCCAGTGGTCTACCTATCTTTTTATTTTTTTCAAAGAACCAACTTCTGCTTTCATTGATCTTTCAGATTGTTTTTTGGTTTCCACTTAGTTGATTTCTGCTCTCAGCTTTGTTATTTTTTTCTGTCTCCCTATTTTTGGATCCTCTTGTTGAGCACTTTCTAATTCTATGAGCTGCATCATTAAGCTACTAAGGTAAGCCCCTTCTTCCTTCCTGATGTGTGCTTGCAAAGCTATAAATTTTCCTCTCAATACTGCTTTTGCTGTGTCCCATAAGTTCTGATAGTTTGTGTCTTTATTTTTATTTGTTTCCAGGAAAGTTTTTATTTCCTATTTGATTTCATCTCAGACCTACTGGTTATTTAGTATGAGGCTGTTTAACTTCCATGTGTTAAAGTTTTTCTTTTGTGTCCCTTTGGAATTCACATATAATTTCAGAGCCTTGTGGTCAGTGAAGGTAGCCTGCAATATTTCTATCTTCTTGATATTAGGAAGGTATGTATTATGTGCCAACATGTAGTCTATTCTGGAGAATGTCCCATGTACATTGGAGAAGAATGTGTATCCAGGTTTCTGGGGATGGAGTGTCCTATATATATCTAGTAGGCCTCTTTCTTCCATTTCTCTTCTCAGGTCTAGTATATTCTTGTTTGGTTTCAGTCTGGTTGACCTATCCTGTGTTGACAAAGCCATGTTGAGGTCCCCCACAATTATTGTGTTGTTATTGATATTATTTTTCAGATTTGTCAACAATTGTATTAAATATTTTGCTGGACCCACATTCGGTGCATATGTGTTTAGGAGAGTGATTTCTTCCTGCTCTACATACCCCTTCATTAATATAAAATGTCCATGTTTGTCCCTTACAACTTTTCTGAGTATAAAGTTTGCATTATCTGATATTAGTATGGCCACTCCGGCTTTTTTATGGGTGTTGTTTGCTTGGATAATTTTCCTCCAGCCTTTTATTTTGAGTCTATGTTTGTTCTGACTGTTCAGGTGTGTTTCTTGTAGGCAGCAGAAGGTTGGATTGGGTTTTTGATCCATTTATCCATTTTGTGTCTCTTACCTGGTAAATTTAGTCCATTGACATTGAGAGAAAGAATTGTCCTGGGATTTAATGCCATCTTTATATCGAAAGTTGGTGTGTCTTTTGGTCAGTCTTGTTTTAAATTAGGTCTTTCAGTTTTTCTCTTAAGACTGGTTTTGAGTCCGTAAAGTTTCTGAGCTGTGTTTTTGTCTGTGAATCCATGTATTCTTCCATCAAACCGGAATGTGAGTTTTGCTGGGTATAGTATTCTAGGTGAAGCATTCATTTCATTGAGTTTTGTCACTATGTCCCACCACTGCTTTCTGGCCTTGAGTGTTTCTGGTGACAGGTCTGCTGTAAAGCTCAAGGATGCTCCCTTGAATGTAATTTTCCTTTTTGATCTTGCTGTTTTCAGAATTCTGTCTCTATCTGTGGGATTCATCATTGTGACTAGGATGTGTCTTGGGTTTTTTTTTTTTTCTGGAGTCTCTTTTTTTGTTTGGTACTCTTCAGGCATGCAGGATTTGATCGCATATATTCTTTAGCTCTGGAAGTTTCTCTTTAATGATGTTCTTGACTGTTAATTCTTCCTGGAAATTTTCTTCCTGGGTTTATGGGACTCCAATGATTCTTAGGTTGTTTCTGTTGAGCTTATCATAAACTTCTATTTTCATCTGTTCCCATTCTTTGACCAATTTTTCCATTGTCTGTTTATTTGCTTTAAGTTTTTTTTCCCAATCTCTTCCGCTGTATGGACTTGTTATTTATCTCGTCTTCCACAGCACCAGTTCTATTCTCAGCTTCTGTTACCCTGGTATAGAGCTTATCCATTTTGTCATTCAATTCGTTTACTGAGTTTTTCAGGCCTGCTATTTTACCTGTTAATTCAGTTTGGAGTTTTGTGATTTCTGTCGTCATCTATGACCCCTGGCTCAGAAGGTTTCTGACTCCACAGGGCCTGCAGTGGGGCTCAGATATCTGAGTGAAGAAGAAGCATAAACAAGGGGTGGCCACTAATGGTGAGATGAAACCAGAAGATGCTCCATGCCATGCACTTCAGCATACGATCTGTACAGAAACTAGGATCTCTAACTACAGAAAACTGACAGCAACAATCGTGATGGTGAAGAGCTTTTACTGGGACCACAGAGAATGACTCTGGGGTTGGACAACCTCATATGCCTGGAGCCTGGAGTTAGTTTTATGCCACAATACTTCATGGGAAAGATCCCTCTGTTTTTTTAGGCCAAAGGTTTTTTCTTTCTATTTCTCCCATATTTTGCTGTGCCTATGCAAACAACAACTGCCACACACAGACAATTTTGTACCTCCTATGCAAACAACAATAACTGCCACACACATTGTTGTATCTCCTCTCTTTTAAAAAAAAAGAGCTTGCTAATCCTTCTGCTATTGCAGTAATGACTTTGTTGGTGATACAATAATTTTCTTTTTTTAACAGTAAAAATGTCTTGCTTTTATTGAAAGTCTTTTTTTATAAATTATCTTTATTTAAACACCATGATTACAAATATAATTGTAGTTGTATGATTACAGTCATGTAAAGAACACCCCCTTCACTAGTGCAGGATTCCCACCACCAATTTCCCAGATCTATCTACTCCCCACCCCACCCACACCTGTACTCGAGACAGGCTTTCTTTTTCCCTCATTCATTCACATTATTATGATAGTTTTCAGTGTAGTTAATTCTCTAACTGCACTTATCACTCTATGTGGTGAGTTTCATGTCATGAGCTGCACCTACATGGGAAGATGGGGGGAAATAAGGGTTGAGACTGAGGCAGTAAAATATTAGAAATGAGATTTGTAGGGCGGTATCAAAGTCACAATACAAGATGGATGTTATGGATATATAAAATATATGCATACAATACTATCAATAGAAAAACAAGGAGAAAAAAATTCCAGTGACTGTCCCAACATAAACCAGTACTAAAACGGCCCGCCTTCCTCCCAAAGCGCATTTTCATTAGTGTAGGGAGAGGTAGGGGGAAGCCTGAGGACCACTAAGAGTCCACCTGAACCCACTTCTGGCCATCTGAACTGGCACCGAGAGAAGACCTGGAGTCAGGGGAAAAAGCAAGGACGGCTGGGGGCCTACCAAGCCTCCCAGCACTCCCCAGGCCAGGGAGAAGGGCTCCGGTATGGGGCCTCCCCAAACCCCATACCTGGCAAGAGCTGGTCTCCAGAATCAAAGAGAAAACCGGAGGCCAGATGTCTGCCCTCCCTCCTCCCCATGCACCTCCCCCCTGGAGTACAGAGGAAGGGGGGAAGCCTGAGAACCACTAAAAGTCCACTTGAACCCACTTCTGGCCATCTGAGCTGGCACCCAGGGAAGACCTGGAGTCAGGGGGAAAAGACAAGGATGGTTGGGGGCCTACCAAGCCTCCCAGCACTCCCCAGGCCAGGGAGAAGGGCTCCGGTATGGGGCCTCCCCAAACCCCATACCTGGCAAGAGCTGGTCTCCAGAATCAAAGAGGAAACCAGACGCCAGATGTCTGCCTGCCCTCCTCCCCATGCACCTCCCCCCTGGAGTACAGAGGGAGGGGGAAGACTGAGGACCACTAAGAGTCCACCTGAACCAACTTCTGGCCATCTGAGCTTGCACCCAGGGAAGGCCTGGAGTCAGGTGAAAAAGACAAGGACAGCTGGGGCCCTGCCAAGCCTCCCGGCACTCCCCAGGCTAGGAAGAAAAGCTCTGGTATGGGGCCTCCCCAAACCCCATACCTGGCAAGAGTTGGTCTCCAGAATCAAAGAGGAAACTGGAAGCCAGATGTCTGCCTGCCCTCCTCCTTTTTCTGCCGGCCTTGGCCACACACCTGCAACCCCTTCCTTCCAGCTGGGGAATCTTAGGGTGGCAGCGAGGAATCATCCACAGGCAATCAGTTTTCAGGAGACATCAGCTTTATTCAACAGGTGTAGCTTTCAAGCATAACCTTTCAAGCAGCCTATTTCAGCTGTCCAGACATCTCAACCTGTCTCTATCCCTCCTCCATCTTGCCAACCCCTCCCCTCTCTCTTGCTGAATCCTCTCTCAATCCTTAAATCTTCCTTCCTGCCCCTCAGGCAATCCTTTAGATACCTACCAAAGACCCCTCCCAGAAATGAACAGGTCTTACCATCAGGTAAGGTTACACAGAAAGAATGGGGGATGGGGTAACAATGACTAGTGAGTAGCAATTTACCATAGCCAAGCCGACATGATTGGCAACTTTGAGCTCTGTCCAGAAGGGTAAGTCACACAGCAGGAGACAGAAGAATGCTGTGACATGTCCAGTTGCCAGCTAGGCTCTACAAGGCTGTCAGGGGGCACCTATTGAAGAGTTTCTGCTCCCCCATCCTGGCTCCAGACACACAAGCCATTGTTTAAATGGACTGATCTTTTGAGGACCATGAGTAGATAGATCAACACTTAACAGGCACATTAAGAGCAGAGTTTGGATAGTATTCCATTGTGTATATGTTTCTTTAGCCACTCATCTGTTGACGGGCATCTTGCTTGTTTCCAGAGTCTGGCTATTGTAAATAGCACTGCAATAAATATAGGAGTAAGGAAAGGATTTTTGTATTGTATTTTTGTGTTCCTCGGGTATATTCCTAGGAGTGGTATACCTGGATCATATGGTAGCTCAATTTCCAGTTTGTGAAGGAATCTTCATATGGCTTTCCATAAAGGTTGTACTAGACGGCATTCCCACCAGCAGTGAAAAAGAGTTCCTTTCTACTATGCAGCCATCAGGAGAGATGAAGTCATGAAATTTTCCTATACATGGATGTACATGGAATCTATTATGCTGAGTGAAGTAAGTCAGAGGAAGAGAGAAAGACGCAGAATGGTTTCACTCATCTATGGGCTTTAAGAAAAAGGAAACACATTTTTAACAGTTATCTCAGAGACAAGAGAGATGAGGGCTGGTAGGTGCAGCTCATGACATGAAGCTCATCACATAGATTGATGAGTGCAGTTGGAGAAGTGACTACACTGAAAACTATCATAACAATATGAATGAATGAGGGAAGTAGAAAGCCTATCTCGCGTACAGGGGTGGGGGGTGGGGAGGAGGGAGATCTGGGAAATTGGTGGTGGGAATGTTGCACTGGTGAAGGGGGGTGTTCTTTACATGACTGTAATCATACAACTATAATCATGTTTGTAATCACGGTGTTTAAATAAAGATAATTATAAAAATAAGTCAAAGACAAGTGCAATCTGATCTCATTTAAATGTAGACTCTATATATAATTTTCATGGGTGGTGCCAAGCAATCTTCACCAATAAACAATACATGTTTGTATTTATATCTACATATATAGATATAAGTGTGTTATTGGTCAATGTGAAATAATAATAATGTATTCTTTTCTTTTTTATTATTATCTTTATTTAAACACCGTGATTACAAATACAATTGTACTTGTATGATTACAGTCATATAAAGAACACCCCCCTTCACCAGTGCAGGATTCCCACCATCAATTTCCCAGACCTACCCACTCCCCACCCCACCCACACCTGTACTCGAGACAGGCTTTCTTTTTCCCTATATATTATGGATATATAGAATATATGCACACAATAATATCAATATGAAAAAAGAGAAAAAATTTCCACTGACTGTCCCAATATAAGCCAGTGCTAGAACAGCCTGCCCTCCTCCCAGAGTGCATTCCATTAGTGTAGGGAGAGATAGGGGGAAAGCCTGTTGACCCCTATAGAGTCCACCTAGACCAGTGTCCAGGGAAAGACTGAAGTCCAGGGGAGAAAAACTCTATATCTGGCAAGGGCTGGTCTCCAGAATCAAAGAGGAAACTGGAAGCCAGATGTCTGCCTGCCCTCCTCCCCATGCACCTCCCCCCTGGAGTACGGAGGGAGGGGGGAACCTGAGGACCACTAAGAGTCCACCTGAACCCACTTCTGGCCATCTGAGCTTGCACCCAGGGAAGGCCTGGAGTCAGGGGAAAAAGACAAGGATGGCTGGGGGCCTGCCAAGCCTCCCGGCACTCCTCAGGCTAGGAATAAGGGTCCCGTTAAGCTCAGTTTTTCTGATGTTAGTTTATTGTGAAAATTTCTAATTTCAGTTGACAAAACTTCTTGATGCTTAATAATTTTGCTCCAGTCAAGTTTATCGATGCTTTTTTTTTTTTTTTTTTTGGTTTTTGGGCCACACCCGGTAACGCTCAGGGGTTACTCCTGGCTATGTGCTCAGAAGTTGCTCCTGGCTTGGGGGACCATATGGGACACCAGGATGCTTTTTTTTTTGAGCTCCCTGATAATTCTCCATAATTCTACTCTAAACTTCTTGAGAGGATACCTATTTGTTTTCTACTTTTTAGATTATTAGAGAAGCCATCTTGATTTCTGTAAATATGGGGGTGTACTGCAAAATTATTCCATGGCAAGGCTGTAGATTGCTTCTTAAAATGTACAGAAGTGGAATTCAGGGGTTACAAGATAAGCGCGGCCATGAAGCAGAGCGGCCGCATTTCAGGTGTGGGTCCTGAAGAGGCTATAGTCCTTGGATGTAGGCAGGCTCAGCAGAGAAAAGGCAGAGAGCAGGGGCCGGAGAGATAGCATGGAGGTAAGGTGTTTGCCTTTCATGCAGGAGGTCATCAGTTTGAATCCTGGCGTCCCATATGGTCCCGTGCCTGCCAGGAGCAATTTCTGAGCGTGAAGCCAGGAATAACCCCTGAGCACTGCCGGGTGTGACCCAAAAACCACAAAAAAAAAAAAAAAAAAAAAGCAAGAAAGAAAGAAAGAAAGAAAGACAGGAAGGAAGGAAGGAAGGAAGGAAGGAAGGAAGGAAGGTAGGAAGAAAGAAAGAAAGAAAGAAAGAAAGAAAGAAGAAAGAAAGAAAGAAGAGAAAGAAAGAAAGAAAGAAAGAAGAAAAGAGAAGAAAGAAAGAAAGAAGAAAGAAGAAAGAAAGAAAGAAAGAAAGAAAGAAGAAGAAGAAGAAAGAAGAAAGAAAGAAAGAAAGAAAGAAAGAAAGAAAGAAAGAAAGAAAGAAAGAAAGAAAGAAAGAAAGAAAGAAAGAAAGAAGGAAAGAAGGAAAGAAGAAGAAAGAAGAAAGAAAGAAAGAAAGAAAGAAAGAAAGAAAGAAAGAAAGAAAGAAAGAAAGAAAGAAAGAAAGAAAGAAAGAAAGAAAGAAAGAAAGAAAGAAAGAAAGAAAGAAAGAAAGAAAGAAAGAAAGAAAGAAAGAAAGAAAGAAAGAAAGACATACATCTTGGTTGTTTCCAGAGCCTGGCTATTGTGAATAGTGCTGCAATAAATATAGGTGTGAGGAAGGGGTTTTTGTATTGTATTCTTGTGCTCCTAGGGTATATCCCTAGGAGTGGAATAGCTGGGTCGAATGGGAGCTCAATTTCCAGTTTTTGAAGAAACCTCCATATCGCTTTCCATAGAGGCTGTACTAGACGGCATTCCCACCAGCAGTGGATAAGAGTTCCTTTCAACAGACGAATGGCTAAAGAAATTGTGGTACATATACACAATGGAATATTATGCAGCCGTCAGGAGAGATGAAGTCATGAAATTTTCCTATACATGGATGTACATGGAATCTATCATGCTCAGTGAAATAAGTCAGAGGGAGAGAGACGCAGAATAGTCTCACTCATCTATGGGTCTTAAGAAAAATAAAAGTCATTTTTGTAACAATCCTCAGAGACAATTAGAGGAGAGCTGGAACACCAGCTCACTCCATGAAGCTCACCACAAGAGTGGTGAGCACAGTTATAGAAATAACTACACTGAGAACTACCATAATCAAGTGAATGAATGAGGGAACTGGAAAGCCTGTCTGGAGTACCGGGGGGGGGGGGGTGGGATGGAGGGAGATTTGGGACTTTGGTGGCGGGAATGTTGCACTGGTGAAGAGGGGTGATCTTTATAGGACTGAAACCTTATCACAATCATTTATGTAATCAAGATATCCAAATAAAGAGAAAAAAAAAAGAAAGAAAGAAAGAGAAAAAGAAAAGGCAGAGAGCAAGGCCGCTGTGGTTTAAAAGTCTCTGGGTACCCAATCACGGCAGGAATTGGCCCCATTTTACCGGGATGGGTCCTGCAGAGGCTATAGTCCTTGGATGTAGGCAGGCTCAGCAGAGAAAAAGCAATAATGTATTCTTTTATCTTTGCCTTTAAATATTGATGTGGATGTAATTAATAGGTGAATTTTAATGCTATGTAATTTAAGTTGCATAGAATGTAATAAAGATTATGGCATTATAGTTTTACATCTAAAAAATAAATGTAGACTCTAAAAAACAAAAAAAAAACAAAAAGCAAAAAAATAACTTGACATATAATATCCTAAATTTCATTATATTTTACATGTAAATACATAACTAAAATACATGTCCATAAATTCTACCAGATTTGAGAAGATTTTGTTTTGAAAGTAATAATAAAGAAAAAAGTTCAAAACTTTAAAAAAAAAAAAAACAGAGTTTGGGACGTTTACACAGCCAAGAATAGGCACTTTTACAGTACAAAGTCATGATGATTTTCTGTTTCTCTGCTTGCCTGGGCACATTTACTGCCCTGGACATCTAAACTACCTTCCATTTGCTTTATTCTATTCTTGCCTTGTGTCCCCATGGCTGGACTCACATCTAAACTAGCCAAACTGGTTGGACCCATGAACAATCCAAACTATGAGGTTGAGGAGTTTGTGAGGGGGATGATAACCCACAAGTGCACCTAAAACAATATAGTGTGACCCTCCCCCCCCCATACCATTGGGTTGAATCTTTGGGACATTCGTGCTCAGGGGATCCCATTCAGCATAAAGAGTTGTTTCTTAGCTTCAAAAATGTTGATTGCAGCACCAGAGCCTGATTTGATCTGCTCTTCCTTTTGGGACCAGAAGCTAAAGCAAAGGAAGTCTTTTCTGAGGATGCCCTGGAGAAATTTCTGGATTCTTCTCTCAGAGAATTCTGAGTCTCTCCTTCAGCTACAATGAGAACTGACCCAGCATGAGTCAAGTTGAGGAACCTCAGCCTCTGTCTCCCCAAGTTCCCAGGCTGGACGTGGTCCCTGCAGGCTGTCACTGTTTTTGGGAGCGTTGCTTCATGATGGAGTAGCCTAAAATGCCCAGAACTCCTAATCCCAGTGTCAGGAAAGTTGCAGTCTCCACAGTCTCCACCTGGCAGAACAGACAGTGCTGAGATCCAAGACCCAGGAGCTCTCGCTCTTCTCTGCCCCAAGCCTCTCCCAGCTGGTTCCCCAGACTCTTTTCACCCATGTAATGTGGCTAAGCCCCCTCCCCAGGGCTCCACTTCCTGAGAACAGAGATCTTGTGCAACCTATTAGCTATGTTTTGTCTGCACTGCTGTGTCCTGAGATACCAAATGGGATGAGGGGTCCCAGGGGGGAGTTCTCTGAGGTGAGGCAGGGGAATTTTATTTTCTCCATGGGCAGATAGGAGCAAAACAAGTCCCTCACTTTTGGTGATCAGCATACTATATGTGTGTTGACAGTGCAAAAGATTCTGGAAGAAGCTGAGGGTCCTAAAGGGAAAGATTCATGGGAGTTCTTGGAGTTCAAGGATTCATGGAAAACTACACAAGTGCTGAGGACTGCACCAGCACAACCTGGAAACTTCTCTCTGGGACTCTTCCTCCTGGAGCCAGGGCTTACCTGCTACACTTTATCTTGGGGCACTTCAGACATCCTCTCCACCTACTACATCCTAATGGTTTTCCCCAGCCTGTCCTGCTGCCCCTCCCCTTTTTTCCAGCCCTGAGAGTGAACTTGTCACTCTGAGGTCCAGATCTAGAGCCCTAGAAGCCTGAGAAATGGCTCAAAATGCTTAAATCCATATAGGGCTTGGGTTTTCTCCCCAATACTTCAAGTCCCCTGAACAATTTATGTACCCCAAATTGTTCTAGTGATCCCTAGGGCACAGAGAGCTTCTGTCCCTTGTCTGCAGGATCCAAGAGAGAGTCTGTTCCTAAGGTGGCCTGAAATCACCCTTGATAACCTACAGGGCTTCAGGAGCAGCTGAGAGAGAAAACCTCATGGTAAGCGACTTGGTAACACTGAGTTTGAGGTTTGTGTCCAAATCAATACCTGTGGGGGACACTAAGGCCAGGAGAAGTGACCACTCTCAGACCCTTAGTGCCTTAGACTTGAGATGCTATTGGAGCTGAAAATTCCTGAACTCCATGGGTTACAAACTGGTCCTAAACCAGTCTCTAAGGGGCAAGAGTTGACCTCAAAGACAGCCTTACCTGACTAGAGCAAGAGTGGCCATAGCGCAGACCCGTGACAAAATGCTCACAGTTGCCAGAGTACAAAGAGTATGGCAACTCCTGCCCAAGCCTTGCCTTGGCAGCACTGAGAATCTGGTATTTAGGCAATGGGGGGTACTTATGGTCCAGGAAGTTGTTGACTTTGTAGTGGCAGTTCCCTGCCACTTCCGTCAGCAGCTCCCGTTTCACCACAGCCCGGTTGCTCAGCACTGAGAAGATGCTGGAGGAGCCTGCACCTGCATATTCACCTACAGGAGAGAAGGAAGGGAGTAGGGAAAGGACATCAGCCCACAGCTGAGCACCAGGGTACATCCCACTTTTCTTCGACAAACCAAGATTTTATGTCGATGATGCTGAAGCAGACATTTAGGGTTAGCACCCACCACCACCAAAAAATAAATAAATAAAAACAATGAATCAAAATTATTGGGCAATAATAAAAGCCACGAGATTGGATTTAAATGAGTTTCTCCTTTTTTTTTTTTTTTTTTTTTTGCCTCCAAATAAAATCTGTTTTGACTCTACTGCTCTTCTCCACCTGAAATTCTTTTCTGTGAGGGAGGGGATGAACCTAAAAGTCCCAAGTAAGCTCTAGGATTCAATCTATACTTTTATACAAAGAGCAATTCCTAGCTCCAGCCTGAGTCCACAGCTCCCCAAGAAATCAGGTGGCAGGAATTAACTCCCATGCCGGGCAGATCAAGTGGATGTCAGGTATGGCTTGACAGCAGCCTCATGGGTGAACATAAGGTGTGTGCCAGGCAGGGTACACAGACTTTATTGTCCTAGATCTCCCAGCTGCTCCCAGGTGGCTGAGGTGGAGAGAAAAAAAAAGAGGTAGATTTCCTTTCAGGGGCTCTTGTCTTTCCTTTCCTCTTCCTCTAAGTCAACTGGGGACTGCCAGAGTCCAGGCCCCAGTGAATGGGCCTGCAGCAGGGCATCATGAGGATTAAGAAAACAAGACAGAAGTCATAAGGCTTCCAGTTTCATGGACTGAGACACCTGACTATACTATATACTATACTATACTATTACAGTACTATACCATATGATACTAATCTAGGACATTTATTGTTCAGAAATAATCAATATGGGAGGAAAGGCATATAACAGACAAATTCCTATTTAATGCTGACTAAGCTAAAGGAGGGTTTTATAGTTTGTAAGTGGATGTGTGAGGAAAGAGAAAGCTAAAGGAAAAATCTCCTGAAGATTGTCTTCCTCCTGGAGAGGTGACAGACAGAAGACTGAATACAAAGTCTCTTGCCTGCAGCGCCCCTTCAGGTACCAGGGTTCTGGGAATTTGCATTAATATCCCTCAGAACTTCTTCTGCCCCTTCCCTCAGACTATCAGCTCTCTAGCTAAACTTGTATCTTCATATACAACAAGGGCCACCACTGGCATCATTGTGGTGAGGGTCAGAGTCACAATTCGGCACACTGTATGACCGCTTCATTTGATGGCCGGCCTTTGTTATGCGAGGCTGAAATTTATTTCAACCAATATAAACATGGTTGGAAATTTGTCGGAGGTTCATTGGGTCCCTGCGTATCTCTGAAAGGCATTGTATTGATCATCCTGAACCCTATGTGTTTTTTTTTATATTTGTTTTGTTTTTGTTTTGGGGTCACACCAGTGGTGCTCAGGACTTACACCTGGCTCTGTTCTCAAGGATCACTCCCAGTGAGGCTCAGGAGATCATATGCCAGGTTTCAAACCTGGACCAGCCATGTGCAAGGCAGGTGCCCTACATATTTAAAATTGTTTTTGCTACTTTGTTTTATGATCTTGGATCTCTACCAACAGTGCCTCTGGGATATGTGCTGCCAGGGATAAGCCCAGTGTCCAATGTGCATTGCATGATTCAGACCACTGAGCTTTCTCTTTGGCCCTTGGATTTACCGTCTAATTACAACTCAGACCTTCCTTCCTTCTGCTGACACCGGCAACACTTGTAGGACATAATACGAGGTATAGACATGTCCCGATATTAAGTTTGTGCAGGAACAGCAGAGCATGGGTGGAAGGGGTCATAGGACCTGGTCATTGCTCAGTGACACACAACCCCACATCCTGTAAAGGGGCACCTGTGCAGTGTGTGTTTTCTACACACATGTGTGTCCTGGTTCTCCTGAAACCATCTTTGCCATCAGCTATTCCCAGTACTAGGCACTTAAGCACCCCATCATGGGGCTCCCCCTGCTTCTTCGAGAGTTTCAGGAAATGCTCTCTAGAGCCCTGGAGAACCAGGGAAAGTACCTGAATGCCTGAGTCAAAAGGACAAACACCAAGCACATTATTTCTGCTGAGAAACCTTCTCTGACTTCAGTCGTTTCAAACTCTCCTTCCCAAGGAGACTCTGAGCTGGGAGATCTTGTGGGGAAAGGAGCCCTGCTTGGAGAGGGACCCAGGGCACAGTCCTGGGGACCACTGTGAGGCCTGAAGGATGGGCTGTGGGGCTCCCCACTTTCTTTGCATTGTTCTGAGTGTGTGTCCTTAGATCAAGACAATGATGGTCAAGAGCTCTTACTTGGAGGTGCCAGATGGATCACGTAGCCGTTCCCCATGAAGATGGCCCAGTGCTGGTAGCCGATACGGAATATCTCAATCAGGTCTCCAATTTCGAACTCTTCACGAAACTACAACAGGAAGACAGAGAAGTCGGGCTCAGCCAAAGGCCCCAGCAGAGGGCCAAATAGGGCTCCAGCTGGGGCCAAAGTGGGAGCCCTTGCTGTGGGAATCACTGGGTGAGCCCCGGGAGGTGGTAGGCCCAGAGCCCTGTGTCCCTCAGCCCTGATCTCACATTACAAGATTTCCTTCTACCCAGAACCTATTGGCTGAAAACAGACTTTGTTACCTGGGAGAGTGGATTATCCCTGCGGACATATAATGTACATGTGTACTTGTGCATGTCCTATGTTGTCTTCTGTGTGCACACGTGTATGTGCATGTTGAGCATTGTCTGTGCCCACACTGAGGATGCAGACACATATGTGCCCAGCTGTTGTGTCCATGACCCTGAGTTGCTGACAGCATCGGTGTATTTGATGGCTCAGGCCTGTTCAGAAATGTCCTCCCAGAGGGTCCTAGGGTCCTGTCATACCTCATGGTCCTGGTCGTAAGAGGCCCCTCTGGCTTCTATTCCTTGGAGATGTTGCCCAAGGAAGAACTGACCGCACCCCTGACGCAGCCTTGGAGGGGATCCCTGTGAGATCGCCCAGCTTTCTGCAATGTGGGGCTGCACCACAGCGGCCCCTGCTGGCCATTTCCTGCAATGCTCCATCACCAGCCCTGGGGAGCCCTCCCTCCCAAGGGGTCTTGGGGTGAAAGGTGGAGATGAGTCCTCCTGCTGCTCCTCCTTCTGCTCTCTGAGTCCTCTCACCCTCTCCCAACCCTCCTCCACCTCCTAGTTTGTGTGCTCCTGCCCCAGGTACTGAACTAGGTCCCTTGACAGTTTTCATTTGTCTTCCCATCTGTGACAAAAATGAGTGAAGGACAGAGCTTGTCCTTGAGCTAACCCAGGTCATCCAGGAGAGACAGGGCCAGCTCACTTTTCCCCTTTCCTGTATTTTTTTTCTGAATCCACATCTGCATATCTTTCCTGCTGACAGATCTGTTTAGGGGACACCCCTGTGCCTCCCCTCACCTGCCTGTGACCTCCATTGGGCTCGAGATCACCTTTAGGAGCAGCTCTCAGGCCCCCAGGAGTTGCTCCTGACCTATCCTCACCATCCTGTGCCATCCTCCCAGGGTGCTGACCCACCCCACAGCTGCTCCTCAAAACATGGCTCCTCCCACTTCTTCTTCCTCTCCCAGACATCCTGCCTCTGAGAGACTGAAACTCAGCTGCTCTCTTCGGGTTCCCAGCCACCACCCCACTCTCCCAATCTATCTCTCATAGATTCCATAACTGCTGTTTTCCATGTCCACAACTCTCTGGGAATGTGCTTTCAGCTGTCTGTGCACAGAACCTGGTGACCCTCTGGATGTTTCCCCAATACTTGGGGGGTTGCAGCTTGGATCAGGATTTGAGAAATGGTGACAGTCAGAGGCTGGCAGGCAGGTCAGCAGAAGTGGGCTCCTCTGGGTATCTCCTCCTCCCACTCAGTGCCAGAGCCAGGGCAGTGAGAGGCAGCGCCATCTGGAAGCAAGTAAACTTTCCCCTAGAGCTCAGGATGTTTGTACTCAAAGCCAGCTAACACACATGAGATTTGCTGACACATGAAATTAGGCCCTGCCTGGGTAAGAAAACAGTCGCCAGCAAGGGAGCCCAAATCCACGGGAAACAAAAATTCCCAAAAGTCAGGCCTGCGTAAGTGTCTCCCATCTGTCAGAGCATAGCCCCCAGAATGGACTTATTTATTTATTTATTTTGGTTTGGTATAGGCCACACCCAGTGGCACTCAGGAGTTACTTCTGGTTCTGATCTCAGAAATCACTCCTAGAGGACTCGGGAGATTATATGGGATGTGGGGGATCGAACCTGGGCTGGCTGCATGCAAGGTAAACGCCCTCCCTGCTGTGCTATCTCTCGGCCCAAAAATCACCTTACTTTTGATTTCAGCTGAGGTAGCTTTCTCACATACTGGCAGCATTGTGCTGGGCCAGTGCTCAGGAACCTGTGTGAGGTGCAGTGAGAACAGACAAGAGGGAGGTTTCTGTCAGAATGTGCTGGAATAAGGCAGAAGAGATGCGCGGTTGGGGAGGAAAGAAGGAGCAGAGGCTAGAAAAGAGAAGCGTTTCCCCCACGTCACCTTGGGCGGGGAGGGTCGAGTGTGGATTCTATCACTTTCTAAGTCACTCCAGCCTCTTCAAAAATGATCTGGGGGATTTGAGTCAGCAACTCTGGAACTTCTAGAACATTCTAGCAACTTCTAGAACATGCCCAGCTTCTCCCTGCCCTCACTTCAAGGAGACCGGTGTCCCTCCACTTACTCTGAGCTTAGCCACAGCTTCTCAACCCAAGGTCTCTCAGTGTTCCAACACCCCAAACCACAACTGTAATTTCCAGGAGGGTCCTTAAGCCAGGATCTGGGTATCTCTTCCCCCCTCACTCCCCCAGAACTACTGTAAGGTTAGATAGAAAATTCCAGACTTACCAGCGCCATTGCTGCTGAAACGAAAATGGAGTGAAGTCTGCAGCTCTTTGCCCAGCTTGAAATCCAGAGCAGATAGTTTCTCTTTCATTTTCCTCAGCTGGCGTCAGCACTTCCTCAGAAGTCTCAAACTGCAATTTTCTGTCCGGGAGAAAGAATGTTTGCTCCAGTTCCACAGGCTGTCATGACAACTCACTTCCCTCAGATTTGTACTCATGTGTCGGTGACTGTTCCAGACACACAAAACAGGACAAGGGTTTGCATCTGCTCCTGCAGGGACCCTGAGGTTTTCCAGAGCCCCTGCAAATGCTCCTACTCAGGAACTGAAGGCATTTGGGGACACCGAGGTGCCTGCCCCAAACACAACTGCAGAAATGAGTAGTTTCCTGATGTAACTGTCTATTGAATTGTTAGGAGCCTTGGGGGGGGGGGAGACTGTTCCTTTCTTCCCCCCTTCCCCAGGATGATCCCTGCATCAGGCCCTGCGAGATGCCTGGGCTCATGGGCTGTAAGAGGCAGAATTTAGCTGAAGAATTTAGCCTGGTGGGGACCATTCCAAGGCCAGATTTGGGCTCAGGGAGGGATTGTTCTGTATTTCTCCGGCATGAACAGACTAGGACTCAGTGGGAGGTGGGAAGAACATGCTGGAAACCTGAGGATCAGTCTGAAGGGGTACAGCGGAGAGACAACTAATGCAGTGCTTCAGAGTCATGCCTGATGCCTGGCCCCTGAACATGCTCCCAGAGCGAGGAACGACACACACCTTCAGGCTTCCAACCCTTAATAGCAGAAGCTGATGGGAAAGTTGCAGCTTTGGGACTAGATTGAGACCGGGCCAGGGGCCCAGCCTTATGTCTGTCTTAGACAAGGTGAAGCTCAAAATACTGTGGCCCCCTGCAGGACCTTCCAAACAACAGTCTGGAAGAGGGTTGCTATGCAAGGTTTTAGCAAGCAAGAAAAACTCACATAGCAAGCTGTTCACCCACAAGCCAGTAGCCCCAAGATGTGGAATGACAGGCCTAGATAAAAGCTCTCTTCCTCAGCATTCCTGTCTCCCATTTATTCAGAGACAAACAAACAAACAAAAAAAAAACCCTCCCTTCAGGCAGAAAGAACACAGATAATATTTCGAAGGCCTCCATTTACCTCACACCTGTCCCTGTCATTCATGGACAGTCAGTGCCCCAAGTCTTCTCTGTCAATCTTGGCTGTATTTGGGCAAATGGAAGCTGAAAGATGTGAAGCCAGACAAAATCCTCTGCCCAGCCCTGATTATTCTCTGTCCCTCCTACTGAGAGGAAATCAGTTGAACACCCCTTCCTGCCTTTATTTCCTCAGGAGTCCCACCAAGACTCCATCCCTGCCTAAGTGGAAAGTTAGAAAAGCTTACGTGGAGTCATTTTGAGAAGCTAAGAGCAAATGGTGGTGTCTCTCCTGGCTTCTTTCTGAGAACTTGTTCCCCTGGAGAACAACTTTGTTCTCCCCTGACTTGGAGAAACGTACCCACTTTCTGCCCAGTCCTGCAATGGAATTCTTTTTTTTTTCTTTTTTTTTAATTTTTTTATTTTTAATTATGAGAACAAGGATGCAAAGAAAGAGGACAAGGTAAAGTTACAGTGGAAGGACAATCACCCATAACATAATTCTCAGAAGTCCCCTTGCTGATATCTTAACTTTGAAATTTTAGCCAAAGAACATTAAGATAAATAAGACAGAATGCATGTACAATTACTTTGTCCCTCAAGTCCCCAGATTGTAACACATTATAATATTTCTTAATTTTAAGTTGTTAAGTTAATTATAAGTTACATAAGTTTTATGGCTTTAGATTGCCTTGTGTGCTGTTAAGAAATATTATAATGTGTTACAATCTGGGGACTTGAGGGACAAATTAATTGTACATGGATTCTGTCTTATTTATCTTAATGTTCTTTGGCTGAAATTTCAAAGTTAAGATATCAGCAAGGGGACTTCTGAGAATTATGTTATGGGTGCAATGGAATTCTTTCACTCAGAGCACAAGCACTGAACAATTTTCCTCTGACACCTCTGAGGTACCCCCTTCCCCAGTAGTGATGTAACTGAGATAGGAATGCTGCCAGGGATTGAGGTTTGGGGTCACACCCAGCAGTGCTCAAGGCTTAGTCCTGGCTCTGTGCTCAGGAATGACTCCCGGGGTAGGGGGTGGAAGGATTTATTCCCTGGTCTATCTCTCTGGCTCTGAATACAACTCTTTTTCTAATAATAGCTTTATTTAAGCCCCATGATTACAAACATGTTTGTAGTTGGATTTCAGTCATAAAAAGTACACCCCCTTCACCAGTGCAACCTTCCCACCATCAATGTCCTCCATCTCCCTCCTCCCCCACCCACCTGTCTGTATTTGAGACAGGCATTCTATTTCTCTCACTCACTACCATTGTCATGGTAATTGTCAATGTAGTTAGAGAAATGTAGCCTGTTTCTCTAACTTTTCAATTTTAGAATCTGAATCAAGTTTCAGAAAATTTAGAACTGTATTGCATATATAATAAATTTTCAAAGAACTGGGTGACCCTGGTGACCACAGTGAAGGTTTTGGGGGCTTCAAGCTCTTTCACCTTTGTCAGTAAGAGGATGGGAAGCCCCAACCATCTGAAGGGATTACCCATTTCAGACTAGGATTAAAGTTCTAAACAACTTCTGGGAACTCAGATGCCAGCACCCCTATCTGCCTGTCTTCTGTGCTGTGCTGCATTTTTGGCCTGATTTCATCCTGTGTGTGGCTCATCTGCGGATGGCTCGCCTTCCCTGGAGCCTTCCCTGGAGGTGAGTTTATACGCCCAGAAAGGGAGGAGCCAGAGGAGCACGGCCGCTTTGCTTCGCAGACATGCACATCATTTAGCCAATGAATACAACCACAACATGTAAAAAAACCCACAATACAAGTGTGACAATGGGGAAACAAAGCAGGCCAGTGCCAGACATAGAGAATGATGATGGCAACTCTGATGACTTGAACATGACCAACCAACTAGTCAGTCTCTCAGATAAGGAGTTTAGAGTCGCAATATGGAAGATGTTCAAAGAACTCAAAGAAAGTATAGAAGAGAACACTAATAAGAATCAAGAGAATATGAAGATAGAAATCAGAAAACTTTAAACTGAAATTTCAGGTCAAATATCAGGTCTGAAAAACTCAGTAAATGAATTAAAGAAAAACATGGTTGAGCTTTCCCGCAGCAGCTAAGGATAGAATTAGTACACTGGAAGATGAGATGAATAACAATTCCATACAGCAGAAGAAATTGGGAAAAAGCCTTAAAGCAAATGATCAAACAATGGAAAAATTACTCAAAGAATGAGAACAGATTAAAATAGAAGTCTATGATAAGCTCAACAGAAACAACTTAAGAATCATTGGAGTCCCAGAGACCCAGGAAGAAAATCTCCAGGAAGAATCAATGGTCAAGAACATCATTAAAAAGAAACTACCAGAGCTAAAGAATACATGCGATCAAATCCTGCATGCCCGAAGATACCAACTAAAAGAGACCCCAGAAAAAACACCCCAAGACACATCCTAGTCACAATGACGAATCCCACAGATAGAGACAGAATTCTGAAAGCAGCAAGATCGAAAAAAGAAATTACATTCAAGGGAACATTCTTGAGATTTATTGCAGACCTGTCACCAAAGACACTCAAAGCCAGAAGGCAGTGGTGGGACATAGTGACAAAACTCAATGAAATAAATGCTTCACCTAGAATACTACACGCAGCAAAACTCACTTTCAGGTTTGAAGGAACAATACATGGTTTCACAGACAAACAACAGCTCAGAAACTTTACAGACTCAAAACCAGTCTTACAAAAAAAAAAAAAAAACAACTGAACGGCCTACTTTAAGATAAGACTGACCGTCTTCTCTGTCTTTCCTGAACTCTGGAAGCTCTCCTCAGAGCCCTGGGAAGCGAACCCCAAAGAAACTACATTCGGGAGCTACCCAGCGAGCCAGTGAGTGAGTGAGTGAGAAATGGCTGCATGTGGGGGTTTCCAGGCAGACTGCTGATTGCTCTACCTGCAGTCTCCACCCGGCTGTGCTTCTTCTGAGGAAACTGGGCACCAGAAGGGAGCCCTGTCCTACTCTTCTCTGTCTTTCCTGAACTCTGGAAGCTCTCCTCAGACCCCTGGGAAGCGAACCCCAAAGAAACTACAATCGGGAGCTACCCAGCGAGCCAGTGAGGAGTGAGAAATGGCTGCATGTGGGGGTTTCCAGGCAGACTGCTGATTGCTCTACCTGCAGTCTCCACCCGGCTGTGCTTCTTCTGAGGAAACTGAGCACCGGAAGGGAGCCCTGTCCTACTCTTCTCTGTCTTTCCTGAACTCTGGAAGCTCTCCTCAGAGCCCTGGGAAGCGAACCCCAAAGAAACTACATTCGGAAGCTACCCAGCGAGCCAGTGACTCTCCTCAGAGTCCTGGGAAGTGACCCCAAAAATACAGCATTCTGAAGCTGCCCAGCGAGCGAGTGAAAACTACGCCTGACCAGTGGGGCCCGACTGTGAAAAACTGTGAGTGCTGCCTGTGTGTGTCTCTCTGCTATCCTGTTGCGTGAACCTCCTGAGAGTGGGCTGAAAAGAGGCTCCAGAAGGCACTTAGCTCCACTTCGCTACGCAGCCGTGCGCTCTTTCTAAAAAAAAGAACACCATCACAAGAAGAAAAAAAACCACACTAAGAACTGTGCTGGATCACAGAAGCAAGAATTTCTCTCCAGACTGTCTTCTCTGCTGCGTGCTTGGGCCTAAGATTTGATCCTGTGTGAGGCTTCATCCACGGAGGACTCCCCTACCTTGGAGGCAAGTCGGCCCATCCAGAAAGGGCGGAGCCAGAGAAGTGTGTTGCCTGCATCATATAACCAATGAATACCACCACAACACGTAGAAAAACCCACAATACAAGTGTGACAATGGGGAAACAACGCAGGCCAGCATCAGACATAGAGAATGAAGATGACAATTCTGATGACCAGTTAACGACCAACCAACTAATCAATCTCTCAGATAAGGACTTTAGAGTAGCAATATGGAATATACTCAAAGAACTCAAAGAAACCATGAATAGAATAGAACAGAACACTAATAAGAATCAAGAAAATATGAAGACAGAAATCACAAAACTCCAAACTGAAATAACATGTCAAATAACAGGCCTGAAAAAAATCAGTAAACGAAGTGAATGACAAAATGGATAAGCTCTGGGACAGGGTATCAGAAGCTGAGAATAGACTTGGTGCTGTGGAAGATGAGATACATAACAATTCGATACAACAGGAGAGACTGGAAAAAAAACTTAAAACAAATGAACAGACAATGGAAAAATTAGTCAAAGAATGGGAACAGATGAAAATAGAGGTCTATGATAAGATCAACAGAAACAACTTAAGAATCATTGGAGTCCCAGAGACCCAGGAAGAAAATTTCCAGGAAGAATCAACGGTCAAGAACATCATTAAAGAGAAACTCCCAGAGCTAAAGAATATATGTGATCAAATCCTGCATGCTCGAAGAGTACCAACCAAAAGAGACCCAAGAAAAACCACCCCAAGACACATCCTAGTCACAATGACAAATCCCACAGATAGAGACAGAATTCTGAAAACAGCAAGATCAAAAGGGGAAATTACATTCAAGCAAGCATCCTTGAGATTTACAGCAGACCTGTCACCAGAAACACTAAAAGCCAGAAAGCAGTGGTGGGATATTGTGACAAGACTGAATGAAATGAATGCTTCACCTAGAATACTGTACCCAGCAAAACTCACTTTCCGGTTTGACGGAAGAATACATGGTTTCACAGACAAAAAAACAGCTCAGAAACTTTACAGACTCAAAACCAGTCTTAAGAGAAAAACTGAAAGACCTAATCTAAGACAAGACTGACCAAAAGACACACCAAATTTCGATATAAAGATGGCATTAAATCCCAGGACAATTCTTTCTCTCAACGTCAATGGACTAAATGCACCAGTTAAGAGACACAGAGTGGCTAAATGGATCAAAAAACTTAATCCAACCTTCTGCTGCCTACAAGAAACGCACCTGAATAGTCAGAACAAACATAGACTCAAAATAAAAGGCTGGAGAAAAGTTATCCAAGCAAACAACACCCATATAAAAGCTGGAGTGGCCATACTAATATCAGATAATGCAAACTTTATACTCAGAAAGGTTGTAAGGGACAAAGATGGACATTTTATATTAATCAAGGGGTATGTAGAGCAGGAAGAAATAACTCTCCTAAACATATATGCACCAAATGAGGGGCCAGCAAAATATTTAAAACAACTGTTGACAAATCTGAAAAACAATATCAATAACAACACAATAATTGTGGGGGACCTCAACACTGCTTTGTCAACACTGGATAGGTCAACCAGACTGAAACCCAACAAGAATATACTAGACCTGAGGAGAGAAATGGAAGAAAGAGGCCTAGTAGATATATATAGGACACTCCATCCCCAGAAACCTGGATACACATTCTTCTCCAATGTACATGGGACATTCTCCAGGATAGACTACATGCTGGCACATAAAACATACCTCCATAATATCAAGAGGATAGAAATTTTGCAGACTACCTTCGCTGACCAAAAGGCTCTGAAATTATTTGTGAATTCCAAAGGGACTCAGAAGAAAAACTTTAACACCTGGAAGTTAAACAGCCTCATACTCAATAACCAGTGGGTCCGAGATGAAATCAAGAAGGAAATCAAAAGGTTCCTGGAAACAAATGACAATAAAGACACAAACTATCAGAACTTATGGGACACAGCAAAAGCAGTACTGAGAGGAAAATTTATAGCTTTACAAGCACACATCAGGAAGGAAGAAGGAGCTTACCTGAGTAGCTTAATGACACAGCTAATAGAACTAGAAAGTACTCAACAAAAGGACCCAAAAATAGGAAGACAGAAGGAAATAACAAAGCTGAGAGCAGAAAGCCTGTCTAGAGTACAGGCGGGGGTTGGGTGGGGAGGAGGGAGATTTGAGACATTGGTGATGGGAATGTTGCACTGGTGATGGGTGGTGTTCTTTACATGACTGAAACCCAAACACAATCATGTATGTAATAAAGTTGTTTAAATAAAAAAATGTATGAAAAGTAAAAAAAACAGTATTAGGGGTCCCCAGACTTCTCCTCCTCCCTACTCTAGAGGGGAGAAGCAGAGGGAGGGGCCGGGCAGATAGCTGGCTTCCCGTGCCTTGATTCTGGAGGCCAGCTCTTCCCAGGTATGTGGTTAGGGGACACCCCATTCCAAAACCATTCTCCCTAGCTTGGGGGATGCTGGAAGGCTTAGTGGGCCTCCAGCTGTTCCCCTATTTCTCCCTGGACTCTAAACCTGGCCTGAGTGCCACCTGGCCTGAGTGCCACCTAGAGTTCCATGTGGACTCTATTAGGGTCCCTAGGTTTCCTCCCCCTCCCTACTCTAGGGGGGAGGAGCAGAGTGAGGGGTCAGCAGATAGCTAGCTTCCGGTGCCTTGATCCTGGAGGCCAGCTCTTCCCAGGTATGGGGTTAGGGGACACCCCATGCCGGAGGCATTCTCCCTAGCTTGGTGGGTACTGGGAGGCTTGGCAGGCCTCCAGCCATTCCCCTATTTCCTCCCATACTCCAAGCCTTCCCTGGTTGCCGGCCCAGGTGGACTCTATTGTGGTCCTCGGGCTTTTCCCCTTTCTCTCCCGATACTAAGGGAGGTGGATGATGAGGTGGATGGTGGGCTGATGCAGCACTGGTGTATGTTGGGACATTACGTCATGTCATTCACTAGTATTTTTTTTCTCATTGGTCTCCATTTCAAAAACCGTGTGGGAGCTAGCGCCCCCACGCACACTATATATATTTAAAATAAAAAATGGGAGGATGAATGTGGGCGACCGTACACCCACATATTCAATGAATTTTTCACCGCTGCCTGATTCAAGCCAAAAGTTTGCATAGCCCTGAGCCAAAAGAACCCTGCAAATAAATTTAGCTCACCACAGAGAATTTGGCTTAACCAGATTCCTTAAACCCTTCCATGGAACCTGTTTTTTGTAACTGCTCTCAAGCATAGTTATAGATAGGTTTTTGTAAGGTTTAAATTGTAATCCTTATTTGCTTGCACAAAAGAAAGATCTATTAACTATTTGTTTAAGGATTTGCTTCCCCTCCCCCCATCCTGCCAGGTTTCTCCTTATCCTTCCCGCCATCAAAATGTGTCTGCTCCCATTGGTTAAAAATCGTTGTACCTGTACAAATCTGATTGGTTTAAGTTTCAATCCTATGTTTTTGCTCCTCCCACTAAGCAGGCTATAAAAACTCTGCTTGTTCTCTCAATAAACCTCTTGACAGGAATTCAGCTTGAGCTTTTTATTATTAACTTCTATGGCTTAATTTTCTAGGTGTTCACAAAAGAGCTTAACACTCGCGAATTATCTGTAGCTGCTTTTTGCCTTCTGTCCCGGTTGAGAGAAAGCTGCTGGCCGGAATTTTCTCCCAGCAAAGGGCAGGAGCAGAGGCAGTTACAAAATGGCGCCCCACGTGTGTGTTTTGAATCCTACGTGATCATCCCGTCGGCTGGAGGCAGGCGAATCCAGGAGCTAACGTGGTAAGACGTCGGTAAACCCTTATCAGGGGTGGGCAAGCTCCCATCAGGAGTGACGCAGCGTAATAGTCAGCCTTTCTTAGTGTGCACACATTTATTTTTGTGCCGACCTATCGTCCCGCAATTGGCTTTGGGACTCCTGTGCTTTTTTATGGGCAGCCCCCTCAAGCACAGAAGCCAAATTCACTGCTTAATATTCAGTCTGCATTAAAACGCAGGCATATAGAAGTTACCAAAAAACGTATTTGTAATTTCTTAATGTTTTGTTTATGATGTTTGCCAAAAATCTAGTTTTCCAGGTTCCTATCGCTTTGAATCTCTCAGTTCCCTCCCTCCTTTACCCTTCATCTTCACTTCTGCCGCTTCAACCTCTGTGCTAATCCTGTTAAAGCCTCCGCCTTTGCTGTTAAACTCTCGCCGGCGGGCAGGCGAAAATCCTAATCTCTGAGTTCCACACGTGGCAACAAACTTTTGCTACCCCCCCCCCCCCCCCCCCCCGCCATCCTGGCCATGCGGCCGCTTCAGCAATTTTAGCAAGCAGGGCGAAAACCTCCCTTACAATACAAATGCCTATCTTCCCTCAGGCTTTTATAATTGTCTCTCTGGTGCTACAACTGTTCCTTTTTCCTGAGTTGGGATGCCTAAGTTGAAATGTTTTTCTAAATATAAAGGCCACAATTGGTAAAATTAAAAAGTCTTAAATGTGTTACAAAATGTCATAATAAGTTTAACCTACGCAAAGGTAACGTACCTGTTTTTAAAACTAAGTTTCTATGTAGCTAAAAAAAAAAAAAAAAAAAAAAAAAAGCCCGCCGTTTTGTTTTTTTTTTCTCTCTTCCCTGCGCTGTAAGCTCGGCCTCTAAGCTTTTAAAGGCGCAGTGTACATTTTCCAAACCCTAGCTTGTCAGCAGCTCTGTGCCTGAGTCACTCTCCAAAGTCTGTGTCACAGCAACAGAAAAAAAAAAACAGCAATAAACACCCTTGTTCATGCCTCTCAAAAATTTTAAAGCAAGGTCATAATTCTGTTACTTGTAATAACAAATTATCAGTAAACAAAAAACCTTTTCGTGCTTTAAAACTTAAACAAACACACAAATATTAAAATTTAAGTCTTTTTTAAAATTATTTTTAATCTTAAAAGTATATGAAGTTTGTAAAATAGTTCATGTCATGGGCATTTTTTAGTAGCTTAGGCTCCTTAATCTGCATTTAAATATTTCTTATATTTTGTCTTTTTAATTGCTCTTTCCTCTCCATGTCTGCTATTCAAATCTAATAGTCAAATAACATTTTGTAACATTTTTAACTTTGTTTTTCAAAAATAGTTCATAAATATAACACAGGTATCTTTCTTACCTCTGCATTGAAAAAAAAAAAAAAAAAAGAGCAAAACTCCTTTGTTAAAATTACTGCACATGTTTATAAAGTTAATTTTTTAAGAACTAAAATAATACAAGTAAGCAAAATAAGTTGGTCAGCTTTCCTTAACAATAATGTGTAAACATTCCAAAACTCTAAGCTAAGCCTAAGCTCTTTTAATGCATATAAATATAGGAAAATAGCATTGCCATTTAAAAAACTTAAACCAAATAATCTGAACCTTAAAAGTGGTTAGGCAGTTCAAACAGTGGCATAAAAGCCATTTCAATAACAAAAACAATATAATAACTACTTAAATAAATTTGTTCATAAATTATTGTTCATAAACTTAAACCTTAAGTAGCTTTGTCCCTTTTCTCAATTTCAAGCTTAAATTTAAACTCAAAGGTAAGTACAAATAATTTTGCATTTTCCAAGTTTAATCTTAAGTTGTCTCTGTTCATGTTGTGGTTAGCCCTTTTTAAAATAATATTGTTGATTAGTATCATAAAAGTGACTAAATTTTATAAGCAAATTCACAAGTATTAAAAATAATTTTGGTCTTAAGCTCTAGGTGTGTAAATGCATCAAATGTCTTTAACTATATTTTATGTCTAAACATTTTGTTAATTTGGTATCTAATATTTTTTACAAATTATTCACTTAAAGTCTTCAAAGTAAAAACAGTTGTTTTTTAAAGTCAGTTTTTTATACCTTTAATAATCATAGTTCATACTCTTGTGTTTAATCATAAAATTTTAACACTTTATTACAGCTGTCTTACTGTTCTACTGTGAAACCAATTTATAACAAACCTGTTCATTTTCAGCAAATAATATCATACTTCAGAGTGGAAACTCCTTTTTCAGTGCTCCCCTAACCATTTCACTTAACAAAATTTTTTAACTGCTAACATTTTACTTCATGTTTTAAACTTCAAATTAAAATTGTTTTAAAAATGTTTTGTGTTAAAGCTAAACCTTAAAATTTATTTTCAGCAGTTCACTCCAGCTACATTAAAAGAATTTTTTACAAACATGCCGGCTAAATATTTAAAAGCGCTTGTCAATTTTTCCAATGCAAATTTTGAATAAATCCTCTTGTCTGTTCATGTGTGTGTGTTATGCGTGAAAGTGGCCACAATGTTGTGTTTCGTGTTGTTTGTTCTATCTGTCTATTTGTTATTTTTGCATTTCATATAAATACAATTTTTAAAGTCTTATCCATTTTTGAAATTTCAATTAATTTTTTTTAACCTGGCTTAGTCTGGTCATCTAACAAACTGTGAAATCCTGCTAAAAAATCCTGTGCTAAGCTAGCTTTGTTCTATCAGCATGGCAAAAAAGGTAGGGGATGGTAAACCCCAAAAAATTTCTCAAATGGCCATCAGGATTAACTTTTTCCTGGAGAATTTCTGGACTTTGCAATCCCCAGTTTTTCTGCTATGTGTAGTTAAGGCCAATAGAATAAGGCCAAATGTGGCTAGAGAAAAATAGCATCTAGCTTTAAAATGATAACTAATAAGTCTAAGAAAAATCATTTAAGTTCAGTTTAAAGGCTTTTGAACAATTGGCTATCATTAATTATAAAATTTTTTAAAGTGCTAAAGTCTGGCAAAAGTCAGAAGGCATTCCTGTGGCATTCACAAATAATCATTTTACCTCCTGCCAAGTTGTTTTCTTATAGACCTCCTACAGCTTCCTGCAGTCCTATCTTCACCCACTGCTAGCCCACCATTCCTACCGGACCTGTTTCTAACTGACTCTGCCTAAAGGAAATGCTGAATGGTACTCTGCCTGGCTGCCACCAACCACCCCCTTCGAACCAAGGCTTCATTAATTTGTTTGCTCCACTTCACTCCCTTGCAAGATGATGGCAACACCTGGTTCCTTCCCTTCCCCTTTTATGGTACCGCATACATAGCCAACCCCCTCCCACGCATCCCCTGACCCATCCTGGAAGTAGCCCTTTGTGCCCTCACCATGGGTGCTAAGGAAGAGTGAGCCACCCCCAATCAATTTTGCCACAACCTGGCCCATTCACCCATTCCCCAGGACACACTGGCTATGTCAGCTCAACCTCTCCCATGCCCTGAGCTCTTCAGGACTCTGCCGGCTTCCCCACCCTTCCAGCCCATGCTGTCCTCGGGACCCCCCTCCTCTTCTCAGCTCATCCTTGTCATAATCAACGCTTCCGCCCTCCGTCCAGACGCAGACGCCTTCGGTACCTGCTATTCACCCACCTCGAACCTCATCCTGCAGATGGTCAACGCCTCCACCATCACTGACCCTGCCTATCTGCTATTCATCTCAACCGCCCTTCTGCTTTGGTAACCCCCTGCCTGTCTCTGACCCCTTCGCTCTGCGATCCAGCCCCAAGCCTCACTTCAGCATCACCTTGTAACAGGTGGTGAAACTTGAACTTTGCCTTTTGGTACCCAATATAATTCCCCCCTATTGAAAATTGTAATCAAATTCTTGTCATTAATTCCTCCTTTCAGTTCATAATTGCCCCCAATTTAACGTTTCTTGCCTGTTTTACTGGTTTATCTCCCCACATTGTTTCACATTTGTTTTTTCAGTCCTACAACTACTGTGCTTTAGTTGTTTTAATGCCTGAATTAACTGTTACACCTTAAACTAATTTATTACCCCTTAAAAATAACTCTGTGTCTCTCTCCCTCCGCAGGAAATAGCCAGTTACTGCTCTTACCCTTGCCTTATTAATGGGCCTGGGTATTATTGGTGCTGGCACAATAATTTATTCATTAATTCATACTCTAAAATCTGTCAATGCCTTAAGTATAACTGTTGTTAATAATGTTTCCAAACCTTTTTGAAGAAAGGGGGAGTCTGTGTAGCCCTTAAAGAAGAATGTTGTGTTTTTAAGGATGAAACAGGTTTAGTTAGAAACAGCATTCAACGTATAGAGAATGATTTAGTAAATAGACAAAAAGATTTAGAGCAGAGTGAGAGCTGGTACAAAAATTGGTTTTCTACCACTCCATGGATAACAACAGTGCTCCCAGCTTTTTTGGGACCCTTCATTGGCTTCATGTTGCTAGTTTCTTTTTGGTCCTTGGGCTTTTCGCAAACTCACCACCTTCGTGAAGAATCAAGTGGATGAAGCAACCAGAAAGGACTCAAAAGTTTTGTACCAACAACTATGCACCTCAGAAGACCAGCTGACGCCTGACATCTCCCCTCCCGCCAACTCTCCGCCACTTAAGTTCGAAGTAATCGAGGAGCTGGCGCATAGACCTCAATCTGTGCGCTCGCGCCTTGCCAAGCTTTGAAAACGACTGACTCAAGGGTAGCAGATGCGGTGACTGGAAGCCCCACACCTCTTCACCCAGTGTGGCCAGTCCACCGAGGCACATCTGTCCTTTCCATTTTGTATACTAAACAGGGGGAGATGTGGGCGACCGTACACCCACATATTCAATGAATTTTTCACCGCTGCCTGATTCAAGCCAAAAGTTTGCATAGCCCTGAGCCAAAAGAACCCTGCAAATAAATTTAGCTCACCACAGAGAATTTGGCTTAACCAGATTCCTTAAACCCTTCCATGGAACCTGTTTTTTGTAACTGCTCTCAAGCATAGTTATAGATAGGTTTTTGTAAGGTTTAAATTGTAATCCTTATTTGCTTGCACAAAAGAAAGATCTATTAACTATTTGTTTAAGGATTTGCTTCCCCTCCCCCCATCCTGCCAGGTTTCTCCTTATCCTTCCCGCCATCAAAATGTGTCTGCTCCCATTGGTTAAAAATCGTTGTACCTGTACAAATCTGATTGGTTTAAGTTTCAATCCTATGTTTTTGCTCCTCCCACTAAGCAGGCTATAAAAACTCTGCTTGTTCTCTCAATAAACCTCTTGACAGGAATTCAGCTTGAGCTTTTTATTATTAACTTCTATGGCTTAATTTTCTAGGTGTTCACAAAAGAGCTTAACACTCGCGAATTATCTGTAGCTGCTTTTTGCCTTCTGTCCCGGTTGAGAGAAAGCTGCTGGCCGGAATTTTCTCCCAGCAAAGGGCAGGAGCAGAGGCAGTTACAGATGAACTCTCAGGCTGGGAAGAGGCCAGTACTCTTTACCTACTTGTTTACTCTCAGCGGCCTTTTGGCCTCTTCCTTCTTTCATTGTGTAACTGTGGTTGCTACCATACTAGGTTTCTGATTAGTTCCCATAAAAGGTGACAATTGAGTCCACTGTCTTAAGTTAGATTGTTTATTTTCCCCACTTTTTATCTTTTCTCCTCTTTGTGAACTGTTCAATAAGGTATTTTGGTGAAAGAGTTCCTCTCTATCTTTCCTTCCCTTTGTTATTTGTTAAATTAGGAAGTTTGTAGAAGTGACCCTCCATTTAACGTTTATATAAGAACCATGTCAATTGGATTGTTGGACTTGTTCTAGCATCCCCATAGGCACCAATCTCGCCATGTGATACTGTTCTTCCTTTGCATAGGCACATTAAAATGAAAAATTATATACAAACACGTTCTTATTTTATAGAGATGGGAACACACAAATTTTCTTAAACGGTGACAATTGTGTCCACTGTCTTAAGTTAGATTGTTTATTTTCCCTACTTTTTACCTTTTTTTCTCTTTGTGAACTGTTCAATAACAAATTTTGGTGAAAAAGTCCCTCAGTTTAATGTTTTTGTTTGAACCAGGTCACGGGGATTGTTAGACTTGTTCTTGCGGCCCCTTTATGCTCTGAAAACGCCAGGTGGCATTATTTCTTGTTTGCATGGGCACATTACAATGGAAAATACTATACATACAAATAAGTTCTTATCTAATAGAGATAGGAACACAAAAATCTTGTGGTGCAATGGAACCTTACACCCTGAACATTGACATGATGACCTGGCACAGACCTCAAAGGTTTGGGCATTTTCCAGTCACCCCTGAACCAGGGAAGCCATCTATGAAACATCCAAAGTTGTCTATGACATCACCTGGAAGCAATCCTCTACCAGGGAAGACCCTACTGCTGCTCTGACATCAATTTACTCAAAAGAGTCTTCCCTTAACACTGAGAAGATTTAAACAACAACAACAACAACGACCTGCGTACTGGACAGGGCTTTCTGCAATGCCCTTTAATTGTGAGTTGAAATTAGATGCCACTCTGCACCATCCTGACTTCAATGTAGGATATACAGATTCCAGGATCTTCAATAAAGAAAATTGATACCAACAACAGAGACTGTGAAAAATTTAACTCTATGGGCACTACAGACAATGACCTGGATTGGACAAACTAATTTGCCTGGAGCCTAGAAATGGTCTTATGTCAAGAAACTTCAGGGGTAGGGTCTCCTTGTACTTAGGCCAAAGTTTTTCCTTTCTGTGACCCCCATACTTTGGTGGGCCCATGCAAACGATAATTGCCACTCTAACATTGTTTTTAAAGTGCTCCTTTGACTCTAAACCTTTAAGAAACCACTGGTAAAAATATATGGAACTGCAAAAAAATGGTTTACATTAGTGTTAACATATATGCTTTTAGTTACACTAGCATTCTGGGGGATAAAGGATGGAGATAAGGATGCTTTGGAACAGGGATGAAGGGAGGACAACACTGGTGGTGGAAAGGCCCTCATTTATTGTCACTGTGTACCTTAAATATCACTGTGTAAGATTTGTAATTCTCTTTGCCACAATAAAAATTTAAAAATTACAGATAAAAACCAGTGTTACCAAAAATTGTTGGGACTTTGCATGCATGTCTTCCCAGATTAGCCAGGAAGCTGTGATACAGGCTCAGTGAGTTTCCACCTTTTCCTTTTTTACATTTTAAAAATTGAAATAATAATATCTTAATAGTGGTAAGTCTTATAAATCAACATCTGAATATGTTGTCTTAGTTTAAAAGGTAAAAGAAATAAAATAATTTTCTCTCTGCAGCTTCCTGAGGACTCGCCCTTAACACCCTAGACCCCATCCCTTCCTAAATCCTAAAAACCTTGCCACATTTTAACTGTTGAGCTTCACGAGGACCCCACCCCTTCCTTAATTCTAAGGACTTGCCCTTGACATTTTAACTGCTTCAAACCTTATGACTTCTGGTTATCTAAATCTTGCAGAAATGTAACTGAGCAAATGTCAAGTGTCGGTACTCCCTGAAATGAACCACCCTACTATAAGCTATATAAAGGCTTGTTAGGTCTGGTTCGAGGCTCTCTCTCTCTCTCTCTCTCTCTCTCTCTCTCTCTCTCTCTCTCTCTCACTCTCTCTCATCCTCTGGGGGAGCCCTTGCATACTTGTAAATAAATAAAACCTCTTGCTTTTGCATGGTCTCTGCCTCATGGAGTCATTAGAGGGGTGCGTATTCCTGACCTTATCAAGTTTACCACCCAAGGTCTGTATTACATTTGTCAGCATATAATTTGATTCCCACAATCTAATAGATCCTGTCCTTGTCCAAATCAGTAGGAACAAGCCCTTAGATTATTAAAATCTAAGATTTAGAATTAACTGTAACCTGAGGCCAGAGAGATAGCACAACCGTAGGGTGTTTGCCTTGCATGTGGTCTACCCAGAGGGGACCAGTTTGATTCCCTGCATCCCATGTGGTCCCCAGCCTACCAGGGGTGATTTATGAGTGCAGAGTCAGGAGTAACCCCTGAGCACCGCTGGGTGTGGCCCAAAAACCAATCAATCAATCAATAAAGTTTAGAATTAACTGTGACCTGTAATGTAAATGTTGATGTTAGAATATGGTGTGTCTTTGCTTAGAGATAACATTGCTTTGGCTTCAGTACTCTGCTTGCTAGAGGAAGTTAACTACTGTAAACCTGGCTTTGATGTAAAGACTAGGCCCAGAAGAACAGCCAGTTCCTAGAACCAGACCCTAGAGATAAATGCCTGGAATAATTCATATAAGGCAGCTGACAGATAGTCAGATGACAATTGTACTCTGTGTCAGGGGGCTGCAGCCCACCCAACTGCCTGCCTGATGCTACATTTGAACTACAACCAATCCTAGCCCAACCTTGTACTAAGAACCAATAATTTTAAAAATCAATACCCAGAAATGGGAATCCCCTGGACTGAGCCCTAGGTACCCTTTAAATTTGGTCTATGAGCCATTCTCGGGGTCCTCATTTTTTAGGAGATGTTGGACCCTAGCATGCTGAAATAAACTTTTTTGCATTTACATTACTGCCTTATTGTAATAATTATTCATTATAATGTCCTTGATGCATGGATGGATGGTGTCTGATGCCCCTTTAGGCAAGCAGTTCTGATGAGGGTTCAGGATAATGGTGAGGAAATTATCCACAGCAGTCAGATTTCAGGCGACATGCAGCTCTGTTAGGAGGCCATAACCACCATGTGTGGCTTCTAAGCTAAACAGCCTTTTTTTTCTTTTTTTCTTTTCTTTCTTTCTTTGTGTATGTGTGTGTGTGTGTGTGTGTGTGTGTGTGTGTGTGTGTGTGTGTGTTTAGGGCCACACCCGTTTGATGCTCAGGGGTTACTCCTGGCTAAGCACTCAGAAATCGCTCCTGGTTTGGGGGACCAATTGGGACGCCGGGGGATCGAACAGCGGTCCTTCCTTGGCTAGCGCTTGCAAGGCAGACACCTTACCTCTAGCACCACCTCACCAGCCCCTATACAGCCTTTCTATCCCCAACCTGTCCACTCATATCTCCATCCTGCATCTTCTTCCTGCTCCTTCTTGCTGAACCTCTCTTGATAAATCTTTCTCTCCCCCTCCCCCAGGCAACCCCTTAAATTACCAACCAGACTCCTTCCAGCTATGGGAGAGTCTCCCTCTCCAGGTGAGATAGCCAGGAAGTTGGGGGAAGGGTAACACTGCCTGTCTCCCTAGTGCAGGGCTTCTCAATTATTTTCTGTCATGCCCCCCTAGGAAGAAGAAAACATTTTTCGTGCCCCCCCCACGCAACTGTAAATAGTATCTTTATTTTAAAAAAAGAAACTAACCTGCAAAACAAAAATATACAAAATAATTTGAGCTGATTTTTGAATCAGAGGTGATGGCTGGATGAATGGCTACAATGAGCACGTTTTGCAATGCATAGCTTTTCCAAGCGGGGTTTGAAGCAGGACACAGTGACTCTCAGCTCCAGAGACATAAACAAGGGCTTAGCTTGTTATGACAGTGTTGGCCGAGGTCAACGCTGCCCCCAATTACTGAGCCTTGTGAGGCACACCCCACTATTTAAGAAACACTACCCTAGTGGTCTTTGGATGGCAGATCCTGAGTTCCAGACTTAACAATAGTTCTAATTAAAGTCAATCCTGTTCTGCCCTTTCCAAAATGGATTTTTGTTTTGCAAACTGTCCTGGGAGAAAATTAAAGTGAAACAAACTCAGTTCTGAAAGAGCAGGTAATGCAGGAGCAGCTGACACCGCACCACCTTGCATCCTCAGCCATGGTCTCCTTAAGTCCCCAGGAACTTTCCATCTATTGGCGGAGGAGGGTTCAGGGTTTCTATAGTGGGATGCAAGGAGTGTGAACCCTTCTGTGTCCTCAAATGGGTGTGACCTTGGCCACAAGAACCCAGAGCTTTATAAGAACTGCATTTCTCTGGGAAAGTTCCTTGTTCTGCAGAACTGTGAGATTCTGGACTGAGGAAAGACCCTCAGAGTATCTGCCAAGGTTAAGAGAGCAGGGGCCTGTGTGGGATTGTTCCAGAAGCTGCTTTTGGCTGAGCATCTGGCTCAGCTTTCGGGGACTCAGGAAACAGGCTGAAGTGCAAACAGATGCAGGGACCCTGGACTGGACAGGAGAGAATCACACTAGCAGCAGCAGGATGGCATGTAGGTTTCTTTGCTTCTATTTCTTTCCTTTTTTTTTTTTTTTTTTTTTTTTTTGTTGGTCTTTGGGTCACACCCGGCAGTGCTCAGGAGTTACTCCTGGCTCTACACGCAGAAATTGCTCTGGCAGGCTCAGGGGACCATATGGGATGCCAGGATTCAAACCACTGTCCTTCTGCATGCAAAGCAAATGCCTTACCTTCATGCTATCTCTTCGGCCCCTGCTTCTATTTCTTTTCTTTTCTTTTCTTTTTGGTTTTGGGGCCACATCTGGCGGTGCTCAGGGGTTACTCCTGGCTGTCTGCTCAGAAATAACTCCTGGCAGGCACGGGGGACCATATGGGACACCGGGATTCGAACCAACCACTTTTGGTCCTGGATCGGCTGCTTGCAAGGCAAACGCCGCTGTGCTATCTCTCCGGGCCCAAATTGTCTCCTAATTCACAATACAGACCAGGCAAAGGGCCTGGGTTGAGGTGTATATGGGGTGCATTTACTGTACCTCCTCTTTCTATACAGTCAATGTAAAGAACACAGCCTGTGGTAAGAATTGGGAGGACTTATCTTTTCTTTTCTTTTCTTTTTTTTAATTTTTTAATATATATAATCCTTCACCAGTGCAACATTCCCATGACCAATATCCCAGGTGTCCTTTCTCCCACCCCACACAGGTGTGTACTCTAGACAGGCTTTCTACTTCTATTTCTGCTTTTATTTCTGTCCCTGATTCCTTCCTAGGATCTCTCTAGCATTGCAAGAGCTTTTGGAATCTTCATATTCTGACAGAAACCACCACGTACTCCCATTTCACACCAGATCATGCGTGCTAGAGACCCTTTTCAGGGCTTACACTCAGCTATGTCAGGAAAGGGGGTGATTCTGGGGGTAATGCTCTGGCTAGCTCTTACTTGTCTGGGCGGTTTTGCTGCAGAGGCAAACAAAGGCTTTGTTGGAGGACAAACTTTCCTTTCTCAGGCAGGGCCCCATTTTAAGTTTCAGCGACGGCCATTAGTTCTCACGCAGCGATGCACTTTACCTTAGAGACACATTCGGTGTGGGAGATGGCGGGGTACCAAGATGTGCAGAGGAGCAGTGGCAGTGAGGTGAGGAGGGGGATCAAGGGGAAAAGGCAGAGTTTAAGCAGGTGAGCACTGAGCCCTGAGTCGGAGAGAGACATGGCAGGTGTGCTAGTAGAAGGCAGAGAGATTGAGTCCTAAGAAGGATGTGGAGCAGCAGGGAGAGGAGACTGGTGTGGGTGTATCACTAAGACGGAACATGGCTCCTGGCGCATTTGCTAGGGCAGCAGAGATGAGGATGTGAACTTGGGAGAAATGATTTAGAAGAAATGCATGCCTTGGAAAGAACTGGATGAACTCAAGAACTCTCTTGCTGGGGCTGAAGAAAAAGTACAGTGGGGAGGGTGTTTGCCTTGAACACACCTGATCAAGATTTGATCCCCGGCATTTATAGGGTCCCACAAATTTGCCAGGAGTAATTGCTGAGCCCAGAGTCAGGAGTAACCCTTGAGCACAAAATGAACAAAAAGATAGAAGTTAATCCAGAAGTACCCTTCTGGATACATGGGATTGGACTGGGGAGCAGGGATGTTGCCTCTGGTAATAATCAGACAACCAGAATAAGTGGCATGACAGTGCCCCGGGGTCCTCTAGGAGGAAGGAAGATCAGGGGTCCCTGCCTGAGTGGCATGGAGTCAACCATACCTGTGGTGCCAACACTCGGGGTCATGACACAGCAGCTAGGCACATGCATGTCTGCATCCTCAGTGTGGGCACATACGACACTCAACATGCATACGTGTGTGCATACAGAAGACAACCATACGGCACATACAAGTACACACACACACACACATTAGATGTCAGCAGGGAACATTCACACTCCCTTGTAGCAAAGTCTGTTTTCAGCCAATAGGTTCCGGGTCAAAGGACACCCTTTAAAGTGAGAGCAGGACTAAGGGCCATAGGGCACTGTACCTACCCACTCCAGGGGCTCATCCAGTGATTCCTACAGCAAAGGCCCCACTTTGGCACCAGCCAGTCTCTCAACTGGGGCCTTCGGCTGAGCCCAACTTCTCTGTTTTCCTGATGTAGTTTGTGAAAAGCCCCACCATGGAGACCTGATTGAGATATTCTTCACTGGCTACCAGCACTGGGCTATCTACATGGAGGACGGCTACGTGATCCATTTGGCACCTCTAAGTAAGGGCTCTTGACCATCATTGTCTTGATCTGAGGACACACACTCAGAACAATGCAAAGGAAGGGAAGATCTCCCTCCACTGTGCTTGCGTAGACCCCAGGAATGAGCCTTCTAGCTGCAAATAGCCATACAAAAACCTGTGAGGTTGGTTGGGTTTTGGTGTTTGTTAGTTTGTTTTTTAGATCATTGATCTAGGTGTTGATTTGGGAGCTGAACAGAAAAAGTGTGACAAGGAGGACATAGAGTGGTTCTCCTTGTGTTAAACCTTCCGAGTCTGGGTGGTGCACCTCAAGGGAATAGATAGATTCGAAAGCAGCAACTGTCTTCAGATTAGAACAAACCCTGTGCTTGATCACATTGCTTTTTCATTCTTCCTTCACAGGAAATGCACATTGCTCACTAGAAAAGTGGCACAAGTCCATCAGTGATGGATGCTGGATGGCCCTCTCCATGTCCACAGATGTTCTGGGACTGAGAAGACAGTTTGTGCAGGAATCTAAGTACTGCTCTGGTTGGGAAAAGGGGTGTCTCTGTACAGTTCAGACAAGCACTGCTGAACTGGGTCTTATAAAAGAGGCGTGTCCTAAAATTTCTGCTCTAGTGTTGGGTTTGAACAGAGATGTTACCCTCAGCCTTAGAGCTTAAAGGAGGTTAAATTAGTTTATGCAGGGGCCAGAACAGTGGCACAAGCAGTAGGGCATTTGCCTTGTATGTGCTAACCTAGGACGGACCATGGTTCAATCCCCTGGCATCTCATATGATTCCCCCAAGCCAGGAGCGATTTCTGAGCACATAGCCAGGAGTAACCGCTAAGCATCACTGGGTCTGGCCCAAAAAGAAAAAAAATTAGTTTATGCAAAAAAAAGATCAGCAAGTGTCTGAATCATTAAGGATCCCAGTAATCTAAACACAAGGGTCCTAAAGGTAGATTAAAAAAAAAAATCTCTTTTGGCACCATAAATCTGAAGGGATCATCAACAGGTAGTTTCCTCTCAAACTAAGACTGTAGAACCTTCATGTCCCATCACAGGTCTTCTGATTGCCCACGTTCATGTGATGAGCATATTTGAGTCTCTGGCCCTAATGTTCCTTGACTGGGAACTACCGTATTTTCCGGCATATAAAACGATTTTTGAAATGAAAAAAAAGTCAACCGAAAATCGGGGTCATCTTATACACCAAGTATATCCTAAAAAACATCTCGATATGCTGCTAAACGAAAATCGTCTGGATATTGCCACAAAACCAATTATCCAAATCGATCCTGCACCAATCACAGCAAGGCTGCTCGGACCGCCTCTCTAACTCAGCCAATCCAAGCAGGCTCTTTATGCATGCAAATTATACAATGTTCTGTATTCGAATCTACACTGTCAAAAGCCTGCTCAGATTGGCCAGAGTCAGAGAGGAAGTCTATTACAGTATACCCTTTGAACCTTTGCTTGTTGTGATTGGCTCACTGTGGTACCTTCAGTTACAGCACAGGAACGTTCTGTGTAGCCAAAGCTGCTGTATAAGGACACATACATAAAAATTAGGGGGTCATCTTATACGCCGGAAAATACGGTAGAAGTCTGATAAGGAAAAGAGTCAACTTGATTCTCCCTTCTGGCAACAGGAGGAAAGCCCAGTGCCCATCCCTTGATCCCTTCATTGCTGCTTTCTCTCTTCTGCCTTGCCCTCCCTGATCTCCTTCTATTGGTGTATCTGGTTCCAGATGAGCCCCTTGGCTCCCACAAGCACAGAAGATTTCAGAATAAATTTTTGATGGTGAAGAAAGAGCTCCTGGAGGCCACGGTGGGCAACTGCAGCTATGTGGTGAACAACTTTTTGGATGGGAAGTACAAAAGACTGCCTGTCAAAGACATCATCCATACTGCCTATAAATGGCTTTGCTTTACCTCATTTGTATTATAAGAAGAGGAGATAAGGACTTTGTCATTGACCTCAGGTATGGTTTACCCAAAGAGCAGCTGGTAAGATCCTTTAGGGTTGATCCCAATCTTTTTTGGGGTCCCAGTGGTAGAAAGTGTTGTATTAAATATAAAGTCCTAGTGTTGTGGTGCAGTCTTTCTTGACTCGGCTGGCCACCTGCAGCCCCTTCGGACAGTGGGTCTGTACGTTGCAGGGTGATGGCAGAGAAATTCATAAAGTAGTCAGATGAAGCTTCAGGAGAAATTCCGCTTTATTACAAGGCCCTGATCGCCATGTGCATTTCCTACATGGCTTCTAAGCTAAGCGGCCTCTTTCCTGCTTCTCTGCATCCTTCCTGGCTGACTATGCTCTCTTTTCTCCCACCACCACCCCCAGGCAACCCTATTATCTTCTCTTCAAGATACCCCCACCCATTTCAGGTGTGGGTGGGTCTGATCATCCAGGTAATATTAGCATATGGAACTGGGGAAGGGGTAACAGGAAGTACACAGGACAGGCAACTGAGAAAGAATTCCTATGAATGAAGCATCTCCAGAGTCACTCTGGATGGGAGTCAGGACTTCTGAGTCAGGACTCAGATTTATACTCATGATCTAAGGAATTTTGGAACAGATTGTTTTTCTCTGGGCTTTGGTTTCCCCCATGTGGATCAGAATAGTTGGATACAACACCTCTAAGGCTGGTTTAGCTCAGATCATTTGAGGACTTTACCATGGAATATTTACTTGAAATATTGTTCTAGAAGCCACTCAGATTGTCAGAGTTTTGGTCAACCCATGGCCAGAGATCCCCTAAGCCTCAAGCAGGTAAGGGGTACTCATGAAGCTCTCCCAAGCATTCCTTAATTTTTTGTAATTATTATATTGGATATTGGATTAGAGTGATAGCACAGAGGGAAGGGCATTTATTTACCTTTTAGACTGCAGACCCAGTTCCATCCCCAGAATCCCTTACGGTGCCCCAAGCCTGTCAGGAGTAATTTCTGAGTGCATATCCAGGAATATGTCCTGAGCAACACCAGATGTGGCCCAAAACTGCCCCCCAAATTTTTGGTAATTATTATATTAAGGCCAGAGTGATAGCACAACAGAAAGGGCATTTGGCTTGCCTGCTGCCAACCCAGGTTTGATCCTCGGCATCGGAACACCAACAGGAGTAATTCTTGAGTACAGAACCAGGAGTACCCCTGATTTTTATTTATTTTTATTTTTTGTTTTTGTTTTTGAGCCACACCTGGCAGCAATCAGAGGTTACTCTTAGCTCTGTGCTCAGAAAGCGCTCCTGACAGGCTCAGGGGACTATATGGGATGCTGGGAATTGAACCTAGGTCCATCCCATGTTGACGTGTACAAGGCAAATTCCCTACGTCTTTGCCATAATTCCGGCCCCAATTTTTTAAATTACTATAGTTTGGGTCACATGTTTACAATTATGTTGATTTTTATGGCCATGAGGTACAGTTACTTCACCCCACTACCACCAAAGGATCCAAGACTCTCCGTCAATATCCTTATGTTACTTCCTCATCCTCCTCCCCACCACTATTCTACTCATTAGGTATTCTGAGTTCTAAAAGACTGTAGTGTAAGATATAAAACACAGATTTCAGACCGCTAAGTGCCTTCTCCCCAAACACTGGAACTGGGGACAGCTTCAGGAGTCTGCCCCTTGCAGATATCCTGCCTACAGGTACAACACAGCCTGACACAGATGACAAGAAGGGGCTGAACAAAAAGAAGAGGAGGTGGAGACAAGAGAGAAGCTTTGTTGCCACCTGAGTCTGAGTTCCTGGCTAAGTGAAGCACAGATAGAAGCTTTCAAGCTACTCTTATGACCTATTCACAGTGCACAGTGACCCAGAGTGCACCATTGTGGTCCCCAAAGTCTCCCAACTTTCTGTCACAGCTCCTCCATCTGCAGGGGTTTGACCAGCTAGATTCCAAATCCTGAATTACTGTCCATGCTCACTCATCACTACCATTATCTGAGGTGCTGGACTAAATAAATTAGACCCACCCCTTCTCTTATCCACCCAAATTTTGGGAGCAATGATCCAACCCCTTGGAATTCACTCAAGCTATCCTGTTCACTCTCAGGACACGCATGTGCTGAAAAGTTTCCGTTAAGACATGCCACAATGGGGCCTGGAGAGATAGCACAGTGGTGTTTGCCTTGCAAGCAGCCAATCCAGGACCAAAGGTGGTTGGTTCGAATCCCGGTGTCCCATATGGTCCCCCGTGTCTGCCAGGAGCTATTTCTGAGCAGATAGCCAGGAGTAACCCCTGAGCACTGCCGGGTGTGGCCCAAAAACCAAAAAAAAAAAAAAAGACATGCCACAAGGTTCAAGTTCCCTTAGAATCCCTGAGGACAGGCCTGGAGAGATAGCACAGCAGCGTTTGCCTTGCAAGCAGCTGATCCAGGACCAAAGGTGGTTGGTTCGAATCCCGGTGTCCCACATGGTCCCTCGTGCCTGCCAGGAGCTATTTCTGAGCAGACAGCCAGGAGAAACCCCTGAGCACCGCCGGGTGTGGCCCAAAAACCCAAAAAAAAAAAAAAAAAAAAGAAAGAAAGAAAAAGAATCCCTGAGGACTTAGTCAGCATCTTGTGGGAAACAGTCTGAACTGATCAGCAGGGAGGGAGCATAGTGTTGATAGATTTAAGGGAATTTAGTCACTGTACCTTTAATGAGTGATGATGCCCCACCCCCGTAATGACAGTTGGACTGGGACATACACACCCCCTGGACTGGGATATGCCCCTCCACCATAACTGACAACTGCCCAAGTTATAAAAAGAATCTGGATGTTTGGAAAGGGGCCCAGGGTAAAGACCAGAGCAGAACAAGATGATGCTTGCTCTGCCTCAATCCCTCTTTCCCTCCCTCCCTCTCATTCTCCCTCTCCCTCCCCACCTCTCCAACCTGGAGCTACAGGCCTCCTCCTCTCCCCCCTTTCCCCCTTCCAGCCTATAATCTCTCTTCCCTCCCTCCCCACACCCACACCTACTCACCTACCTCTGGGCCACTTGGACATCAGTCTGGTCCATGTCTCTACAGATAGAAATGAGACAAGTCCAGTTCTCAGGAGGAAGGAAACACATCTGGAGCTTCAGACACTCACATCATCTATTTCCCTACAGGAGAGAGTTTCCCTGGAGCTGTTAGATTACCCTGAATATATGAGAAGACCTCGCTTGAAGAAGAAGAAAAAATCCAAACACCAATGACAGCATTAGCAGGCCCCCATCCCAACAAAATGGTAGCCTTAGTACCCTGGAAAAAGACATGGACAACTTCTCTGCCTGTTCTCTCTGTCTGTCTTTCCCCTGTGCTTTCCCCCTCACTGATGAAGCTGGCTGACTGATTTTCCTGCATAAAGCAAGATACGTTCTTCTGAGTCTTTGCAGGAATCTTTCTCTAGGCTTTTCTATACTTTGAGCAAAAAGAAAAAAGAAAGAAATCATCTGTCTATAGCAGTTCCATTACCTAAATGTGTTCCTGACTCTCTTCTTTCCATTGACAATTTCTAGACCATACAGAAGCAGTATAAATATGGTGTTAAGGAGATTAGAGAAATGTGTAGTCTGTTGACCTAGCCAGCCATCAAGGGTCAACTTCCACCCTCCCTGTGCATTCAGGATCAAGTACACACACACACACCCCAGCTGATGACTGGAAAAGAAATCTTGGGCGATGACCAGAAATCTTTTCTTCCATTCCAACAATACTTATATAGGACCAGAGGAACTAGGACAGGGGTCTTCAAACTATGGCCCGCGGGCCACATGCGGCCCGCAGAGGAGTCTGATCCGGCCCGCCAGCAGTGAGTGCTGTTTGGTTGCCAAGATACCTGCCAGCATATACACTCAGTGTATATCCAAATATCAGGAACCATGCACTCAAAATGGTAACCATCTTTGCTAACACTTATGCCCTGTGAACAGACTTTTTCAAGAATGAAACATCTGAAATCTCCAACCAGATCAAGATTAACTGATGCCCACTTGCATCACTTGTTACGGCTGGCAGTGACAAATATGGAACCGGACATTGACCATCTCATTAGCCAAAAGCAGGCCCACAGTTCCCATTGAAATACTGGTGCATGATCTGTTTATCTATAAATGGTTTTCATTTTATTTATATAAGATATGTGCAGTGTGAGTAGGAATTAGTAGCTCATCTAGTCCGGCCCTCCAGCTCTCTAAGGGACCGTAATCTGGCCCCCACTTTAAAAAGTTTGAAGACCCCTGAACTAGGATGTGTGCAAGGTGACAGGGCCATGAACATAGCAGAAGCAGAAGCAGGGGGGAGTGAGGAGCCAGGGAGAAGATAAAAGTAAACATTGGAGCACAGGTATGTTTGGGAGTAGCATAGTGGGCAAAGTGGCCTATATGGTTGATAGGTAATATTCCTTAACTGAGCTCTCTGTTCGGGAGGAAGGATTACCCAAAGTAAAGCCTGACATCAAGCACTAATCATGGGGAGATGGCACCCCTCTTTGTATTGTCCTTCCCCATCTGTGGAATGGGTTCTCTAAAGCTTTTGCCTCAAGGAGAATCCCCAGGGTTCCCCAGAATAGTTGCTCTATGGGGTTCCATCTGCCAGGTGGTTTGGGAACAGCATCATGGGGGTATCCAACAGGTAGGGACATAGTTATAGGTAAGATACAAATATGGTTATAGATATAGATCATATGTCTGAGTTATCCTGAGGCTTTTTGTTCTTCATACCTATCATGATGTATCTTACTATTTTTCTCTGTAACTCTTTTTAGCCTATTCAGGACATGCATACTACTGATTCCTTGATCAAGGTTCACACCTGACAGGGTTTGGGGACCATATTGTGTGCTTGGGATCAAATCTATAAAGGCCCCATTCACTGTCACTTGAATTATTATAGAATGTGGCCTATAAATGCATTTTAAGTTCAAAATATCTTAAGTGGAAAATAATTGAACATCAGTTCTGGCCAACACACTAGATTTTTTTGTTTTGTTTTGGGGCCACACCTGGCAATGCTCAAGGTTACTCCTGGCTCTGCAACTCAGAAATTATTTATGGCAGTGCTTGGGGCTCTATATGGGATTCCAGGGATTAATCCAGTTTGGCAGCATGTCAAGCAAATGCCCTACCTGCTGTACTATCATTCCAGCCCCTAACAACATGCTAGCCTTAGCTCAGCATTTTTGCATTCCCAGAGCATGTTTTTGTTTTTGCAGTTCTGGCAATGCTCAAGGTTACTCCTGGCTCTGCAACTCAGAAATTATTTATGGCAGTGCTTGGGGCTCTATATGGGATTCCAGGGATTAATCCAGTTTGGCAGCATGTCAAGCAAATGCCCTACCTGCTGTACTATCATTCCAGCCCCTAACAACATGCTAGCCTTAGCTCAGCATTTTTGCATTCCCAGAGCATGTTTTTGTTTTTGCAGTGGGACTAGCATCTTTGGCTCCCTCTCCTCTCTCCAAAAGCAGCAAACAAATGTTGGTGTTTGCATTAATGCCAGGATGCAGAAACACAAACACAATATCCAGCAAAGCTGGATACTCAGCTATCACTTAGTGGTGACTCCTGAAGTCATTTCCAATACTCATCCTCCTAAGGACAGCCAACATATGGTCAATCCAGAAAAGATTAAAAAAAAAAAAACATTTCATCATGCTTTCTACTAAGTAGAACCACTTGGACACTAAGAAAAACTTAGGAGGAGAAAAGTCAAACCATCATAGACTGGGGCTCAGGTTATATGTCTTGCCCCCATTTTTTTGGTTAAAAATTATTGTTGCCTTTTTCTCTTCTCTCATTCTCTCATATCAAATAGGTTAGAAATTGAGCCACAGAGAAGTGGGCACAAGACCCTCAGTTCTCTTCGGGGATAGCTCGGTATTTCCACAGGAGAAAAACTGGACCAAAGTGGATGTGGGATTCACTACTGATCTGATTAAACTGAAGTCTGGGCAAGGCATTGTTGAGTCTAGGTTCCTGGGAGTAGACTATGGCTTGCTGGTCACCTGATAGCTTAGGGATCCTGGAAGGATGCTCCCTGGATGATGCTTCGAGGAGCCATATCTGGTTCAAAGGATATATTTAGAGAATATAACTGATTCTAGGAGACTTGAGACATTGGTTCTTTTCATTAAACAGAATGCCCCTATTTTTCATGTACTACTTACTTAGAAATCAACAGTTTGCTAGTTTTCACTGTTAAAAGGTATTCTATACGTTAAGAAGAGATGTATATTCAACTATGTATGTACGTGTTTCATAATATCCACTACCACTGTTTCTATGACCAAAGACATAGTAGCGGAGGCTTGAATCTTTTTTTTTTGTTTTGTTTTTGTTTTTGTTTTTTTGGTTTTTTGGGCCACACCTGGTGACGCTCAGGGGTTACTCCTGGCTATGCGCTCAGGAATCGCTCCTGGCTTGGGGGACCATATGGGATCGAACCGAGGTCCATCCAAGGCTAGCGCAGGCAAGGCAGGCACCTTACCTCTAGCGCCACCGCCAGGCCCCGGGAGGCTTAAATCTTAGGCAGTTTTCACTGTCTGATTGATGCAAAACCAATCAGCACAAATGTGGATCATGAATTTATATGATGGAATCACTAAAACTCATGAATGCCTTGATTGAATGTTACGCTTCCATCCTATAAAATAATCTAAGATTCCCCATCCTTTAGTTATATTATTTTATTGCTATTTGACCAACCAATCGGATCCCTTGTGAGAAATTGAAGATTTTTGATTATCCAATACCCCTCTCCCCATTGTCTCCCCATTTGCTCCCTTCCTCTGTATTTCTTCTAATATTTGCACCTTTAGGGATGGGTGCCCTAAATGTTTCAAGAGATATACCATAAAAGTCTGAAACCAGGGGGTGTGTAGGAAGATAATTGGTGTTTCTATAGGAGCAAATAAAGCTTTCCCCTGCTTCTCATTGTTTGTTTGTTTTTGTTGTATTTTGTTTTGATTTTGGTTTTTAGGGGTCACTCCTGGTTCTATGCTTAGAAATCGCTCCTGGAAGGCTCAGGGGATCATATGGGATACCAGGATTTGAACCACCGACCTTCTGCATGCAAGGCAAACGCTCTACCTCCATGCTAACTTCTGGGTAGGTTACAGCCCCAGGGGGAACAAATCCTGTTGCTTCTGTTAAAACCACTTTCTAGGTAGTAGTTTTGAAACAGCCCCGAGAAGAAGGGAAAGTGAAAGTGAGGAGCTCAGTTGTGTTACAAGGAAGCTGGCCCAGAGGCAGAAGATAACAGCACTTGGCTTCAAAAGTAATGGCGGTAAGTCCTCTGGAATTTTCCATGGAAACTCTACAGTGGGGGAAGGGGCAGGATTTAGACCTACCTGTGTCCTTATCTGGGTCCTGGCCCAAGAATCCAGAGCTTGGCTTAGGGGGTTTCATGGGAAACTGTGACTCTTGATGAAAGTAGCTTTTCCTTCCAGGGGCCGGAGCGATAGCACAGTGAGTGGGGGCATTTATTTGCCTTGCACACAACTGACCCAGGTTTGATCCCAGGAAACCTATATGGTCCCCAGAGCCTGCCAGGTCCTGAGCTCAGAAGTAGGAAATAACCCCTGAGCACCACCAGATGTGGCCCTCCAAAAATTAAGTGGCATTTCCTGCTGGCCTTCAAGATCTCGTGCTGATATAGGATCCTCACTTTCTCTGCCAACAAATAAGAGGGCAGGGCTTCTGGAGGCTTGGATGGAGGAGATATCAGGGGGTGTTCCAGAAATTTCTATGGACTGAGGAAGAAGAGGCTGCAGTGCTAGTAGATGGAAGGTCACCTAAAACTGGGGGTATAGACTCCCCATTTGCTGCAGAGCTGTTTCCTGGAGTTGGGCCCTGCTCCAGTCTCTGCGTCCTCCTCCTCCTTGTCCTCTAGCATTGCTCTTGCCTTACAAGGTGCTTTGGCCTCTTCACATTCTGAACCAAAATCTCTGCTCCTATCTGTGCTGGCTCCTCTTCATACAGGTCGTGGCCCCTGGCCCTGCTCAGTACTATCAGCTGCAAAACCCATTGAGCTTGAAGTGGAAATGGGGCGATTCTTGAGGTGACACTTCTACAGATGAGAAGAAATCAGTGTCTTCCTTGCTCCTGGGCAGTGTTGCAACCCATACTTTACTTGATAGGGGTTATTTCCGGTCCAGGCAGAGTCCATGTTCATGTTCTAGGTACACATGACCAACTTTGCCTTGAGGACACATTAAGTGCGGAGGGAGGCGGGGACCAGGATTCCAGATGTTGGGTACAAAGATTCTCAGAGAAGCTGAGCAGTCATGTAAGAGGTGGATTATTCATTCATCTGAAGAAGTCTGTGTAGAGGGAGCAAGGGGTATTTGGGCCCCTCCTGAGTGAGGCTTGAGATATGCTCAGGAGTTAGCACTGTTCCCTAAGCCAGCAGGAGGTCAGGGTAGGTGTATTTATAGGAGAGTGACAGTGAGTTCTGAGATGCTTGTATGGCAATGGAGACAGGAGTATCACAGAGTGTCACATCCCAGGAATACAGATAGACATGGAAATTAGCAAAGGAGAAAGATGTAGTATTGGGCTCTTGGGTCCCTCCATGATTGGGGGCCAGGGGTGCTGTCAGTCCTCCCTCAGGGCAGCACCTCAAAGGAGAAGATGCCAGAGCGGCCCCAGATAACCAGGGGAGACCTTGGCAATGCCCCAGGGCCTTCTGAGAGGATGGAAGCTCAGTCTTCCCAGCCCCCGCTTCTTCTTACTAAACAGGCCTAAACACGCTAGGTGGCACAGGCACAGCAGCTCAGCACACACATGTCTGCATCCTCAGTGTGTGTGTGTGTGTGTGTGTGTGTGTGTGTGTGCATGCAGAAGACAGATCAAACACACGCAGTCCAAAATCAAGAGAACTAAATTGTATGAACTACCTTCTAAGATTGTGATGTACTAAAAATAGAAGTAAATTACAAACAGACACAGAAGAAAAAGAAACTGTAATCCCTGGAAATTAAGCATCTCACTACTGAACAACCAGAGAGGAAAACAAAAGTTTCCTGGCAACAAATGAGAATGAGGACACAAATTATCAGAATTAGTGGGAGACAGCATAAGCGGTATTAAGAGGGAAATTTATAGCTTTGCAAGCATTCATCAGGGAGAAAGAAAGGGCCTACACAAGCATAGTCCATACAAAGGGACACACATAATCGTACTTTACATATGTGGGTGAGCCATTCTCAAGGTTCCCCCGAGTGATTGTTTTTCAGCCATCAGGCTCAGGTGAGGGGAGAACCTATAAAATGTGAGCAGTGACGAGAGCCAAAAGGTATGGTGCCTACCCCTTCCTGGGGCTCACAGAGTGATTCCCACAACAAATGCCCCACTTTGGCCCCAACCAGGATCTCTACTGAGCCCAATGTCTCTCCTTCTGTTGCAGCTTTGTGAAGAACTCAAACAAGGAGACCTGATTGAGATATTCCACACTGGCTATGAACACTGGGCCATCTACATGGGGAACAACTACGTGGTTCATCTGCAACCTCCAAGTAAGGGCTGTTGGCCATCATAGTCATGATCTGAGGAAACACAGACTTTCATGAAAACTCTCAATGGTAGCCACCTCATGTGGCAGCATGCAAACTTCTCTGACCAAGGCAGGAGGAGCCCTGTGATTGGTTGTGCTTAAGTGCCTAATAATAAGAGCAGCTGATGGTGAAGACAGAACCAGGACACACATACACATGTAGAGAGTTGATGCAGGAAACACACACATACTGCACAGCACAGATGTAGCTCCATATCCCAAGGAGCAATGGCCCAGGGAACACCTGTACCTGAGATCTGCACAGTATCATTGTCCTACTGACCAAGGCATCACTTACCTCCTCTGGTGTCCCTCAAGTACTGTTGATGTCCATACAGGAAGGTCTGAATGATCCAGTGACAGGGGTGACCCAGCCCAATGATCCAGTTACCATTGGGGGATGTCATTTGAGGTGACAGGAAGACAGAAGGTCACTTTGGCTTCTCTTTCAATGTGTGGACACAGTTGTTACCTCTCTCTCTCTTTCTCTCTCTCTCTCTCTCTCTCCACCCTATATGAAGGGAACCTTAATTCTTTTTCCAATATGTGCTGCCTTGTCTTCTTTTTGATTATTCACTTAATATGTCTGCATTTTCTTTTCTTTGTTGTTGTTTTGTTGGGGAAGGCACACCCAGCAGCACTTAGGGGTTACTTCTTGCTCTGCACTCAGAAATCACTCCTGGTAGGCTCAGGGGATCATATTGGACCAGATCTAACCTGGGTTGACAGTACTCAAGGCAAATGCCCTCCCTACTGTTCAATGGCTCTGGCTTCCTGTCTGCATTTTCTTGATGCATACATACATGGTATGTAGAGTGATGTCACCAAATGTTTGCTTCATTTCTTTATGGTTTATTTCATTTCATAAAACCACCCAATTTTTCCACCAGGTTGTAAGCATGACAATGAGCCATCCTTCCTCCATCTGAATAGCTCTCGATGGTACAAATGGACCACGTGTTCTTTATCTAACATCTATTAGTGACTGGTCAGTTGATTTTAAAGTTGACTTATTCTATCTTATACAACCTAAAAATTGACATGCAGATGTCATTGCTGTTAGTAGCTTGTGTTACTCCAATAGATCATGAGAACAGACTAGTCGGGTAAATTGGAACTGTGGAACTGGCACCATAGCACAGCAGATAGGACGTTTGCCTTGCATGGAGCCAACTGGGTTCAATCCCCAGCATCCCATATTGTCCCCTGAGCCTGCCAGGATTGATTGCTGAGTGCAGAGCCCAGAGTAACCCCTGAGCACAGCCAGGTGTGGCCCAAAACAACAAAAACAAGTTGCAGCTGTATCTTTTTTTTTTTATTTCCTTTTTTGCAGGGAGCCTAGAATTTAGAGCTGTTGGGATCTCCTCTCTAAATTTTGAGGCAGTAGGTATTTGGCTCACACTTGACCCTCATGGTCTCTCATTATCTCTCTCTCTCCCTCTCCCTCCCTCTCTCTCTCTCACTCTCATTCTCACTCTCTTGCTCTCGCTCTCTCTCTCAATCCTAATTGATTTCCCAGGTTTTCTTTGACTCTAAAGATGTCAAACTCAGGATCTCATGTGAGCAAGATACAACTCTATGAGTGAATCATAGTCTCTGTCCTTAGGGTTAGAGTGAAGTTAGATGACAAGAGTTTTCAAAAATCATTTAGCCAACTTACATGACGTTGTGGGCATTTTATTCTAATAGAGATGAATCCAGTGCAAATCTCATCCTGGCATTGCAAACATAAACAAGGCCTTAGTCATGTGATTCCCTTTGTATCTCCCTCTGACAAAATCAAATCACTGTTGAATGGAAGAGGGAACCTCACCAGCTTCTTCATCTGTTTTTGTCCTGAACAAACATGCTGGGTGTGAGAATCCAGATGGGTCTGAGTCAGGATCGGGTTCTGCTCCAGCAGGGGATGAGTCTGCCCTTGACTGTCTCAGAGAAGTTCAGTCTGTCCTGATTCTGGGCATTTTCCTGCACAGAAAAGTCTCCTAATGTTCTCTCTGGCCTCTATGTTGACTAAAATGGAGAAGCCAACAGTGACCTTCAAAGGTAAAGGAAGAACAATGAATTAAAGCATGAAGAACTGTCACTTGCAAGTTTCTGAAACAAAAATGGTTCCAAGGATCTAAATGCTATGGGTCCTGAAGGTATATATAATCTCTTTCAGAAGTCCCAGTTGGGACCAAATAAGCTCTGACAGATATGTATGACAATTGCTAATTCTATTGGCTAAAATACCAATAACCATTAAGTGCTAAGGATTCCATCAGAGAAAACATATAAAACTTGTCAGGAAAAGAGAAAACTTCTTACCATGTCTGTACAAGACACACACAAGGAGCAAGAGAGAATCTTTGTCCTTGCTCTGTCCTGCCCTTGTCTCTCCAACCTCATCTTCCCTATACCCCTTCTGCTCATGTCTCTATTTCAGTGTCTAGTGGCAGCGAGTATGTAGAATGTGAGAATCTGACAGATGTGGTGGGTGGAAGGCCTTATAAAGTCAACAACTACTTAGACCACGAGTATGAACCATTGTCTATGATGGAGATGATGAATTTTGCCGCAAGGACCGTTGGAAGTGAGATGGTGTATGGTCTTGAAGACAATCACTCCAAGAGCTTTGTCACCACTCTTCGATATGGCATATACCCACGTAAAAGAGTAAGTCCCCTTTTGGGGGTGTTCTCATCCCTCCTGGGTCAGGTGGAGTGGAATGAAGAGTGAATACAGAGCAGAGGAGAGAAGTCCCATGAATGAGGCCAAAACTATTTCTTGGGAGCTCATTGCTAAGAGTCAGGATTTCTGACTTTTTCTGAACTGAATGGCTTTGGACAAGATAACATTTTCTGAGCCTCAGTTTCCCCATGTGCACAAGTTTAGTTGGCTACAGAACCTCTGAGTTCTGTTCAATGATGAACTGAGCCTCACTGGCAGCACCATGGTGAGGCCTGGTCCTGAGTTCTCTGTCAGGGTAAAACTAGGCCAACTAGGACCAGACAAGTCTCTTGAAAACCAAGAAATGTGCAACTCAGGAAAGTTCTAGCTCCAGGTTTCCATGGAGACCTCCAGAACATTTCATAGACCCTTCTCTCAGAATCTGATGGTGTCTGCTCACAGCACTAAGGGCATCTAGAACCAAGGTCATACCAGCTATTCCTCCCATGGGCTCCTGCCAACATAACTGAAGTCTTTGGCAAGGGGTGGGGTGAAGGGTAGAGGCACTGGCCAGGCATTTCAGAGGCAGTAGGTGGACCAGGAGGTGAGGGATGTTGGAAGTGCCTTTGTGGAGACCTGGAGTAAGCAGTTGGACACCTGAGTCTGCTGAATGAAGCTGCAGGGACCAGTTTCTGGGGTGCTCTTGGAGCCATCCACAGTGCACAGAAACCCTATGGGACTTTCATGGTTCCCAAAACCTTCCTCAGCTTCAGCCACAACTGAAGCTATATAGGGTCCCACAGAGACAACCCAGACACCAGAACACTGTTCACTCTCAGCCCTGGGACACTGGCCGAGAAAATTGACTCCCCTGAGTTTCTCTCCACCTGTCCTGCCTGTTCCCAGGACCCTGGGGGTGGGGAGAGTACACTTGAGCTGTTTACCGGGGAGGGAGCTGGGCATAGTGAGGGGGCAAGCCCTGGCCTTAAGGAGAGACTCAGGGAGTCCTGCACAGCTCTTATTTTTTTGCAGGAATTCTGAGGCTCTTGGAATCCCTCCATTTCCTGGATCCCCAAAGCTCAGACACCAGGAGGAGTGTCCAGTTCTGGATGACACACAGTGAAGACCCTGGATTCCTCTCTGCTCTTCCTCTTACTAATGGCAGCCAGTGACCTGCTCTTCCCAAATGAAGCATTGGGGATCTCTAGAACCTTCGAAAAATCTTGTGCTGTGCTTTTCTAACCCGGGGCCAAATAAAAATACATACGGAGAGCACTTCAAAGAGGTGTGTGGAATCTTCTCTGCCTTTTCTATTAGCGATCCTGCACCATTTGACCGTAGAGTAAACTCGGAGGAATTATTGAAATATATATACAGAAGCAAATACCTACACATACAGGTAAACATATATATGATGACATATGTACACATGTGAAGACTTATTTCTAGAGTATAGAAACAGAGAGACACTGAAAAAGGAGCTAAGCTATAGAACAGAGACCTCTGAGCTGTCCCCAAACTTCCTTTCCTTCCTTCTTGGTTGACATGATGGTTCTTGGTCTCTGTTTTTCTGGAGTGAGCAATTAGTGCTCAGGGGGCCAGGTTTGACTTGGGGATCAAGTTGGTTTTTGTTTTGTTTTTTTTTACTTAACCCCAAGTCAAACCTGGGTCAAGAGTGTGTGACTGTTTTCTCCCAAGTAGTGGGGTACCTCTTTATCTTAAGCCTCATTTCCTAAAGTGGATGATTTTTTTTGTTTTTGTTTTGTTTTGTTTTTTTGGTTTTTGGGTCACACCCGGCAGTGCTCAGGGGTTACTCCTGGCTGTCTGCTCAGAAATAGCTCCTGGCAGGCATGGGGGACCATATGGGACACCGGGATTCGAACCAACCACCTTTGGTCCTGGATTGGCTGCTTGCAAGGCAAACGCTACTGTGCTATCTCTCTGGGCCCTAAAGTGGATGATTTTTGTCTGTTGTATTCCATTGGTTTATTCCTGCTTTTCAATTCTTTGCATATGGAGTTGTGTTCATCAAAGATGCCTCTGATGCCAAGATCTTGGGGAGTGCTACCTATGTTTTCCTCCATGTATTTTATAGAAATAGTTTTGATATTAAGGTCTTTAACCCCTTTCTATTGAACTTTGGTTTTCAAGGTGAGGCAAAAGGCAAATATCATGTCTTTGGTCTGGGGACATTGCTGGTATGTTTGGTGTTGGGGACATTGTACGTTGAGAAAAGTCTATAATGAACAAGTTTGTAAATCTCGATGTGTTCATAGAGTTTGGGGGGGTTTGGGCTACAGCTGGTGGCTCTCAGGCAGGCTCTGGGGTTTATGTGGATACTGGGAATTGAATCTGAGTTGGCCACATGCAAGACAAATGCCCTATGCACTGTGATATTGCTCCAGCCCCATGTGTGTGTAAAGACTAAAAGACTACACACACACACATACACACACACACACACACACACACACACACACACACACACACATGAAGCAGGCTACCTCTGAGTTTGAGCCTGGTGCAACTGAGCACTGCCAGGCTGACCTGCCGGCCCCATTACAGTCTTCACCAAGCAGCATCATGTCCTTCAGAAAACCGAACTGCCAGTTTGGTGGATTATTGCCAGGAAAATCACCCTGCCTCACCTTCTGGCATCCTAAGCACTGCTCAGAAGACCCTCAAATTAAAAAAAAGAAAAAGAAAAAAAGAAAGAAAGAAATAAAGAAAAGTCAGGATACCATAACGAATAGAAACTATAGAAGACTTTGGAGGAAAGACATGTGAGCCAGTGTATGGGGGACCAAGAGAAATGGGCCCAGACCATGAACAGAAGAAAGTCAGAGACCTATGGCCAAGACAGAGCCCCAAGCCCAGAAAGGGCAGGAAGGAGAGTGTGACTAGATCAGAGTGACAGTTGGGGAGGGGGGATTATTCAGTGCAGGACTCTTATATTGCATGTGGTTGACTTGAGTTCTTCCCGAGGACAGTCCTCTGAACTCCTACAGGGCTCAGGAAGGATTCCTAGTATAGAGACAGAAGTCACCTCTGAGCACCTCTAAGTGTAGCCCAAAACCAAAACAAACCAAAAACCAAATCAACAAATCAACAAAAATAAACATAGGCCAAGAGCAAAAGTGACAGGTGACATCAACTCCTGAGGCCTGGTGAGATCTCAAAGTCTTTTCATCTTAGGGCCACATTTTGGGGGTAAGGACCTTTTTGATGGATCCTGTGAATGTTCCCAAAGAGGTAAATATACATGAGCTGCCAACTCAGCACCTAACACCTAGATGGGGGAAGAAACCAAAGTGTGAGTGCATGGAGGGTCCCACACAGCAAAGTGAAGAAAGTAAGACAGTCTCCCTCTCCTGGTCACCTAGGCTGGAGTCTGGCCCTTTCTGTCCTCTCTCCCCCATCTCTGTTCCCCATATCTTTTCTGCATCTCAGACTATGTTCCCGGTGGATATTCTAACTGAAACCTTCTTTTCATAAGGTGGCCTCAGAAGAATCATTTATCCCCAGTGACTGAAAATGGGGTGATTCCAGGAAGATGAGGCTATGCTGAGGAGAATGGCCAGGTACAGAACCTGCTTCTGGGTCTTATTGGTCCAAACTAAAACAAGGCCATATTGCTTGTGTTTTCTTACACAGGCAGAGAGTCCAAACACTTGTTCCATTTGACACTTGTCTCTGGGAAAGGAATGGTGCCCAGGCCTGGTCTGACAGTCATATTTATTCACAGGAAAGAAAGTGCACTTGATGCGCTGTGAAGCCTGCCCAGGGTTGACTATGCAGAGTGGGCTGAGAGGAAAGGCTGACAATGAGGGGGAAGAAGAAGCAAGTGGCTGCTCATGGGCCTTCCACTCCTCTTCCCTCAAATCTCAGCATAGAGTGGCCATTGCTTATGAACTTGTTTGTTATTGACTTGGTATATGTCCACCCTGGCAACTGGGGTCAGGAGCTTCTTCCTCACCACAGCTCAAATACTCAGACCAGACACAGAACCAATCCGATTATTCCCAAAACCCCAGTTTCTGTAGAGTCACAAGAGTGGACACAGTGGCTAACTCTGGACAACCCTAAGATATCCCAACCAGCTCCAAGTAAGTCACCCTAACATGGGTGGATATTGCAGGGAAGAGCTGTCACCTGCTGGCCTCCAAGCCAACAACTGGGCACAGAAGATACTGAATGGCTCTGGAGAAGGGTGGGGTTCCGGGATTTGGATTTTTTTCTTTGTTTTTTGTTTGTTTGTTTGTTTTGCTCTGTTTGGGGGTTTTGGGTTTTTGTTTGTTTGTTTTTTGGTTGGTTGGTTGGTTTGGTTTGGTTTGGTTTGGTTTGGTTTGGTTTGGTTTTTTTGCTTTTTGGTTTTGGGGCTACAACTGGCAGTGTTCAGGGGTTATTCCTGGCTCCGCACTCAGAAATAGCTCCGGGCAGGCTCAGGGGACCATATGGGATGCTGGGACTTGAGCCCAGGTTCGTTCTAGGTCAGCTGCATGCAAGGCAAACACCCTATCGCTGTGCTATTGCTCCAGCCTCTCTTTTCTATCTTTGTTTGGTGTAGATTTAAGGCCCCACCTGATAGTGCTCAGGATTCACTCCTTTGTGATCACTCCTAGAGGGGTCTTAGACCATATGAGGTCTCAATTAGTGAAGCCTGTGTCTGCCAGGAAATGCACCAAATGCACCCCCTCTGTACCATCACTCCAGTCCTCATTTTTCTTCACTTTTATGTTGGATGCAATGTGGGTGCTGGCAAACACAGACCCCTCCCAGTGGGAGGGTCTGACTATCAGGTAAGATTAGCATTTGACCTTGGGAGGGGTAACACCTACCCACTGACTTGTGTCCCTGTCACTGCCTCTACACCTCCCTAAGCCCCAAGAATGGGTCTACAAAGACCAGAGCAGAAGTACCAGGGCAGGGGATGTCCCCACAGTCTATAATCATATCCCACAATTCTCCTCATCCAGAACACTAGCTGGGATCCTACCACTTGGGCCACCCTATGAGTATGGTCTGACCTCTCCCCAACCTCCCCCAGATCTCTGCTGTGTGCATCCTCATATTCTCTGAATGACTTTGACTTTGCTGCTCTCTAACCTCACAACCTTTGTTTGACTTTGTTGCTGTGACTGGGGCCACACCTGGCATTGCTCACAGCTTAGACCTGTCTCTGTATATCCACTGAGCACACAATCCAGATCTGGATTATTAATCACAGGATCACTCCTACTAGTACACAGTGGACCATAGGTGGTGCTGAGGAACAAACCAGGATCATTGCGTGCAATCAAATACCTGAACCCCTGTACTATTTTATCACCCTGAACATCTTGCTCTTTGGTAAATATTGCTACTGGTGCATTGCTTAAGTCCCTAAGAGTCCAGGTCAGAGGTTCAAACATGGGGAGAGAAATGACTATGGAATTAGGGGTTCCTGGCATGCCTGGGCCATCAACGTGCTTGTTACAGTCTCACTACTAGTTGCCTCTTGTTCAACCTTGACTGGCCTATTTTCTTGAGACTTTCCCAGAAAAGAGTTATCTCAGTGCCTAGGCATATTTTCTGGTGCCTGAGTATAAAGAGGAGAGAGGATAGGTTTCTCAGGAACATCTGAAGGTGGCCAGATGTCTGGTCAGGAAGTTCCAACCCAGAGTCATAGTCAAATTTTGTCTGAAGTGGGGGACAATAGTGAATGTTGTTCTCCTGCTCCCCATATGGTTTTCCAGTCAACAGGATGAACACCAAAATTGGGGTCTCCTAGCATCAACACATCTGGGCTAGATCAGGGTGGTACCCAGGGGTCAGAAAAGAAAGAGACTGAAGGAGAGAGAGGAGTTAAAGACAAAGCTCACCCCCAAGTTTTCTGGGAAACCCCAACATTCTGGAAACTCTGGGGGCAGAGGTGTGAGTTCCATGCTGATCTCAAGATGGGGCTGGTCAGCAGTGGAGGCTGGTTTGTGGGGTTTTCCTGCCATCTGTACCCCAGTTATTCCATTGGCACCATTCATACCAATCTCTGGCACCCTGTACTCCATAGCTAATCATAAAACACATTTTATTGAGAAAAATATTTGTGTGTGCTTATATTTGCTCCAAAAACTATAAACTAAAGAGACCAGAAATCTCAATCATGTGTGTGTGTGTGTGTGTGTGTGTGTGTGTGTGTGTGTGTGTGTGTATGTTTGGGGGTGACAAACTCAGAGGCAAGTGAGGGCTTAGCTGGCTATGTTAACTCCCTGAAGTCACTAATCTTGCTTTTTTCCTTCCTCCTGGCCAAGGTTCAAGAACCAAAAGACACCACGAACATTTCCCAGAAAAGAACTAAGAGGGGAAGGGAACCATCATGGTTTCCATTTGATTTGGGTTATACTGTCACAGGTTAAGGATCATTATGCCTTGGAAAATGCCAAGAATTTATTATTAACATAGTGAGAAAATGGGGTGTGCAATCTTGAGGGGTTCACAGCACTCTCTCACCAATAGCTTGTTTTCTGCACCATCTGTTGCATTACAATCCTTGGATGGGGCTGGATGGTGGTGGATGGTGATGGAGGGGCCTTTCTCTTTCAGCCCAGGACCGCATGTCTGCAATCCCCTCCAGCCGTGGGGTCTGCTGCTTCAGGATAGCGGTGGGTAGAAAATTCACGGGCAGTCAGAGTTCAGGAAATATCAGTTTTATTCAAGCCCTGGTCAACATGTGTGTGGCTTCTCTCATAACCTTTACACTGGATCTCATCAGCCCTGCATTATACCTTGTCTTTCAGCCATCTCTCCTCCTGCTCCTTTCTCTCTTGCCGCATACTCCCAAATCCTCTCTCCAAAAATCCCCTCCTGCCCTTCAGGCCAAACCTTTTGTTACCTGCCAAAGACCCCTCCCAGAAATGGGCAGGTCGGGCCCGGAGAGATAGCACAGCAGCGTTTGCCTTGCAAGCAGCCGATCTAGGACCAAAGGTGGTTGGTTCGAATCCCGGTGTCCCATATGGTCCCCTGTGCCTGCCAGGAGCTACTTCTGAGCAGACAGCCAGGAGTAACCCCTGAGCACCGCCGGGTGTGGCCCAAAAACAAACAAAAAAAAAGAAATGGGCAGGTCTTATTAGCAGGTAAGGCTACAGGAAGAATAGGGGATGGGGTAACACCCTTCCAATTGGTTATTTGTCTGGACAACCCTAGTTGGTCTCTTGCCTTGAGAATTTTCCAGAAGAGTTGTATATAGTCAGTGCCTAGGCAAATTGGTCTGGGATCTGAGCAAAGGGCAAGAGAGCTGATTCCCCAGGAGCATCCCAGGTTGACCAGCTTTCTGACCAGGGAACCCCAACTTGGGGCCAGTACAGAGAATAAGTGAGAGGGCTACCACAAATAGTCTTTTCTTTTTCCTGCTCTCCGGTCTCCAGTCACAGGGTCTCCTGAAGGGAAGGTAGTACTTGACCATTGACACAGCCAGGCTAGATTTGCTTTGGGGGACAAGCTATGAGTGAGATAGATTTGGCTGAACCCTAGTCCTACCCAGGCCATGGGAGCAGAGGACGAGCCTGAAGCTTGGTCCCTGAGGGATGGCAGCCATGGATGAGCCCTCAGCATGCCTGTGATCGACCTCTGGGTTCTGCACAGCCCAGGTAGAATATGCCTCAGTTGAGCCTTTTCTGCAAGTGTGGCTCCAGCACCTGAGATGGCAGTGGGTCCAGCCTGGATGGTGCTGGGCAAACACCTTGAATCAGTGTGAGGTAGAATTGGGCCCGAGATTGGCTTTCATGTGACTCTGAGAAGGATTACAGCACAGAAATGCCAGGCCTGGTCCCCATCTCAGCTTTGTGTGTGCCCTGGCTGCCAGGATCTGGGGTGCCAAACCAGTTTTATAGCCACACTGGGCCTCACATAGATGCTGACTCTCTTCCAGCTACAAAAAGGGGGTCCAGCCAGGGGAATTATGGGAGGCCAAATGACAAAGCCCTATTAGTTTAAGCACCAACAGGAAATCTCCTGGAACCAGCATTTGATTAACAAAAGGAAAGCAAAGTAGAGAGTTCAAACTCTCTCCAAACTCAGTTGTGTGAGTCTGGGGGTGCCAATCTTAGAGAGGTCATGGGCGCTGCTAATTCCAACTGGTTGCTTGCCAGTCCAAGCTGAGGCTCTGAATGGGCCCAGGGCAAGTCACTTATGGACCATCCAGGCCCTTGTGCTGCCACCCAGCTCTTGTGTCCCCAAGAATCCACAGAAAGAACAATGTCCTCACGGCAAAATCTAAAAGCACACACAATGTTTATTGTTCTGTGTTTGCAGCCCAAAGAGAGTGAGTGAAGAGCCTGCAGCTGGTCCTGTCAGTGATGGTCCTCTCTCTGGATGATGGTCTTGCCAAGTGTCCTCACCTGAGGAGAGAGACCTGGGTTCCTCTCCTCAGCCCAATCCTTTACCTCTCAGTGGCACCTCCATTCCTTTGCAGCTTGGGGCTCCACTTCCAAAAGCTACCCCAAATGTCTAGGCACAAAGCAGTTGCCTGGAACTTACCTAAGCCCGACTGCTATTTTCTGGAGATGAAAAAAAGCATGATGCCTGAAGCCAGGACCAATGGTTCCAAGAGTGCTGTGAAGCGGGAAATGGTCTGCATCGTCTCACTGACCTGCAGCAGGAGCAAAAGTGACCCAACCCAATAAGGCTCCGGGTATGAACACACCCACAACTTTAGTAGGAGGGACCCACTGGCCAGTGTCCTCTTCAGCACAAGTGTGGGATAGGTGATTGGGAGCAGAGCTCTGGATGTCTTGGTAGACACACTGGAGGAAAATGGGGCTTGGGGGTGGTAGAGCCTCAGGAAGCTGATAGGGGGCAGCATGTAACCCTTCCCCCAATGAACTTTTATCTAAACTTTCCTTTTAGATGTTAATCCCACCTGGATGATCAGACCCACCACATCTAGGATGGGACGAACTGTTTTAAAAAATAAGGAAAATGTCCATGCTGAAGAAGCAGGGGGGGGAGAGAGGGGGGAGGGAGGGAGAGAGAGAGAGAGAGAGAGAGAGAGAGAGAGAGAGAGAGAGAGAGAGAGAGAGAGTTAACAGCATAGGGAGAGTTTAGCAAAATATGAGCACATGACAGAGAGACTCATTTCAGAGAAAAGCCTGAGAAATAAAGCAAGCTGACTCCAATGAAATTTTAACTGACTGCTTATGGGTTATTTCTCCACTAATACCCTGATTCATCAGACTCCATCGGCTGAAGGGGCTAGAGATGGTACCATGTGGGGCAGCCTTACCCAACATGCGGACTTCACACTTTTATTTTTATTCAACAGGGGTGCTGTGGGGAAGGGCCAGGAGGGCCCCCAAGGGCTGGGTCTGAAATGGCCAATCAGGAGAGGAGGCCGCACTGGAAACACTTTCAGTTGTTGGACAAGCTGGATACTGTCAGTTCCTGGAGGTCCAAGCCTGGCTACAGTGGGAAAGAGCTTCTTGGAAAGGACATGGGTCCAGGGGGCTGGGGACCACCACAATTCGGGAGGGACTGAGGATGGTCCGGGTGGAATGAAGGAAGGAAGGAAGGAAGGAAGGAAGGAAGGAAGGAAGGAAGGAAGGAAGGAAGGAAGGAAGGAAGGAAGGAAGGAAGGAAGGAAGGAAGGAAGGAAGGAAGGAAGGAAGGAAGGAAGCAGGTGTCACCCAAGGGCGCCCCACCTGCCCTTCCCAGGACAAAGGGATCCTGGGAGGCCCAGGGTCAGCACTGGGGATGGACTGTCTGGAGCTGCATGTTTTGGTACCCAGCAAAGCTCTTCACCAGCCTCTTCTGCTCCTACTCCTCAGAGGAGGAGGCTTTGAGTGCCCAGAGACACAGCTGGCAAGTGACAGACCCAACATCCTAGAGGGGCACCAAGCCCTCAGGGACAGTGAAAGGATATCCCAAAGAGCACATCTGTGACCAGTAAAGAAGCTAAGGAAAGATGGAAGATATAACAACCCTCCAATGGGTGCTTAGAAATGTCTTCATGGCCAACCATCTGCCTGGCAAGCATAAGGCCACCAACTGGACCACTAGCATTGTCCATGCTGCATTTCCATCCACACAGCTGGATGTATCTGAGTAGTGTCACTAAAAGTGTGACCTCTGCATATGTGTATGAGCACTTCAATGTCCCCCAGAGGATCTCCAATGTGATGTGTGAGCACCACGACTCGAGAGCGGTCAAGAACAGCACATGGGTGGGGAACCAGCTTTGCTTGTGGGGGGTTGACTTTACTCCCAGCTCTGTACGGTCCCCCACATTGCTGGGAGCAACCCCTGAGTACTAAGCAGGTGGAGCCCCTGAGCACCGCTAAGTGTATCCCACGAAACATAAATAAATATAGAAATAGGACTCCCAGCAAGCATCACAACATGATGTGGGACCCCTGGCAAGCCCCAGCCAAGAGTTTGTGGTACCCCCACCCCCAATTGATACAACAGCATCAAGAGGGGGAGAGAGGGGCAGACACACGTAGAAAGTTTCCTGTTTTGTTTTGTTTTGTTTTGTTTTGTTGGTTTTTTGGGCCACACCCATTTGATGCTCAGGGGTTACTCCTGGCTAAGTGCTCAGAAATCGCCCCTGGCTTGGGGGGACCATATGGGACGCCAGGAGATTCATCCGCAGTCCTTCCTTGGCTAGCGCTTGCAAGGCAGACACCTTACCTCTAGTGCCACCTCTCCGGCCCCAGAAAGTTTCCAATGTTGAAAATAAACGGGGTGGGATCTCTAACAGTGCAGAGAGGTGATCAGGTTCAGGGGTTCAGAGAGAGGCCCCGATGCCCCAGAAGGGATGAGCATGAATTCATCAGATATGTGGCTTGAGTGCTCGCTTCGGCAGCACATATACTAAAATTGGAACAATACAGAGAAGATTAGCATGGCCCCTGCGCAAGGATGACACGCAAATTCATAAAGCGTTCCATAAAAAAAAAAGAAAAAAAGATATGTGGCTTGGGGCATCAGCACCACTGAATCTGGGATTCTACAGGCCATCCTTCCCAATGACTACACCCTATTCTCACTAGGGGAACATGGGGTCACATGCAAGACAGATCAAAGGCAAAAGGAAGGGGCCTCGGAAGGCTGACTGAAGATTCAACTTCCAGACTGGTGGAATCCTAGAGACCTGGCATTATGGGATTGGAAACACGCTGGAGTCTATGGCCCCAGTGGGGAAGTTTCCATAGCGTCACTTTGGGACAAGCTCTGCCTTCTTAAAGCTCAGGTCTCAGAGACATGGATACGCAAGGTTGGTCTAGAGAGGGAAGCAGAGAGAATGAGGGGAAGGGTCAATGAAGGGGTTGCTTGCAGAATGTGTGGCTTCTGGAAGACAATGGAAAGAGCAATCACTCCCCCCCCCCAAAGTGCTGCTGCTGTCTTCAGAATGCACCATCAGAAACAAGAAGGAAAGAATGAGGAAAGGAAGGAAGGAAGGAAGGAAGGAAGGAAGGAAGGAAGGAAGGAAGGAAGGAAGGAAGGAAGGAAGGAAGGAAGGAAGGAAGGAAGGAAGGAAGGGAGGGAGGGAGGAAGGAAGGAAGGAAGGAAGGAAGGGAGGAAGGAAGGAAGGAAGGAGGGAAGGAAGGAAGGAAGAAAGGAAGGGAGGGAGGAAGGAAGGAAGGAGGGAGGGAGGAGGGAGGGAGGGAGGAGGGAGAGAGGGAGGAAGGAAGGAGGGAGAGAGGGAGGAAGGGAAGGAAGGAGAGAGGGAGTGGAGGAAGGAGGGAAGGACAGGGAAGGAGGGAGAGAGGGAGGGAGGAAGACAGAAGGAGGGAAGGAAGATGGAAGGAGGGAAGGAAGAAAAAAGGAAGGAGGCAGGAAAGGAGGGAGGGAAAGAAGGACAGAGGGAGGAGGGAAGAAGGGAGGGAGGAAAGATTTCTGCTCCACCCAAGAAATAGGCAGGAAATGGAAACCTGTGGCTCCAACCCAGGGAGGCCCTTTAGGTAGGGCCCTGGGACCATGCAAAGCTGAGATTGAGATCTTTCATTCATAGTCAACCAAACTTCAAAGATATCGGGGTCTCTGAAACTTTGAATGTTTGATTGCAGGAATTGTGTTGAAACAGAGGAATCCAGGGACCTCCCCTTTCAAGAAACCCACCCACCCTTAGTTGCCACCCTCAGCAAACCTAGTACTGTCCAAAAGGGAGTCCCTGCCAGCAAGACTGCGAGGTCCCCTCGGTACTCCACACCAACATGGCTGTGTCCAGAATACTCCCAGTAGCTCCTCATCCTGGTCTCATATCTCTAAAGGTGCGAGTGACCAGGTCCTTCTTTCAAGAGAGCCCTGTGCTCATCTGGGGAGTCTCTAGTGTGGGGTCTCAGGGGTCAGCATCCAGGACACCAGCAGGAAGAAGCAGGGAAGCTGCCTCAGAGTAGACAGAACCCACCTCCAGGGGGCGCCCCCACCTTTCTGCCACTAGAGATAACAACTGGGAACCAGACCTTGGCAGGGACACTGACTGACTAGTTTCTTTAGGGGAGACATTGTCAGCTGTTCCTGAAGGACAGTGAGGCTGATGTGAGCCCTGGAGGGACAATATTGCCTGAGAGGGCTGTGAAGATTATCCTTGTTCCAGCTCCACAACCAACTTCTTTTTCTTCTTATCTTTTAGCCACACCCAGCAGTGCTCAGTCCCGGCAGCACTCAGGGCTCATGTGGTGCCAGGGTGGAGCCCAGGCCTCCCCATGCTGGACATGTACTCTACTACTCAAATCACAGTCTGGCCCCTTTGTCTAATCCTTGAAGCCACCATTCCCAGGTCTCTGCTCCCTTCCCAGAAGTTCACCCCAAGAACTAAAACCCACCCTTGCTGCAGGAATGCATCTCCCCGAACCCTCCAGGGAGCCAAGGGACCCTGTGCCAATGCCTCAGGATCAAATTCAGGTTATAGACTGTGTGTGGAGCTGATCCCAAAGCACCGTGGGCCTTGGTTTCTCCACTTGTCAAATGGGGTAATGGCACCTGTTTCTCTGCATAGTGGGTCTATCTAGCACCATCGGCAGAGTCAATTTTGGTCTCCCAGTCTCCACTCAATTGTGACATCCTGGAGTGGGGGGGGCACTGGCTATGTATTTGTTAGTATCAGCCCTGTTCTGCCCACAGCAACACTCAGCACAGTCAGCGGGTATAATGGCCCCAAATGCCATATTCCCACCCAGGGAAAGTGGGTCTGGAGCAAGGGTTGCCTCAGTAAATAACCCAAACAAAGCTGAGAATGAAAAACATGTGGCCAAGAAGCTATCTGTCCTGTCCTGTCCTGTCAGAGAGAGAGTTGCCTGCCAGACTGCTATTTTGGGTTTTGGGTTTTGGGTTTGGTTTTGGTGGGGTTTTTTTGGCCACATCCAGTGGTACTCAGAAGTTACTCCTGGCTTTGTGCTCAGAAATTGCTTCTGGCAGGCTCGGGGGATATCAAACCCGGTTCCATGCTGGGTCAGCCACATGCATGGCAAGCACCCTGCCACTGTGCTATCGCTTCAGTCCCCAGAATACAATTTTTGAGTACAGAGACCACCCATGGGCAGGAGAGTAAGGCCAGAAGGCCTATCCTGAGCCAATCCTAGCCAGGTTTGCTTGATATCAGCAAGTAGGAAAATCTATTTTGAGTAAAACCAAGCTGTAAACAAACAGATACAAAGGAAACAGAGATGAGGTGGAACCAAGTTTTAAGTTATAAACCAACAAACAGAGACACTGTGCTGGGGACAGAAACAGGAGCTGAGGATAGAAACAGAAGCTGAGGACGCACCTGGTCGCTGATGGAAACTCCATAGCGCACTTTGTTGACGAAGTGCTCGCAGTTCCAGTGGAAGGTGTTGAAGGGCGTCTCGCCCACCAGCGCCTCTGCTCGCCGGACAATCAGGGCAGGACTGAAGGGCTGGAGCTCATGATCGTGTTTGTTGTTGACCCGGAACTTGTCTCCTGCAAGCACCTTGGACAGCGGCTCCTTCTTTATGTTACCTTGTATACTCAGGCCAAACACAGAGGTGACGAATCCCAACACCCTACCTTTAAGGAGTCACAAGAAAGGATAGAGTGGTCAACCCCCAGGGACTCCAAAGTTCTAAATAAGTCACCCTGTGACCATTGATCGATCCCACGTATGGGTTGCTGTGGAGAAAGGATGTCAATCTGTGAGACTCCAGGCCCACAACTGGGCACAGATTGGCCTGGGAGACTGAAAAAGGTTCAGGAAGCCCCAACTCTGTTTTCAGCACTTCTTTATTTTCATAGCCGAGCAAATGGGGCGTGGATGGAACCCAGGTCTCCCACACAAAGTCATGACCGCCTCATTGAACTTGAACTCACCTGGCTGGAGCCAGGCCTAGAACACAGTGACCTAGCACCAGATGGTCCCAGAGCAATGCTGGGTATGGCCTGGACACCCCAGCACTGCAGGGTCTGAGCATCATGGCCTTAGTGCATGGGCAGAATCCAGCTGAGGGGCAGGAGAATTGCATGTGGGGCCTCCAGGCCTCCTGAACACTGATTCAGAAGACCCCCCCCCCCAAGAAAATATATACCAAGTAGTTACGCTTTTGCATGGAAAACATACCTTCAGTATCTCTGACCCCAAAAGTCTCCCTTCTCGGCTCCTTATCTTCCAACTTTTTCCCTAACCTACCCCCCTCCACCTTTCTCCCCTCACTACCCCAACAAGTCATATCCCTTTCACTTTTCACTCCTTCTTGATACATCTCCATGTTAACAAATCCTGAGAGTTAGGAAGGCACCAAATTTAAAAAGGCCCTAATTGCCTAAGGAAGGGATTTTTTTTTTGGATTGGCAGTATTTATTCAAAATATTTTAGTGAAAACTTTTAAGTTTTTTTAATATATAATTTTTATTTTGACCATATTGGTTTCCATATCTTTCACAATAATATTTTAGGTACATATTAACATTGGATCAGGGGAATTTCCATCACCAAGTTTGTCCTCCCTCCCTCACCTCCGGTTCCCATCACTGTCTGCTTTTACAGAAACTTTTTCAAAGCAGTCTGTACTTGCACAGAGGACATTTGAAGGAGTTACACCTGTAAGAGAAGTTGCTTGAAAAAATAACCTGTACTCACAGGCATTAGGGCCTTGAAAAAACTTTGGTTGCCTGACAATGAAGCATTTGGGAAATATAGGAATGTAGCATAAATATTATTTGATATATAATTTATATGACATTTTAAAAACTACTCAGACATACAAGCACACCCTATGAGGAACATGTAGTTTTACTTAGTCTTATAAAAATATTACTCATCTTCTAATCTAACTTTGCTCTTAGCCAACGTGCAGTCGTAGTAAAGGCTAACATTTCAGGCCCCAGTTCAGTATGCATAAAACCTAAACAAGACTGACCGATTTTGCTGACTAGGGCTCTGTGATAGCAAAAAGCAGCTTGAAAAGTGAAATTATTTGTCAAAACTGTGCCTTTTTTTGGTAAATTAGACTTATGAATTGTCAAGAAATTGAGTATAAATATTCCATCTTTTGCTTTAAATACATGGAACAGAGCTTGAAGCCAACTTGACTCCTTGGCCTCTATTTCCCCTTCACCGACCCCAGGTATACATCTTTCAAGGAACCAAGGGACCCTAGAAGATTCCTTTGTGTCAAGACCAATCAGTCTGTGACACCTTCCTTCCTATAATGCATTTCTGCCTTCTTCCCAACAGATGGAACCCTTTCTTACTTCTAAAGAGCTCCTTTTTAGGGAGCTGATAATAAAACCACACACCCTCACTCTCCTTCCTTCCATTTACCCCAAAGAAAATAAAAATCTATGTTTGCACAAATAAGACAATCTTTTGTGGGAATCTTTATAGAGGCTCTAATAACTATGTCTAACAAGCTCCGGGGATGGGGGGGGACCTACAACTGAGGGTGAGATGAACAGACTCTTGTATTATCTGAGATTGGCCACCCAGGATCAGAATTAGGCTGTCACATCCTAAACCAAGGGAACATACACAGCATGCATGTTATCCCGGGTCCTTCTTCAGGTGACCCCTGGGTAATCCCCAGCAACAAAAGGCCAAATCACAGAACAACAGCACAGCTGGGGCTGGGCTCTTTCTTACACAAAACTGGCCCAAATTTATTTCTGGCACCTCATATGTTTCCCCAGACTACCTAGGAGTGACCCCTGAATGCAGAGCCAGAAATAAGATCTGAGTACTGCTGGATGTGACACACACACACACACACACACACACACGACAAGAGTAGCATTGCATCCTAAACCAAGGACTGCTCCAGCAAGAGGTGAAAATCAGGCGGTCCAGGGTCCTGAGCAGTAACAGGGCTGCAACCCGCGAAAGGAAAATTCAGGCATCACAGCTGCAGGAGGACAAAGCATAGTCATAGCGGCTGAGCACAACAACAGGCTGCTCAGTATATAATGGAACCATCCATCCACGTAGGGCCCTTCCATGTGGCTATGGAGTGAGGGTCCCCTCAAGGCACTTCTTAAACACACACACCCTGAGAATAATCTGTACGATGCAGGAGTTGCTGCTCAAGAGGCTTCAAAAGGAAATAGCCACACATGTGCACATGGCCCCGCTGAAACCAGCCTCGGGGTCAGGAGACAGGGCACCCCTGACCACATGACCCAGATCCTCCAGTGTGGGGATCCCTGTTGGCGATCTGTTCCCATACCAGGGTGCTGGAGGACAGGGTGTGGCTCAGCTCTTGCCAAGACCATCCCAAGCATTGCCTGCTGCTTTCAGGACCTGGGAGTGAGGAAGGTTTGCCCACTGCAGCGAGAGGGAAGCCCAGGACAGACACTTATGGCCTGGGACTGGCACCTGTTGGCTACCTTCTGGGGGCTGGGACACCCCTCCATGCTTGGCCCTATGTGCCCTGCTCTGACTTTTGAAAGGAGATCCTTGTCTCTGTTTCTCTCTGTAACTCAGAACAGCAGCTGTAGTACATAGGACACAAAAGAGATGTGTATCCAGTACAGTGGCTGAGTGACCCCCACTCTGCAAGAACAGGTCAGCAGCATTCTAGAAACTTCCAGCTGAAGATCAGCAGCTCTGGTCTCAGTGTGCCCTACAGGCCCCTCCTTACCTATGTCTGTCATATGGACCACATCACCGTCTCCTACATACACCGCCCAGTGAGCAAGACCACCACGGACAATTTCAATCAGGTCTCCGGGTTCTGGTTTGGGGTCCACTATGTTCTGCAAAAGAACAGAGAGGGAGCCAGAGCGGTAGCACAGCAGGTAGGACGTTTGCCTTGCACAAGGCTGACGCAGGTTTGATCCCCCAGCATCCCATATGGTCCAATGCAGGAGTTATTTCTGAGCACAGAACCAGGAAGTAACTCCTGAAAGCCACCGAGTGTGGCCCCAAAACACCAAAATTTTAAAAATAAAATAAGACCCTTAGAAGAATCTAAGTCCCAAATGAACTGTATTTGAGGGCCAATTGGACCCCATCCCCAAATGAGGGAATGAGAGACTGGTCCGAGGTAGACAAGTGCCTTGTAGAGCCCCACCTGGGTTCACTCCTTTGCCAGATATGAGTGCCTGACCACCTTAGTGATCACCCCAAACACTGAGTCCAGAGTAGCCTCAAACTCAGTTTGAAAGGAAAATATGTCCCACATACAGAGATCGGGAGGATTTGAGGAGGAGGCAGTGATCGGAGGGTGGAGCCCAGATCCAAACCCTGCATGACCCCCAGCACTACTGGGAAAATCCCAGGAACTATTGTTGTAATCATTAAAAATGAACAAATACAAACCAGCACACACCCCAAAGTCTCCAAGAACCCCTTATAAGGTGCTCACATGGCGTGTGCTGACAGAGAGGAACATGTCTGGGATAGCATCAGCAGTGGGGAGAGAAAGTACTGAGGGTGTCCTGAGGGGTGACACAAAGTTCCTCGATATCTTGAGTTCTCATCAGTTTGTTCTGAAGTTTTAATGACATATTGCAAGCACCTATTTCTTACAAAATTCAAGGATTAGGCGTGTTTTGAACCTAATTTAAATCTAACCTAGATTTAGATTTAGCCTAGGGTTGCTTTGCATAAGAGGGCTCGAGCGATAGCACAGCAGTAGGGCATTTGCCTTGCATGTGACTGACCTAGCATGGACCCGGGTTCAATCTTTGCATCCCCTGAGCCTGCCAAGAGCAATTTCTGAGCACCACTAGGTGTGGCCCAAACTTAAATAAAAGAATACATAAATATAAATTTTTAAATATAAACAATTTCTGGGGCTAGAGCGGTGACGCAAGTGGTAAAGTGTTTTCCTTGCCCATGCCAGCCTAAGACAGACAGGGGTTCAATCCCCCTGCATCCCATATAGTCTCCCAAACCAGAGTGACTTCTGAGAATATAGTCAGGAGTAACCCCTGAGTGTCACTGGGTGAGGCCCAAAACCCAAAAGTAAATAAATAAATAAATAAATAAATAAATAAACAATTCCATAAGAGTCTTTCAAAGGTGTTAGGACAATGGCAGGATGTGTCAGTTACTGAGCCAGCAATGGGAGGAACCCAGGGGGGTCAGGGAGTGAAGAAGAGTTCACAGTTTGGTGACAGGGGTACAGGAACTATTTCCTAAGAGTCCCCCCTTAGCCTAGTTCCTACACTCCCCAGCTTGTAGTCCTGACCACATGACAACCAACATAACAACCCTGAGCTGCCATCCCTATCCCCCTCAGGCAATTCCCCACAATCACCATTGACTGAGCTGTCCTTCTGGGTTTTGGGGTGGGGGGGTGAGGAGGGATCTCCCAGGCAGGTGTGGTGTTGCTGGACACTGTGGTTCTGAGGATAATGGTGCTCAGACAGTTCTGGGGCCACCCCATACCCAGTGGGTTTCAGAGGACTCCAAACAGGCTGCACCCTGAATCCGTTGGAGACCAGGGGGAGTCCAGGATCAAGAGGTGGCCAGCCTTTTACTGTGCATGTCTCAGTCCCACTCTTCCTCCCTCTCCTGACCCATCTCTATGGAAAAATTTCTTAAACACTTACCAAGGCCATTGTTTCTCCCCAAAATAGAATCTTCTGTCTGTGGTGCCCAGTGCTTCAGAGCTTTGCTTTCCAAAAAGAAGGCAGTTCCACTCTCCTATTTGTTCTTCTCTGAGAACAGGTCTTGAACAAAGAGATGAATCACATTCTGGGAAAACCAATGACTTTCCAGTGGAAGTTCAAGCCTCACAGGCACAGAGACCTGAATATTAAGAAACTATGGAGATAGATTCCAAAGGGGGAGTGTCTGGATCTGGCAGAGCTAAAACACCCAAGTTTCAAAACTAAGAGGAGTTGGGAGAAAGGGCAGAGTTAAATCAGAAAGTGGGAGCTTTGGAAGGGAAAAATCTAGCTCAGGAGAGCCACATTCACCCCAAACTGCCCTTCCCTGAGCAGGACAAACCTCACCAATGGCAAAGCCAATGGCAGAGAGCAGGGATCCTGCCTCAGAAATTCATTCCTGCCTTTCCCAATTCAAGTTCTGGGCACTGACATGTAAGGCCAGACTGCTTGGCACCCCCATATCTCTGTACCCCTGTGGGAGTGGCAAGACAAGCTGCCTGGGGACTCTTCTGTAGTGATTGGGTCACACCTGGCAGCACACCTGGCTGATTCTTGGCTGTGTGCACAGAAATTATTCCTGGCAAAGTTGGGGGCCCCATTTCTTTGTCTGGGAGCCACCTGCCTCTCACACACGGGCAGCCCCAAACTCTCCATCCAGCCCAAGGAGCCTTGGACAGTCCAGGCCACACTTTGGCTCTGGGTCTAGGTTAGCTTTAAGGAGGCATCTCTGGGTGAGGGCCCCTGGGTGAGGAAGTCACCTGTTTCTCACTCTCACCCCCAAAACGGGCTCAGACAGTCACAGGAATGGGAAATCAAATAAACAGTGGGCCTGGGGCAGGGGTCTTCAAACTTTTTTAAGTGGGGGCCGGATTATGATCCCGTAGAGAGCTGGAGGGCCCGACTATATGAGCTACTAATTTCTACTCAAACTGCACATATCTTATATAAATAAAATGAAAACCATTTATAAATAAACAGCTCATGCACCAGTATTTCAATGGGAACTGTGGGCCTGTTTTTGGCTAAAGAGATGGTCAATGTCCAGTTCCATATTTGTCACTGCCAGCCGTAACAAGTGATGCAAGTGGGCATCAGTTAATCTTGATCTGGTTGGAGATTTCAGATGTTTCATTCTTGAAAAAGTCTGTTCACAGACATAAGTGCTACCAAAGATGGTTACCATTTTGCGTGCATGGTTCCTGATATTTGGATATGTCTCAGAGGGGAGAGATGCATAGAAATTCAAAAGGTTACTCGTCTTAAATGCGTCTTTCAGAGAGTCACAATTCTGCAGTTCAGCCAGTTCCATTTGGTAAATTGTAAGGACATTTTCAATCTCAACAGAAAAAGCTGTATGTCCTGTTCATGGAGATGAAGCTCTTTGAATCTAAATTGAAACTCCTTTTGCAACAATTCTTGTGAAGCTGAAAGAAGTGAAAAACATATTTTCCCCTACACATTCCTGATGGGAGTTGTCTGTCTCTTTCTCATGCAATGCAATGTTCCCCCCTCACCCTCCTCTCAATTTATCCTGACAGACCAATGAGCTATGTTAACTACCTGCTTGTCTCTTATCTACTGAGCTAGAGGTGCTGATCCATTTGCTGGCTCCCCATGGTTTTACAGACCCCGCATTAATCGTCCTGAAGACATCTTGGAGACTTAAAGTCTGGATCCCGCTCACTTGGAGACTTGAAGTCTGGATCCCTACTCACACCTACCCCCAAAATCTCCGGATTCCCCCATATCAAAGCCCATTCCTGTTTCCGTTGTAAAAATAACACAGCCCACCTGAAAACTGTATTAAAAAAACCCTGATTTCAGACCTCGGGGTTCGCAACCTCTGCTCTGCTCTGAGCATGTTTCGAACCTCTGATCGATCAGATTAAAATTGGAACTTGCCTGCAATTGCTGAGCACGTGTCTTTTTCACTATTCTGCGCTGGGCAACAGGGGGGGACAGGTCGTCCGGACTTTTCAGTTTTTGGCGAGCCAGCCAGGAGACCCTTACACACCCCGCCGGAGCCGGACGAGTGAACAAGGTCTGCTTGGTAAGTTCCCTGGGATCCCTTCTCCCTCCTCCCCCCCCCCCCTTAGCTCACTCTCTAGCTCCCTGCGTGCTTTGCTCTGGGTTTATCTGTGGGAAGTGCCATTTTGCATTGCTATTGTAAACAGACCTGGTAATTCGACTAAGGGGCTTAGTCATGAAAGTGTGACTTTGGAATCCCATCTGATGCGTATACCAGACTGAGATTCCCACTTGACGTACGAGTGGCAAAGAGAGTCGACAAACTCCAATGCTGCAAAGTCACATCCCTGGACGCGCGCACCAGGGGGCCTAGGAGGCGATTTAAAGCAACAGGGAAGACGTTCCCTGGTTGCAGGAGGAGGTCTGTCTGTGTAAGGCATGCTGCATCATAGGTTTGCTTTCCGCTGCTATTACTGGATTTGAAACTGTTGTTGGAATATTGGCTTGCGATTTGAGTTGAATATCTGGCAATTCTGATATTGTCATTGTGTTTCTCTATTGTGAGTCCCTTGGGGGCTCGTCCATTGATTGTTACGCCGAAAAACTTTCTGTTTAAGATCTCTCTCTAACTGTATCTAAACTAACACTACTGAGTCCGACCACAAAAGTCCCCCGGAGCCAGGTACCCCGTCTTCTCCATAAAAGACGTGGTCCGATAGATAAATCCTGGTGAAAGAGGTCTCAGACAAATATCTCCAGATAGATTTGCCCTCCAGCAAATCTGAGCACCGGCTAGGAACACATTGGTTTAAGCAATACACTACTCCCTCTAGTGGTCGGACATTCTTTTTCTATGTCTTCTGCGACTGTCTCTCTCTGTCCCCCTACTTGTGACTGGGCTGACCCAGTCGCGTATTCTGGCACACTCATCCCAGTGAGTTGTTTTCTCTCTATGGAACACCCTACCCTTGTTTTCTTGTTTCAAATCGGACTCTGTATTGTGTTTCTTTTATTCCTTGTTGGTTGTTATACTGTTCGGTGTGGAAAGAGGGCTTGATACATTGCTGTCAAGTATTCTGTGTGAAAGAGAGGCTTGGTAACAGCTGTTTGTGCATAAGGCTGGTGAGATCAGGCAGCAATGGGACAAGTACAATCCACACCACTTACTCTTACACTAGAGCATTGGAAAGAAGTTAACAAAAGGGCAAAGAAACAGTCTTGGGTTATAAAGAAGAGAAAATGGCAGGCATTTTGCTCTTCCGAATGGCCCTCCTTTGATGTAGGGTGGCCTCAGGGAGGCTTTTTTCATTTGCCATCAGTACGGAAAGTAAAAAGCGTTATCTACCGCGCCAAACCTGAGGGACGCCCAGAACAGGAGTCCTATATTCTTGTTTGGGAAGATTTGTGTGAAACCCCCCCGGAATGGATGCGCCCCTTTCTGTTTCCAACAGCTCCCGACAGCCTGGTCGCCTTGCCGCCTGACCCTGAGCGCTCTTCCTTACCCCCACCTATTAACCATAGCATTCTTCCTGTAAGAATCCAAGAAGGAGGTGCCCCGGAGGAGATAACGAAGCCAGCCCCTCCCGGCTCACCTCTATGCCCACCACAGTTTCCCAACATTTATCCAGATACAACTGATCTTCTTTTCGAGCCCCCTCCCTACAGGCCCACAGACCGAAGATCCGCTCCACCCATGCCTGTCCTGCCAGCATCTGTGAAATGGGAGACACCTGTCCCCTCTGCGCCTTCCTGTGAGGGCGTAGAGAAGCAGGGAGCAGGCCAAGGGGCGTGGCTGCTTGCTGCGTCTGCAGAGCGAGAAGTGTCTGCCCCCCCTGCGTCTCCCTCAACTTGCGAGAGTTCGGAGAAGGGAAGCGCAGACCAGGGGGCGTGGCGGCTCACCGCAGTTCCTGCCCCGATCTGTGGGAATGCAGGAAGTGCAGACCAGGGGACGTGGCGGCTCACCGCAGCGCTTGCATTGGGGAGAGGGGAACCGTCCACACTGTCAGCCCCCACTGCCCCTCCCCAGCCACCACCACCACCACTATTAACCAAGGGGCATGACCGGGCCCCTTGCCTGCCTTCTGTTTTAACAACAGACGGACAGGAATCATACTATCCACCCTCCCCCCCTGACTCAGAGAGAGGGGATGGATGCACAGGACCAGCTGCAGGGACCCGGAGCCAGCTAAGAGGACAAAACTCTACCCCTCATGCAGCATCTATCATGCCACTAAGACCAGTGGTCCCCAACGTTCCTTTGCCCGATGGGCATGGTGGAAACATGCCTACCTTACAGTACTGGCCTTTTCCCTCCTCTGATTTGTACAATTGGAAGCTAAATCACCCTTCTTTTTCAGAGGACCCTACCAAGCTAATTAACCTTTTTGACTCCCTAATGAATACTCATCAACCAACCTGGGATGATTGTCAACAACTGATAAAGACCCTTTTTACAACTGAGGAACAAAACAGAATCCTGGCCGCAGCACGGAAAAATGTGATTGGGAATGGTGGACTAATCACCGACAGGCCTGATGAAATAGATGACATCTTTCCTTTGCGCAGACCTGACTGGGACCCCAACGCTCCTGGAGGTAGGGAACATCTGTCCACTTATCGCCAGACACTCATGAGAGGTCTCCGGGAAGCTGCTAGAAAGCCCACAAATTTAGCCAAGGTAAAAGAAATAATACAAGGGCCAGAGGAGCCACCAGCTGTCTTCCTAGAAAGACTAATGGAGGCATATAGGTGATATACCCCATTTGACCCTGCTTCTGAGGTCCATCAGGCATCAGTAATCATGGCTTTTGTAGGACAGTCAGCAACAGATATTAGAAGGAAGTTACAGCGGCTAGAAAACATACAAGGCAAAAATTTGCAGGATGTGTTAAAAGAGGCAGAGAAGATATATGAGAAAAGAGAAACAAAAGAAGAGAGAGAAGAAAGGTTAGAAAAGGAACGTAGAGAGTGGGAAGAAGAGAGAGAAAAGCGTAAGAAGGAAGAGGAAGAGAAAGATTAGAGAGAAAGCGGAAGGAAGATCAGAGAGATTACAGGAGAACTAAGGAAATAGCAAGAGCCCTGGCCGTAGCAGTCAGTGCAGAAAGGGCAGACAGGGACCTGGGCCCACGTAAGAACCCGGGATGGAGCTCAGGCCCGAGTCGTGATTTAGGATCACGACGGAAGCCGCGCAAGCTCGAGAAGGACCAGTGTGTTCGATGTGGACAGATAGGGCACTGGGCACGTGAGTGCTCCCAACCCCCGAAACCTCGCTCAACAAAGACCCTAGCAATAGACTCCGAATGAGGGGGTCGGGGCTCCAATCCCCTCCCGGAGCTCAGGGCTAAGTTTAAAGTGGAGGGGACTCCCGTGGATTTTGAGTTAGATTCAGGAGCAGTATATTCAGTCCTGAAGAAACCACTAGGGCCATTGGCAAACAAACTAACTTTAGTACAGGGAGCAAATGGAAGCAAGTACAGACCCTGGACTACTAGTCGTACAATGGATCTGGGGAGAGGAGAAATAAAGCACTCCTTCCTGGTCATTCCAGACTGTCCTTCACCTTTAATGGGTCGAGACCTATTAACTAAATTAAGGGCACAAATTACTTTTGAGGAAACAGGCCCTGAGGTAATTTTTAGGAATCCAAAAGTCCAACCTATTGGAACATCCATTTTAACCATGAGAGCTGAGGACGAGTATAGAATATTTGAGGAAGAAATCCATACCTCCAAAACAGATCTGGACTGGTGGTTAGAAATAGCACCAGCAGCATGGGCCGAGACTGCTGGACTAGGGCTGGCAAAACTACAGGCACCAGTAGTGGTGGAATTAAAGGCAACCACAACCCCTGTAAGAATCAGGCAATACCCCATGAGTCAAGAAGCAAAGCAGGGAATAACTCCCCACATCAGGAAGCTCTTTAAGCAAGGAATTCTGGTAAAATGCCAGTCCCAATGGAATACTCCACTCCTCCCTGTCAAGAAACCTAGCTCCGGGGACTATAGACCAGTACAGGACTTGAGGGCAGTTAATGCCTGGGTGGAAGACATTCACCCTACGGTGCCCAACCCCTACAATCTGCTTAGTACCCTCAGTCCAGACAGAATTTGGTACACTGTGTTGGATTTGAAAGATGCCTTCTTCTGCTTACCCTTGCACCCAGCTAGCCAGCCATTGTTTGCTTTCGAGTGGACAGACACGGAGGCCGGCATCTCAGGCCAGCTGACATGGACACGACTCCCGCAAGGATTTAAAAACTCCCCCACCATTTTTGATGAAGCTTTGCATCAGGACCTAAGTGCTTTTCGCGAACAACACCCACAGGTAACTCTGTTGCAGTATGTCAATGACTTGTTGATCGCTGCCGAAACCGAGGGCAGTTGCAGGCAAGCCACTCTAGATTTGCTACAAGAGCTAGCCCAGCTGGGATACCGGGCCTCTGCCAAGAAGGCCCAATTATGCAGACAGGAGGTAACGTTCCTAGGATATACCCTACGTGATGGCAAACGATGGCTGACGGAGGCTCGGAAAAAAGTAGTTGCCCAAATCCTGCCACCAACAACACGGCGCCAGCTGCGTGAGTTCCTGGGAGCAGCAGGGTTTTGCCGTTTATGGATTTCGGGTTTCGCCAACCTGGCAGCACCTCTATACCATCTCACAAAGGGAGATGCAGCATTTGAATGGACTCCTGATTGCCAACAAGCCTTCGATGCAATCAAGACGGCCCTGCTGTCCGCCCCAGCGCTGGCTCTACCTGATGTGAGTAAGCCATTCACTTTATTTCTGGAAGAAAGAGGCGGGGTGGCCAGAGGCGTCTTAACCCAAACACTCGGGCCGTGGAAAAGACCAGTTGCCTACTTATCAAAGAAATTGGACACAGTAGCCAGTGGCTGGCCCAAGTGCCTTAGGGCAATTGCAGCCGCGGCCCTTTTGGTAAAAGATGCTGACAAGATCTCCCTTGGGCAAAAGCTAACTATAGTAGCCCCACATGCACTGGAAAGCATCATCCGCCAGCCTCCAGACCGGTGGCTCTCAAATGCAAGAATTACACACTATCAAAGTATTCTGCTAGACAAAGACAGAATTCATATCGGAGTACCCGCCACCTTAAACCCAGCCACTCTGCTGCCTGAAGAAGAAGCAGAGCTGATACTGCACAAATGCCAAGACATACTGGCTGAGGAAAGCAGTACCAGAAAAGACCTCCAGGACCAGCCATTAAAGCAGTCAGTTGTGATATGGTTTACAGATGGAAGCAGTTTTGTAAAAGGAGGAGAAAGAAGAGCCGGAGCAGCAGTAGTAAGCAATCATAAAGTGGTTTGGGCCCAACGGCTGCCAGATGGAACTTCTGCTCAGCGGGCAGAACTAATTGCATTAACAAAAGCTTTAAAATTAGCAAAGGGGAAGAAAGCCACCATCTACACAGATAGTCGGTATGCTTTTGGAACCGCCCACGTCCATGGCATAATTTATCAAAGACGAGGGCTGCTGACTTCAGTGGGAAAGGACATTAAAAATAAAAAGGAAATACTGGAATTATTATCTGCCCTTCAACTCCCCAAAGAACTGGCCATCGTTCACTGCCCCGGACATCAAAAAGGAAATGGAGCAGTAGCAGCAGGGAACCGAAAAGCAGATGCAGAGGCAAAGGCTGCAGCTGAGGGACTACTGCCCTGCCCCGTCGCAGGACCAAGGCCACTTCAGGAGGAGGCATTAGTATGGGTCAGAGAAGACATCCCTATACCTCCACTCAAGCCGGAGTGGAAAACTACAAAAATTGCTGAACTAGATCCGGAAGAAATAGAAGAGCCTGACCCAGAGGCAAGAAGGTTGTTGCCACTCAAGGAAGTACCTAGACAAGAGAAAACTTCAAGAATTCAAGAGTACCTAAAAACACTCCATAGCCTCACCCACCTAGGGCCCAGGAAAATGTTAGAAATTGCAAGAGACTGACTGGGGGGCACGCGCCCCGAGGAAATAAAAAGACTTGCAGAACAAGTTGTTAAGTCGTGCCAGCCATGTCAGCTGGTAAATGCCTACCCTGGAAGAATCAAAATGGGAAAACGATTAAGAGGAACACGACCTGGACAGCACTGGGAGATTGACTTCACCGAGATCAAGCCCACCAAATATGGACTGAAATACCTATTAGTTTTTGTGGACACTTTTTCCGGCTGGGTAGAAGCCTACCCCTGTAAAAATGAAACTGTGCAAATGGTATCTAAGAAAATTCTGGATAATATTTTCCCCAGGTTCGGACTTCCCCAGGTAATCGGGTCCGATAACGGACCTGCTTTCGTGGCCCAGGTAAGTCAGGGATTGGCCAGGGCTCTGGGAATTAATTGGAAGCTACATTGTGCCTATCATCCCCACATCTCAGGTCAGGTAGAGCGTATGAATAGAACTATTAAGGAGACTTTAACTAAATTATCTCTCGAGACTGGCGTAAGTGACTGGATTTCCCTCCTCCCTTCAGCCCTTTTCCGGGCTCGAAACACCCCTCTCCCCTCCCAGTGTAGTTTAACCCCTTTTGAAATCCTATATGGAGCTCCTCCCCCAGTAAAAGTTATAACTGATACTTATGAACCTTCTCTTGCTTCCTCTTCCCCCTTGACTGCCCGACTGGCTGCTGTCACCACGCTGCAAAAGTGCACCTGGAAAAATCTTCAGCAAGCGTACGAGCCCGGGGACCTGACAGTACCACACAACTACAAGCCAGGAGACTCAGTCCTCGTGCGGCGACATCGTGCTCTAACACTAGAACCCAGGTGGAAGGGACCGTATGTTGTCCTCCTCACGACCCCTACTGCAGTTAAGGTAGACGGTATTGCGGCGTGGATACACGCCTCACATTTAAAGCCAGCGCCAATAGAATTTAATCAGAATGAGTGGGCAGTGGAGCGAGCAGAAAACCCGCTCAAAATCCGGCTTAAACGCCAGCAAACTGCTCCTCCTGCCTCAACTCCTGTGGTCACTTCTAATGCCCCCAGTCTTAGGGGGGTTTGATCGGCCAGTGGAACACCAAAAGCTGTTAAGGACTCTCTACGGTAACCCCTGTGACTGCCCTGGAGGTCATCAGTTCAAACCTGAGTACCGAGCTACACAGGCAGTCGACTGTGGCACTAAAACGGCCTATCTCCAGCTCAAGCCATCAGCTTCCACAGGTGAAATCAAGGCTCAATGGGTATGTAAGCAAAAACCCCAACCCCTTCCCCTGGACACGAAAGGAACCTGCCCCCCAGGATGTGTAGAGCTAACTCAGGTACACTCACGGTGCTATAAAACCTATCAGCAGTGCGTTAAAAATGGCCAACTCTACCTGGTGGCGAAACTAACTGATACCTACAAAGGGAGCACGGGAGGTTAGTGCGGTCCTGAAACTTTTAAAACTCCATACGGGGCAGCACATTGTCTAGCAAATATTGGAGATGTGGTCTGCTGGCCTCTAAAAGCCCCTTTACATATATCAGATGGGGGAGGGCCCACAGATCAAGAAAAAGAAAAGGAAGCCATAAAATGGGCCGAAAAGGAAGTTTATAACCTAATGCCAAACTGGCCCAAGCACCCCTCCCTTCAAGCTAGGGTGCTAAATGAGGATCTGGATTCAAATATACACGACATTCTAAAGTACACTCACAAGCTCTTAAATCAAACCAACCCAAGCTTAGCGGCTGACTGCTGGCTATGCATGAAAATGAGTAACGATTGGCCATTAGCAATACCTGTGCCTAAACCAAATATAAGTAGCTTTTCAAACTGCACCTATACCAAGCCCTTTAAAGTAATCCCTCAGGGATTTGACTCCTCCACTTGCTATGTTAGAAATTACTCACTAACCATAGATTTAGGGCAAGTACCAACAACAAGGTGCTCTAACATCTCCGAAGTCTCGTTGGACTTGGGATGCCTCCCCCCAGGACAGGTCTGGGTCTGTGGAGGAAATTTGGCTTATCCAGTGTTACCCAGAAATAGCACAGGCATTTGTGCACCTGCCTTCCTGCTACCCAACATTGATGTTCTCCCAGGAACTGAACCAGTCCCTCTTCCCAGCATAGACCTCCTGGGAGGACACCGAACTCATAGGGCTGTAGTATTACTACCCCTGCTGGCTGCGTTAGGGGTGGTCGGAGGATTAGGAATGGGAGCTGCAGGGTTAGGAGTTTCATTGGACCGGTATAATAAGTTATCTGATCGACTGGCCTCAGACATCCGGCAGGTTTACAAGTCTATTCAGGACCTACAAGACCAGCATGACTCACTCGCCCAGGTGGTCCTGCAAAATCGGAGGGGACTAGACTTAATCCTAGCCGAGAAAGGAGGATTGTGTGTAAACTTACAAGAAGAATGTTGCTTTTATGTTAATAAATCCGGAATAGTACGAGACAGAATAAAGAAACACCAGGAAGAATTAGCAAAGCGAAGGGAGGAACTCTATGATCAACCGTTATGGTCTCTATGGGGAGGAATCCTCCCCTACCTCCTGCCTCTACTTGGTCCACTGCTAAGTGTACTCTTAATAGTTGCAGTAGGACCCTGTATCGTAAACAGAGTTGTAACTTTTATTCCCACTCAAGTGGGGGAAGTTAAGCTAATGGTGCTAAGACAGCAATATCAGGAAGTACCCACAAAACTCTGAGTAACCACTTGCTGCACCTTGAACTTAACCCCTGAAACCAACTCCGCCCCACCTCAGCAGGAAGTAGTTACAGAAGAGAAACCGTCTGCCCAAAATCTCTTCAATGTTCTTGGCTAGCAGTGGTTACTTCTGTGTTAATTCTAAGATTAGAATTATTAACAAGAAGGAGTGGGAAATGAAAGGAATGAAAAACATATTTTCCCCTACACATTCCTGATGGGAGTTGTCTGTCTCTTTCTCATGCAATGCAATGTTCCCCCCCTCACCCTCCCCTCTGTGTTAACTATCTGCTTGTCTCTTATCTACTGAGCTACAGGTGCTGATCCATTTGCTGGCTCCCCATGGTTTTACAGACCCCGCATTAATCGTCCTGAAGACATCTTGGAGACTTAATGTCTGAGTCCCGCTCACTTGGAGACTTGAAGTCTGATCCCTACTCACACCTACCTCCAAAACCTCCGGATTCCCCCATATCAAAGCCCATTCCTGTTTCCGCTGTAAAAATAACTCAGCCCACCTGAAAACTGTATAAAAACCCCCTGATTTCAGACCTCGGGGTTCGCAACCTCTGCTCTGCTCTGAGCACGTTTCGAACCTCTGATTGATCAGATTAAAATTGGAACTTGCCTGCAATTTTCTGAGCACGTGCCTTTTTCACTATTCTGTGCTGGGCAACTGGGGGGGTCGGGTCGTCCGGACTTTTCAGGTACCATCTATGGAAACAACCACAATTTTCTATAACATTACCAGGAAGTAAAACTATAATTGGGAAGAACCTACCACTGTTCTGGCATTGACTTACTCCAAAGAGTGCTCTCTTAACACCCAGACGACTTAGCAACAGCAGCAACCTGCTTTCAGGGCAGGTGTCTCCTCATCTAATTGTGAAGTGAAACTAGAGGCCGCTCCACAGTAACCTGACTGGATGAAGGAAATGAGAAGAAAGCAGATTCTTTAACTACAGGAACCTGACGCCAACAACAGCTAATGTGCAAAAAAGTTTCACCCAGACCACAGAGAATGGCTCAGGGGTTGGGCTGCTGTGAGCCAAATTTTGTTTGCAGTCTACAGCACCTGCAAACAAATCCTTCGTGGAGTTCGGGAAAAATTCCACGGGAAAAGGTGGGCACGCGGAATGGCTAATGACGGAAAATATATTGTAGAAATGAAATGAAACCACGCAGATTGCATGGGGACTTCATTCCAAGAACGAAGACAAATTTATTTTTTAAGCTGGCAGCTTTTAAAAGGTAGAGGCAGGAAGGCAGATGTAAATTCTAGGCATCAAAGAGGCTGGGAGAAGAATGAAGGACCCTGGCTAGATTAGCATATGAAGAGCTGATGCTGAAGGTGAAAAGGAAGCTTGTAATTAACAGGGAAGTTGGAAGAGAGGAATGTTTCAGAGTTTCGGGGGGGAAAGTGAAAATTACTTTGTTTTGAGCTAAGTAATGGAAAAACCTGAATTTGGGCGCCAAGGTAGGAAAAATTACAGGGAGCTATTAAGTGGGAAATTTTTTGGCGGGATTAGTACTGTCCTAGAAAGAATTTACTAAGGCCTGATTTCTAATAAAGGTTTAAAATAAAGAGAGAGATAGTTATAGCCACTATTTAGAATTATTGCCAAACCCTCCACACAAAGGGTCAAGTGATTTTGACTTCTCTAAGCGGGCCTTTTTGGCAAATAATTCCTTTTCAGGAGAGCACTACACTTTGGTGTGTGCTTCTTCTGAGTGGGAATGTGGCATTTCACTCTTTTTTTTTTTTTTTTTTGTGGGCACCTGGTGGCAATATTAGGCTTTTATGGCTGTGAGCTTAGAATAGCCTTTTGCACACTAGGGACCAAATAGGAGTTCGAATTACTGTTTGCATGCGAGGCAAAACACCTTACGTATGCTATTTTTTGTAATAAGTTCAATTAGAAGGAATAGGGACAGTACCAAAAGAGCCAAAAGTTTTAAGTATTATACAAGGTGGGATTAGGAGTATGATATACTTAGCTAAATAGGGTATAAAGTATATACTATTATATGAAAATTAAAATATAGGCAGGTTATAGTAACAATAAAAAATTGAGAATGTGCACTGGCACTGAGGAATAAAAAACAAATAAGTAAGATACTGTAAGTGAGAGAATTGTAAGGAGAAGAAAGATTGAGTAATACTACATTATTAAGAAAAGTTAGAAATAAGGAAAAAGCATAGAAAAGTTGGAAATTAGAGGACAATTTAAGCAATAGTAATAACATGGCATATATGAAACAATTTTTGCTGGGAAATATTTGGAAGGGGAATTGCTGGTTTGCAAATTATAAACATATACAAAAAAATTTTTTTGTTACAAATTACAATGATAATAAAAGTTTTGTTGCTGCTTTGAAGAAGGTAGGCTAAACAGGAAACATATACTAGAAGAATAAAAGATGGTATTTTGTTGAAGAGTTCATAAGTTCAGTTTTTAAATTTTCAAGAGTTCATAAATTCAGCTACGGGTGTGACGTCATCTGTTTCCAGGCAGTTTTCAGGGGTCAGCAGTGATGGCGTTTTTGCAGAAGTCACAGGACTGGGGGTTGAAAATGCAGCTGGAGTTGTCAGGTGAAATCAGCAGGGGTGCTGAGTGTGAGCTTGTTAGCTTTCTGCAGGAGGGAGACTGCTTGTTAGGAGGGAGACTGATTTTCTTAGGCAGACAGCGTTTTAGCGTCAGTAGTTTCTGTGAAGTTTTTTGAAGAAAACTGGAAAACTTAAGTGAAAAAATTAGTGGGGGCATGGTAATTGTTTTGCTTTGACTGGGTTCCAGAGAAACTTTTTAGACCTGTAGGGAAATTAAATAGCTTTTAATTATGCTTTGGGGGAGCTATATGCTTCCCTTTTGGACTTATGTTGTAGAAGTTCTATAAAACAAAAGGTTGTTATGAGAAGAAGGTGAGGGTAGAGAATTTGCATTATTTGTTTTTAGGATGTTAAAGGAGCTGTATTTTTTTGCCTATAAGAAAGGAAGAAAGATTTTTTGTTACTTTGATTGCAAGGGAATGCAATTGACTGGTATAAATTTGCAGTTTCAATTCCTGGAAAGGATTAAATTGATTAGTGGGATTTGAGCAGATTAGATTTAAAAAACTTTAAGATTGTTTTATAGGTGCACGTGTTTTTGTTTCCTGTGGGAGGATAAAAATTAATTTGCAATGAAATACAAAAATTAAGTAAAAGCAATTACAATTATTAATTAGTACAGATTGGTTATAAAGCAAGGTAAGGTTATAATATTTAAATGCATTTTATAAGCAAGTAGATAAGGTAGTGGTGGTAGGTATATTTAGAGGCTAGAAATATAAGGAAAAATAAAAGAAGCAAAACTTTTAACATAGTAGCAATAAGATTATAAAGTAATGATTTTTATACTTAAAAAAAGAGAAAATGTTTGTTAAGAAAACCGCAATAATTGACCTGATTATACTGTATACATATTGAAATAAAAGAAAACAAATTTATAGAAAAAATTATAGAAAGAATAGAGAGAAAATATTTTTGAGTTATGTAAATGAAAAGTTATGCAGCAAACAAGACGTAAAAAATTAATGTAACTTATTCGTTATTGGCATTTGTGTGAAGGCACATCTTTTGTTTTTAGGAAGAAAACCTTAATGATTTTTTGGGAGAAAACACAGCTGAATATTACTGTTAATTTGTTTACTATAAATTTTTGGGTAAGAGTTACCGTGATAAGGTAGAGTAATTAGTACATGAATAAACTTTGTTACTAATGACCAATTTGTTGTAGTTATTAAGTAACTTTTACTTAAGTATGTTATTAAATGCATAAAAAACAAATACAGAAAGTAGTTACCAAATATAAGTTAACTAAAATTTTTATTTTTGATAGTTGAAAATTAAAATTATATTTTTAAACATATATTTTTAAGATTGGAGAAAATTTTTCTTTTTGGGGCAGCCACTGAAGGCTGTCTGCAAATGTGGTTTGCAGAGAAGGCATTTTTGTTTATACATATGCAAATTAAGGTAGCCATTGAGTATGACAAAAGATGAATTTAAAGATTTTAAGAGGCTGAAAGCACAGAGCAACAAGTAAATTTTTAAAATTGCAATAAGTTATGTAGCTCTGATTTTATGATTACTGTAACATGAGGTTAAAAAACATGCTTTATTACTAGAATTTTACCATATAAAGCATTAGATTAGTGTTTTAAAAATAATTTGGCACTAATAGACTGACAAATAAAATGGCCTGATTAATTAATTGTTAAAGTTTTAGATTTTTTGGGATAAGTTCCCTTTTACCAATTAAAGGTACTAAAATTTGTTGAAAACTTGAGGGCATTTTTTGTAGATGAAATACACCTTAACTAAATTAAAACCAGTGCTGACAGGTGGTATATGCCAGCTATTTGTTAACATTAGAAAACTTTTATTAAGGCTTAAAGATGGAAATGATGAAAATTACCCTTAATTAAAATATAAGTAAATAAAATGCTAGATGTTATTAAAGACGATTAAAAATTAGTTTTTTGATGTATTATTATTTTAGATAACAATAAAGAATTAACACAATTTGATACCAGTTTTAATATTATTATGACCAATGATAATATCACACAGTAATAAATTTATGTGACCAAGAAAAAAATTTTTTTCTTAAAATTAAGTTGTAAAAATATTATGCATACACAAAATTAATACTATGGTTAAATCGTAATTAACTGCAATATCATTAGACAATTTTGATTTTTTTTTTTTTGGTTTTTTTGGATCACACCCGGCGGTGCTCAGGGGTTACTCCTGGCTGTCTGCTCAGAAATAGCTCCTGGCAGGCACGGGGGACCATATGGGACACCGGGATTCGAACCAACCACCTTTGGTCCTGAATCGGCTGCTTGCAAGGCAAATGCCACTGTGCTATCTCTCCAGGCCCCGACAATTTTGATTTATTAAAAACCTTTTAGAAAGAGAAATTTGGAAACCTTTGCGGGGTCCTGAAGCCCCCCAGGGGGGCCCGGCCAGCAGGAATTAGCTGGGAAGACTTCTCAGACAACCGCACTCCTATTTTGCTGGGTAGAAGCACAACCACACTGTAAAAAATCTGAGAGAGGTTAATAATAAAGACCCAAGGCAATGTCTCACTGCTCAAGGGCAACTTTATTTGGCTACAGCTCCTTCTTATATAGTGAAGGAGAAGGGGGCAGTACAAAGGTGATGTCAGTCATTCTTTTGGTGCGAAGGTCCATACAAGGCAAGAATACATATCAGGTTACAAGGAACAAAGAAAGTAAATCATTCTCCAAATAAGGAAATGGGCAGTGGGCTAGGAGGCAGGATGATCTGCAAGTCATGATGAACGTGCTGTTTCCATGGAAATTTCTAGTGACCTTCCAGCTGCATTCCTAATTGCTTGACTATCAGGAGGTGGTGCAAGATGTGCTTGCCTCAGTGATCTTGAACAGACAATGTAGCATATACACAATAATGAATGTCTTGTAAACTCAGGGATATGGTTAAGGGAGTAAGGCCTCTTTTCTGGGAATGGTACTGGGCTGTGTTGCTCTCCTCCGGGCTAAAAGATTAATTATACTTTGCAGCTGCATTTTCCTTTCTCTTTGGCCCAAGAACTTACAGCAAGACTGCATGTAGCCTTTAGGTGAAAGGCTGGATTATGGCAGAAAGAATAGCAAAATGGCCTCAAACAAGTCAGTCCCCAACAAACCTTGAGAAATTTAGACCTCATTTTGATGACCACAATGAGCTCTCTGCGGGGGAGGTTTTTTTCCCCTCAGGGCCTAGAAGCCGCTTGAATTCAAAGCGCAAACAGATGTTTTTTTCTTTGCTTTTCTCTGAGGCGAGGTTTTGACCTAGGAAAAAGCTGTTTTTTTTTTTCAAAATTGCACATTTGTAATATGCTCACACATTGTCTTCAGACACACAATTTTAATACACACTTAGACAAACTTTTAGATTCACACAGCACATAAATTGACAAACTTATAGGTGCAGGTAAAAGATGAGATGAGAAAAATTGTGGGAAATTTTTGGACGTTTCCAAATTATTTCCACCAGATTTTTGCTGGCTATTAATAAAAAATTGTTTTAGGAAAGGATAAGATAAGGCCTTTTTAGAAGAAAATAGAAGAGTCGACTCTTAGTTAAAAAGGGAGGTTTTTGAAGAGAAATAGAAAAAATTAAGTGCATTTGTTTACCTTTATAAATTTCTAGTTGGCAAATTTTTACTTTTGTTGCATTAGATATGACCTGCAATTTTTACGGATACACACATATTTATTATTATTTAAAGAAAACATATGAGCAGAGACTTATAAAAAAATTTATGCATTAGATATGCAAAAATGTTATTAATCATGATTTTTAGACAGTTTTTTTTGTTTGTTTTTTTTTTTGGTTTTTGGGCCACACCCTGTGACGCTCAGGGGTTACTCCTGGCTATGCGCTCAGAAGTTGCTCCTGGCTTCTTGGGGGACCATATGGGATGCCGGGGGATCGAACCGCGGTCCGTCCTAGGCTAGCGCAGCAAGGCAGGCACCTTACCTCCAGCGCCACCGCCCGGCCCCAGATTTTTAGACAGTTTTTAGCACATCTCTTTCCCATATAGTATACGATGAATGAGGTAGAATATAGGGCTGGAAATTTCCTTTGCTTACACCATTATTCCAAGGTAGGACTACAGCACTTTTTAGAACACTTTTAGGCAATCCTAGACCCCTCAAAGGGAATGGAACGTGTTCTACTGCCCAAGAGTGGGGCCAGTCTTTTCCAGCGATGCAGGAAAAGTCTGCTCCGGTATCCACGTGGCCTAAAATATTTTTGTTCTGAATTCTTATAGATGTTACAAGTGGTTTTGAGGTGTTTTTATATTTTTCAAACATTACAGGAGAACAAGACTCAGTAGCATGAGAAGATGCAGCATACAGATTGTCTTGTTCTAAAAACTTTTTAACTTTTTGCACAGGAGAAACAGTAGCCAAAGCTAATTTTGATTCATCTATAACTTGGTGTTTTCTGGGGGATTCTTTTGTTTTTAAGTTTAGAGATGCTATAGAAGGAACCAGCATATCAGCTGTTAAAGGTTTTGAGCCGTTCTTTGCTCTATCAAACCACTGATCGCTAGTTGTTCTGTTAAAAGTTATATTGGTCTTCTGCTTGGACTGCTGACCATGACTATATTTCATTTCTGCCCTGGTAGCTTGTACTGATTCTTTTTTATCATCAATTACCTTCATAACCGCTGTCCAAATTGTATAGATAAGATTTAGATGGGCATTAGGACCTTACGTTTCATATACATTTTTGATATCCTGCTGTACTTGTAGCCAATCCTCCAAACATAGAGTACCCCTCTCAATAAACCAGAGGCTATAAGTTTCTAAAAATAGAATAAATTGCTGTATTTGCTGTGGAGATATGGCATAACTCTTAGCTCTTAGAATATACTTTATAGTATCAGAAAGAATTTGTTGCTTAGAATAATTTTGACCCATGTTCCCGTATACCTTCTCGCCTTAAAACCTGGTACTTTTCCAGGGGTTCCTAGGCAACCGGCGAGGTCCAATTCCGTGACCTGTAAATGAAAAAGAGAAGGAAAAAAAAGATAGAAGAAAAGACAGAGATAGCTTACCTTTTCCGATATGGCCCCACGTTGGGCGCCAATTGCTGTGAGCCAAATTTTGTTTGCAGTCTACAGCACCTGCAAACAAATCCTTCGTGGAGTTCGGGAAAAATTCCACGGGAAAAGGTGGGCACGCGGAATGGCTAATGACGGAAAATATATTGTAGAAATGAAATGAAACCACGCAGATTGCATGGGGACTTCATTCCAAGAACGAAGACAAATTTATTTTTTAAGCTGGCAGCTTTTAAAAGGTAGAGGCAGGAAGGCAGATGTAAATTCTAGGCATCAAAGAGGCTGGGAGAAGAATGAAGGACCCTGGCTAGATTAGCATATGAAGAGCTGATGCTGAAGGTGAAAAGGAAGCTTGTAATTAACAGGGAAGTTGGAAGAGAGGAATGTTTCAGAGTTTCGGGGGGGAAAGTGAAAATTACTTTGTTTTGAGCTAAGTAATGGAAAAACCTGAATTTGGGCGCCAAGGTAGGAAAAATTACAGGGAGCTATTAAGTGGGAAATTTTTTGGCGGGATTAGTACTGTCCTAGAAAGAATTTACTAAGGCCTGATTTCTAATAAAGGTTTAAAATAAAGAGAGAGATAGTTATAGCCACTATTTAGAATTATTGCCAAACCCTCCACACAAAGGGTCAAGTGATTTTGACTTCTCTAAGCGGGCCTTTTTGGCAAATAATTCCTTTTCAGGAGAGCACTACACTTTGGTGTGTGCTTCTTCTGAGTGAAAATGTGGCATTGGGCAGCCTGGTATGCCTGGAGCCCAGAGTTGGTCTTAATGCCAGAGACTTCAGGGGTGAGGGCTCCTTGTAATTAGGCCAAGGCTTTTTTCATTTTCCCCATATTTTGCTGGGCCTATGCAAACAATGGCGATTGCTACTCTCACACCATTACTAAGAAAGAAACAAAAACAGCTTACTAAACTTAACAAAAAATAACTGTAGTAAAATGCCTGCCTCAAATACAGGCAGGGGATGGGAAGGAGGGAGGGAGGCATTGGCAGTGGGAATGTTGCACTGGTGAAGGGGGGTGTTCTGTTTATGACTAAAACCTAACTACAATCATGTTTATAATCATGGTGCTTAAATAAAAATTTATATTAAAAAAAAAAGAAAGGGTGCAAGAACAGGTTCAGGAATTCCCCCACACAAGACTTCTGCTCCTAAGAAGGAAAGCAGCTTAATAGAGGAAGGCCAAAGAATGAGCCCTTTCTTTTCTGAAACCCAGGCTTTTATTAGGAGAGGAGGAATACCAAGTAAGCAGGGATCCAGTATTCCCATCACCAGATCACACCCTAAAGTGGAGTATGAATGCTGATGAGAGAAGTGTAAACTGAACCCCAGGATCCAGAACTAGAATCTGGAGAGACACAGGTCAGGAAGCAAATGTTGATGAAGGAAATAATCCACATAGTGAAAAGGTACAAGAAAGAGTTCAGGAAATCCAATACTCTAGCCAAGAACCCCACCACATAAGCTTCCTGCTCCTCAGAAGGAAAGCAGCTTAGTAGAGGAGGACTGAAGAGTGAACCCTTTCCTTTTTGAAACCCAGGCATTTTGTTAGCAAGAACCAGGCCACACCCTAGGATGGAGGAGGAATACCAAATAGGGAATAAGCAATAATCCCACCACCCGATCACACGTTAAAGTGGAGTATAAATATTGATTAGGGCGAGACCAGTAATCAAATACCTCCCCCTACTTGACTATAGAAAAAAATAGAATTCACATCCCATGGTTCTAAGATTAGGGTGGATGCTTCTAGAAATAAAGGTAACAGTTGGCAATATTTTGCATAGGCGCAGCAAAAGTTGGGAAAATATAAAAACAAAATTTTGCCTAAAAACAAGGTATCCCTACCCACAAAGCATTCTGCCTTAAGATCATCTACAGGCTCCAAGCCCACTAATTTATCTAGCCCCATAGTCTTTCTTCAAGGTCTCAGGAAAGGTTCTCCTCAAACACAGTTTCACTGTGTAACATTCAGGTTAGCATGTTGGACCATCCTAGGACAAGTAAGTGCCAACACAGTTTCATTCATTCCTAGATGATCTCCACTTTTCCTAGGCCAACCTACATTTGTGGTCCCCCTGTAACATCAGGGTTACCTAGACTTGGCCAATGTAAAGATGCTAAGGTCAAATCAAAATGATGAGCTGGAAGGTGGCTTTGGGCCTCACATACTCTATAAGAGTGTCCTGTTAGAAGGGGTCTGTCCCATCTCAATTTAGGGTTGGGAGAGATTCCTATCTCCAGAACTTTTCTAGATATTTATAGGTGAGACCAGGCTGGCCAGTTGGTACATATCCAGGGTCTATACTGGTCAGTGGCTGATTCCTGGTGTAGGTGCAGAGAACCATGCTGGAACCAAAGTTCAGGGGTAAATGGCTGATGCCCAAGTGAATAAAGCCTAAGTCAAGTCACCAAGGCAAATAAATGTTCTTGGTGGAAGGGCCCTTTTGGCAAGAAATTACTGAGTTCTCATCCCCAATTAATAATAATGCCTTCTAGGGGGGAAGGGAGGACAAACTTGGTGACGGGAATTCCCCTGATTCAAAGTTAATATGTACTTAAAATATTATTGTGAAAGTTATGTAAACCAATATGGTCAAAATAAAAATTATATATTAAAAAATAATGCCTTCTAGTATTTTCCTATTTAATGTGCCTATGAAAAAGGAATGGTGCCATAGGATACTACTGGGCAAAGGAGATAATAATAAACCAAACAATCCTTATCCTGATTCAAAAACACAAAGACTTCATGGGTACTATCTCTAATATCTTCTAAGAATTTCTACTAGCAAATCTAAACAAAAAGGGGAAAGGATATTAACCATAGAGCAAATGCATGTTAAAGAGATACACTTAAGAAGTGTATAAGGGGCCAGCGAGGTGACGCTAGAGGTAAGGTGTCTGCCTTGCAAGTGCTAGCCAAGGAAAGATCAGGACCGAGGTTCGATACCCCGGCATCCCATATGGTTCCCCCAAGCCAGGGGCAATTTCTGAGCACTTAGCAAGGAGTAACCCTTGAGCATCAAATGGGTGTGGCCCAAAAAACAAACAAAAAAAAGTATACAAGTAGGATATACATATTCCCTAAATCTTTTTTTTTTTTTTTTTTTTTTTTTTGGTTTTTGGGCCACACCGGCGATGCTCAGGGGTTACTCCTGGCTGTCTGCTCAGAAATAGCTCCTGGCAGGCACGGGGGACCATATGAGACACCGGGATTCGAACCAACCACCTTTAGTCCTGGATCGGCTGCTGGCAAGGCAAACACCACTGTGCTATCTCTCCGGGCCCATCCCCTAACTCTTTTGAGATAGTCTAAGGAGAGTATGTAGTAGTGTTCTATGATAGATCAAGGTTTTCGGGGCTGGAGAGATAGCATGGAGGTAAGGCTTTTGCCTTTCATGCAGAAAATCAGTGGTTCGAATCCCGGCATTCCATATGCTCCCTAAGCCTGCCAGGAGCGATTTCTGAGCATAGAGCGGGGAGTAACCCCTGAGTGCTGCCGGGTATGACCAAAAAAAAAAAAAAGATAGATCAAGGTTTTCTAAAGGAAGTCCACATAGGTAGGTCTGTAATTTTTTTTAATCTTCTTGCCATCATAGAAGAAGTGTTTCAAATGTATTAAGGGCACAGGTGGAAGTTTCCGAATTTCTGCCTTTTTAAAAGAATTTTGCTGTTTGTCACAGTGCTGCGATAAACCTATTATAGTCTTTTAGTTCTTCTTTAAGAAAACATTTTAAGGCAATCTTTCTTTCTTTTTTTTTTTTTTTTTTTTTTTTTTTTTGGTTTTTGGGCCACACTCGGAGATGCTCAGGGGTTACTCCTGGCTGTCTGCTCAGAAATAGCTCCTGGCAGGCACGGGGGACCATATGGGACACCGGGATTCGAACCAACCACCTTTGGTCCTGGATCGGCTGCTTGCAAGGCAAACGCCGCTGTGCTATCTCTCCGGGCCCCATTAAGGCAATCTTTCAACCTGCATTTATTTGTAGATGTCAAAGGCAAGAATAAATGAGTAAAGTTCTCTGATATCTAAGATTCTTGGTGTCAGATTAGGCATTTAATTGTAGATTAAGGTGACCTTGGAAATGTGTACAATGATTGACTCATTAAATTGCTTGTGCCCTACCAAAATTGTTTTACAGCTTTGAGTCAACAAAATGATGTCTGTTTTTCTCTATATGTCTATTCTGTATATCTACTTTGTTGAAGTCCTGATGAAGACCCTCCATCAAGAATAGAAGTAGTTCATGTGGATCCTGTTGACTGTCTCCTAAAACTGATTATCTTTCCAATGGTCATCTTTTGTTTTTGTTTTTGTTTTTTGGGGGCCACACCTGGTGACGCTCAGGGGTTACGCTTGGCCCAGAAAAATGCACTCAGAAATCACTTCTGGCTTAGGGGATGATATGGACCTCGGGGGGATCAAACCGTGGTCCATTTTAGGCTAGCACTGGCAAGGCAAACACTTTACTGCTCCACACCACCACTCTGACCTCATCCAATGGTCATCTTAAGGTCTTTTGGGGTTGATATACCGGTGCTGTTTCACCCATACAGCTTTTATAATCTTATTAAAATCTTCTGCCACCTTGCCTTTATGTCCCAATGTATTTGACTCTCTTATTATTATTCTGGTAAAAGTAATCAAACTGGGAATATTATACAGGCATTGTAGCACTGAGTTCAGGTAACAAGTGTTTCCTAAATTATGAAGTCCTGTGAGAACAGGGCCACTTCCCTCATTTGCAGCATTGAGATTCTGGAACTGGTCATTTTCACTCCTGATATTTTTCTACCTCATACTGTGGTGTCAGTTTATATCCCAGTTACATGTTGAGGTCACAGTTTGTTTCATGTCCACATTTTTTGAATAATTTGTGTTGGTTCTGAGGAAAGATTTACACTCTTATTATGCTTCTGTGTCTGGATTTTTTTCATTTCTGAGAATCCCTTTTCTGACCAAGCACAATGGAATCCAAAGATTCTTGACAGGGTTGCTCTTTGTAGAAACATAGGCATATCCTTTTCCTAGAATGAGGAGATTACCAGCAATCCATTCATTATCCATTTTTGCCCAAATAGGTGAATTGTTTTTTTGTACCTGAACATCTTCTTTAAAGTGTTTTTTGTTTGTTTGTTTGTTTTGTTTTGTTTTGTTTTGTTTTTGCAGTTGTATAGGACACTCCTTTGGGTAAATTTTTTTTGATATTTGGGTTCACCCTGCAGCGTTCAGGGATTATTCCTGGCTCTTTGCTCAGAAATCACTCCTTGCAGGCTCAGGGGACCATATGGGATGCCAGGATTTGAACCACCAACCTTCTGTATGACTTATCTCCATGCTATCTCTCCGGCCCCTCCTTTGCATAAATTTAAGAAGTTTAGTGACAATAATGTTAAGGATAAAATGTCCATGGGTGGCATGCCTCTTTTTCTAAGTTTTAATAATTGAGTTTTGTGAGTTCTGTGAGTTCTTTCAACTATGACTTATGCTTGAGGATTATATGGGATGCCAGTAATATGTTTCATTTGTCATTTCTTATAAAATGTGTTATTAGTGTAAGCCAGGGCATTGTATGTATTTACAAATTGGGGGACATTCATAACAGAAAAGCACTGAAGTTTGAAAGTGAACACTGATTTAGTGTGTTTTAAAGTCATTAGAACTCCCCATATAAAAAGGTAATATGTATTTACCACCACATAAAGATAGGGTTTCTTTGGGGAAAAGTCAACATATGTAATATTCATTTGCGAAAATTTGTTAAACTATAACCCTCAGGGGTTGGCCCCAGCTACATGTGTTCTTTTATTCAAGGGTGCTCAAGAGTACATGTATCAACTCTTTGGCTACCCTGGAATATGATAGTTGACGTGCAAATGACAGATATTTGAATGAAGCACTGCATGTTCTTCTAAAGGTGACTTGTTGCAAGTCAGCCCCTGAAGAGGTTGACTAATGGAGGGATGGAGGATGAGGTCTTTCCCTTCCAGCTCGGAGCACGCGTCTGCCACCCTTTCAGCCAGCGGTTCTGAGGTGAAGCGGTGGGTAAACACCTCACAGACAGTCAGGCTTGTAGAAATATTAGCTTTATTCGGGGGACAAGACTGAAGTCCAAAGCCTCAGCATCAGTTCCAACCAAAAGCCCTTCGCCTTCCACAGACCCTTGTTTTTATCCCCCAGAATCAGGTACCACCCAATGGTGGGATCAGATACCACCCAATAGTGGAAGCAGAATCAAGTACCACCCTAGGGTGGGGACAGAATGCCGGTCACACCCTAGGGTAGGGCACAATCACCGATCAGGGTAGGGTCAGTAACATAATAATCCCATAAAATGTTTACATACACAACAAATATTGGCATAGCCAGATATCAGCAGTTTCATTCCCTAAAGTCATTGGCCATGGAAGGCCAGAGTGGGCTTTTATGTGAGTGATAAATACTGGCTCAAAAAGTTTTTGCAGGAGGGCTTGTAATTGTTGCAGCAAATCATGAATAACCTGGTTATGAGCATTTAAAGAGGCAATTATTATGCCCGGAAACAATCCTACTTCGTAAACTGAATCACTACATTGCATGGCTCTGACCCATGATATAAGTAATTTAAAGTAGCAAGTTCCACTTGTTGAGCAGACTTGTAATTAGTATGCACTGTTGTGGTCAGAGACAGGCCATAAATACCACCATTTTCTGATGAAAACCCATCAATGTAAAACGTGGGGCATCAGATATAGGGGGAAAGAAGAAAATAGATGAGAGAATAAAATGTGTCTTCAGGCTTTTCCAGCAGGATAATGAGAGGAGACTTCTGAAAAATTAAATAATTTTCATTGAAGGGACTCATTAAGAGCACGAGCACGAGCTACTCCATTCATTATCATCTAAGGCAGAGAGACAGAGAGAGACAGAGAGACAGAGAGAGAGAGCACTCTGTACTCATTATAAGAACATGATTCCCATCACAGCTGCACTCCCTTTCCTCCCAGTCTTCACCTCCCAAAATCACCTCTATCCCTCTGCAACTTGGGGCTCCCTATGAACTGAGAGACATAAAAATTTAGTAGAAACAGACCCGGCAGTGTCTAAGAGACTTCCCACTCTCTGCAGTGCCCCAAATACAATCTTCCCCAGTTTTTAATCTTATGCTCCCTGAAATCAGCCTAAGGTTCCCCCAACAGACTAATCCATAAACCGGACTCTACCCCGATGCTAAGGAAGATGTCTGGGTATTAAGTAGGTGCAGCCGGGAAAGTCCCAGGACTTACCATCTTCTTGCATGTCTCTGAGCTTCTGCATTGGGAGCTTTGGCACATCCACTGTGAGCATAAAAATTTTCCTGGAGCTGCAACAGAAAGAGGGTCACAATCCACTCGACGCTCTGCCCACCATGCGCACACCCAAGGCCTTCAGTGCCGAAGAACTGTTGGCCTAAGTCCTCATAAGTCCAACTACAGGGTGCAATGGGACAGGTATGGCCGGGAGGGGACTTTTTAAGGGGACAGGCCCCCAAGAAAAGGAAACTGTGTCTGGCGGGGAGCAGGGATGGGAGCAAAACTCTGGGTGTCTGCATGGACATACTGGAGGACCAGTGGTCCTGGGGTGATAGAGCTGCAGGACACAGACAGGGGGCTCTGTGGGAAAGGGCTGGGAGGGCCCCAAGAGCTGGTCCGAACTGGCCAATCAGGACAAGAAGAGGTGCAGGAAGCAGCCCTCAAGGGGCTCAGCCTCCTCCAGCACCTGCAGGCACTCAGGACTCAGTTGCTGGATGAGCTGGACACTATTGTCAGAGGTTCGAACCCTGAAGTGGGAAATGGCTTCCTGGGAAAGGTCATGGGTCCCGGGGATCTGGGGCCCCACCACAGTGTGGGAGGGACAGAATGGTCTCGGGTAAGGGCACTTGGCAGAGCAGGTGTCACCCCAGGGTGCTCCACCTGCCCTCCCGAGGACAAAGGGGGTACTAGGAAGCCCAGGGTCAGCAGAAAATACAAGTTCATTCAGAGGCTAAACAGGGTCTGGAAAAAGACTCGGTTCCTTGCAAGGGCCAACTCAGGACTGCACCCTCAGTTAAAGACTCAAGAACTCCCAGATTCTGTCTCCATCTTTCTTTGTTTGTTTTGGGGTCACAACCAATGACACTCAGAGATTACTCCTGGCTCTGCACTCAGAAATCACTCCTGGCAGGTGCGGGGGACAAGATGGGATGCCAGGGATCAAACCCACATCTGTCCAGGGTTATCCACGTGTAAGGAAAATGCCCTATCTGCTCCAGCCCTGTTTCCGTCATTTCTTTTCTTAGGGACAGAGGGGGAGCTTAATGAAACTCAAGTCCTCCCAGAGAAGGCCACAGCCTCTTCACTGACCTAGAACCCCCTGACTCCTCAGTTCTGAAGCAAAGAATGTGAGTTCCTCAAGGGTCCCTGAAGTGGATATTTCTGGATCAGTCACATGAAGGCAGGTGGTGCAGGACACAGAGCTAAAGGGAATGACCCCTGCCCCTTCTTCCTCCCTCCCACTGACTTGTGTCCCTGTCACTGCCTCTGCACCTCCCTGAGCCACAACTGCCGAGCCTAACGGGCCCTGGGCAGGGTCTATCCACACAGTCATTGCCATGGGAATTTCACTAATTTGCCACCACAAGGGACAGTCTCTTTGCTGCTCAGAATTTAAGTGAACACGGAATGAGACGAAATGCATTAATGCCTTTTACTAAGACTATTTTTTACTAAGACTATTTTTATTTGCTAAGACTATTATGTTGTACCATACATAGCAGTGTTCAAAAGCTCCTCGTGGCTGTGCAGCCCTGGTAGATTCAGAGAACTGTAAGAGGTGCCTGGGGAAAAAATCCAGATTAGCCGTGGGCAAGGCAATGGCCTCTCAGCTAGACTATTACTCCAAGCCCAAGAAGTGGTGCCCCTTCAGGTCACAGAGGGGTCTGTAGAAGCTCTGGGAACCTCACAGGCCTGCTGGGCCAACTCAGTTTCTTTATAACCACCTGGTTAACTGAATTTTTTGGAGGGGAGTTTTGGGGTACATGGTCATAGTCTGATATTTTCTTTTCCAGTGAGCAAGTCAAGAATGCGTCTTGACTTCCAGAGACAGAAGTAGAGGAGAAGAGATGGGCCATGAGACCTTGTCCCAGGAGCCAGAGCCCAGAGCGGGAGATTGGTCCCTGTTGTAGAATAATAGCCCTTAGATGGATCTCGATGGTGGTGGATGGTGATGAAGGGATGAGAGGCCTTTCTCCTCCAGCCCAGGACCATGTGTATGCAACCCCCTCTCCAGCTGATCCAGTGGATCAGCAGCTTTCAGGATAAAGGCAGGTAGAAAACTCACAGGCAATCAGGCTTCTGGAGATATCATCTTTATTCAGCCCTGGCCAACATGTGTGGCCTATTATCTTAAACCTATTTAAGCATGCTATCCTCAGTTTACCCTGCTCTTAGCTTCTTTCAGCCATCTCTCTTCCTGCTCCCTCTCTCCTCCATCAATCCTCTAATCCCTCCTGGCCTTCCGGCCAAACCTTTTAAGACCTTCCAAGACCCCTCCCAGAAATGGGCAGGTCTTTCTTGTAGGTAAGGTTACACAGGAAGGAGTGGGGGTGGATAATACCTGTCAAGGCTGAAAGCCCAGCCACAAGTGGAGGCTGCAGACAGGAGCTGAATATCGGCACAATGTATCTGAATGGGCCACCCGAGTCAGAGGTGGAGCCAGAGCCCCTCACAGGGCAGCCCAGAACTCCTTGAAGGAGAAATCATGAACAAGATTATTATTCATAAGACCTCAATCAATGAACAAACGTTAGTTTTTAACATTCTTCAAGGAAAAAATACAAAGCTTTTTTTTTAAGTGCAAGAGAGACCAATAAAAAGAAAAACCAATGAAATAAAAGCAGGTGTTTTGGAAAGATAAAAAACAGACCTGGTTTTAAAAAAAATACATATAATGCCAGAAATTTGTTCTTTCCCTGGAGAAACATGCTGCTCCTCACTCTGCCTCAGAGTACACTGAACCCCAAACTTCCTTTACTTCTCTGAATACCCTTGTGTGTCCCATGGTCTTCCCATCTGCTCTCCCCTTCACTGACCCCCCTCTTCCTTCTCTCCCTCCCCTGCCCTGTCCACCCCATCATTTTGCGTGTCCATTCTCACCAGGAGGGGGCACCACCTGCTAGCAGATCCTGAACAGCAGCAGCTGGTGATGTGTTGAAGACCAACCACCACACCTCAGAGCCACAAACAAAATCCATCTGATGGGAATATTAGATAATTACGGTGGAAAATCCACATCAGCCCATTTCAGGTCAGCTAGGGGCTGAATGGAGGGAGTATAGAGGGTGTCACCCAGAATCTCAGCAGCAGGAAAGGGGAGCAAAGCACTGTCACCCTGCCTGATCCTTGCTCAGTGCAATTGAATAGAAGCGTCTATGTGAGGGGGAATTCTGTGTCTGCATTAAATGGGTTTCCTGATGCCTCCAGAGCACTCTAGAAGGGGGGCCCTGACTGTGGGAATGAGTCCCTGGCCCTAAAGAGAAAGAGCTGCACATTCGCACAGGGCCCCACTGAAACCTGTCTCAGGACACATGATAGGGTTCTCGGGTCACTTCACTCACCTTCTGCCCTGCAGGGGTCATTGTAGGGCATTTCCTGCCATGGCAGGATGCTGGAGGAGAGAGATTGGCTCTGCCCTTGCCAAGGCCACCCTAGGCCCTGCCTGCTCTGCTGCCATGGGCACCTGATGGTAGAGTGATTTCCCCCAGTGCACAGAGGATGCATTGAAGAGGGGTACCCCGGACAGACAGGTGGGGGACAGGCGCCTACTGCCCTCAGAGTACCAGGGACCAAATCTCTGCCCTATGAGGACCAGGGTACCCTCCATCCATGGCCCTGTGGGCCTAGTGCTAACTAACTAAAGGAAGGAGATCCCTGTCCCTGTGCCTTTTTGTCCCCAGAACAACAGCTACATAGCACATGAGACTCAGAAGGGATGTGTCCCCAGTACAGTGCCTGAGTGATCCCACTCTGCCAGAACAGGTCAGCAGCCTTACAGGAACTTCAGCTAAAGAACAGAAAGAAGCTGATGGCCTCCAGGGGGCAGCCCCAGTCACTGGTTTCTGGTGACTGCATGCCTGCTACCAGGCCTGCAGTGGAGACCAACACTGACTATGCAACTGCCCCCACTATGGTGCCCACCCCGTGCTCAGTAGAGACCCCTCCTTACCTACAGCAACCTTATGGACGACGTTACCATCTCCCACATAGACTCCCCAGTGCTGAGGAGCAGAGCGGGAAAACTCAATCAGGTCTCCAGGTTCTGGGTCAGGACCGACTCTGATCTGCAAAAGAAAAGCCAGAGACAGGCAGAGGCGAGTCCCTGACCAGGAATTTCTAGAACATTCTAGAACCACCACACATGCCAAGAGCCCAGCCCAGCAGCACTCCTCTTGGCTCCCTGGAAGGACTGGAAGGAGCGGGGGCTCCCTGCACCAAAGATCAATGCATCTCCCTTTCCTGGGGCTTCTGGGCTGGGAATAAGCCAGTGGGGACAAAGAGGATGGGGTCTCCCAGAGAAGCATGTGAGTTGGGGGGGTGGGTATGGAGAGGGTGTGAAAGCAGGTGGGAGAGCCTCTTCTCTGCTCAGAGCAAGTTTGTGTCAGTCAGTGAGTCCCTGGTTCCCAGAAGGGTTCAATACCTCCCCCCCAACACATACACCCCTCCTGGGATCTGCTGATTCTGGGGTGACCTGCTGTTGTGACCCACAGACTAGCCTGCTGGATACTGAGTTCAGCCTGTGGCCCACATGAACCCCAAGTTCTGTGAGTAAGTGATGCCCCTCCCACCCAAAGGAGGAAAGGCCAAAAACTTCTCCAGGAACCTCACATCATTAAGGGTGACTGGAAGTGCCATGGAGAGTTTCCCACAGTGCTCTTCTGTCAACATAACAGAGCCCAGCCTGGGAGAGCCAAAATCTGGATCCAGGACAAGATCCAGACTGCAGAGTTTAGGGGCAGCTGGAGAGTTGGAGAGTTGTGCCCCTCTGCGCTGTATGAAAAGGGTCCCAAGAGAATGGGGAACACCTCAGCACTGGAGTTCTCTCTCAGGGTACCCTGGGCTGGTCGCCCCTGCTGCCTCTGCCTCAGCTGCACCAGGTCCCTGAGCAGGGGCTGAGCTGCCAGGAGTGGAGAAGGCGCTGCCCACTGTCATGTCCTGGCGAGAAATGGTGATATAAAGTCTCTAAGCACCAGATGGGAAGGCCATGTGGAGTTGAGAGAAAGAAGGAACAAGCACCTTAATGAACCCCAGCACTATCTCTGGCCCCTGAATTGCTCTCCTTTTAATTCATTTCTCTGGGGCCAGAGAGATAGCACAGCAGTAGGGCATTCGCCTTGCATGCGGCCACCCAAGAGGTACCCGGTTTGATTCCCTGAATCCCATATAGTCCCCTAGGGGTTATGCCTATGTTTCTATAAATGACAACCCTCCCAAGACATTTTGGGTTCCATTACGCTTTGTTAGAAATCGGGCTAGCACAAATGATCAGATTCAGACTACAAACTTTCCTTCAGAGCAAAAACAGAATACTTCAGACACTAACAGCAGTAATATTGCTGAGGTCTCTGGGGCAGGGAACAACGATTTAGCTGTCACACACCATACAATGAGTGAGACTGATGGTAGTGATAAACCCTTACACTCCGAGATGCAAAAGGAAAGACAGGAACCTGTCTTAACTGGGCTCCAAAATATAGGAAACTCTTGCTACATGAACTCAATATTGCAATGCTTGTATAATATTTCAGACTTGACTCAGTATTTTCATAAAGATCATTATAAAAAGGATATTAACAAGAAAAATCCGATGGGGCATGAAGGTAAATTAGCCGAAGAATTTGGTCGGCTCATCAAAACCATGGGAAATGGATTTCATAGATATATTAACCCTGAAAGCTTCAAAGTAACAATTGGTTTACTTAATGACCAGTTTGCTGGACACAATCAGCAGGATCCTCACGAACTATTGATGTTCCTAATAGAGGGACTACATCAGGACTTGCTTACCGTAAATCTAATGACAGACAAAACTACACATCTCATGGGAAATGAAAATTATGAACAATTTAGTCCAGAACACCAAAAGGCTCACAAATCTATTATTTATGATCTCTTTCAAGGACAATTCAAATCTATACTCCAGTGTCTCACTTGCCACCAAAAGTCTGAGGTTTACGAGACATTTGTTCATTTGTCTCTGGCTGTTACATCTACAGATAAATGTACATTACAGGAATGCCTCTCTGAATTTTTTAAAGAAGAAGAATTAAGAAATGACAACAAAGTTCTGTGCAACAGTTGCAAAACTAGAAGGGATTTTTCAAAGAAAACGTACTTATGGAAACTGCCACCAGTACTTATAATACACTTGAAACGTTTTGCTTTTGATGGCAAACAAATAAAAAATTGCATACTTATGTAGATTTTCCTTTAGAAGACCTCAATTTAGAGGAATTCACTTCAGAGAATAAAAGCAAGATTAAGGAATACAACTTATCATCGGTGTCAAACCATTATGGTAAAGTTCACTATGGACACTGTACTTCATACTGTAAAATTGCTGCAAAACAACACTGGATCAATTTTGATGACAAGAAGATCAAAAAAGTCCCTAATACATTGGTGAAATCCACAGCAGCATACGTCCTGTTTTATACTTCTTAAAGATCTACAATGAACACCAGATAATCATTTCACTTCCTTATCAGTTGCTATTAATGCTCTAGGATTCTTTCCACAGGCATGATCAATGAATATAGATTGAAAATCATGAATCCCCAATGTGTTTCCTTGTAGGATGGATTTATGTCTTAATTTCATTATTGCTCTAGGTCTCAGTTAATCATAAAATTTTACAAATTAATTTAGTCAAGGTTCACCTGAAAGAGAAATTTCTCATCATATTAATGTTGTTTTTCTTTCTAGGTATACTCATTTAACGACTTTCACTCTTTTTATTTTAACATCATTGCTTTATTTCCCTCAATTTAGGTTTTAAGACGCTGACATAATGATAATTTTAGGTGGACTTTCTTCACAGTGCTTCTTGCCTATGATTGATTATCATAAAGTTACTGTTATACAGTAACTTTGTATATATACTGATATACACGTATAGTAGAGTTTTCCATGTTTGTATTACTCATGAAATTCTCTTTCAGATCTGCTCTGCTCTGCCATAAAAAAAATTTTTTTTGTGTGAATTTGAAATGATTTATCTAAACAATTGCCGGCTATTACATTTTAAGGCACTTTTAGTTGATTCAGCTGAATTCTCTTTTCTTTTGCTCTATTTTGGATCCTTTCCAACAAATATTTTTTAGTATGAGTGAGTGTTATGGCCATATTTTTTGTGAAGTCTGTATGTGTATGTCTTGTTTAGTGTTTGTCTGTTCTGCATATTTTGTATATAGTTCCCTTTTTCCTAACTTTATCTTCCCCAATTTAGTCTTCCTTATCCTTCCTTCTCTCTTCCTAGTCCTTAACATTTTAATTTTCAGGATTCCCTTCACATGTGCAACTCATGTCCTTCACCCACAACTACAAGCTTCCTGATCTCAGCTGGAAGAAGAAATTCGTGACTGTTGGAGTTTTACACCATATATGCTGCAAACTTGTTGGAAATGAAGCCACCTGGAATTTGTGTCACAATGTAACCCCAGAGAAAAGATCCATGGATAAGACCCACAGTCTCTGGATCCCAGTTAAACTGTGCTATCTGAATTTCTGGTTTTCCATCCACATGCACAATGCTATTGTTGACCGTTTCTACAATGGCTACCCCAAGATTGCACCGATCCCAAAGGAAATACAGAAGCCCAACCAACTTATGATGTAATGATGTAACGCTTGGGGATGCCCCAACACATGGATGACTGTACTGGCCTTCCTTCTTCATTCAGCTTGATGTTATCTCCTGTACAAGGCTTCAACCCACTTTTCAAGACCCATCAAGTGTCTTCTGCCGGTCTTTTTGGAGTTCCAGACCCCTCATATTTACAGATTGGTATTGAACTCTGTAGAAATTTCATCTGTTATATTTTTCCTATAATTGTAATCCTTTGAAGTTATATTTGGTACTACACTTCTTTTGACTATTGTAATTAATGTTTTTCTATTTTAGTTTTTAATCTTAGGAATTGATGTTGTATTACATTAGGGTTTTGCTTTCTTGACTTTAGGTTTGTGAGTTAGATATTGTTGTCTATAATTTCCTAAATAATATTTTTGTCTGTTCTCAGGGTTTTTTGCGTGGGCGCATCATAGGCAAAATACTAGGTTTATAGGAGGTTCCATCCATTTTGGATAGGCCCTCAAGTTGTTTATTTACACAGGGAGGGTCTCTACCTTAAACATTTTGTTTTGGTTTGTGACTTAAGCTCCCATCTATAAATAATTGACATCAATTTCAGACATCTTATGGACTTCAGACTGGATTAAGAACTTGGACTAAGTTCAGATACCTATTGATCATCATTGCAGTGGCTCCCCACTGTGCAGAGGGTGTATGTGCCTCTTCTGAAATAAAGGCCTAGTTCATTGCTCTCAAAGATGGGCTTTCTGGTCTACCTGAACTTGAATGAAAATGGGGCCGGAGAGATAGCATGGAGGTAAGGCGTTTGCCTTTCATGCAGAAGGTCATTGGTTTGAATGCCGGTATAAGCCAGGAGCGATTTCTGAACGTGGAGCCAGGAGTAACTCCTGAGCACTGCCAGGTGTGACCAAAAAACCAACAACAACAACAAAAAAAAAATAAAGAAAGAAAGAAAAGGTGCTTCTTCTTGCCTGCTACACAACCTTTCTGGTGTCTCTTCGAAAGATCTATGTACGTCTTAGATTTATCTTCTCAGGAGCTTGTAGTTGATTCCTTGTTACATGTTTCTGGTTTTAGATACCCTGTGTTTAGGTTAGAAGTTTTTCTTTACATTTTCCTGTGATGCGCTTATGCAAACAGCCGCTCTTTTATTATTGACTAATTTTTCCTTTAATAATTGTAGACAATATTGTTTGTTTACTAAAAACAAACGGGGGAATTGTTGTGTATGTAAATATTTTAGGGGATTACTATGTTACTCACCCTAAACTGATTGGTGATTGTGCCCTACCCTAGGGTGTGACCTGGCATTCTGCCCCCACCCTAGGGTAGTACCTGATTCTGCTTCCACCATTGGTTGGTATCTGATCCCACCATTGGGTGGTACCTGATTCTGGTGGATAAAAACAAGAGTCTGTGGAAGGCCGGGGCTTTTTGCTGGAACTGAAGCTGAGTCTTTGGACTTCAGTTTTGTCTTCCAAATAAAGCGAATATTTCCACGAGCCTGACTGTCTGCGAGCTGTTTACCCGCCTTTTCACATCAGAACCGTGGGCTAGACAGGGTGGCAGACGCGTGCTCCGAGCTAGAAGAAAAAGGTCTCATCCTCCATCCCACCATCAGTCAACCTCTTCAGGGGCTGACTTGCTACAGGACCCTAACATATGGGGGCTCTTCCAGGCTTGACTCAACCTCAGCCTTGAGTCCAGCCAGCCAGATATAGGGAGGATAGAATAAAAAAGCCAGCAGGTAGTCGGGGACGGTTCAAGTAGAACCAAGAGGCCTGACTTATGGTTGCAGGGTGGTTCAAATAGAACCGAGAGGCCTGACTATTCAGGGGCATCTTGGGGCCGAGAGGCCTGACTGAAGGAGGTGTCGCTTTCTCTGCATTGTCAGGGGCGATCTGTCTTTGACCTTAAGGCCTGACTGTCAGGGGCTGTCTGTGTTGGACCAAGAGGCCTGACTAAGGAGGCGCCTAACTGGAGCTGTTTGTGAGCTCAGACAACACTCCAGTGAGCTCCTGGCAGAGTGCTTGGGGGACACCCCTGCACTCTTTGTTCCCCTGAGAATGGTGAAATCTGTTCAGTAAGATCAGAAGCAAAGAAAAGGAAAAGGCCTTACATCATCATGGGCGCCATTCTAGTGAGCTATTCTGATCTGCGTGTTTGTCTACCACTTGTCGCAAGCTATGTTCTGTTTCTGAGCCTGCAGTGGCCGAGGGAAGCACCACTGGGGCTGGGGGGTGAGAAGCCTTTGTCAAAGCCAGAGGGTGGGTAAAGTGGGGAGAGCACCCTCACTTGCAACCTGCCCTCTTCTTTCCATGGAGAGGGGGAGTCCTGGCCTCCAAGCAGGCAGTGCCTGGAAAGCCTGATCAGCACTTCAGAATGGGGTTTGGGTCCTGTGGGAGAATGAACACCCAGAAAAGTAGGAGACCTCACTCCTCCAGTCTCTAAGCAAGTGACAAGTTACCCTAAGTATTTGCGAGGGAGCACAGGCAAGGGAACTAGACAAAAACGAGAGAACCCAGGGTTGTTAACCTAGCCTCTGACCACTGTGGGGCTCTGGGTGGGAAAATTGGCCCTTTTTTACCTACTGCCCCTCAGGAATTTTTTTGAGCAAGGACAACTATTTACATTGATTTATTTTCCAAAATGCCAAAGAGTAAATTAATAATTAACTAAGCAAAGAAAACCTTGGCTCATTTGAAATTAAAGCCAACAAGCTACAAGCAGTTTTGTTTTGTTTTGTTTGGTTTTTGGTTTTTGGGCCACACCCGGTAACGCTCAGGGGTTACTCCTGGCTATACGCTCAGAAGTTGCTCCTGGATTGGGGGACCATATGGGATGCTGGCGGATCGAATCGCGGTCCGTCCAAGCTTAGCGCAGGCAAGGCAGGCACCTTACCTCTAGCGCCACCACCCAGCCCCAAGCTACAATGAGTTTTAAATTTTCTGACTTTAAAAAATCCGAACAAGTAAAAAAAAGTGTAAAAAATATTGTGGTTAGCCTTTTTAGAGAATATTGTTAATTTTGTGAGTGCTTGATATTGAGATAACTAAATTTCATAACAGTCGTCAGCAGGTGTTAAATTGAATGTTGGTCATAAGATCTAAAATGCAAACATGATTTCGATGTCTCTAATAGGTATAAAGGGCAATTTGGTCCAGTAAGATCTAAGAAAATTTAGCAACATTTTTCAAAACTAGAAGAAGTTAAAAGATTCAGTATCTGGGGGCTGGAGAGATAGCATGGAGGTAAGGTATTTGCCTTGCTTCCAGAAGGATGGTGGTTCGAATGCTGGCATCCCATATGGTCCCCTAAGCCTGCCTGGAGTGTTTTCTGAGCATAGAGCTAGAAGTATCCCCTGAGCATGCCGGGTGTGACCCAAAAACCAAAAAAAAAAAAAAAAAAGTTTGAATATCTGGATAAAATACACACTTCCAAATTAAAGTAATATCAGTCTTATGGTGAAATAGTGCAAAGAATTTTCAAACTACACAAGTTCTGTCTATGGGTTAGGCTGATATCTAAATCATGTACACTATAAACTGTGTTGCTCTGGGTTATATTTGAATTCCCACCTTTGTCGGAGAACAGGAAATCTTTTCTCATTTTTTTTAAGACAGAAAAGCCGGAAATGCTACCCCTGCCAATACCATGTTACTCTTACCTGGATAGCCAACCCACACACCGCTGGGAGGGGGCTGCAGAGGCAGCTAGGATGGAGGGGGCAGCTAAAGGAGGAGAAATGCACCTGGTGGTGAGGGCCTTGAGATAAAGCATGGTCTCTCCTGAAAGTTCGACAGACTGCTGGTGGATCCTTTCTCAGCTGTTACCCTGCAACCTATAGACCTGCCAGCAGAAGGGGATGAAGGCGCCGGGCTGAGGCAAGAAAGGCTGCACCTCACACTAGGACTCTCTATTTTTTTGTTTTTGGGGGCCACACCCAGTGACGCTCAGGAGTTACTCCTAGCTATGTGCTCAGAAATCGCTCCTGGCTTGGGGGACCACATGGGATGCTGGGAGAGTGAATTGCAGTCTGTCCTAGGCTAGTGCTGGCAAGGCAGATGCCTTACTGCTCCACACCACCACTCTGGCCGCAGGACTTGCTATAGCGACAATTGTAGCAAACGAACCAGAAGAAGTTTCCAGAAAAGGGGCCTCACTCCTTTTTCCCATCTAGGAAGCAGCCTCGTGCAGGCTGGGCTGAAGCGGGTCTGGGCCTGCTGGGCACCACGAGGAGCACATGGACCCTGCACCCTGCCCGGCCACCCTCTCCCCGCACCATGCCACAGGTCCAGGCAGTTTCTTATGCTAATACTGAGCTGAAGAACTACATGAAATAATGGGGTTCCCAATCAGCTCCTGGCAAAGGACTGTCATTGAATTCTAGCTGAGTTGTTAAGCAAGGGTGCTGACAAGCAAAATAGTAAGTATAAGGGTGATAAAACAAAGTAAGTTGAACTGGGAAGGGACATTTAAGAAAGAATTGCCATCATTCATATGCAAAGGTAGGGGAAATTTATTATTATTATCGTGAGCCACAGTGGCTTTGATATTTAATTGTTTAACCGGTAAGGGCTGGGGTCACCAGCTGATCCTGGAAGACGGGTCACTGTGGCCTCACTGTGCTGGCCTGTTGTGTTCACAGGAGGTGGTTTCCCGATTCCATAGTCGTGGCAATCGCTGCCAACAGCTCCTGCCTGGTGGAACAAGAGAAGAAAGGAGGGATGACAGCCTCTCTGAGGCCTCACACCCAGGCACTGGGACCCCTGGAGAGGCTGCTGGGGAGGGAGGGGCACTCACTCATGCCGAATTCCAGGTTACAGGGCTTCTATGCTGTCTCACTGTTCGTCTGGTCCTTTCGGGCCTGTCTCGAAAGACCCGTTGACAACATATTGGCCTGGGCAGCAGGGGTGGGAGGGTGGGGGTGGGGAAAGAGGGAGTCACATCTGATCCCCCAGTACATGCCGCCCGATCCCTGAAAACTACTCAAGGAGGTCCCCTGGGCCCCAACCCTCTCCTAAGAACATCCCATCCTGAAATCCAAACGTGTGCCCACAGATGGAGATGTGGGCCTCATCTCAAGCCACCACATCCTGGCTTGTGGGAGGTGGTGGTGCTGCAGTGGGGTCCCTTGGGTGCATGGACACGAAGTCCCCCTGGACAGTGGTGGGGGGACGTCCGCAGAGCCGAGGCCTCGCTTACCACCACCAGGCCCATGGGGGGACTCACCAGGCAGACACTGAATGACGATGACACCGTCCTCCACTTCTGTGTGTTCTTGGAGCCAGGAGGTTGTCCTCGCCCGCTTCAAGCAGAGGGACGAGCTTTAGCCCAGATCCAAGGGCGGGTCCGGCCTTATCAGGGCCCAGGCCTTAGAGGGACCAGCCCTTGCGGAGACCCACAGAGCAGGGGGCGCCCACTCTCTCTCGCGGGCGTGAACCCCCAAGGCAGGTGCCCATTCCTCTCCGCGGAGCTCCGAGCCACTGTGGGGTGCGCAGAGGTGGGACTGGCTCCGGACTGCAGGGCATGGGGGTCACCTGCCGGAACTGGGGGTGCAAGACCACAGGCAGGCAGACGGACACACGCCCTGCTGCCCTGGGCCCCGTCCACCGCCACCCCCCGGGGCCCTGCTCACCGCGTTCAGCAGCACCATCTGCAGCTTCAGGACCAGGAGCAACAGAAACAGGACCCTGGAATACAACATCCTGCCACCCGTCGAGCTATCCATCTGAACAATCTGAGCGCGGGAGGGTTTGGAACCCACTTCTCAGCCGGTTTGCGGTGGCGGGAACTGGCCTCGGAGGCGCACAGGCCGCCTTTTATACCGGCCACGCCCCCTCGAAACGTTCAGCCAATCACGGGCCAGCACGGGCTAGAACCACGCATGCGCACTCAGTGTCCCAGAGCAGTGACCCTGGGTCTCGCGAGATCGACTGGCGGCCTTTTTTACTGGCCACACCCCCCAAACGCTCGGCCAATCGTGGACCAGCGCTGGCACTGATCACGCCCCCTCACGCCTCGGCCAGCCGAAGTGCATGCGCCCTCAGTGCCCCAGAGCAGTGACCCTGGGTCTCGCGAGATCGACTGGCAGCCTTTTCTACTGGCCACGCCCCCCAAACGCTCGGCCAATCGTGGACCAGCGCTGGCACTGATCACGCCCCCTCACGCCTCGGCCAGCCGAAGTGCATGCGCCCTCAGTGCCCCAGAGCAGTGACCCTGGGTCTCGCGAGATCGACTGGCCGCCTTTTCTACTGGCCACGCCCCCCAAACGCTCGGCCGATCGTGGACCAGCGCTGGCTCTGATCACGCCCCCTCAGGCCTCAGCCAAGAGAAGCGCATGTGCCCGTGAGCGCCCCACAGCAGACCCTACTTCTGGTTGACATTATTGTTGTTCTTCTTCATTATTATGTTTATTTGTTTGGGGGCACTGCGCTCCAGGTTTCCTCGAGGCTTCTGCACTCAGGGATCAACCCTGTGGGCAATGGGGCCTCGTGGGGGACAGGAATCAGACTCAGGTTCAACTCAGGCTGGGCCCATGCTCTGAGGCCTTCGGCTTTCTGGGGGGACCTGGCAGTGCTCCAGGGGCCACCTGCGCTGTTGGAATCAAACAAGCCAGTGCCTCGACCCTTCGCAGGTTCCCACTCACTCAGGATGCTCCCCTACTCACCCTGGGCCCATCGCCCACCCATCGGGACCCTCACCCATTCACCCGGGACACTCCCCAGTTAACCCAGACCCTGACCCACGCACCCCACTTTCTCATCCACTCACCCGGGACCCTACCCTCTGAACCCAGAACCCCAGCCATTCACCCACATCCTCATCCACTCACCCGGGACCCTACCCACTGAACCCAGATCCCCACCCACTCACCCCACATCCACATCCACTCACCCTGTACCCTCAATCACCTACAGCAAAATCTGAGCCCGGAAGAGGTTTGCCTTGCAAGAGATCAATCTCCATTTGATCTCGGGCACCGTGTAGGCTCCCCAAACCCTACCAGGAATAATTTCTGAGCCTGGAGCCAGGAATAACCCCTGAGCACTGCCGGGCGTGACCCAAAAAACACAAAAAAAAAAAAGTCTGTATTTTATCCAGATAATCACACTTTTAATTTTCTTTCTTCCAATTTTGAAAATAAGTTGCTAGACATTTTTTATATTTTACAGGATCAAATGATCCTTCATTATACTTATCAAAGACATTTAAATCATTTTCATTTACTACTGGCATTAAACCAGTTTGTTTTTTGGGCCACACCTGGTGACACTCAGGGGTTTCTCCTGGCTATGCACTCAGAAATCATTCCTGGCTAGAGGGGACCATATGGGATGCTGGGATCAAACCACTGTCTCTTGGGTCAGATGCATGCATGCAAGGCAAATGCCCTACCACTGTAACACTACTCGGCCCTCCTTTTCCATTTTTTAGTAAATTGCTATAATTTCAAAATCAAGAAAAATTGTTTTTGTGTTGTGAATATGCTCCTATTCAGCCCGTGTTGTCTTTTAACTTGTTTGTTTTCACTTTTTTGGTTTTTTGGGGGGGCCACACCCACCTGCACTCAGGGATGACTCCTGGCTCTGCTCTAGGTAATCGCCCTGACAGACTCTTGAGACTCTATGGAAAGTTGGGGATCCTTTCTGTCCATGCTGGGTCGGCAGCATGCAAGCCAATACCATGTTACTCTTACCTGGATGGCCAACCCACACACCGCTGGGAGGGGGCTGCAGAGGCAGCTAGGATGGAGGGGGCAGCTAAAGGAGGAGAAATGCACCTGGTGGTGAGGGCCTTGAGATAAAGCATGGTCTCTCCTGAAAGTTCGACAGACTGCTGGTGGATCCTTTCTCAGCTGTTACCCTGCAACCTATAGACCTGCCAGCCGAAGGGGATGAAGGCGCCGGGCTGAGGCAAGAAAGGCTGCACCTCACACACAAGGACTCTCTATTTTTTTGTTTTTCGGGGCCACACCCGGTGACGCTCAGGGGTTACTCCTGGCTATGTGCTCAGAAATCGTTTCTGGCTTGGGGAACCACATGGGATGCTGGGAGAGCGAACCGCAGTCTATCCTAGGCTAGCGCCAGCAAGGCAGATGCCTTACCACTCGCTCCACACCACCGCTCTGGCCCCAGGACTCGCTATACTGACAATTGTAGCAAACGAACCAGAAGAAGTTTCCAGAAAAGGGGCCTCACTCCTTTTTCCCATCTAGGAAGCAGCCTCGTGCAGGCTGGGCTGAAGCGGGTCTGGGCCTGCTGGGCACCACGAGGAGCACATGGACCCTGCACCCTGCCCGGCCACCCTCTCCCCGCACCATGCCACAGGTCCGGGCAGTTTCTTATGTTAATACTGAGCTGAAGAACTACATGAAATAATGGGGTTCCCAATCAGCTCCTGGCAAAGGACTGTCATTGAATTCTAGCTGAGTTGTTAAGCAAGGGTGCTGACAAGCAAAATAGTAAGTATAAGGGTGATAAAACAAAGTAAGTTGAACTGGGAAGGGACATTTAAGAAAGAATTGCCATCATTCATATGCAAAGGTAGGGGAAATTTATTATTATTATCGTGAGCCACAGTGGCTTTGATATTTAATTGTTTAACCGGTAAGGGCTGGGGTCACCAGCTGATCCTGGAAGACGGGTCACTGTGGCCTCACTGTGCTGGCCTGTTGTGTTCACAGGAGGTGGTTTCCCAATTCCATAGTCGTGGCAATCGCTGCCAACAGCTCCTGCCTGGTGGAACAAGAGCAGAAAGGAGGGATGACAGCCTCTCTGAGGCCTCACACCCAGGCACTGGGACCCCTGGAGAGGCTGCTGGGGAGGGAGGGGCACTCACTCATGCCGAATTCCAGGTTACAGGGCTTCTATGCTGTCTCACTGTTCGTCTGGTCCTTTCGGGCCTGTCTCGAAAGACCCGTTGACAACATATTGGCCTGGGCAGCGGGGGGGGGGGGGACGACGACGACGACAGAGGGAGCCACATCTGATCCCCCAGTACATGCCGCCCGATCCCTGAAAACTACTCAAGGAGGTCCCCTGGGCCCCAACCCTCTCCTAAGAACATCCCATCCTGAAATCCAAACGTGTGCCCACAGATGGAGATGTGGGCCTCATCTCAAGCCACCACATCCTGGCTTGTGGGAGGTGGTGGTGCTGCAGTGGGGTCCCTTGGGTGCATGGACACGAAGTCCCCCTGGACAGTGGTGGGGGGACGTCCGCAGAGCTGAGGCCTCGCTTACCACCACCAGGCCCATGGGGGGACTCACCAGGCAGACATTGAATGACGATGACATCGTCCTCCACTTCTGTGTGTTCTTGGAGCCAGGAGGTTGTCCTCGCCCGCTTCAAGCAGAGGGACGAGCTTTAGCCCAGATCCAAGGGCGGGTCCGGCCTTATCAGGGCCCAGGCCTTAGAGGGACCAGCCCTTGCGGAGACCCACAGAGTAGGGGGCGCCCACTCTCGCTCGCGGGCGTGAACCCCCAAGGCAGGTGCCCATTCCTCTCCGCGGAGCTCCGAGCCACTGTGGGGTGCGCAGAGGTGGGACTGGCTCCGGACTGCAGGGCATGGGGGTCACCTGCCGGAACTGGGGGTGCAAGACCACAGGCAGGCAGACGGACACACGCCCTGCTGCCCTGGGCCCCGTCCGCCGCCACCCCCCCCCCCCCCCCGGGGCCCGGCTCACCGCGTTCAGCAGCACCATCTGCAGCTTCAGGACCAGGAGCAACAGAAACAGGACCCTGGAATACAACATCCTGCCACCCGTCGAGCTATCCATCTGAACCATCTGAGCGCGGGAGAGTTTGGAACCCACTTCGCTGGCGGTGGCGGGAACTGGCCTCGGAGGCGGGCGGGCCGCCTTTTATACCGGCCACGCTCCCTCGAAACGTTCAGCCAATCACGGGCCAGCATGGGCTCAGACCACGCATGCGCACTCAGTGCCCCAGAGCAGTGACCCTGGGTCTCGCGAGATCGACTGGCCGCCTTTGCTACTGGCCACGCCCCCCGAACGCTCGGCCAATCGTGGACCAGCGTTGCCTCTGATCACGCCCCCTCACGCCTCGGCCAGCCGAAGCGCATGGGCCCTCTGTGCCCCAGAGCAGTGACCCGAGGTCTCGCGAGATAGACTGGCCGAATGCTTGGCCAACCGTGGACAAGCGCTGGCTCTGATCACGCCCCCTCACGCCTCAGCCAGGAGAAGCGCATGCGCTGGTGAGCGCCCCACAGCAGACCCTACTTCTGGTTGACATTATTATTGTTGTTCTTCTTATTCATTATTATGTTTATTTGTTTGGGGGCACTGCGCTCCAGGTTTCCTCGAGGCTTCTGCACTCAGGGATCAACCCTGTGGGCAATGGGGCCTCGTGGGGGACAGGAATCAGACTCAGGTTCAACTCAGGCTGGGCCCATGCTCTGAGGCCTTCGGCTTTCTGGGGGGACCTGGCAGTGCTCCAGGGGCCACCTGCGCTGTTGGAATCAAACATGCCAGTGCCTCGACCCTTCGCAGGTTCCCACTCACTCAGGATGCTCCCCTACTCACCCTGGGCCCATCGCCCACCCATCGGGACCCTCACCCATTCACCCGGGACACTCCCCAGTTAACCCAGACCCTGACCCACGCACCCCACTTTCTCATCCACTCACCCGGGACCCTACCCACCGAACCTAGAACCCCACCCGCTCACCCCACATCCTCATCCATTCACCCAGGACCCTACCCACTGAACACAGAACCCCAGTCACTCACCCACATCCTCATCCACTCACCCGGGACCCTACCCACTGAACCCAAAACCCCATCCACTCACCCGGGACCCTCAATCACCTACAGCAAAATCTGAGCCCGGAAGAGGTTTGCCTTGCAAGAGATCAATCTCCATTTGATCTCCGGCACCGTGTAGGCTCCCCAAACCCTACCAGGAATGATTTCTGAGCACAGATCAGGAATCAGCCCTAAGCGCTGCCAGGTTTGGCCCAATCACCACCACAAGAGTCCACCTGTGGCTTGCCACATCCGAAGGCAACTGAGATAACGGGGTGCCTCCAAACCACAAATTCTGACTCCGGCAGTCTGAGTCAGACTGAAGCTCAGACTCTGGGGTCTCTCACACTACTGCCGGCTGGTCCCTCCCAGTGCTCCAGGGCAGAAGCTGGGGTTGGGATGGATTCTCCAAAATCCAGCTGCAAATTGTGGAGATTTTTCAGGCCTCCAGGCCCTAAGGGGAGCTTTCCCAGAAGCTGAATCTGGGTAGCACGGAGGCCAAGAAGCAGCTCTTTGGGTAGAACTTTCTGTCTGGGGCCAGATTTGGAGGGCGACCGCAGCCCAACATGTGAGCAAGGGAAGCAGCAGAGCTCCTGAGCAGGAACAGAGCGCCTGCCCCCTGCTTCCCCCTTTCCATAGGGTAGGGGGTTCTGATGCCAAGTGGGGTCTGGTATTAGACTGGGGAGTGGTCGTTCTTGGGCGAAAGTGCACTCGGACCACTGCAGCAGCCGCAGCCAGGCCATTAGAAGTATGAGACATGCCCCTTCTCCCAAGCGAGCTACAGGACCATAAGTGTTTCCAAGGGGACACAGGCAGCAGGAGGCAGGGCTGGCACAGAGAAATAGCCTCTTCCCTCCCAACTGTGGGATACATAAGACCAAACTGCTGATTTAACCGGAAAAAGGGGTGCTCTGGGTGATTAAGACACTGGAAATTGGAAGGCTTTCTAAGTCCAGGCCTGTAATAGTTAAAATCCTCCCAAAAAAAAAACTAAAACTTTGAGATTAAAAAAAATATATAAAACTGAACATCCTTTTTTTTTTTTTTTTTTTTTTACTGCCAGCCCCTCAGGAAATACAAACTGTCGAAAAAATTTTGGTCAGTTTAAATTCAAGCCAAGTTGCTACCAAAAATAAGTTTTAAAAATGTGGGTTTTGGGGCTGAAATTTTAGTACAGAGGAGGGGCATCTGCCTTGCACATGACCGACCCAGGATGGACCTGGGTTGCTGCCGGGAGTGACCCAAAAACAAACAAAACAAAATAATTAGAATCTTCTTATATTTTTACTGGCTTCTTTCTGTTTGTTTGCAACTTGGTCTTACCCCAAACAGATTTTCCTACTTGGCATGTCTCAAGCCAACCTGGGCAGGACTGGCTCTGGATAGACCTTCTCTCCTTACTCCCCTGCCAGGGGTGGTCTCTGTGTTCAGTAATACTGAGTTTCACTCTCAGGTTTGTTTGGATTATTTCCGGCGGAAACCCTTGCTGCAGGCCCGGCCTGGTCTTTCCTGAGATCAGGCAAAGGACAGAGAGGGTCAGACTGGCAGTACATCAGGGAAGAGGGGTAATACAGGGCTGACCTGGGACCGATCCCCAAGTAACACCAGGAAAGATTCCTGAGGGCAGAGCCAGGAGTCAGCTCTGAACATCAGGAGTGGCCTCAAAATCCACAAAATAAATGGAAGTCCAGGCCCAGCCCCTCCCCCCAACTTCTTGGCTCTCTTACTCTGTGTGGCTACCTGAATTTGGGGGACAGGGCCCAGGCTGGGCAGCTCAGGATGGGGAGACTCTGGCCTAGGTACAACCCCAGTGTGGTCAGTGTACACCCATGGGGTTTGTACCCAGAGAATTATTGATATTAGCAGCTCTATAGTTTCAGGTTTACACTAGGAATTTCACTGTTATTTCAAGGCATGGCAGATCAAAAGGATGGGGTGTCCCCTTTGTGGGTTCTGTAGAAACATCTGAACCACCTTATCTCAGATTCTGGGAGTCAGAAGTCCAACAGTATCAAACCAGGTGTTCCCAGGATAAGTCACTGATAAGTGTGTGAGGTCAGGAGGCTCTGAGGGGACTCTCTGCATTCCGTCATGGTGCTGAGAGCCTCCAACTGCTGTGGATCGAACAAAGCACAGACAAGAACCTCAAAAAAAACCCACGGTCTCTGACGACTGGAAATTGTGATGCCAGAGGCCCCAGAGAGCAGCTCTAGGGCGGTGGCCACAGTGTGCGGCCAGGCCTGAGCTCATCTCTGCAGCAGGCATAGGGCCTGGTGAGCTACTGTATTTTCCGGCATGTAAGACGACTTTTGAAACCAAAAAACGTCAACCAAAAATCAGGGGTCGTCTTATACGCCGAGTATATCCCGAAAAACGTTTCCATGTTTGGATATTGCCACAAAACGAATTTTCCAACCCGATCCTGCACCAATCACTGCAAGGCTGCTCGGACCGCCTCTCTAACTCGGCCAATCCAAGCAGGCTTTTGATGTATGCAAATTAGACAATGTTCTGTCTCCGAATCTACACTGTCAAAAGCCTGCTCAGATTGGCCAGAGTCAGAGAGGAAGTCTATGACAGTAGAACCTTTGGACCTTTGCTTGTTGTGATTGGCTCGCTGTGGTACATACAGTTGCAGCACAGGAACGTTCAGTCTTTTACAGCGAATATAGGCCTAAACCTATGTTTTAGCTGTAAAATTAGGGGGTCGTCTTATACGCCTGGTTCTTATACACAGGAAAATACGGTAGACTGCTTAGTCTGTGGCAGAATTGCAGCTTGGCCTGGCAGGTCCATGGGTTCCCGGCAAGGACAGATGGAGGGAGTGGAGTTAGTCACCTATTACTGGAAGTGCACCCTGAAATCCTCCAGCTGGTGACCAGGGCGGGTCTCTGGCCCTCTGGGGCCTGATGAGGTGTCTCTCGGAGTTGCACAGCAGGACCCTCCCCTGCTCCAGAAGCCCTCAGGAATGGGCTTCCTGCTTCTCTTCTTAAACCTGGGGAGAAGGCCTCGGGGGAATATGGGTTCACTCTGTACTTCTCTCCTATGGTATTCTTGATTCAGACAAAGGTTGATAATGAGGGGTGGGAGCCCCCACTTGAGCCCTTTCGAGGCACAGAGGGGAAGGGTGGCAAGGCCTCATCTGTGTGCAGGGTTTGGCCTAGACACCAGGGCGCTGTGGCACCATGGCAAGAAGTCTTGGGGATATTGGGTTGGGGGTTTTCTCTTCTGGCTGTCCACAGTGACTCTGAATGGCAGGGACAGGGATGGGGACAGACAGGGTGTGCTTGTGTCCCAGATCTGCACCTGCTCTCCCCCCTCCCAGAGTGGTTCCTGGCCCTGAACGGGGCCTGAACTCAGGTAGCATCTTTCCACACAGAGAGGTGGAGCCCTCTTGGAGTCCCCAGCCAGCCAGGAAGTGGGTTCACCATAGAACCCAGATCTGGCTGTGAAGCTGCCACTGAGGAGAAAGTTGTCCTTGCGTTTCTGATGAGGAAGGATGACACGGGCAAGTGGAACAACTGTCAGCAAGGGGCTCCTGGGTGGCCAAGCAGGTGTGCCAGGAGGGAGACCGCACTGTGCCCAAGGAACCCACACCCTGCTTTCCAGACACTATGGGCAGAGTCCCAGGCTGCCCAGACACACCAGACTCAGTGAGAGGCGCTTGCCTGTTCCCATTCTGCTATATAGGTGTGGCTGTAGCTCTTGGTGTACAACCAGAGCCGTGGAAGGTCCCCCCAGAATGGGGTTGTAGGGCTTCTTGAATCCTTGCATGCAATGGCCAAACGAACAAACCCTCTGGGAAATTGGGGCCTCGGACACAAAGGGATGTGAAGGATGAGAAAGAGAGGTTAAAAGCCTGCCCAGGAGGAGTCAGGGGGGACAGACTCTGACACTTGGTGAAATCAGAAAGGTCAGACCCCTCCTGGGAGGAGCCAGGAAGGACAGGCCTTCACCAGGCTATTGTGATCGGGAGCATGTTGGGAGCCATGGCTCTACTGTTCCTGGTATCTTTGTTGTGCCCAGGTGATCAGGAGCCTGGACATGGTGAGCAGGGCTGGACATGAGAGTATGACAAATCCACAGTGGAAGCCTCAAGCTCAGTTGTGACTGTCCATCACGTATCCTTCATTACAAATAAGTTTAGGGGCTGGAGTGTGAGCACAGCAGTATGGGATTTGGCTTGCATGCTGCCGACCCAGGATGGACCTAGGTTTGATCCCGACTTTCCACAGGGTCTCAAGAGTCTTTCAGGGCGATTACTTAGAGCACAGCCAGGAGTCAACCCTAAGTGCAGCCAAAAACCAAAAATGTGAAAACAAAACAAGTTAAGACAACACGGCTGAATAGGAGCATATGCACAACACAAACCACAATTTTTCTTGATTTTGAAATTATAACAGTTTATTAAGAAATGAAAAGAGGGGCCAGAGTGGTGGTACAGTGGTAGGACATTTGCCTTGCATGCATCTGACCCAGAATAGACCATGCTTTGATAGTTGGTGTCCCATATGGTCCCCTGAGCTAGGAACACTTTCAATTTCTGAGCGCATAGCTGGGAGAAACCCGAGTGTCACCGGGTGCGACCCAAAAACCAAAAAAGAAAAAAAAAATAGAAATGGAAAAGGAAGCTGAAGACATAGCACAGTGGTAGGGCTATGCCTTGCATGATATCGAGCTGGGATAGACCCAGGTTTGATTCCCGGAGTCCCATATGGTCCCCCGAGCCTGCCAGGAGCATTTTCTGTGTGCAAAGCTAGTAGTAACACCTGAGTGACACCGGGTGTGACCCAAAAAAAAAAAACAACAAAAGAAAAAAGAAACGGAAAGTGTGGAGGAATCTCATGCCCCAGACCAAAATTTTGGAGAGACACAAGCCTGGAAGCAAATGCCGATGCAGGGAAGAGTCACACACGGTTAAGGGAATTAAAAGGGGTTCTGTTTGAACCACATAACTTGAACCATCTTGCTCTGCCTCTCAAATTGAGGGGGAAATAATGGAGGGAACCAAGACCAATCAGTTGTATGATCACTAAGTAATAATAAAAATGATCAGACTTAAACACCAAAACCAAAGCCAACAACAAAAGAATCAATACCCAATCTACAACAAGCTAGACACAGAGGAGACCATTTATACTAGGAGCCTGGGGGGGATATGGGAGGGGGATATTGGATGAAAGCTGGGAACGGGGATGGAGGGAGGACAACTTTGGTGATGGGAATTCCCTGATTCAATGTTAATATGTACCTAAAATATTACTGTGAAAGATGTGTAATCCACTTTGGTCGAATAAAAATTATTATTATTTAAAAAACAAAGGTTCTGTTTGGAGAGGAACTCAAAAAGCAAGCCATCCACTCCTAAGCAGATACCTCAGGGAAGGAAAGCCAGGAAAAGCCAGAGAGCATTTTTCTTAGACCAGGGGATGAGATTAGGACACTCAGAACAGAGCTTGGGATGGAGAGTAGAGAGGGAAAAGGGGAAGCAGGCCTGGAAACAAAGACCTAGGGAAAAAAAAACCAAAACAGCTGGGAAGATAAAAAAGGGGCCAGGAATCTTTCTTCCACATAGAGAGAGCGATCCTCTGGAGCCCCAACTTTATGGGCAAGAATCGGACAGCTAAGCGTCACTGGGTGTGGCCGCAAAACAAAACAAAACAAAACAAAACAAAACGAAAAACAAAGATAGACCAGTGTGCACTGGGCGATTTAAGAGCCTGCTCAGAGCCTCTGTCCTCCGGGGTGAGGAGCAGGAGCCCCAGGGACCCTGGTCACAGGACCTCACCTGTAGCAAATAATCCTTAGCACCTGGAAGGGATCCCAATCGCCCCTAGAAACTTGATGAAATCCTGCCAAAAGGCTCAGCCCCAGGGGACCCTGGGTCTCCAGTAGGAACTGGAGCTGAGATGCAAGTAGTGGGGCACAGCCTCGCATGTGAGACCATGCTGTGGTACCTGGCACATTGGCTTTGGTCCCTCGAGCACCGTTTGGGAGCACCAGTAGCCATGTATCTGTACAAAAGGTGTTCGAGATGTTGGTGATGGTGCGTGACGTACACAAAACCCGTCTCAGTTCAGGGCCAGAGCGACTGGCTGAGGTGCTTGCCTTGCACACGACCCACCCAGGTTCGATTCCAGGCACCACCAGGTCCAAGTCCTTGAGTTTTGCTGGGTGGGGCTTAGAAAGCCAAAACATAAAAAAATTCCACCCAAGTTCAGTCTTTTTTTAATTACCTTTATTTTAACACCATGATTACAAATATGATTATAGTTGTATGAATACAGTCATGTAAAGAACACCCCCCTTCACCAGTGCAACATTCCCACCTCCAATTTCCCAGATCTCCCTCCTCCCCACCCCACCCACACCTGTGCTCGAGACAGCCTTTCTACGTCCCTCATTCATTCATATTGTTAGGATAGTTTTCAGTGTAGTTATTTCTCTAACTGCAAGTTCACAGTATTACTGAACTAAAAACTATTTTCCAATAAAGTAACAAAATAAAATTAAATAAAGTAACAGCATACTGTGAACAGAAGCCTCAGATCTTAACACCAGGCTGGTCTACAGACCTTGAGCACAGATGTGGCCCCTGGGCGGCCACCAGGTCTGAAGAGATGCAGCCTTCCCCAGCTGTCGCCTCGGCATGAGCATCCTCAGGCACTGCTCCGTCACGGGAATCCTGCTTTTCTCTCCCCAAGGTCGATCTCACTCATGGTCCCTCTGTCTACCAGCCTTTTTTGGTAGCTCCCATGGCCCAGTAGAGGGGCCGGAGTGACCAGACATCGGGGACGGCACTCACAGTGCATGAGACCAATTCTGGTTGGAGTCCGGCTTTCAGTTCTGGGCCTCGAGCACCATCGGGAGTGAGTGATTCCTGAGTGCAGAGACAGGTTTCCTGAGCCTTGAGCACACTGGGTCAGACCCAAAAGCAAAGCAGTGAGAAGTATGTATTGTCAAGTCTGTTGAGGACTGAGAAAATAGAGTCTGTTTAGCTTCTGGAAGGCCCAGCAGCGGCTGCTCTGGACTTGGTGTTCTGCGACTCCTCTGCCTCCACTGCTAAAGCCCCACCGGGGTCCAGGCCAGCTTCAGCCTCTACCAGGGACTGAGGCTTGCAAGGCAACCCCAGGGCCAGCTGGTTCTCCAGCCTGCTGCCTTTTGAAACTTTTTTCCTTTCTAATATTCAGGTGACACTGGCGATGGTTAAGCTTACTCCTAGTTCTGTGCTTAGGATACTTCTGCAGGCTTGGATATATGAGGAGTTGGGGTTGGAACTCAGATTGGTTCTTGTCCTACTGCTGGACTATTGCTTCAGGCCCTTCAAGCCTGGTGCTCGTGATGGCCCCTTGAGGCTGGAAGTCACAGCCAAGGAACACGGAAAAGTGGGCCCCAAGGACAGGCCACTGTGGTTCGGCCAGACCTCTGGCTCAAGGGGCCTAGACTGATGATGCCCGAGATGTCAACCAGGGAGACCCTACAAGGATGATCCTGGGGTGAGTTGCGACTCCCTGAGGGTCCCTTTATCGAATTTAAACTCTGTGCACTGGAAGGCCCCACAGATCTAATCAGAAAACAATAATGTATGATGGGAGCTCCACAAAACCTCACATAGTCCGCACTTGACTGCACCATGAGAAGTGAGCCTCCAATGCACAGCCATCCCCGAAGCCCCCAAGCCCAGAGCCAAGGGTCAGTGGCTCCCAGGCCTTGCCAAGGGCCCCATCACTCACCACTGTTTAGAGGCTGCTGGCAACTGAGGTGCATCCTGGTTCCTGGGGAGAAAAAGGAAACAGGGCTATGAGACCAAATCTAGCATCTCACATGGGCGCTACTGATCCCAAGTGCAGCGGGTTTCTTGGCAGGATCAATCCCCAAACGGTCCCCAGGAAACTGGCAGTCTGTGAGCACAGGCAAGACTCTATCTTTCCCAGCTGTCCTCGCTCAGGCAGTAGAATATCCTGGGCTTAGCTTTCCCAGCATGAGCCAGCCCTATCAAGAGGCCCCTTGGGGTGTCCTATGCAACCCAAGTCCACAAACACCTTATCTGGCCAAAGGACAGAGGGGGGCCCAGATCCTCAGGACCAAGGGGCTGAGAGGCCAGTTCATGACACTCATCTGCATCCCGAGTCCCACTGGTCATCCTGCAGACTACATTTGCAAAAGGGACAGGAACTCTTCTTACAGACCCAACTAAGGCCAGGTGAAGCCAAAATAGTGAGTCCAATCTGCATCTTATTAGCATATAGTAGCTGACTGTCAGCTGCTTGAAACAGCTGGGGCCAATCAGAAAGTAGAATCACTCTGGGGAAGCGGCATCCAGAGAGTAGATAAGTAAACATTTTATGAAATTATGATATTACTGACCCTACCCTGATCGGTGATTGGGTGGTACCTGATTCTGGGGGATAAAAACAAGGGTCTGTGGAAGGAGGGGCGGGGGAAGGGGGCTTTTGGCTGGAACTGATGCTGAGGCTTTGGACTTCAGTATTGTCCACCGAATAAAGCTCATATTTCCACAAGCCTGACAGTCAGTGAGCTGTTTACCCGCCGCTTCACCTCAGAACCGCCGGCTGAACAGGGTGGCAGACTCGTGCTCCAAGCTGGAGGGGAAAGACCTCATCCTCCATCCCTCCATCAGTCGACCCCACCTAGGGCTGACTTGCAACAGATAAGCAGGATCTGCGCAGTGTGGCCAAGGTCTGGGTCAGAAAAAAGGGGGCCAGGAGATGAGGAGGAGGCAAAGGAGACACTGTCTGTGGGGCTTGGTGCCCTAGTCACAGGCTGGGCATGGGGCCCATGTCCTCACCACTGCCACCCTCAGAGGAGCCTGCACATCACGTACCTGCTCCAGTGTGACCTGGTCACGCGGTGGGGTTTCACGGGGGATGCTCTGGGGCATCTCTTCTGGCACTACAGAGATGGCGGAATCTGAGTTCCCCCTGGGCAGCATACTGTGGGCCTCCTCGGGGTTGCACTGGCCGTTCATGGTGACCCCGGGAACAATTCGCATCACAAAGCTGTTTCTAGTGTCCTGAAGCACAAATGGCCATTTCCCAGGGAATCAAGATCCCAAAGACAGGCCCCAAGAAAATGTTCTGGTTCCTCTGATGGGTAGTCCCGAGTTCAGCTTTTCTGCTGGCCCCAATCCATAGGGGACCCACCCCCCTAGATAATCCTAAGTCCTGGGACCATGTTAAATTTTACTGGAGTCTGTGCCAAAGGCGGTGGGCTGAGCCAGGCATCTCATGCTTTCACAGGAGAGGACAGACCCCCTTCCCTTTCATACCCATTTGTTTATGTCACACACACACCGCTTTTCGGCTGTTTTCAGGCCAGGAGCTGCAGCAGCTCAGAATCCTGGCCAAATTCAGGGTGCTTGAAGGGGGTGTGGCGGGATCCATGGTGCCTGTGAAAGGCCCAGGTGGTACAAAGGTCCCGCTGGGAGGGTTTCCCCCTCCACAACTGTGCTACCTCAGGGCACCCTACACCATCACACAAACCGCATGGGTATTCACAGAGCCGCCCACATTGTGAACTTGTCCTGAAACACAAAGAATGAAAGGAGTTGGTGGAAAGCATGCCGGCCTGGAGGCGAAGGGGCAGGAGGCGCAAAGCACTGACCTTGGTGCTGTGTCCAATCTCGGAAGGAAGAGTTGCATCGTACCCAGCAATCATGGAGCTGGTCTGGAAGGGCAGAGGGGCGTCCATGAGTACAGCGCATCTCAGCGTCAGATGCGCCCCACACCCAGGCCCATCCCCTCTAGTTGAGGGCACCCAACACCCCATGTCTGGCCAGTTGCCTAAATGCTGCGCCAAGTCTGGGGCTCAGGGCTGAGGATTCCAGAGCACTGCAGCAGCAGTGACTGCACCGGATTCTCAAGTCCAGGTGCTACAAGGATCCAACTTTCTTTGGGGTGGAGCCCCTGAGACCTTCCTCAAGTCAAGTCAGAGGAGGATTTGAAACTCGATTCGAGGCCTGACAGTAATGGCCTCTGCCCCCATCAGTGTCCCCTTCTGCCAGCACTGCTGGGTGTCCGAAGGCCCGCTCAGCTCTGCAGACCAGCCTTCCTTCCCTGTCCCAGAGGGCCACATGTACTTCCTTACCTTTCTTTTTAAAACAGAGAACTGCTAACGCCATCAGCCCCAAGCACGACAGAAACCATCCTATTCCTATAGAAAGATCCTGTAGCCAGTTTCCTGCACTTTCTGGAAGGAGACAATCCAAGAACATGGCTTCAGTTGAGCTCACTGGGCTTAGGAGCAAGTGACCCTGGAGCAGGATAGATTGTCCTTCCCACAGGACACTGGTAATCTGGACGCTCCCAATGGCTGAAAGCACGGGAAGCTGGTAGGAATTAGGATGGGCCTGCCTGGGGAATTGGGGAAGCCCCGTGCTTGGACAATGATGCCTATGATTAGGGGAGCCCAAACAAGGAGGCAGAGACACCCCCATGATGCCACAGACCAGACTGGACAAGGGACGAGGTCCCCTGACATTTCACAGGCCTGAAGGCTCGGGGCAATAATTCTACACCCCGAATCCTCACAGAGGGCATGGAGAGCAGAGGAAGCAGAGACAGGGGGACCCCACACCCTGGTAGGAAGAGGGTTTGTGCCCAAAGGGGATTCACCTTGGAGAGTTGGGCTGGGGTCACCAGCTGATCCCAGAAAATGGGTCACTGTGGCCTCACTGTGGGGCCAGTCATGTTCTCAGATTGAGGTGTGCTGGTCCCGCTCTCTCTCTCTCTCTCTCCCCCCCCCTCTCTCTCTCCCCCCCCCTCTCTCCTCTCTCTCTTCGCCTCTCTCCTCTCTCTCTTTCTTCTCTCTCCTCCCTCTCTCTCCTCTCTCTTCTCTCTCTCCTCCCTCCCCCTCCCGAGCCTCAACCCCACATCCATATCCATTTCCAGCTTTGGAAAAGCCCTGAAAAAGAAAAAAGAAAAAAAAAAAAAGAGAGGTGTGCTGGTCCCAAGGACCTGGCTTAAGTTTCCCAAGGCTGTAGCTAGAGGTGGAGACAAAGCCTGGGCAATCTCACCACACATTCTGTCATTTGTGGGACCACATTCAGTTTCGATGGTTTGATTTTCACAGCTATGAGCAAGGAGAAAGAAAAGAAGCTGAGAACCCACTACCTGTCCACCTATCGCCCATATCACCTTCCTTTCCACTCAGTTCTAGGACTGGAAGGGACGAGCCCCAGCACCCAGAGATCTGCCAGGCATTGGGCATGCCCAGGTTATCTGAACCAGACTGACTGAGCCAGGGCAAAGTCTGGGAAATTGCTAAAAAACTAGGATTCCCCCCGCCCTCCACCCCCCACCGACTCCTGACTCCAGCTGTGCATGATAAACACAACTCTGTCAGGCTGGATAAAAAAGTGGAACCAGAGAAGAGCCCTGATCAATTCAGACCTACAGGCAGGGCTTCCTTTGGCCTCAGCAGCCATATCTGACCCTCCAATGGGCCTTATAAATGGAAGCTATTTGCAACTGGTTGTAAACTTCTTCCCTGACACACCCCCATAACTCCCCCACCTAGGACACCCATCATCTGGACGCAACCACCTAGCAAGGGCAAGGGCAAGGGCCCTCCTTGAACCTAGGCGTGCAGACAGCATAGTGTTCAGAGTCCTCCTGGAGCAGAGTGGCCAAAAGAAATGAACTGGTCATGCTTTGGAGGGAACTCGGCATGCAGGCAGCAAAAAGGCAGAGAGCCAGGATGCTTGTGAGCAGAGTTGGAGACAGAAAGAAGTAGATGCTGAAGAGATGCTTACAGAAGCAGGGAATGAGCAGTCTAGAAACTTCCCAAAGCTGAAAGAAGAGAAGGCTCCGTACCAGGGCCATCGTCATTGGTGGACTATGGTTGTGAGAGTCGGTTTTAGAGTAATGCGCATGTGTGCCTGTGGGGCGTGCTGGCGCAAGTGCAGACAGGCAAGTGCCCATGTGCTCATGTGTGCCCACACGCATGCTCACTTCCACACCCCAGGTGCAGGTGCAGGAGTGTTGAGATGCAGGGGCTCCCTGTGCAGGAAGTTGGGTCCCCTTTGCCAAGCAACTGCATGGCAGTACCTGCGGCAGGATGGCACTTCTCTGTGTGGTTACCGCCTTTGAAATAACCCGGCTTGCACTCACATTTCGTGTTGGAGACTGAAGAGCAGTTCTTCACGAGTACCTCATCTGTGAGAGACAGGGCAGTCAGCAGAGGAGGGGCCAGAACACCGAGGCTCAGGGCCTCAGGCTTCCCGGATCATTCCTGTGCTCCAACAAAGAACCCCACAGCGGTGGTGCCTCATGGACAACACCCAGCACCAGCACCCTGGGTTGCTCCCCAGCATTCCAGAGTTCCCCCCATAGAGCTGTCTCTGGCCCTGCCCTGTCATTCCACATGTGTATAAGGACACACACCCTATACTGGCACCAGATGTTTGGGGGGCTCTGTTGCACGGGGAGGAGGGGGTGGTGTAGGGGAGTGGAGCCTCACCACCACTCTCTGGGGACAGCTCTTTCCTGGTGCTCGGCCGAGGCAGAAACGGGCCAGAGGCAACTGGTACAGTTGATTTTTATTTCTGTATTTCTGCTTTTGGGGACAAACTCAGCGGTGAGCTGGGATTGGGAAGTCCGGCATGGTCAGGGGCTTGCAAGGCCAAAGCCCTCCCCACTGCTCTACTTCTCCAGACCCGTTATCTTGTTTTAGTTTTTGGGGTTCAAACCCAGTGGTGTTCTGGGGACCATGCAGCGGCATGCTGTGGAAGTTCCCGAACCTGTTTGATCCCCTTAACCGCATGGGATTACTTCCTGCCTCGGCGTTTGCTCCCAGACCCGCATCTCTCCAATACCTTGGACATGGGGTATGAGATTTTCCAAAGGCTAAACACAAGCTTAGCACATAGGAGGCCCAGGTTTGCTCCCGGCAATGCACGGTGCAACTCCAGTTAAGGTAACCCCTGAGCACTAAACAGAGAGAAGACCTGAGGACCCCTGGCCGTGGCCCAGAAGACACTCCCTGACAATGTTGACAGACTGACGAAACTGGGCTCTAGGCCTGGGCACTGGAGTGCTGTGTCCCTCCTCGGAGGACTGACACCAGGACACTGTCCTGGCTTCTGGCCGCAGGTTCTCTGGGGGAAGAGGACTGTTGAGGGGGTACTCACCTGTGTCGCAGTTCAGTTTACACTTCATGCAATAACCCTCCGAGTTGGGGTAAGCACTGAAGGTTCCATTGTCGCAAACCTTGCAGGTACAACCGTTCTCAAGATAATGGCCTGGGTGGGGGCAGAGGGGAGCCGGGTCTGTGCTACCCACTCCCCAAAAACCTGCTCAGAGGCCCCCAGGGACCCCACCCTCTCCTGGAACATTCCAGGCTGAAATTCACCCCCGTGTGCCCAGACATGGAGTCGTGGGTCTTGCCATATCCTGTCACGTGGGAGGCGATGGGGCTATTGCGGGTCCCCCTGACAGCAGGGACCAGGCTCCCCGGGAGAGTGTGGCAGGACAGTGTCGGGCAGGCACCTGTCAGGGCTGAGGGGGACTTCCCTCCCTCCCACAGGCCCATGGGGGACTCACCTTCTGCGCAGAGCTTGCAGCAACCCGTTTTATTGGCATCAGGTTCTTTGCATCTGGAGGATGCCAAGGATACCTGCAGCAGGAAGGGGACTAGCTTTAGTGGAGACCCCGGCGGAGGGGGCACTGGCTGGAACAGAGGCCTCAGGTACCCACTCTCTCTCATGGGCTGAACCCTAAGGCACACGACCCTTTCCATGGAGTTCCATGCTGCTGCCCCTGAACATCAGGGCACAGGGTCACAGACCCGTTCGCCGTCACCATTAATACCAGGGGTTAAGCACTGGGGGATGGCGGAGTCTGGGTCTGTTTCTCCCCTATAGCTGCATCTTTTCATTGTCAAGAACTTGGGCAGGGATGGGGGTCATAACACTGGCCTGGCACCCACCAACCCTGTTTTGTTTGTTTGCTTTTAGCCACACCCGGTGACCAATTCAGGGGTTACTCCTGGCTATGCACTCAGAAGAAGTCGCTCCTGGCTTGGGAGACCATATGGATGCTGGGGGATCGAATCACGGTCCATCCTGGGTTAGCCGAGTGCAAGGCAAACGCCCTACTGCCACACCACCTCTCTGGTCCCAACACAGCCCCATTCTGAATGGCTTCATGTTGCTCTGATCCATCGACCTGCATTTCTCACCCTGGACTCTACATGCCATGCTCCCTCGTTTCTCCTGCACACATGCCACAAGAGGGGAAGAGTCTTCCCAGTGTTGATGAGTTCTTCATCTAAAGGCCTTCCCAGGACTGATAACTTATCATTTACTACTGGCATTAAACCAGAGAGATCCCCATCTCCCCAGAATGATGAGCCAGCTGTTGTCTCAGAGTATGAAAATGGCTCAACCAGAGATACTCCCATGCCCCAAGAAATGGGCCAGGTAGACAAGCTGTTGCTGGCAATCCAAGTCCTGGGCACTGTCAAATGGTTCAATTCCACAATGGTCATGGATTTATCAACAGAAATGACACTAAGGAAGACATCTTTGTTCACTGGACAGCTATTCCGAGAAACAATCCCAGGAAATTTCTGTATAGTGTTGGCAACGGGGAGACTTGGAATTTGATGTCGTGAGAGGAGAGAGGGACCAAAAGCTATTAATGTATTCGGACCTGCTGGAGTGCCAGTGAAAGGCAGTCGATATGCCTCTAATCGACACAGGTTCTGTCAATCCATGCCCTGACGTCACTTAGTTGTTCCATCTCCTATGGTGGCAGAAGCCTCCTCAGGCAGGGCAGTAGCAGGCAGTAAAGGGGAGGGCTGAAGGCTCTGGGTAACATCCCAGATGTTGATGTCTATTATCTTTCCTCTCCCACAGGTGCCTTTTGCAAGGACCTCGAACCTCCAACCCAGATTTCAGCTCGGGAAACAAAGGCCTTTCTGTCCTAGCAGCCACCACAGAAGGTGGAGATGGAGAATTCAAGCTCAGCTAAGCTCAACTGAGGAGAAGCTGCTTTGGAACCACCTGCACCTGGGTTATGTCAACAACAGAAAAAAAAAAAAAAGAAAGAAAGAAAGAAAGAACTTTCTTGTAAATTAATCTCTTAACCCTATATGCATCAATCACTATATGCTGGTAAACCGGTGTTTTATATGCATGGACATTAATAGCTACTGGTTTTTTTGTTTGTTTGTTTGTTTTTGTCTCATTGCAAAAAGAAAATTTTGTATCCAAGTTTAGTGGTTTAATAGTAGTCTGCACAATTCAGGGGAAATGCATAATGTGGTTACAATTTTAAAAGTTCTCAGTTATCCTCCTGAATGTTTCCAAATGCTCTGATATTTTTTTGGGGGGCCACACTTGGTGACACTCAGGGGTTTCTCCTGGCTATGCCTCAGAAATCATTCCTGGCTACAGGGGACCATATGGGATGCTGGGATCGAACCACTGTCTCCTGGGTCAGATGCATGCATGCAAGGCAAATACCTTACCACTGTAACACTACTCTGCCCTCCCCTCTTCCATTTTTTAATAAATTGCTATAATTTCAAAATCAAGAAAAATTGTTTTTGTGTTGTGAATGTGATCCTATTCAGCCCGTGTTGTCTTTTAACTTGTTTTGTTTTCACTTTTTTGTTTTTTTTGGGGGGGGGCCACACCCACCTGCACTCAGGGATGACTCCTGGCTCTGCTCTAGGTAATCGCCCTGACAGACTCTTGAGACTCTATTGGAAAGTTGGGGATCCTTTCCGTCCATGCTGGGTCGGCAGCATGCAAGGCAAATGCCATACTACTGTGCTCACACTCCAGCCCCCCAAATTTAACATTTTAAACTTGTCTGCAAAAATGTTCTAATGTCTTTGTCCACAGAAGTTGACGGAAAAGGAACTTGGATCTATACTCTTAGTACACTGTTCATTCTAAAAATGTTATTGCAAACGTAACTTCAAACTATATATCTGCAGAAATATTCATGTAATTTTTGTTTAATGAAGTATATAAAAAGGATGTTCTAGACTTGTGCTAGAACGTTTAAGAATCTTTGTTTGTTTTGGGGCCACATCTGTTGACGCTCAGGGGTTACTCCTGGCTATGCACTCAGAAATTGCTCCTGGCTTGAGGGGACCATATGGGACACCGGGAGATGGAGCTGTGGTCCGTCCTAGGCTAGCGCCTGCAAGGCAGATACCTTACCTCTAACGCCAGCGCTCCGGCCCCAGAATGTTTAAGAATATTTTTTTTAATTTTTTAAAAAAATTTACTTTAGGGGCCGGAGAGATAGCATGGAGGTAAGGTGTTTGCCTTTCATGCAGGAGGTCATCGGTTCGAATCCCGGTGTCCCATATGGTCCCCCGTGCCTGCCAGGAGCAATTTCTGAGCCTGGAGCCAGGAATAACCCTTGAGCACTGCCGGGTGTGACCCAAAAAAAAAAAAATTACTTTATTTAAACACTGTGGTTACAAGGTTATTCACAATACAGCTATGTTTTTTGGTCACAGTTACAGAATTATTCATGATTGAGTTTCAGTCATAGAATGTACACACCCTTCATTAGTGCATATGTCTTGACATAAGTGTACCCAGTTTCTCTTCTGCCTTCTCCCCTGTATACCTCTAGGGCAGATATTTTTTCTTCTCTCTCTCATCTATTTTTCCCTTTTAGATACTGTGATTTACAATATTGTTACTGACGGCGTATCATGCATATCACTATCTCTTTTTAGCACCCAGTTATTTTCCAGAGTGACTCATTTCCAACTATGGTTGTCATAGTGGGCCCTCCTCTGCCCTAAATGCACTTCCCTGTTATTGTGCGACTATTCTTACCATGAACTGTCCTGGTCATAATCTTTGTTGTCTTTGGATATTATTACCATATTATCTTTTTTATATCTTGTAAATGAGTGTAATTATACTATGTCTATTTTTCTCCCTTTGACTCATTTTTTTAATTTTATTTAAACACCTTGATTACATACATGATTGTTTGGGTTTCAGTCATGTATGTTTAAGAATTTTTACATGAAGTGTATCTGTAGAAAGGATCCAATGTTTCTATTCAGAGAAGTCTATGAAAAAGTGTTGTGAGGTGTAGAAGACAAAGATATGGGAAAGCTGATTGTTTAGAGAAGGATGTATTCAGTTTAAACTTTGACGTTATTACAGTCAACTTTGAAGGTGCCTAAGCAAAATAATAACCACTTTTGTCAATTCTGATCTGTGGCTCCTGCCCCTTGCAGAGAACTATAGAACACGATTTATGGACCCCTCTCCGTTGTTTGAACAAAAGAGGAGCCGTTGTTAGGTCACACCTTGTTTTCCCTAAAACAAAAATCATCCCTGGTTCCTTGGTATCTTTGCTTACGACTTCACCCCAAAACAGAGGTGGAGTACTTTGTCCTGGCTCAGGATAGCCTGAGCTATTTGTCTTTATACTGTCCTTGCTGTCTCACCCAGGAGTGGACGCTGTACTCGAGTAAAACAGCAGTCCGGGCAGGCAGTGGGGTGGTGGTGGTCCGGGGTGCAAGAGTGCAAGACTACAAGGGTTTGGCCCTCAGCCTGGCCTGAGTGAGGTCATGCAGGACCCTGACTCCTTCAGCTGGGCTTGCAGATATGGCCCAGGGGCAGATTTGGCCTCCCAAGAAATCAGTGGAAAGTTCCACGGAAATCTGAAGTCCACAGCGGTAGGAAGCTTGCTTTGCACCAGACGGGTTTGATCCCAGGCCTACGCGGAGCACCATCAGGAGGGGCCGGCACCCCAAAGCCTGGCTCTGGGCCCAGATGCTTTTCTTCCCTCTCCTTCCTGGACTTCCCTGCCCTGCTGAGCACCACCAAAAGGCGTCGGCACCCCAAAGCCTGGCTCTGGGGCCCAGATGCTTTTTACCCTGTCTTTCTTGGGCTTCCCTGCCCGGCTGAGCACCACCAGGAGGGACCAGCACCCCAAAGCCTGGCTCTGGGCCCAGATGCTTTCCTTCCGTTCTTTCCTGGGCTTCCCTGCCCCGCTGGGCACCACCAGGAGGGGCCGGCACCCCGAAGCCTGGCTCTGGGCCCAGATGCTTTCCTTCCCTGTCTTTCCTGCGCTTCCCTGCCCCAATGAGCACCAGAGGAGGGACAAGCACCCCAAAGCCTGGCTCTGGGCCCAGATGCTTTCCTTCCCTGTCTTTCCTGGGCTTCCCTGCTCCCCCTGAGCACCACCAGGAGGAACAATTGGCCCAAAGCATGATTCTGGGGCCCAGATGCTTTCCTTCCCTGTCTTTCCTGGGCTTCCCTGCTCCCCCTGAGCACCACCAGGAGGAACAATTAGCCCAAAGCATGATTCTGGGGCCTAGATGCTTTCCTTCCCTGTTTTTCCTGGGCTTCCCTGCCCCAATGAGCACCAGAGGAGGGACAAGCACCCCAAAGCCTGATTCTGGGGCCCAGAGGCTTTCCTTCCCTGTTTTTCCTGGGCTTCCCTGCCCCGCTGGGCACCACCAGGAGGGACCAGCACCCCGAAGCCTGGCTCTGGGCCCAGATGCTTTCCTTCCCTGTCTTTCCTGCGCTTCCCTGCCCCAATGAGCACCAGAGGAGGGACAAGCACCCCAAAGCTTGATTCTGGGGCCCAGAGGCTTTCCTTCCCTGTCTTTCCTGGGCTTCCCTGCCCTGCTGGGCACCACCAGGAGGGACCAGCACCCCAAAGCCTGGCTCTGGGCCCAGATGCTTTCCTTCCCTGTCTTTCCTGGGCTTCCTGCCCCGCTGGGCACCACCAGGAGGGGCCGGCACCCCGAAGCCTGGTTCTGGGCCCAGATGCTTTCCTTCCCTGTCTTTCCTGGGCTCCCTGCCCGCTGGGGTCCCCGGTCTTCTGAGAGAGGATGGCCCTTCGTCCTCCCCTGGGACTCCGCTCCATCCCCCATCGGGCTTGGTCCGGAAACCTGAGGCCCTCCTGCGCTCTCCTTCTCCTGTCGGGCCACGCGGGGCGATCGCTGCGAGCAGGTCGGGGCCCCAGGCGATCCAACCCGGAGGGCGCTGCAAGGCCTGGTGAGACCCCCGAGTCCCGGGAAGGGGACGGAGGGAGCCCGCACACTCACGGGGGACACTCCCACCCGGCCTTCGCCCCGACCCGGCTCACCTCGGAGAGCAGCTGCGGCAGGAGCAGGAGCGACAGCGGGAGCCGCAGGCGCCAAAGCCGGGCAAGCGCCATCCCGGATAGCGCAGCCACGAGTCGCGAGTCGCGAGTCGAAGCCGGAGCAGCCCAGGAGCTTCGAGCCTCCCGCCGCACGCCGCGGGCCACGCCCCCGACCCCACGGCGACTCTCGGCGGCCAATCTCGGGCCGGCGCTGGCGTCAAGCCCCGCCCCTCCCTACGGCGCGGCCAATCGGAACGAGCCGCGGTCGCTAGGACACGAGCCCGCCGAAGTCCCGCCCCTCCGCCCAGCTCTGCCACTTGCTGTCATCGCGGCCTCCCAGCACAGGCCGGCCCGCAGTGGGGCCGCCGCAGCTCGCGAGTCGCTCGGCCCCAGCGCCTGCAAGGAGGGCGGCTGTCGTCTTTTTTGGACTTGCTATATTCATCATCATGTCTGCTTGGTTTTAGGGCCACGGCCAGCGGCGCCCCACTTCCCTCCTGCCTCTGCACTCAGGCTCGACCCGGCTGGCGATGGGGCTGGTGGGGGCCGGGCCGACTCAGTCGAACTCAGGCTGGGCCCTGCTCTGAGGGCCTCGGCCAGGGCTTTGGGGGGGACCTGGCGGTGATCAGGGGGCACAAGCGGCGTTGGGAGCCGGACATGCCAGTCCTCCCTTGGCCCTCACGGGATCCACTCACTCGGGACCCTTCCCCACTGAACCTAGACCCCCACCCATCCCCTCACCCCACAGCCTCACCCACTCATCTCAGCTCCCATCCATGGCATGCTGCAGCCCGTCCATTCTTTTTCTGGTTTTGGGGTCACACCCGGCAGGCTCAGCGGTTCCTCCTGGCTCTACACCCAGAAATCGCTCCTGGCAGGCTCGGGGTCCCCTATGGGGGGCCAGGATTCGAACCACCATCCTACTGCATGCAAGGCAAACACCCTACTGCCATGCTATCTCTCCGGCCCCATCACAATGGTCTTTCTTTGATAGGAGGTTTGGGGCCTTGTCACCCCAAACCTAGGGCTCAGGATCTACTCCCAGCTCTGCCCTGGAGTAACTCCTGCTGGGACTCAGGCAAGCGCCCTCCCTGCCTGCTGTACTACAGCTTCGGCTCTGTTTTCACCCCCCCCACACCCAGGATTTCTGCTCCCTTGGAGCCCCTTCCGATCCTCTCTGCCTGTGCTGGAGGTCTCCTGGCTCCCCTGGGTGGCTGTCCCACTGACAGGGCCGCCTGTGGTGCCTCTGCAGGGGAATATGACTCTGACACTGTCATTCTCACTGCACTTCTTCACAAAAGAATTTTTCACTTTACCCCTCATTCTAACACCCAGCACCTCAAACACCCAGCACCTCAAGCGCACCCTAAATGTCAAACTAACTGTAACCCTAACGCTAAGCATATTCATGACCCTAACATTAGCCCCTAACCATAACACTGAATCCAAGCTTACCCCTGAGTATTGCTGGGTCTGGCCCCAAATCCAAAACCAAACACAACGTATTGTCAAGTCGAACAAGCTCATATATTAGGATCTATGTTTCACTTCAAAGATGCAATGAGGTGGCACTTGTGTCTCTGAGCAATTCACTGCATCTCCCTGAGGCATCCTATCCCGATGTGTTCTCAAGCATGGAAGCAGTCTTATTCTTCCCAATAAAGTTGGGGCTCCAGAGATTCGCTCTCTCCAAGTGGAAGAAGGATCCCCAGCCCCTTTTTTTTTTATCTTTCCAGCTTTTTGGGGATTATTTCTGGGTCTTCTCTGTTTCCAGACCCACTCCTCCTTTCCCTCCCTATTCTCCACCCCAGGCTTTGGTCCTGAGCAGTGGTCCTTAAACTATGGCCCGTGGGCCACATATTGTATTTGTATCTGTTTTGTTTCTTCATAGCAAAATAAGATCTATGCAGTGTGCATAAGAATTCGTTCATAAGTTTTGCTTTTACTATATAGTCAGACCCTCCAATGATCTGAGGGACAGTGAACTGGCCCTCTGTTTAAAAAGTTTGAGGACCCCTGGTCCTGAGCCTCCTAGTCTCTACTCCCTGTCTAAGAAAAATGCTCTCTGGCTTTCCCGGCTTTCCTTCCCTGAGGTATCTGCTTAGGAGTGGATGGCTTGCTTTTTGAGTTCCTCTCCAAACAGAACCTCTTTTTATCCCCTTAACCATGTGAAATTCTTTCCTGCTTCGGCATTTGCTTCCAGGTATGCGTCTCCAATATTCTGGTCTTGGGACATGAGGTTCCTCCACAATTCTTTTCCATTTTTTTTCTTTTCTTTTTCTTTTTTCTTTTTTTGCTTTTTGGGACACACCCTGTGATGCTTAGGTATTACTCCTGGCTTTGCCATCAGAAATCACTCATGACAGGCTCAGGGGACCATAAGCAGGAATCAAACCCGAGTCCGTCCCAGCTCGACATCATGCAAGGCATAGCCCTGCCACGGTGCTGTGTCCAGCCCCCTTTTTTCACTTATTTTATTTTATTTATTTTTGTTTTTTTGGGCCACACCCGGTGACACTCGGGGGTTTCTCCCAGCTATGTGCTCAGAAATCAAAATCGTTCCTGGCTCAGGGTACCATATGGGAAGCTGAGGATCAAACCACGGTCTGTCCTGGGTCAGATGCAAGCAAGGCAAATGTCCAACTGCCGTAGCAACACTATGGGCCCCATTATCCATTTCTGGATAAATTGTTATAATTTCAAAATGAAGAAAAATTGTGGTTTGTGTTGTGAATACGCTCCTATTCAGCCTGTGTTGTCTTTTAACTTTTGTTTTCACTTTTTCAGTTTTTGGGGGGGACCACGCCCACCTGTACTCAGGGATCACTCCTGGCTCTGCTCTAAGTAATCGCCCTGACAGACTCTCTTTTTGTTTGTTTTTATTTAGTTTTTTTTTTTTTGGGCCACACCCGGCGATGCTCAGGGGTTACTCCTGGCTATCTGCTCAGAAATAGCTCCTAGCAGGCACGGGGGACCATATGGGACACCAGGATTCGAACCAACCACCTTAGGTCCTGGGTCGGCTGCTTGCAAGGCAAACGTTGCTGTGCTATCTCTCCAGGCCCCCTAACAGACTCTTGAGACCCTATGGAAAGTTGGGGATCATGTCCAGGTGTAGGGAGCCAGATTCTACCTCACAGTCTTAGCATAAGTACATCTTGTAGCAAACTGCCATTTTCTAACAGGCCTGTCCTTTAGTTGAGCTATACATTGTGTATGTGCCAACTGGCCATGAGTTGACACAGATTAAAAGAACCATAAGATCACACTCTTCTGGCTCAGGAAACTCAGACCTATAGATAGAGCATTTGATTGATAATAGGATGTTCCTCAGGAAACTTGTATTAAATTAAGAGGCGCATGCCAAACCTTTTAAACTGCATGATGACAAACGCTTGCTTGACAAATGTTTACATTGTCCTCTCCTCCCTTTGTGTAAAAGCTATATAAGTCATGGCATTTCAAAAATAAATCGATGCCATAGTCAGAATCCTTGGTGGTCCCCCTTTTCCCCACCCATTTCCTTTTCAGGTGCAGACCCTTTCCATGATCACGAATAAACTGAAGCTGCTGGCCAGCACAGTTGGCACCCGACGTGCGGCATGGAAAACGGTTCTCCACCAAAAGTACCCTAGGGGCCTCTCCAGAAGGCTTAGAGAAGGTAAGATCTCACATAATTTTCTTTGTGTCTGATAAGAATGGGTCAAGAATTGTCTAAAGAGGCGCAGTTCATAGCTGGCGTCAAACAATCTCTCAGGGATAAAGGTATAAGAGTTAAAAAGAAAAATCTCTTGGAATTCTTTCTCTTTATTCATAAGAAATGTCCTTGAGGGCCGGGCGGTGGCGCTAAAGGTAAGGTGCCTGCCTTTCCTGCGCTAGCCTTGGACGGACCTCGGTTCGATCCCCCAGTGTCCCATATGGTCCCCCAAGCCAGGAGCAACTTCTGAGCACATAGCCAGGAGTAACCCCTGAGCGTTACCGGGTGTGGCCCCCCCCCCCAAAAAAAAAAGAAATGTCCTTGGTTCTCCATTGGCGGTCCTGGGAAAACAGGCCAGATTAGTAGCCTAGCGTGGCAAAAAGTGGGCTGCAAAATTAATTGCCTCCTTGCAGAGTAGGGTCTTCATGATGACAATATTTCTACCATTCTCTCCTCTTACTGGAGCCTCATTCGCGACATCATCGATGCCGCAGAAACTGATCCTAAACACAAACATTTGTCAAGCAAGCATTTGTCATCATGCAGTTCAAAAGGTTTGGCATGTGCCTGTTAATTTAATACAAGTTTCCTGAGGAACATCCTATTATCAGTTAAATGCTCCATCTATAGGTCTGAGTTTCCTGAGCCAGAAGAGTGTGACCATATGGTTCTTTTGATCTGTGTCAACTCATGGCCAGTTGGCACATACACAATGGATAGCTCAATTAAAGGACAGGCCTGTTAGAAAATGGCAGTTTGCTACAAGATGGCCGTGCCTATGCTAAGACTGTGAGGGAGAATCTGGATCCCTACATTTGGGTCCATTCTGGGTCGGCAGCATAAAAGCCAAATGCCATACCGCTGTGCTCACACTCCAGTCCCTTACTTGTTATTTGTAATAAACGATACATGATGGACAGTTACATCACAACTGAGCTTGCAGCATCCAGTGTGGACTCTGCATCCTCTCAAGCCCAGCCCTGCTCGCCATGTCCAGGCTCCTGATCACCAGGATACCAGGAATGGTAGAGGGCGTAGAGCCAGGCTCCCAACAGGTTCCAAATTACAGTAGCCTGGTGAACGCCTGTCCTTCCTTGCTCCTCCCAGGGAAGGTCTGACCTTTCTCATTCCACCAAGGGTCAGAGTCTCCCCCCTGACTCCTCCTGGGCTGGGCTTGCAAGCCCTCCTTTCTCCCCAGCCTTCACGTCCTTTGGTAGCCAGGTCCCAATTTCTCAAGGGGTCTTTGGCTATTGCATGCAGGGGATCAAGAGGCCCTGCAACCCATCCTGGGGCAGACCTTCTTCCACAGGTGCTGGTTGCACCCCCAGAGCTACAGCCACAACTTCTATATTGTGAAACAGGAATAGGAAAAGGCTCCTCGCTGTGTCTGGTGTGCTCTGGCAGCCGAGATTTGTTTCAGGTCAGATGTCAGCCTGGGACTCTGCCCGGCATACCTGGAAAGCAGGGGCAGGTCGGGATTCCTTGGCTATTATGGGGTCTCCCTCTGGGCGCACCTGCTTGGCCACTCAGGCCCTCTGCTTGCATCACCCGTCTGTGTCTGCCTTCCATGTTAATAACTGAGGAGGACTTCTGCCTAGAGACAGCGTCACAACCGCATCCCACTTCTATTTGGAAGGACTCTGGGGGCCTGAGCCTTAAGGCTTTTGCCTTGCATGTGGTGCGCAGCTGACCCAAGACAGACCAGGGTTTGATCCCCAGCATGCATATGGTCCCTGTCCTGCAGAGCCAGTGGTAACCCCTGAGCACAGCTGGGTGTGGCCCCCAAACCAAACAACAAAACCAAACAACAGAACCCAACCAGGTATGTATGATCTATGTTTTGGCCACAACCAACTTCTATGTTGTGAACCGACATCACAGGGCAGCACGGGGGCGGCCATTCACAGGGCCCATGGAAAGAGAAGGAAAGTTTGGGTCAAGATTCCCCCATGTCACTGTGCTGTGGGACCTGCTTTCAAGGTTCCCTCTCAGGAAACTGGTCACCTATTGCCCTTTTGGCTTCTTCCCTAGTCCTACAGCTCCTCCTCCTCCTCCTCCTCCCTGGCTGGTCCCTGAAGTTGTCCTGCTGGTCACCCGTTCCTACACATCACAGTCCCAAACTGCCTGGGGTGGCAGAGGGCTCGAAACCATGCACCCCCAAACTCACTGCATAGCTGCAGCCAGCCACCTCTCCTGGGCAGGGAAGGAGGCCTGTCCTGCTATCCTCAGAGACCCATGTGTGTGTGTGTGTGTTGGGGACGTGGGGGGGGGGGGGCATTGCCCTCTAATTCTGTCCCCACAAAGAGGTCTGTGCTACTCTCTGAGTTCAGCTTCTGAGGAAGTTCCCCTTAGGGTCTGAAGACCTGAGACACCCCCACAGTTGGCTGCTGGATTGCTGAGAATCTGCCCAACCCATCCCCCAGCTTCTGCCTTTACTCTCCTGTAGAACTGGGAGGACCAGCCAGCAGTAACTTGAGGCACCCAAGCAAGTGTCTGAGCTTCTCTCTGTCTGTCTGTCTGTCTGTCTGTCTATCTGTCTTCAGCTCTGAGTTCTGGCCTCTGTCCAGCTTCTGCCCTGAGTCAGTTAGAGCCTGCACTTTGGAGGCACCCCGCTTGGGTGTGGAAAGCCGCCCTTGGCCTCTTTCTGTGATGATCGGGGTACACCTGTCAGCACTCAGGGACCATAAGGGATGCTGGGATTGAACCCAGGTCAGTCCTGGGTTTGCAGCTTGCAGATAAACTGCCTATAGATACGCTATGGCTCCCTCCACCCTCGGTGACGGTGATTAATATATGAGCCTCAGCCGGAATTCAGCTGTAGACAAACTGCACAAGTAAAGCTCACAGAAGATGTTCAGAGAAGTGACTAGAAGGAAAGTAATGGGCCTCTCAACCAGAGTCAATGGCGACCAATCCTCCCCCTGAGAAGGCCTATGAGAGCGATCCTGTGAGGAAACAGGCAGGAGAGGGAGGCTGCACTCCTTCCAGCAAATCCATTCAGGAAAACCCAGCCAGCTTCCAAACAACCATCACCAACATCCCCCCAACACCAGGCGAGAGTTCTAATCCTCCATCCACCCAGCAGCTGCTTCTCAGTTAGATACCAGGAGTCCCAATTGGAGAGATGTGAGATGTCGCCTCTCTTCGCGGGACAGACCCCTTTTCTAGGCGGCACAACCCAGAAAAATGTGCTAATGTCTTTGCCACAGAAGTCTATAGAAAAGGATCTTGGATACTATAGTCTTTTATTGGGGGGGGGGGGGTGTCATACCCGGCAGTGCTCACGGGCCACTCTGGGCTCTACGCTCAGAAATCGCTCCTGGCAGGTTCAGGGAATCCTATGAGATGCCAGGATTCGAACCACCGACCTTCTGCATGCAAGGCAAACACCTTACTTCCATGCTATCTCTCCGGCCCTAGATACTATAGTTTTAATATGTTTTCAAACTATATGTATCTGCAGTAATGTTATGATTTTGTTTAGAGAAGGATTTTGTATATGGAAAAAGAACTTGGACGCTCTAGATTCATTAGAGTGCTTGGTGTACGGTTTTGGAACTTGTGTTCAAATAAACTGTGTGTGGAAAGGATCTAACATTTATGTTCAGATAAGTCTATAAACATTAGTTTTATGTATAAGACAAAGATACTATGGGTGGGGCCAGAGTAGTGGCTCGAGCCTAAGGCATCTGCCTTAACACGCACTAGCCTAGGAGGGACCGGGTTCGATCCCCTTGTGTCTCATATGGTCCCCGAGCCAGGACTGATTTCTAAGCACATAGCCAGGAGTAACCCCTGAGCATCACCGGGTGTGACTGAAAATCAAACACGCAAAAAAAAAAAAAAAAAAAGATATTATGAAAAATGTGCTTGTTTGGAGAAAGATGTATGTCCAATTTAACCAATGACACTTTTACAGCCAAGTCTTCCCTCAGAGCAGTGATTCCAGGAAGTAAAAATTTCCTCCCACCTTCCTTGCCAGGGAGGTTATTCTTTTTTTTTTCACCAACTGTGACTATGCAAATTAACAGCCCCTGCTCAAGCTCCTTTCTGCGGGTTTCTACCTCTTCCAATAATAATAGAGCAAGACTTCCTCAATTTCTTACAGGAAATGGGGAATTGTTAGATTACATTCTGCTTTGGTCTAAACAAAGAAGGTCCCCAAAGTCCTCTTTCTTGTCACCATCCACCTGCAGAGGGACTTTTGTCTCTGACTCCACCCTCCCCCCCCCCCCCCCCCCGGTCATTTGAGCTGGTCAACTGACTAACCCCAACTACAAACATTCTGCATGCCAGATCAAATACAAAATTCTTAGGCCATTACAAAACATGAATACTTAACGTTCTTATCATGCACATTATTCGTTAGTATGCTTTTTCTAATAACTTAGAACATCCACATATTTTATATTTCTTTGCTGATTTGGTGTTTTTATTTTTTATTTTTTTTTTTTTTTTTTTTTTTTTTGCTGCTTCGGTGTTTTAACTGATTGTTAAATTTAGTGAGTGCAGATAGTTTACCATGTTATATTGATCTGAAGCCAGGAGGTGGCTCCTTGCCCTGAGCAGACAAATAAGAGGCTTTCATCTGCGATTTGTTTCAAACAAGTAACATCATTTAACATTTAGTGTTTGCTAAGAGAATGTCTAAAATAGTTGAAACAATACAACCCTATCGAAGTCCCTTTACCAATATAAAAATCTAACTGCTGAATTTTATTACAGGATTTATAACAATATATGTATATATTTAAATACCAATGACTAAGTTACTTTGACTCTACAAGATCAATCACTCAATTTCAGCAAAATGGGCGTTGTGTAATCGTTCCCAAGTGGACATGTTGAGGACAGCAAATGCTCTTGAAATTTAAGCATAAGAGTGGGTTGTAAAGTGTAGGAAAGATAGAATAAGACAGATTTGATTCCAGTTTTGAAAAGTCTGTCTTTTATCCAGATACTCACACTTTTAATTTCCTTTCTTCCAAAATTGAAAACAAGTTGCTAGACATGTTTTATATTTTACAGGACCAAATGGTCCTTCATTATACTTACTAAAAACATTTAAATCGGGGCCGGAGAGATAGCATGGAGGTAAGGCATTTGCCTTTCATGCAGGAGGTCATCAGTTCGTATCCCAGCGTCCCATATGGTCCCCCGTGCCTGCCAGGAGCAATTTCTGAGCCTGGAGCCAGGAATAACCCCTGAGCACTGCCGGGTGTGACCCAAAAACCACACACACAAAAAAAAACCAAAAACATTTAAATCATTTTCACATTTTAATTTTTATGACCAACATTACATTCAATGCCTGGTGACAACACTGTTATGGAATTGTTCTCTCAGCAATATCAAGCACTTCCAAAATTAATAATATTATTTAAAAAGGCTAACCACAATATTTCCCATACAATTTTCTATTTTTAAATACCTTTAAAGCTAGAAAATTATTCTCCAGTAAAAATATAAGACTCCACATTTTTTTTGTTTTAGGTTGGGTCACTCCTGGTGCAGTGCTCAGGGGTTACTCCTGGCTCTGGTCTCAGAAGTCGCTCCTGGCACCATATGGGATGCAGAGAATAGAACCCAGGTCCATCCTGGGCCAATCACGTGCAAGGCATCCCAAGACCCAAATTTTTAAAACTTTTTTTTGTAGCAACTTGACTTGAATTTATAATGACCAATTTTTTTTTCTGACAGTCTATTTCCTGAGGGGTTAGCAGTAAAAAAAAAAAAAAAAGAAAGAAAGTTTAGTTTTTTTTTTTAATCTCAAAGTTTCACCTTATTCTTTAATTTTTTGGAAGATTTTAACTATTACAGGCCTGAACTTAGAAAGCCTCCCAATTTCCAATCTTTTAATCACTATTTTATACCACCCAGAGCACCCCGTTTTCCGGTTTAATTTGCAATTTGGTCTTATGTACCCCACAGTCAGTCTGGAGGGGCCAGGCTCACTCTCTGTGCCAGGCCTCCTGCTGCCTGCATTCCCTTGGAAACACTTACAGTCCCACAGCTGGCTTGGGGAGCAGAGAAGGGCCTTGTCTTCTGCTTCCTGAGGGCCTGCCTGAGGCTGCTGCAGTGGTTCCAGCGCAGTTTGACCCGCAAACAACTAGGCTCCAACTCTGGAGTGCCAGTCTGGCTTTCCAGGCTGCCTACTCTGCCCCAGAAGGCACACCCCCATGCAAAGGGGGGAGGGAGTGACGGGGGCTCTGCTGCTTCCTTGGCTGCAGTCAAAGCCATGTCACACAGAAGCAAACAGGAGGCGACAAGGGACCGACAAACACGCCTTCACATGTAGCAGAGAACAGACGCAATCAAATGGCGCGCATGATAACCCATGGCCTTTCTTTTCCTTTCCTGCCCTCCTGATCTTACTGAACAGAGTCCACTGATCAAAAACTGCAGGGGAGTCTCCCTGAGCACTCTGCTGGAGCTCACTAGAGTGTTGGCCGAGCTCACAGGGGCTCCAGTTTGGGGGCCTCTTTACTCAGGCCTCTCTGTCTGAAGACTAATTCCTGACAGTCAGGCCTCTTGGTCTAAAAAAAAGACCGGCCCTGACAATGCAAAGTAGAAGCTGCACCCCTTCAGTCAGGTCTCTCAAGAAACCGCTCCTGACAGTGCAGAGAGGCTGCACCCCTTTCAATTAGGGCCTTTTAACCCTACCCTCCCTTTATGGGGCAGGATCTAGGCCAAGGGAGAGTCAATTCCGTATGAGCCCCCAGATGTTAGGGTCCGAGCTGACCACCCGATTTACAGGCTTCAACAACTCTAGCATTTCATCGGCTTATACAGTAAAGCAAGCATTCCATCCACTTGAACAGAAATCACATCAAAACCACATCCTGCTTAGGGTGAGTTTCTCAATTTATTGCTGAGTCAACTTGGTGGGGTCCTTAATCTGGTGGAACATTTGGACCCGCCTAGTTCCTCTTTTTTAGCTGAACAGGGAGGTCTTGCCCTCTACAGGGTACATTTTGCGGTTTTTATTTCCCTTCCCGCATTTTGCAGTTTTATCTTTGGGCTAACACCTATGAAACTTGCAGAGTGGAAAATATTTCACAGTGGCTTTACTGGGGGCTTAGGACCACCTTGATCCAGGGGACTATGGTTCTCACACTCTCAGGAAACTGGTCACCCACTGCCCTTTTGGTTTTTTCCCTAGTTGTCCTCTTCCTCCTCCTCCTCCTTGTCCTCTCCCCCCCCACCCCCCACCCCCACTGTTGCCTGAGGTTGTCCTGTTTGTCACTTTTTTCTACACATCACAGTACTAAACTGCCCTGGGTGATCCTGCTATCCTCAGAGAACAATGTGTGTATGGGGAAGGGAAGGTTGTCGTTCTCCTAGTCTGGCCCCAGCCAGGAAGTTCTACTCAAAGAGCTGCCTCTTGGCCTTCCTGCTACCCAGAGTTCAGCTTCTGGGGAAGCTCCCCTTAGGACCTGGAGGCCTGAAAAATCACCACAATTTGCAGCTAGATTTTGGAGAAACTGCGGATCCCCCAGCTTCTGCCTTTGGTCCCCTGGAGCACTGGGAGGGACCAGCCAGCAGTAGTGTGAGAGACCCCAGAGTCTGAGCTGATTGCCCTGAGTCAGAATCTGTGGTTTGGAGGCACCCCCTTATCTCTGTTGCCCTCAGATGTGGCAAGCCATGGGTGGACTCTTGCTGTGGTGATTGGGGGTGATTGGGCCAAACCTGGCAGCGCTCAAGCCTGGCTTCCAGTGCCACGGGCCTCCTTCCTGTGGGACCCCCGACATGCCAGGCCCTGGCCGGCCCGTCTGCAGCCTAGGCGGCCACACCCACCCCCAGTTCCCTGAGATGGCCACTCACCTGCAGCCAGGACCATGGTCAGGGAAGGTGGGTCACCTGGGCCAGGTGCGCAGCTGTGACACAGCTGTTCCACCCCCATAGTCCAGCAGAGCTCCCAGGGCAGGGGCCCTACCAGTTCCTGCAGTCCCTCGCTCCTCCCTCCTCTATCCTCCTCCTCTTCCTGGAAGCCCGCCCAGGAGAGGAGGGCGGAGACTAGAGAGCCAGAAGGAGGGAGCTAGTGCACTGGCCTGCCATCTGCAAGGACATTCCCGACTTTGCCCGGCCTCCCTTGGTCCAGAGCATTGACCCAGAATAATCTTGAAGTCGCACCAAATTTCCTTTATTCCTCAGGGCAGGAGCACCCAGCAGGGCCGCAGTCTGGGGTCCCGAGGTCACAAGTGCCCAGTGACCAGCCCCTGCCCTGGGCCCCAGAGTTTACAGAAGACAGGGTGCAATGAGACATTCTTTGAGTCTTGGGTTGAGGTTTGGTTATCCAAAGTTCCCAGAGGGGAGAGAGATATCCCAGACCCCCTACCCGGTCCGTTAACAATTCTCTGCAATAAGTAATCACACAGATTTGGAGGATCTAACAGGCGAGGAAACTCACTCTGCAAGCTGTTGACCCCCAAGCCAGTGGTTCCACCACATGGAACCACAGACCAAGATGGCAGCCCCAGGTAAGCTCCCTGCCTTCCCTTTGTTGAAATCCAACTCGAGCCCCTCCCCAAAGGGAGGAGAAAAAAAAAAAACAGATTAAAGGCAATGCGAAACAAGACCAACAGAAAGTAATTAAGATACAAGTGAGAAATACTTGATAAAAATTATTTGATAGGAATTATTTCAGAGGCCTCAATTTCCTTCATCTTTTCCCCTTTTTAATTCTCTCAAAACAGAAACAAAATAGCAAATAAGAAATAGGCCCCCAAAAAAGACAAGGGAAAAATTAAACTAAATAGTAGCAATAGTTTGCATAGGTGCATCAAAAAGAAAAATGCCTGCTATATACTCCGTTACAGACAGGGTGCCCTGGAACCCACATACTGACCCCCAATTTCTCTGCCAGCCCCCAGAAACCTCTCCACAGTCTGGGGTGGGAAGGTCAAGTCTGCTCCTCCAGCAGCGAGGGTCGCCCTACACAGAGGTGCTCTTGAGGGCCTGGCTGGGCGCAGGGGATGAGGGGGTCCTGGCCGCCACCCAGAAATCTGCTTCAGCAGCTTCTTGTACTTGCGATCCAAAACCATGTTCTTCACCAACACGTCAGGGACAACAAACCAGGCTGCCACGAGCTTGATGCACAGAGCCACATGCTGGAGGCAGGGGCCAGAGGGTGAGGGCAAGGAGAGGGGTGAGGGCAGGGGGGAAGGGCTCAGAACACCCCTTCCTCCTGCCACCAACCTCAAAGAGGATGAGGAAGCCAGCCTGCTGGTCAGCAGCACCCAAAACTGCTGCGAGAGGCTGTAGTCCTTGGGACTGCACTAGTCCCGGTACCTGGGTGGGCAGGGGCCATCAGGTTTGGGCTGAAAGGTGTGGAGGGTGAACCCCAACCTGCTGTGGGATCAGACCTGCACTCAGTCACGTTCTGGGGTCCCCGGATGCTGCTGGCATTAGGGAAGTCCTTGGTATAGAATACAGACAGGCTGTAGTTGGTGTAACCTTTGAAACAGCTTCAGGGAGCAGAGGAGCCAGGTCAGCACGGAGGGGCCACGACATGCAGCCACATTGGGCACAGAGACCCCCTCCTACAGAGGCGCCAGGCATCTTCCCAACGTGGGGCTCCCCTTCGTTGTTTTCTGTCCCCCCCCACCCCGGGCATCGTGCCCCCCTTTTCGACTCCAGTCACCGCCCTCTGCCCACACGGGCCGTAGTGGTACATGTACATCATGCGGGGAATGAACTCGGACGTGAAGGCGATGATCCTGCCATTGACAATGATGGCCAGCACCCCGATGATCTCCCGCACCTGCAGCCACGGCCCTGGACACACTGTGAGCATAGGAGGGCAGCAGGGACTTTATGTTCCCCACCTGCTCACAGGCGCCCCACCACCCACTGCCTAGGCCTTGCCCTTGAGCCATGCGCAGGTTAGCTGCTGGACAGTGACCACCTCCCAGGTCATGGTGCTTTAAATCATGGGAGGGGAACAGGCTGCCCTGGGACACCACCACTTCCTGACGACCTCACCCCGGGACAGTCTCGAGGCTGGGGTCTCCCTCATAATCTGGTCTTCCCCCCACACCCTTCAGCAAGGCCTCCAGCTCTGACCCTGCTCCTCTCAGGGTTCACCCAAAGGAGCTACAGGGTCTGGCACCGAGTGAGGGGTCCAAGATGGGTCCCCAGCCTCTTGTTGGAACTCAGAACCTATCCAGACCTCGTCCCTGTCCCTGACAGGTGGCCTGTCCCTTTCAGAGCACCCACGCCCCTGCCCTAGTGTGGAGCCCTCTTGCTGGGCTGTGCGGTGGGTCCTGACCTATGTCCTTGGTCTTGCGTGGCACCAGGCGCCAGTGCAGCCGGACCATCTTGATGGCGTCCAGGCGGATCTCCACTATGTTGCTGAGGAAGGCCAAGAGCGGGGCCAGAGGGAAGGCAGCCACGAAGATGGTGGTAAAGCCATACTGGATCACTGGAGGAGGGGGAGTGACAACCAGGCCGAAGTGGCCATGCTTAGCCCCCCACTGCCCTGCATTCCGCCCCATGGGACTCACTCATCTTCATGAACTCGTCAAACAATCTGAAGGTGTTGACGGGGTTCAGGTGCAAGTTCCGCCACCAGTCCTGCAGCACAGGGTGTGAACGCCAACACTTACGCCACTTGAGGCACAGCTTCCTGGGGGGTGCGAGACAGGGCTGCAGGGACAGGCTGGGGGCGCCGGGGCCTGGAGGTGGGGCAGCCCTGGGGGGGACCTCACGCTTCAGGGACTGACTAAGTTGCTGAATGTCTGCTTCAGGCCCATGATGATGAACGTCTGCGTGAAAAGGTCCACCATGCAGCCACTGAGGTGCCACTGCGGGAAGGCAAGGGTGCGCGAGGGGACCGCGGTCAGGCATGGGCTGGGGGGACAGGCATGGGGCAGAGGTCAGGTGAGGGGAGAGGTCAGGCATGGGGTGGGCAGCAGGGGTGCTTGTCCAAGACAGGGCCGCTTGTCCAAGACAGGGCCTGAATGTGGGGGCCTTGGGGGCCCATGCCAGACCCTGAGGAGATGGGGGCTGAGTGACGATGGGTCAGGCATAAGGCCGGGTGGGAGCAGAGGTTAGGCTCAGGGCCAAGGGTGCCTGAAGCATCCTGGGAAAACTGACCTCTTCTGGCTTCCACATTCCCTTGAAGCATACGGAATCCCCAGGGGGACCGTTGATCCTGGGGAGATAAGTGAGCTTGGGGGCTGCACTGACAGGTGGGGGTGGGGGAAGTGGGGGAAGGGACAGGCAGGCAGGAGGCTCCGCACACTGTCAGCAGGGCTTACCCTGTGCAACCTCCACACACGCGGCTCACACAGGCAGGGACACACAGATGCACACACGTGGCAGCTCACAGGCACTCGCACACACGCAGCCCATAGCCATGTGCGCAGCATGACCTGGAGCACATGGAAACATGGAGGCGTAGCTTCACTGTATTCACACAATGCAACCTGTAACCACACGCATGAACACATGGGCACCTCCTCTTTGTACTCACACGCGTGCACCCTGTGCTCACACACATGCCTTCACACTCACACGCACCCTCTGCACATGCACGTGATCACGGGGCCATGTTGTGATGCACTCAACAGGGTCCTGGAGGAAGCAACTGACCAGTCTTGATTCCCATTGACAGGGGAGCCTGGGCCGAAGCTGAAGGATGGGGATTCTCAGGGTGAAAGTGGAGTATGGCCTGGGTGAGGGTCCCCCCGGGGACAGTCAGCCTCTTTTTTGTTTGCTTGTTTGTTTTAGTTTTGGGGCCCTACCTGCAGTGCTCAGGGGTTATCCCTGGCTCTGTGCTCAGAAATCATTCCTGACAGGCTCGAGAGACTTTATGGGATGCTACGTGCAAAGCAAACGCCCTCCCTGCCATGCTACTGCTCTGGTCCCCACACCAGCTTTTCTATCTGGCTGTGCATATCCACTTCACATTCGCTACCTTCGTGCGCATGTCTTGTTTCTTTGGTTCTCACACAAGTTTCCTGCAAAGTCCTGAGAGCAGGAGTTACCTTCAGATGTGGCCCTCACCTGCCCAGAATGAAGGCGACATAGATGAGGGAGGAAAAATGGACGCAGAACTGCAGCGTGAAGAACTCGATGGTGAACTTCCTCTCCTTCTCTGAGTAGGTCCTCTAATCCTCTGTAAACACACGCATGGGTTGGCTGCCTCCTGATTGTCTAGGCCCTGCCAGCCCCCCATCTTCCCATCTGTCTCCAGCCTGAAACTCCCCCAACTGGGACCTCCATGCCACTCACTAACTCACAGAGTTTCAGGGCTACATACTGATTGACCCCCACACACCTTGGTCATGATGATGATCATCAGGTAGTGCACCACGGCCCCGGTCACCACCACAGCTGTGATCACCTGGTCCTCCAGGAAAGGCAAAGCCAAGTAGCCAAAGGCGGCGGCAGCAATGATGCGGTAGACCACCATGACGTAGGCCATGCCAATCAAGATGCAGATCTGCCGGCATGGTGGACATGGGGCCTTAGTTGGCCGACCCCACCCTGCACCGAGCAGAGTTAACAGCCGGATGATGGAGCCCCCAGTACAATCATCAGGGTCATCAGCAGAATGATGGAATCCCCCAGTACTATGAGCTTAGCTAACAGCAGGATGACTGAGTCCCCAGTACCATGAGCATTGCCTGCCAGCAGCAGAATGACGGAGCCACCATACCATGAACAGAACCACCAGCAGGATGATGGAGTTGTACAGGAATGAGTGTCCATGTTTCCTCGACTTGTAGTCAGGGCAGGGTGTTTTCCTCCTGCACGACAGCAGGGAGGTTCAGACAGTGACACAGGTCACTGGCATCATGCATGCCATATTCTTCACATATGGGATACATGTTCCGTGTATGGCACATATACCACAAACATGGTCATGTGCTCAGGCACAGGATATATATGCTTAAGAAATGGGAACATGCCACAGATGTGCCTCAACACAAGATACACACCTCAGACAGGTACATACCTCTGTGGGTGTACATGCATCATACAAGGCATGTGCCTCACATGGAAACATGCATCAGACAAGCACATGCCTCAGAGGAAAACATTTCAGACATAGGTAAATGACTCAATGGAGGGACTTGCATCCTATATAGCACATGCCTCACAGGACACATACCTCATATATGGACACATGCCTCCTACATAGGCACACACTTCATACACAGGCAAATTCATTATATTTGCCTCAGATGGGTGCACACCTCACAGGACACATGCCTCATACATGGGCACATGCCTCATACATACATACTTACATACATACACACATGTTTCATACATAACAGGCTTTGCTTGGTGCATTTCCCTGTCCTGGCTGCCCTCTCCGTGGACAGCTGGGAATCTCTTCCTCACCTGGACCTCCTCCCAGTCGTAAAGGCCCCAGTTCAGAATCATTCGGGCCCTCTTCAGCTTCCAGCCCTCCAGGAACAGGGTGGCTGCAGCCGGGAAGAAGACAGGGGCTGTGTGTTGGGGCGCCTAGGGGGTGCCGGAGTCCAGGGCATGGGGTAGGAAAGGCCCCACAACTCACCCCACATGGTCACCGGGAGCCCCTTGCTGACAGGTGTTCCACTTGCCCGTGTCATCCTTCCTCATCAGAAACGCAAGGACAACTTTCTCCTCAGTGGCAGCTTCACAGCCAGATCTGGGTTCTATGGTGAGAGGCTCTGGGTGGGTGCACCCACTTCCTGGCCGCTGGGGACTCCATGAGGGCTCCACCTCTCTGTGTGGAAAGATGCTACCTGAGTTCAGGCCCCGTTCAGGGCCAGGAACACCTCCGGGGGGGGGGGGGGGCAGGTGCAGATCTGGGACACAAGCACACCCTGTCTGTCCCCATCCCTGTCCCTGCCATTCAGAGTCACTGTGGACAGCCAGAAGAGAAAACCCCCAACCCAATATCCCCAAGACTTCTTGCCATGGTGCCACAGCGCCCTGGTGGCTAGGCCAAAGCCTGCACACAGATGAGGCCTAGCCACTCTTCCCCTCTGTGCCTCGAAAGGGCTCAAGTGGGGGCTCCCACCCCTCTTTATCAACCTTTGTCTGAATCAAGAATACAATAGGAGAGAAGTACAGAGTGACCCCATATCCCCCGAGGCCTTCTCCCGGGTTTAGGAAGAGAAGCAGGAAGCCCATTCCTGAGGGCTTCTGGAACAGGGGAGGGTCCTGATGTGCAACTCCAAGAGATGCCTCATCAGGCCCCAGAGGGCCAGAGACCCGCCCTGGTCACCAGCTGGAGGATTTCAGGGTGCACTTCCAGTAATAGGGCGACTCACTCCACTCCCTCCATCTGTCCTTGCTGGGAACCCATGGTCCTTCCAGGCCAAGCTGGAATTCTGCCACAGACTAAGTAGTCTACCGTATTTTCCTGTGTATAAGAACCAGGCGTATAAGACGACCCTCTAATTTTACAGCTAAAACATAGGTTTAGGCCTATATTCGCTGTAAAAGACAGAACATTCCTGTGCTGCAACTGTATGTACCACAGTGAGCCAATCACAACAAGCAAAGGTTCAAAGGTTCTACTATCATAGACTTCCTCTCTGACTCTGGCCAATCTGAGCAGGCTTTTGACAGTGTAGATTCGGAGACAGAACATTGTCTAATTTGCATACATCAAAAGCCTGCTCAGATTGGCCGAGTTAGAGAGGCAGTCCGAACAGCCTTGCAGTGATTGGTGCAGGATCGAGTTGGAAAATTCGTTTTGTGGCAATATCTAAACATCGAAACGTTTTTCGGGATATACTCGGTGTATAAGACGTCCCCTGATTTTCGGTTGATGTTTTTAGGTTTCAAAAGTCGTCTTATATGCCGGAAAATACAGTAGCTCACTAGGCCCTATGACTGCTGCAGAGATGAGCTCAGGCCTGGTCGCACACTGTGGCCGCTGCCCTAGAGCTGCTCTCTGGGGATTCTGGCATCACAATTTCCTGTCGTCAGAGACTGTGGGTTTTCTTGAGGTTCTTGTCTGTGCTTTGTTCGATCCACAGCAGTTGGAGGCTCTTAGCACCATGACGGAATGCAGAGAGTCCCCTCAGAGCCTCCTGACCTCACACACTTATCAGTGACTTATCCTGGGAACACCTGGTTTGATACTGTTGGACTTCTGACTCCCAGAATCTGAGATAAGGTGGTTCAGATGTTTCTACAGAACCCACAAAGGGGACACCCCATTCTTTTGATCTGCCATGCCTTGAAAATGGCAGCGAAATTCCTAGTGTAAACCTGAAAGTATAGAGCTGCTAATATCAATAATTCTCTGGGTACAAACCCCATGGGTTCAGAATGACCACACTGGGGTTGTACCTAGGCCAGAGTCTCCCCATCCTGAGCAGCCCAGCCTGGGCCCTGTCCCCCAAATTCAGGTATTTACACAGAGTAAGAGAGCCAAGAAGTTGGGGGCAGGGACGGGGCCTGGAATTCCATTTATTTTGTGGATTTTGAGGCCACTCCTGGTGTTCAGAGCTGACTCCTGGCTCTGCCCTCAGGAATCTTTCCTGGTATTACTCGGGGATCGGTCCCAGGTCAGCCCTGTATTACCCCTCTTCCCTGATGTACTGCCAGTCTGACCCTCTCTGTCCTTTGCCTGATCTCAGGAAAGACCAGGCCGGGCCTGCAGCAAGGGTTTCCGCCGGAAATAATCCAAACAAACCTGAGAGTGAAACTCAGTATTACTGAACACAGAGACCACCCCTGGCAGGGGAGTAAGGAGAGAAGGTCTATCCAGAGCCAGTCCTGCCCAGGTTGGCTTGAGATATGCCAAGTAGGAAAATCTGTTTGGGGTAAGACCAAGTTGCAAACAAACAGAAAGAAGCCAGTAAAAATATAAGAAGACTCTAATTATTTTGTTTTCTTTGTTTTTGGGTCACTCCCGGCAGCGACCCAGGTCCATCCTGGGTCGGTCATGTGCAAGGCAGATGCCCCTCCTCTGTACTAAAATTTCAGCCCCAAAACCCACATTTTTAAAACTTATTTTTGGTAGCAACTTGGCTTGAATTTAAACTGACCAAAATTTTTTCGACAGTTTGTATTTCCTGAGGGGCTGGCAGTAAAAAAAAAAAAAAAAAGGATGTTCAGTTTTATATATTTTTTTAATCTCAAAGTTTTAGTTTTTTTTTGGGAGGATTTTAACTATTACAGGCCTGGACTTAGAAAGCCTTCCAATTTCCAGTGTCTTAATCACCCAGAGCACCCCTTTTTCCGGTATAATCAGCAGTTTGGTCTTATGTATCCCACAGTTGGGAGGGAAGAGGCTATTTCTCTGTGCCAGCCCTGCCTCCTGCTGCCTGTGTCCCCTTGGAAACACTTATGGTCCTGTAGCTCGCTTGGAAGAAGGAGCATGTCTCATACTTCTAATGGCCTGGCTGCGGCTTGCTGCAGTGGTCCGAGTGCACTTTCGCCCAAGAATGACCACTTCCCCACTCTAATACCAGACCCCACTTGGCATCAGAACCCCCTACCCCATGGAAAGGGGGAAGCAGGGGCAGGCGCTCTGTTCCTGCTCAGGAGCTCTGCTGCTTCCCTTGCTCACATGTTGGGGGTGCGGTCGCCCTCCAAATCTGGCCCCAAACAGAAAGTTCTACCCAAAGAGCTGCCTCTTGGCCTCCGTGCTACCCAGATTCAGGTTCTGGGAAAGCTCCCCTTAGGGCCTGGAGGCCTGAAAAATCTCCACAATTTGCAGCTGGATTTCGGAGAATCCATCCCATCCCCAGCTTTTGCCCTTGGTCCCCTGGAGCATTGGGAGGGACCAGCCGGCAGTAGTGTGAGAGACCCCAGAGTCTGAGCTTCTATCTGACTCAGACTGCCGGAGTCAGAATCTGTGGTTTGGAGGCACCCCGTTATCTCAGTTGCCTTCGGATGTGGCAAGCCACAGGTGGACTCTTGTGGTGGTGATTGGGCCAAACCTGGCAGCGCTCAGGGCTGATTCCTGATCTGTGCTCAGAAATCATTCCTGGTAGGGTTTGGGGAGCCTACACGGTGCCCGAGATCAAATGGAGATTGATCTCTTGCAAGGCAAACCTCTTCCGGGCTCAGATTTTGCTGTAGGTGATTGAGGGTCCCGGGTGAGTGGATGGGGTTTTGGGTTCAGTGGGTAGGGTCCCGGGTGAGTGGATGAGGATGTGCGGTGAGTGACTGGGGTTCTGTGTTCAGTGGGTAGGGTCCCGGGTGAGTGGATGAGGATGTGGGTGAGTGACTGGGGATCTGTGTTCAGTGGGTAGGGTCCCGGGTGAATGGATGAGGATGTGGGGTGAGCAGGTGGGGTTCTAGGTTCGGTGGGTAGGGTCCCGGGTGAGTGGATGAGAAAGTGGGGTGAGTGGGTCAGGGTCTGGGTTAACTGAGGAGTGTCCCGGGTGAATGGGTGAGGGTCCCGATGGGTGGGCGATGGGCCCAGGGTGAGTAGGTGAGCATCCTGAGTGAGTGGGAACCTGTGTAGGGTCGAGGCACTGGCATGTTTGATTCCAACAGCGCAGGTGGCCCCTGGAGCACTGCCAGGTCCCCCCAGAAAGCCGAAGGCCTCAGAGCATGGGCCCAGCCTGAGTTCAACCTGAGTCTGATTCCTGTCCCCCACGAGGCCCCATTGCCCACAGGGTTGATCCCTGAGTGCAGAAGCCTCGAGGAAACCTGGAGCGCCCTGCCCCCAGACAAATAAACATAATAATGAATAAGAAGAACAACAATAATAATGTCAACCAGAAGTAGGGTCTGCTATGGGGCACTGAGGGTGCATGCGCTTTTCCTGGCTGAGGCGTGAGGGGGCGTGATCAGAGCCAGCGCTGGTCCACGGTTGGCCAAGCGTTCGGCCAGTCGATCTCGCGAGAGCCAGGGTCACTGCTCTGGGGCACTGAGGGCGAATGCGCTTCGGCTGGCTGAGGCGTGAGGGGGCGTGATCAGAGCCAACGCTGGTCCACGATTGGCCGAGCGTTCGGGGGGGGCGTGGCCAGTAGCAAAGGCGGCCAGTCGATCTCGCCAGACCCAGGGTCACTGCTCTGGGGCACTGAGTGCGCATGCGTTGTCTGAGCCCATGCTGGCCCGTGATTGGCTGAAAGGTTCGAGGGTGCGTGGCCGGTATAAAAGGCGGCCCGCCGCCTCCGAGGCCAGTTCCCCGCCACCCGCCAACGGGCTGCGAAGTGGGTTCCAAACCCTCCCGCGCTCAGATGGTTTCAGATGGATAGCTCGACGGGTGGCAGGATGTTGTCTTCCAGGGTCCAGTTTCTGGTCCTGCTTCTGGTCCTGAAGCTGCAGATGGTGCTGCTGAACGCGGTGAGCCGGGCCCCGGGGGTGGGGGGGGGGTGGCGGCGGACGGGGCCCAGGGCAGCAGGGCGTGTGTCCGTCTGCCTGCCTGTGGTCTTGCACCCCCAGTTCCGGCAGGTGACCCCCATGCCCTGCAGCCCGGAGCCAGTCCCACATCTGCGCACCCCACAGTGGCACGGAGCTCCGCGGAGAGGAATGGGCACCTGCCTTGGGGGTTATCGCCCGCTAGCGAGAGTGGGCGCCCCCTGCTCTGTGGGTCTCCGCAAGGGCTGGTCCCTCTAAGGCCTGGGCCCTGATAAGGCCGGACCCGCCCTTGGATCTGGGCTAAAGCTCGTCCCTCTGCTTGAAGCGGGCGAGGACAACCTCCTGGCTCCAAGAACACACAGAAGTGGAGGACGGTGTCATCGTCATTCAATGTCTGCCTGGTGAGTCCCCCCATGGGCCTGGTGGTGGTAAGCGAGGCCTCAACTCTGCGGACGTCCCCCCCCCACTGTCCAGGGGGACTTCGTGTCCATGCACCCAAGGGACCCCACTGCAGCACCTCCACCTCCCACAAGCCAGGATGTGGTGGCTTGAGATGAGGCCCACATCTCCATCTGTGGGCACACGTTTGAATTTCAGTATGGAATGTTCTTAGGAGAGGGTTGGGGCCCAGGGGACCTCCTTGAGTAGTTTTCAGGGATCGGGCGGCATGTACTGGGGGATCAGATGTGGCTCCCTCTGTCGTCCCCCCCCCCCCCCCGCTGCCCAGGCCAATATGTTGTCAACGGGTCTTGCGAGACCGGCCCGAAAGGACCAGACGAACAGTGAGACAGCATAGAAGCCCTGTAACCTGGAATTCGGCATAAGTGAGTGCCCCTCCCTCCCCAGCAGCCTCTCCAGGGGTCCCAGTGCCTGGGTGTGAGGCCTCAGAGAGGCTGTCATCCCTCCTTTCTGCTCTTGTTCCACCAGGCAGGAGCTGTTGGCAGCGATTGCCACGACTATGGAATTGGGAAACCACCTCCTGTGAACACAACAGGCCAGCACAGTGAGGCCACAGTGACCCGTCTTCCAGGATCAGCTGGTGACCCCAGCCCTTACCGGTTAAACAATTAAATATCAAAGCCACTGTGGCTCACGATAATAATAATAAATTTCCCCTACCTTTGCATATGAATGATGGCAATTCTTTCTTAAATGTCCCTTCCCAGTTCAACTTACTTTGTTTTATCACCCTTATACTTACTATTTTGCTTGTCAGCACCCTTGCTTAACAACTCAGCTAGAATTCAATGACAGTCCTTTGCCAGGAGCTGATTGGGAACCCCATTATTTCATGTAGTTCTTCAGCTCAGTATTAGCATAAGAAACTGCCCGGACCTGTGGCATGGTTCGGGGAGAGGGTGGCCGGGCAGGGTGCAGGGTCCATGTGCTCCTCGTGGTGCCCAGCAGGCCCAGACCCGCTTCAGCCCAGCCTGCACGAGGCTGCTTCCTAGATGGGAAAAAGGAGTGAGGCCCCTTTTCTGGAAACTTCTTCTGGTTCGTTTGCTACAGTTGTCAGTATAGCGAGTCCTGGGGCCAGAGCGGTGGTGTGGAGTGAGTGGTAAGGCGCTAGCCTAGGATAGACTGCGGTTCGCTCTCCCAGCATCCCATGTGGTCCCCCAAGCCAGAAACGATTTCTGAGCACATAGCCAGGAGTAACCCCTGAGCGTCACCGGGTGTGGCCCCCAAAAACAAAAAAATAGAGAGTCCTTGTGTGTGAGGTGCAGCCTTTCTTGCCTCAGCCCGGCGCCTTCATCCCCTTCGGCTGGCAGGTCTATAGGTTGCAGGGTAACAGCTGAGAAAGGATCCACCAGCAGTCTGTCGAACTTTCAGGAGAGACCATGCTTTATCTCAAGGCCCTCACCACCAGGTGCATTTCTCCTCCTTTAGCTGCCCCCCTCCATCCTAGCTGCCTCTGCAGCCCCCTCCCAGCGGTGTGTGGGTTGGCCATCCAGGTAAGAGTAACATGGTATTGGCTTGCATGCTGCCGACCCAGCATGGACAGAAAGGATCCCCAACTTTCCATAGAGTCTCAAGAGTCTGGTCAGGGCGATTACCTAGAGCAGAGCCAGGAGTCATCCTGAGTGCAGGTGTGTGTGGCCCCCCCCAAAAAACCAAAAAAGTGAAAACAAAACAAGTTAAAAGACAACATGGGGCTGAATAGGAGCATATTCACAACACAAAAAACAATTTTTCTTGATTTTGAAATTATAGCAATTACTAAAAAATGGAAAAGGAGAGGCCGAGTTAGTGTTACAGTGGTAGGGCATTTGCCTTGCTTGCATGCATCTGACCCAAGAGACAGTGGTTTGATCCCAGCATCCCATATGGTCCCCTCTAGCCAGGAATGATTTCTGAGTGCATAGCCAGGAGAAACCCCTGAGTGTCACCAGGTGTGGCCCAAAAAACAAACAAACTGGTTAATGCCAGTAGTAAATGAAAATGATTTAAATGTCTTTGATAAGTATAATGAAGGGATCATTTGATCCTGTAAAATATAAAAAATGTCTAGCAACTTATTTTTAAAATTGGAAGAAAGAAAATTAAAAGTGTGATTATCTGGATAAAATACAGACTTTTTTTTTTGTGGTTTTTGGGTCACACCCGCAGTGCTCAGGGGTTATTCCTGGCTCCAGGCCTCAGAAATTATTCCTGGTAGGGTTTGGGGAGCCTACACGGTGCCGAGATCAAATGGAGATTGATCTCTTGCAAGGCAAACCTCTTCCGGCTCAGATTTTGCTGTAGGTGATTGAGGGTACAGGTGAGTGGATGTGGATGTGGGGTGAGTGGGGTGGGGATTCTGGGTTCAGTGGGTAGGGGGTCCCGGGTGAGTGGATGAGGTATGTGGTGAATGGCTGGGGTTCTGGGTTCAGAGGGCAGGGTCCCGGGTGAGTGGATGAGAAAGTGGGGTGAGTGGGGTCAGGGTCTGGGTTAACTGGGGAGTGTCCCGGGTGAATGGGTGAGGGTCCCGATGGGTGGGCGATGGCCCAGGGTGAGTAGGTGAGCATCCTGAGTGAGTGGGAACCTGTGTAGGGTCGAGGCACTGGCCTGTTTGATTCCAACAGCGCAGGTGGCCCCTGGAGCACTGCCAGGTCCCCCCAGAAAGCCGAAGGCCTCAGAGCATGGGCCCAGCCTGAGTTCAACCTGAGTCTGATTCCTGTCCCCACACGAGGCCCCATTGCCCACAGGGGTTAATCCCTGAGTGCAGAAGCCTCGAAACCTGGAGCACTGTGCCCCCAAAACAAATAAACATAATAATGAATAAGAACAACAACAACAATAATGTTAACCAGAAGCAGTGGGGCACTGACGGGGCGCATGCGCTTCTCCTGGCTGAGGCGTGAGGGGGGCGTGATCAGAGCCAGCGCTGGTCCATGATCGGCCGAGCGTTCGGTGGGGCGTGGCCAGTAGAAAAGGCGGCCAGTCGATCTCGCGAGACCCAGAGTCACTGCTCTGGGGGCACTGAGGGCGCATGCACTTCGGCTGGCCGAGGCCTGAGGGAGCATGATCAGAGCCACGCTGGTCCACGATTGGCCTAGCGTTCGGGTGGGGCGTGGCCAGTAGAAAAAGGCGGCCAGTCGATCTCCGCGAGACCCAGGGTCACTGCTCTGAGGCACTGAGGGCGCATGCGTGGTCCGAGGCGTGCTGGCCCGTGATTGGCTGAACGTTTCGAGGGGGCGTGGCCGGTATAAAAGGCGGCCTGTGCGCCTCCGAGGCCAGTTCCCGCCACCTACGCCAACGGGCTGCGAAGTGGGTTCCAAACCCTCCCGCGCTCAGAATGGTTCAGATGGATAGCTCGACGGGTTGGCAGGATGTTGTATTTCCAGGGTCCTGTTTCTGTTGCTCCTGGTCCTGAAGCTGCAGATGGTGCTGCTGAACGCGGTGAGCAGGGCCCCAGGGGGGTGGCGGCAGACGGGGCCCAGGGCAGCAGGGCGTGTGTCCGTCTGCCTGCCTGTGGTCTTGCACCCCCAGTTCCGGCAGGTGACCCCCATGCCCTGCAGTCCGGAGCCAGTCCCACCTCTGCCCACCCCACAGTGGCTCGGAGCTCCTCGGAGAGGAATGGGCACCTGCCTTGGGGGTTCACGCCTGCGAGAGAGAGTGGGCGCCCCCTGCTCTGTGGGTCTCCGCAAGGGCTGGTCCCTCTAAGTCCTGGGCCCTGATAAGGCCGGACCCGCCCTTACATCTGGGTTAAAGCTCGTCCCTCTGCTTGAAGCGGGCGAGGACAACCTCCTGGCTCCAAGAACACACAGAAGTTGGAGGACGATGTCATCGTCATTCAATGTCTGCCTGGTGAGTCCCCCCCATGGGGCCTGGTGGTGGTAAGCGAGGCCTCAGCTCTGCGGACGTCCCCCCCACCACTGTCCAGGGGGGACTTCATGTCCATAGCACCCAAGGGACCCCACTGCAGCACCACCACCTCCCACAAGCCAGGATGTGGTGGCTTGAGATGAGGCCCACATCTCCATCTGTGGGCACACGTTTGGATTTCAGGATGGGATTGTTCTTAGGAGAGGGTTGGGGCCCAGGGGACCTCCTTGAGTAGTTTTTCAGGGGATCGGGCGGCATGTACTGGGGGATCAGATGTGACTCCCTCTTTTTCCACCCCACACCCTCCCACCCCTGCTGCCCAGGCCAATATGTTGTCAACGGGTCTTGTGAGACCGGCCCGAAAGGACCAGACGAACAGTGAGACAGCATAGAAGGCCCTGTAACCTGGAATTCCGGCATAAGTGGAGTGCCCCTCCCTCCCCACAGCCTCTCCAGGGGTCCCAGTGCCTGGGTGTGAGGCCTCAGAGAGGCTGTCATCCCTCCTTTCTGCTCTTGTTCCACCAGGCAGGAGCTGTTGGCAGCGATTGCCACGACTATGGAATTGGGAAACCACCTCCTGTGAACACAACAGGCCAGCACAGTGAGGCCACAGTGACCCGTCTTCCAGGATCAGCTGGTGACCCCAGCCCTTACCGTTAAACAATTAAATATCAAAGCCACTGTGGCTCACGATAATAATAATAAATTTCCCCTAACCTTTGCATATGAATGATGGCAATTCTTTCTTAAATGTCCCTTCCCAGTTCAACCTACTTTGTTTTATCACCCTTATACTTACTGTTTTGCTTGTCGGCACCCTTGCTCAACAACTCAGCTAGAATTCCATGACAGTCCTTTGCAGGAGCTGAGTGGGGAACCCCATTATTTCATGTAGTTCTTCAGCTCAGTATTAGCATAAGAAACTGCCCGGACCTGTGGCATGGTGCGGGGAGAGGGTGGCAGGGGCAGGGTGCGGGTCCATGTGCTCCTTCTGGTGCCCAGCAGGCCCAGACCCCTTCAGCCCAGCCTGCACGAGGCTGCTTCCTAGATGGGAAAAAGGAGTGAAGCCCCTTTTCTGGAAACTTCTTCTGGTTCGTTTGCTACAATTGTCGCTATAGCGAGTTCTGCGGCCAGAGCGGTGGTGTGGAGCAGTAAGGGCATGCCTTGCCAGCACTAGCTTAGGACAGACTGCAATTCACTCCCATGTGGTCCCCCCAAGCCAGGAGCGATTTCTGAGCACATAGCTAGGAGTAACCCCTGAGCGTCACTGGGTGTGGCCCCCAAAAACAAAAAAATAGAGAGTCTTAGTGTGTGAGGTGCGGCCTTTCTTGCCTCAGCCTGGTGCCTTCATCCCCATTCAGCTGGCATGGTCTATAGGTTGCAGGGTAACAGCTGAGGTAGGATCCACCAGCAGTCTGTCAAATTTTCAGGAGAGATCCTGCTATATCTCAAGGGCCCTCACCACCAGGTGCATTTCTCCTCCTTTAGCTGCCCCCCTCCATCCTAGCTCGCCTCTGCAGCCCCCTCCAGCGGTGTGTGGGTTGAGCCAGCCAGCTAAGAATAACATGGTATTGGCAGGGGTAGCATTTCCGGCTTTTTTGTCTAAAAAAAGTGAGAAAAGATTTCCTGTTCTCCGCCAAATTGGGAACTCAAATATAACTGAAAGCAACACAGTTTATAGTGTACACGATTAAAATATCAGCCTAACCCATAGACAGAACTTGTGTAGTTCGATAATTCTTTGCACTATTTCACCATAAGACTGATTTTACTTCAATTTGGAAGTGTGTATTTTATCCAGATATTAAAAATTTTTTTTTTTTTTTTTTTTTTTTGGTTTTTGGGTCACACCCGGCATGCTCAGGGGATATTTCTAGCTCTATGCTCAGAAAACACTCCTGGCAGGCTTAGGGGACCATATGGGATGCTAGCATTCGAACCACCATCCTTCTGGAAGCAAGGCAAATACCTTACCTCCATGCTATCTCTCCAGCCCCCAGATACTGAATCTTTTAAACTTCTTCTAGTTTTGAAAAATGTTGCTAGATTTTCTTAGATCTTACAGGACCAAATTGCCCTGTATACCTATTAGAGACATCTAAATCATGTTTGCATTTTAGATCTTATGACCAACATTCAATTTAACACCTGCTGACGACTGTTATGAAATTTAGTTATCTCAATATCAAGCACTCACAATTTAACAATATTCTCTAAAAAGGCTAACCACAATATTTTTACACTTTTTTTACTTGTTCGGATCTTTTAAAGTCAGAAATTTTAAACTGCTTGTAGCTTGGGGGCTGGGTGGTTGGCACTATAGGTAAGGTGCCTGCCTTGCCTGTGCTAGCCTTGGACGGACAGCGGTTCAATCCGCCAGCGTCCCATATGGTCCCCCAAGCCAGGAGCAACTTCTGAGCGTATAGCCAGGAGTAACCCCTGAGCGTTACCGGGTGTGGCCCAAAAACAAAAACAAAAAGCAAACAAACTGCTTGTAGCTTGTTGGCTTTAATTTCAAATGAGCCAAGGTTTTCTTTGCTTAGTTAATTATGAATTTACTCTTTGGCATTTTGGAAAATAAATCAATGTAAATAGTTGTCCTTGCTCCAAAAAATTCCTGAGGGGCAGTAGGTAAAAAAGGGCCAATTTTCCCACCCAGAGCCCCACAGTGGTCAGAGGCTAGGTTAACAACCCTGGGTTCTCTCGTTTTTGTCTACTTCCCTTGCCTGTGCTCCCTTTCAAATACTTAGAGTAACTTGTCCTTGCTTATGGACTGGAGAAGGAGCGAGGTCTATTTTTCTGGGTGTTCATTCTCCCACAGGGCCCAAACCCCGTTCTGAAGTGCCGGTCAGTCTCTCCACGCACTGCCTGCTTGGAGGCCAGGACTCCCCCATCCCTGGAAAGAAGAGGGCAGGTTGCAAGTGAGGGTGCTCTCCCCACTTCACCCACCCTCTGGCTTTGGCAAAGGCTTCTCACCCCCCAGCCCCAGTGGTGCTTCCCTCGGCCACTGCGGGCTCAGAAACAGAACATAGCTTGCGACAAGTGGTAGACAAACACGGAGATCAGAATAGCTCACTAGAATGGCGCCCATGATGATCTAAGGCCTTTTCCTTTTCTTTGCTTCTGATCTTACTGAACAGATTTTATCATTCTCAGGAGAACAAAGAGTGCAGGGTGGTCCCCCAAGCACTCTGCCAGGAGCTCACTGAAGTGTTGTCTTAGATCACAAACAGCTCCAGTTAGGCGCCTCCTTAGTCAGGCCTCTTGGTCCAACACAGACAGCCCCTGACAGGCCTTTAGGTCAAAGACAAATGCAAAGAAAGCGACACCTATCCTTCAGTCAGGCCTCTCTGTCCCAAGATGCATCTGAATAGTCGAGGCCTCTCGGTTCTATTTGAACCACCCTGCAACCATAAGTCAGGCCTCTTGGTCTACTTGAACCGCCCCCTGCTGGCTTTTTAATTCTATCCTCCCTATATCTGGCTGGCCGGACTCAAGTCTGAGGTGAATCAAGCCGGAAGAGCCCCCATATGTTAGGGTCCGAGTTGACATTCCATGTTGGCACTGAGAGTCAAAGACCACCTCCAATAATGCAAGGTGCAAAATGGAGTTGATTCAGTTAACTAAGGTCTGAGCCTCATCTAACTGGGGTGTCTTGGCAAGGACCCCGAGTCAAATCTTCAAGCTGTTTATATAGAAATCACAAGCAGTCACAGTTTAACCATTTCATTTTATAGAAATCTTTATTAATCACCTCTGTTTCTGGCTCAGCTTTGGTTGTCTAGGGATGCTCTGATTCAAATCTTGGTTGTCTAGGGATACACTGATTCGAACCCTTATGGTCAAGAGTTACTCTGACTCAAACTTTGGCTACCGAGGGAGCCTTTCAGATAGAACCTTCGAAGCTCACTCAACCCCTAGTTCCCTATTCCTGGAGGACACCAATTTGCTTTTATTTCTGAGTAAATCTCTTCTCTCTCTCTGCCTTGAGCTAGGAGTGGAAAAGTTCATTGTACTAGGTTTGGGCTCATCTTAGTCTAGAGTTCCTTGTCATGGACTTAAGGGGTGGGATCTTGATTCTTACATTTGAATTGAAGTCACAATGGACAACAGTCCTCTGCCACCTCTAATTCCAGGTCACAGTGATTGAGTGCTTTGAGTCAGAGAGAGCACAGCAGGGGAGGGTGTTGTCGAGGTTTCAAGCTCTGGGACCCCAGGAGGACACTGAGACCCACCAGGAGAGATTCCTGAGGGCAGAGTCCTGAGGTTCACTGGGTGTGGCTGCAAACAAGGAGAGTTGAAACTTTTATACACACACAAACACACACACATGTCCCAGGAGCAGCTGAGGGTTAAGAAAGCTATTTCCATGGAAAGGGGAGAAAGTAGTTTTTGTCAGTGTTGTCTTTGGGTTTTGTTTATTTTTTTCAGTGAATGTTTTGTCAATGGAATCCCCGGGAAATACACAGTCGCAAACTCCTTCAGAATTAATGGAGCTTTGGCCATGCAGTGTTCCAGCACCTTCCCTTCCCTACCTCCATCACTGTCCCTCCTCTTAGCACCAGATTCTTTTCTCTTCTGTAGCCGAATGTGCCCCCAAAGAGCTGAGTCCCTTCCTTGAATGGGAAGTAGTAGAACAAGGGGGTGAGTGGGTGGGTAAATGGGCGAGGGGTAGAAGATTTGTAGGGGAGGGTTCCAAGTGAGTGGGTGAGGGGCCCAGTACCCCGTGTAGGGGGTGAGGCAGTGGCATGTCTGATTCCCAACACCACATATGCCCCCCTGAGCACTACCAGGTCACCCCATAAAGTCCTGGCTGAAGGCCTCAAAGCATGGGCCCAGCCTGAAGCCGGTTGCTCTGCTGTGCAAACCTGAACCTGATTCCCGCTTGCCACAAGGCCCCATTGCCTGACCTGTTGATCACTGAGTGCAGAGCAGGAGGAAACCTGGAGCACCGCTGGCAGTGGCACAAAACAAATAAACATAATAATGAATAATAATACAAGCCCTAGTGGCAGGCTCTTGGGACCAAATGCCCTCGAGCAGCAGCATGGCTCCTCTGCGCAAGGACAAGGCATGTGTTTTGACAGGTCTAGGTGTGAGGGGGCGGGGTCAGAGTCTGTACCAGTCTGATTGGGCCAGCCGAGCATTCTGGGCGTGGTCCTAGAGTCACAGGGGCATGGTCTGCATGCCATAGAGGGGGGCGTGGCCTACCTGGCCTATATAAGCCTAGCCTGCCAGGGCCCCTCGCGCCCACCACTTAGTTGGAAAGTGCATTGGATCTCACTCGCTCACTTGATGTCGCCTGCTCCTTCCCGCCTCCCATTCCCATTCCCATTCCCGTTCCTGCTCCCACTCCCCATCCCACTCCTGCTCCCGCTCCTCCTGCTCCTGCAGCCTCAGCTGCTCTGTGCGGTGGGGTCCGGGCCATGGTGCAAAGGGGGTCCCCAGGGTCGAAGCAGGAGCTCAGCCGTTGGATCCTGCCAGGGATGTCTCGTGGGTCCGGGAAGTCGAGGCCTAAACCATGCAGTGTCCAGGGCTGGGAAGGCCTTGACCCAAGAGGAGCCCACTCAAGCTCCACGACTTAGTGAAAGGTGGCAGGGAACTTTCTGAAACTTCTTTGGGTTTGGGGGCCACAGTCTTGGGTCCCGACACTTTCCCGCAGCATCTCCAGGTCTCACCAAGCTCCTGGTGGCAGCAGTGCAGCGTCTGTGTCTGTGTATCTGAGAGGGGTGAGTGTGGTGTCCGTCTGCATGCATCTGTGAGTGGAAGTGTCTGTTGTGTGTATCTGTCTGTGTCTGTATGTCTCTGTGTGTGTGTGTGTTGAGTGTGTGTTGGCTCCGTCGGTGTGTGGAGCAGACTGAACCTGGATGGGGCTACCCAAGGTTCCACGGGCTCCCACTCCCATGGGGATACTCGGAGGAGGGCTCCCAGTTTTTCTTTAGGCACCGCAGGGAGGCCGGCTGTCCTCTCGCACAGACCTACTGGGGTTCTGTCCCTGCCCCCTACAAGAGGTCCCCAATCCCTTCACAGAGGGATACCTAAATGCACAGTCTCGGGTGGGCCTCAAGCACCACCGGGTGCAGTCCAAAAGCCAAAAATAAAGATGGTTTGAGCCCATGAGGCATTTAACTGCACCTGGGAGGGGAAAGGACCCAGCCAGGGAGCAGAAAGGGCCTGCACTCCGCCTTCGTTCCTTTCCTCTGAATGAAGAGAGAAAAACACAGGTCTCAGGTGGGCAGGCCACAGTAGAGTGACTTACAGTTCCTCAATCCTTTTTTTGTCTGTGTGCATTAGATAGGCTCAGCCCTGCGGTGCTCAGGAGCTGTTCTGGCTCTGTTCAGGCCTCATTCTGGATGCCGACACTTGCAACTCCACACAAGCCAGAGCTCTGACACCCTGCCCTCTTCAACCCCAAGTGTACATTCTTTTGGGGGGAGGAGAGAGAGCTTCGGGGGCCACACCCAGCATTGCTCTGTGATCATTCCTGGCTCCTAGATCGACTGGCGATGGAGTTGGTCAGCGACCCCCGTGTCTTGGGGTCAGGACCCGGTCCCACTTATGCTTTCTGGCTTCAAGTACCTGGGGCAGCAACAGAGTTTCAATGAAAGGGGCCCATGCCCTGGAATTCACATTCCTGAAAGTGGGCGCTCCCTGCTCTGTGGGTCTCTGCAGACGCACCTTCAAGCTGGCTTCCTCAAGAACTGGTTCTCCCCTGTGCCTGGATTGATATTAAGGTCCCATCCCTCCTACGGATCTGGGCTCAAGCTCGTCCCCTTGTTGGCTGTTTAAAGGTGCCTTTGGCAGCCTTCGGGCAAAATGAAGTGAAGGACGGTGTCTGTTGGGAGCTCTGTCCGGCTGGTGAGTTTCTGTGGCCTGTGGGTAGCAAGCGTCCTCCGTTCTGCAGATGCCCACCCACCACCGTACAGCCAGGAAGTCTTGTTCCAAGTTGCAGGGATTCAGACACAGTCCCAGCACCTCCTGCAAGCCATGATGTGTGTGTGTGTGGGGACGTCAAGGGAAGACCTATATCTCCGTTTTGACTCACATGGGTTGACTTCAGTCCCAAACGTCAGAGGAGAGTGTTGGGGGCCACGGTGCCTCCTTGAGAGGGGTCTTGGAGAGCGGGTGGCACATGCAGGTGGCACAGGCCCATTCCCTTCTTTCTTCCACCCAGGCCAACCTGTCGTCGACGGTTGCATCTGCCAGCGGTGCCCAGAGGGAGCATTTTTGGACCAACCTGACCGGGAGAGGCTATGTAGGCCGTGTGCACTGAAGTGCAGCCTCCCGCCAGCACTCAGTGCCCAAGGCAAGAACCAGATATCGTCTGTCTGTCTGTCTGTCAGCACTTCCAGTCTAGGGGTGTGGGGTTTGAGACTATGTATACGGGTGCTCTTAGTGAATTCTGGGGACCGTGTGGTGCCTAGGAGCAAACCTGGGCTTCCTGGACCAGGACACCTCACGACAGGCTCCCACAGTGAGACCACTATGACCCATCCTCTGGGATCAGCTGGGGACCCTCGCCCGACCCCCCTAGGTGACTCCCACCTGTAGGGCATCACCCCCTGCCCCGACCAGGGTCTGGGGTTCCCCCTGACTCTGCTTCCTCTGCTCTCTGGGCCCCTTGTGAGGATCTGAGGGTTCAGAAGTGCTGACGGGAGGCTTTGAGCCTGATAAATGTCAGGGGGCCTTGCCGGTTGCTCACTCTGGTCTGCAGCATTACGGGACCCCTTGGCCTCTCAGTCTGGGCTTCCCGAGCCGCCGGCATCACTGTCGGAACTCATGTTGGGGAGTCCTGGTCGAATCAGGGCTCCCCTAGGCACTTTCCTTGCCAACTTCCCAGCTGCTCCTCATGTGCTCAGGGGGGTGGGCGTGTCCAGCTGACCTCGTCTTCTTTAGGAAGAACAGTCCCCAAGCCATTGTCACTTGGTCCTAAGGCCAGTGTGCTCACCCGATGTTATGTTCCCGAATTGTTTCCTTGCAGGCGGCGCAGGAAACCTGCCAAATTGTCTATTCGTGGTGGTGTGTGCCGGGCTGGTGGGGTTGGCAGTGGCCCATTATATCATAAAGAAAGGTAAGGAGCCACCTGTGGCCGACAGGGACAGGGAAGGAAGGCTTGTCTGGAGAGCTGGGCAGTGCTTGGGGAACCCAGCTGTGGGGTGGATGCCCGACCAAGACGGGAGTTGAGTTTTAGGTCTGTTTTTTGTTTGGTTTTTGTTTTTTTGGGCCACACCTGGTGATGCTCAGGGGGTTCCTCCTGGCTTTGCACTCAGAAATCACTCCTGGCTTGGGGGATCCTATGGGATACTGGGGATCGAGCCTAGGTCTACCATGAGTCAATGGCATGCAAGGCACACGCCCTAACACTGTTTTAAATGCTCCTCATGCATAAACCTGAGGATGTTTCCCAGGGGTCCTTGCGGCACCACAGCGCAGGCATGGGGCAAGGTCTCCAGGGCCTGGCTTTACACTCAGAGCACGGTAACAGCTGATACAGGACCTTGGAAATCTCAGCCTGGATCTCCAGGCTTGGAGCAGTGTCGGGACAGCTGGCCTGACCCGGGGACTGGGTGCCCTTCAGCTGGAGTTGGGTGGGCCTGGCTGAGGGGCATCCGAAGCTGGGCCGGGCTGTGCTGATGGACACCCTCTAGCCTCCCAGACCAGCTCCATTCTCTTCGGGTCTGATGTGTCCCTGATATCCAGTCCCAGTCCCTTTCCCAGTGTCACTTGCTCCTAAGCCCAGTGTGCTCACCTGATAACATGTTCTCGATTGTCTCCTTCCGGATGCGCATGAAAAGGTTTCCTGCGATGGACAACCTGGGAGGCGTGTAAGCTGCTGCTGCAGCAGTTCCTGAAAAATCATATCTATTATATCATCAAAGGTAAGAAAGCCGCCCATGGCCAAGGGGCAGGGAAGGAAGGCTGGTCAGGCAGAGCCGAGCGGGGCTTGGGGACACCAGGTAGTGGTGGCTGAAGGGGACACGGAGAGGGGCGGGAGGCCTGTCCCAGGAGTTCAGTTTTTAGTTATGACTTTTATTTTTTGGTCTTTGGGTCATACCCAGAGGCGCTCAGGGTTTACTCCGGCTCTAAGTTCAGAAATCGGGGGACCCTATGGGATGCTGAGAATCAAACGACCTTTGGACGTGGGTTGGCCATGTGCAAGGCGCCACAGATTGGGGGACTGTGTTGCCTGGCTGTTGAAGTTCTTCAAGACCCGGGCATAGACTTGGGCACAGTCACTGCTGCTGCAGGACCTCGGGAGCCTCAGCCTGGAGACCCAGACTCTGCTCAGTATCGGGGCAACTGGCCAAACAAGGGGTGTTGGGTGCCCTTAGCTGGAGGCGGGTGGGCCTGGATTGGGGCAATCAGGGCTAAGCCAGGCAGTGCTGATGGGCGCCCCTCTGCTCTCCCAGAAAAGATCTGTACTCTGTGGGTCCGATGCATCTCACATCCAGTCCCTGTCCCACAGTCACTTGTCCTCAGCCCAGTGTGCTCACCTGATGCCACGTTCTTGATTGTCCTTTTCCAGGAAGCTCAGGAAACCCTCTCCAGTGGGTTCTCCCTGGAGCATGTGTGGCACTGGTGGGGGATGGTGGCACTTTACCTGTGCCTTACCAGGAAAGGTAAGGAAGCCACTCCCGGCCCAAGGACAGGGAAGGAAGGCTGGCCTGCAGAGCTGAGCGGGCTTGGGGACACCTGAAAGTGGTGTCTGAACGGGACACTGATGGGGCCTAGGGGCTCATCACAGTCAGCGCCATGAGTCAAGTTTGAAATCCTCCTCAGGGCTCAACCCAAGGGCGGTTCCTGATGGTTCTGTCCTGGAGAAAACCGGGTCCTTGTGGCCCCATAGAGTGGGTGTGGGGGGTACATATGTAGCGCCTGGGCCTTAGACACAGGCACGGTCATTGCTGATGCGGGACCTCGGAAAACTCAGCCAGGAGCCCCAGGCTTGTCGCAGTGTCGGGGCAGCTGACCACACGTGGGGTGTTGGATGCCCTCAGCTGGAGGTGGGTGGGCGTGGATGTGGAGCGTCCAGGGCTGGGCCGGGCTGTGCAGATGGATGCACTCTGCCCTCCCAGAAAAGCTCCATGCTCTGTGGGACCGATACGTCTCTTTTCTCCAGTCCCTGTCCACATCCAATGTCCCTTGCTCCTAAGCCCAGTGTGCCTCGCCTGATGCATGTTCTCGATTGTCTCCTTCCAGGCTCATGGAGATCATTTATAAAGTGGCTGCAGAAAGAGGTGTACAAAACAGTGCTGCTATTCATGGCCAGCTGCATATATTATAACACCAAGAAAGGTAAGGAATCCACCTGTGGCCCAGGAGAACAGAGAAGGAGGGCGGGCAGAAGGGGACACTGATAGGGGCGGGAAACCCATCCTGGACAGCGACAGAAGTCGAGCTTTAAATGCTCCTTAGGAGTCAACCTGAGAAAGATGTCCGGGTTTTGCCCTGGAGGAAACGGGTTCTGTGACACTGCAGATTGGGGCGGGGAGGGTCTCCCTGCCTGCTGAGGTTCTCCAGGGGTCTGGGCATAGACTCAGGTTCAGTCACTGCTGTTATGGTACCTTGGGAGATTCAGCCAAAAAGCCCAACTCAGTTTTAGGGCAGCTGGCCAGACATGGGGTGTTGGGTGCCCTCAGCTGGAGGTGGGTGAGGGTTGCAGGGTTGGGCCACATTGTGCTGATGGACGCCCCTCTGCCCTCGCAGAAAAGCTCCGTGCTCTGTGCTCCATGCATCTCAAATCCAGTCCCTGCCCCACTGTCACTTGCTCCTAAGCCGGTGTGCTCACCTGAGGCCACGTTCTCGACTGTCTCCTTCCAGGACCCACAGGAAACCTGTGGTTGCTTCTACTGGTCGTGAGCACGGTGCTAGCGGGGATGCTGGTGCTTTACCTCTGCCATGCATGGAAACGTAAGGACGGCACTGTGGCCCAAGAGGACAGGGAAGGAGGACTGGTTTGCAGAGCTGAGCAGGCTTGGGGACTACCAGCGATGATAGCAGAAGGGGAAATGATGGGGCCCAAGGGCCTGTCACAGTGTGTAGTCGAGTTTGAATCCTCCTCATGATTTAACCCAAGGAGGGCCACCACAGAGCAGGTATAGGGGTATAGGGGTCCAGACTGTAGACTTTAGACCAGTGCTTCTCAATAATTTTCTGTCACGCCCCCCCCCCAGGAAGAAGAAAATATTCCGCACCCCCTCGCTACTGTTAATAGGATCTTTATTTTTAAAAAACTTAAATCTGCAAAACAAAAATATATACATTTCAGGGGAGTCTAGCAGGAGGAGGTTGGGCAAGCCGGTGAGTTGGGTCCCTTGGTGGAGCTTGAAGGTACCCTAGGCCTTCCCCATTATCCATGCAGCTCCTTAGGGAGGGTCTGGGTGGGGCTCTGAACTTTTGGTCTCCCAGCTTCTTGAAGGATCTCTCCTTCCTGGGAGCCGGGAGTCTAGCAGGAGGAGGTTTGGCTGGCACTGGTAATCTCTGTCCAGTCTACATTTTCTAAATCGCGCGGCCCGCGCGCACAAGAAACATTAATAGTACTCTCACAAGAAACATTAATAGTACGCTCACAAGAAACATTAATAGTATGCTCACAAGAAACATTAATAGTACTCACTATCATTGAATTAGGTTTTTATGTATGCAGAATGTCCATTTTGTACTCTGCCCTTTTGCATACCCCTTCATAAGTTCATATTTCTCTTTAACTTCTTTAACTCCTATCATCATTACTCCTTTTTACCCTTCTAACTTAAGTACTGTTGAGTCCTAAGTCACAGACCAAAGTGGTGCCCTAGAGTTAACACCCACCCAACTATTTTAAAAGGCATAAAAAGGACACATATCTTTTCAACATTTTATGGGTGTTTTCTTTGACGGCTATAACTTTTGCTGAATACTTTCTTATACAGTGATGGATCCCCCCCATGTTTTTTTATCTTCCTTTGTGAACTGCTCAATATGGAATTTGGTGTGAAAGAATCCCTCAGTTTAATACTTATATTTGAACCAAGTCATGGGTCTTGTTGGAAATGTTCTTACGCCCCCATATATCTGATAGCACCATGTGGCTTTATATCTTGTTTGCGTAGGCACACTAACATGGGAAAATACTATACATACCAATAAGTTCTTATCTAATAGAAATGGGAACACACAAATTTTGTAGTGCAATGAGACCTTACACCCTGAACATTGACATAAAGACCTGGCACAGGCCTCAGAAGAATGGGCATTCTCCATTTACCCCTTGATCTACAGAAGTCATTTACAAAACATCCAAGGTTGTATATAACATCACCCGGAGGCATTCCTGCAGCTGCTCTGACATCGATCTACTCAAAAGAGACACCCCTTAACACTGAGAAGACAACAAGAACAATGACCTGCTTACTGGACAGGGCTTGCTATATTGCCCCTTAATGGTGAGGTTTGTCTATAACATCACCTGGAAGCAATCCTCTACCACGGAAGACCCTACCACTGCTCAGACATCGTCCTGCTCAAAAGAGACTTCCCTTAACACTGAGAAGACTTAACAACAACAACCTGCTTACAGGACAGGGCTTCCTGCATTGCCCTTTCATGGTGAAGTGAAACGAGAAGGCACTCCACATCATGACTTCAATGTAGGACATGCAGATTCCAGAATCTTTAATACAGAAACATGATACCAACAACAGAGACTGTGAGATAAGTGTGTTGGCACTATGGACAATGTCTTGGATCGAACGATAACTTGCCTGAGGCCTAGAGCTGGTCTTATGCCAGGAAACTTCAGGGGTAGGATCTCTTTGTATTTAGGCCAAGGTTATTCCTTTCCATGCCTCTCATATTTTGGTGGGCCTATGCAAACAACAATTGCCACTCTAACACCATTTTTACTGTGCTCCTTTGACTCTAATTCTTAAAACGCACCCACTTAAAATTTGAGGTTAACTTAAGCTAATATGCATGTACATGGAAATGTAAAAAATACTATGCCTCTAATGTTTAAGGAGTTACGTAAGTTTGATGCTTTAGATTGCCTTGTGTGCTGTTAAGAAATATTATAATGTGCTACAATCTGGGGACTTGAGGGACAAAGTAATTGCACATGGATTCTGTTTTATTTATCTTAACGTTCTTTGGCTGAAAGTTCAAAGTTAAGATATCAGCAAGGGGACTTCTTCTGAGAATTATGTTATGGTCCTTCCACTGTAATTTTACCTTATCCTCTTTCTTTGGCATCTTTTGTTCTCATAATTCAAAATAAAAAAAATTATAAAAAAAATATATACATTTCAGTTGATATTTAATCAGAGGTGATGTCTGGATTAATGGCTCCAATGAGCACATTTTGCAATTGCATACTTTTTCGAAGCTGGGTTTGAAGCAGGACCAACAACTCTCAGCTCCAGAGACATACAGAGAGAGAAACAGGGGCTTAGCTTGTTATGACAGTGTTTGCCGAGATGAACGTGCCCCTCTTTAAGGAGCCTCACGCCCCACCTGGGGGATGCCCCACTATTTGAGAAGCACTGCTTTAGACTGATGCAGGACCTCGGGAGTCTCAGCCAAAAGTCCCACGGTCCTCGTACTGGGGCAGCTGGCCAGACATGGGGTGTTGGGTACCCTTCAGCTGGAGGTGCTTGGGCCTGGATGTGGGCATTCAGGTTTGCGCTGATGGGCGCCCCTCTGCCCTCCCAGAGCAACTCTGTTCTCCTTGGGTCCTTAGTGAGGATGGGGACACAGGATGTGGATGCACCTGGTCAGACAATGGAACTTCATAGTGTAGCTCTGTTGTGAAGTGCTCACAATTATATTTTTTTAAATCATAGAGCATCTCCTTCCCCACCTGTGCCTCTGCCCTTTGAACAATCTCCTCAGCACAGAGTGGCTGGTTTGTCTCATCATATTTGTTATTGACCTTGTGTTGTGTATGTAAATATTTTAGGGGATTACTATGTTACTCACCCTAAACTGATTGGTGATTGTGCCCTACCCTAGGGTGTGACCCCGCATTCTGCCCCCACCCTAGGGTAGTACCTGATTTTGCTTCCACCATTGGTTGGTATCTGATCCCACCATTGGGTGGTACCTGATTCTGGTGGATAAAAACAAGAGTCTGTGGAAGGCCAGGGCTTTTTTGGCTGGAACTGAAGCTGAGTCTTTGGACTTCAGTCTTGTGCACCGAATAAAGCTAATATTTCCATGAGCCTGACTGTCTGCGAGCTGTTTACCCACCATTTCACCTCAGAACCGTCGGCTAGACAGGGTAGCAGACGCGTGCTCCGAGCTGGAAGAGAAAGGCCTCATCCTCCATCCCACCATCAGTCAACCTCTTCAGGGGCTGACTTGCTACAACCTTGTATTCATACCTCAGAATCACCATGGTCAGCAGCTCCTTCTGTACCACTCCTCGAGTATCCTTAGCCAATGCAAAGTGGACCACATTTATTCCCGTGGGGACACAAGAGAAGACGCTGTAGTTAACTCTGGACTGCTCCAAAGACTCAAACTAACTCCAAGGAAGTCCTCCCATAGCCCTTCTCTCCGTGGGAAGGATGCAGCACATAAAGAACATCATCCTGCCAACCCTGGGGATTTCATGAATGAAAGGTTGGAGTCCCAGGATCTGTTTCTTCTTCTTGACTATCTTTGCTTCTGTTTGCATTAGTTTGGTTTGGAAGTTGCAATGGCGGTGCTCAGGTTTCCTCCTCACTCTCCGCTCTGTGATCACATAGTTCTTGGGACTGTGTGGGATGCCAGTGATCAAACCCATGCTTGCTGTGAGAAAGCAAATGTCCTCCCACTGTGCAATCACTCCAAACCCTTATGTTTCTTCCTTTGGTGCTGCCTGGTTCTGAGTAGAATTTGGGTTTCCCACATGGGCCAGGCCCTCCTCACTGACCTAGAGTCCCACTGACTCCTCACGCCTATGCAAAGGGCCCCTGAGGCAGATGTTGGTGGAACAGTCTAAAGAGATCATATGGCTGGGGCCCGAACAGATAGCATGGAGGTAAGGCATTTGCCTTGCATGCAGAAGGATGGCAATTCATATACTAGGATCCGATATGGTCCCCTGAGCCTGCCAGGAGTGATTTCTGAGCGGAGAGCCAGGAGTAACCTCTGAGCACTGCCAGATGTGATCCAAAAAACAAAAAAAGAAAGAAAAGATGGCATAAGGCACTGGACACAGAGTCAAAGAGACAGTCTCCAGCTCCTGGTCCTGACACATCCCCACTAGCTTGTGTCCCTGTCACTATGCTGCATCTTCCTGAGCCCCCCTGAAAAATTACATCAAGGCATTATTCTTTTTTTGTTTTTGTTTTGTTTTTTTGTTTTTTGGGGGCCACACCCGGCGTTGCTCAGGGGTTACTCCTGGCTGTCTGCTCAGAAATAGCTCCTGGCAGGCACTGGGGACCATATGGGACACCGGGATTCGAACCAACCACCTTTGGTCCTGGATCAGCTGCTTGCAAGGCAAACACCGCTGTGCTATCTCTCCGGGCCCAAGGCATTATTCTTTTGCACGATTCTATTGCAGAGCACCCTGCTCTTCTCTCTTCCTCCTTATCTCAGATCCCTTGATCTCTAAGATTGTTCCTTTTCTGCCCATTACTCTTTCCTGCTCTTTCCTTAAGCCCCCAATTCTCTCCCTCTATTTCCTCCACCAAGTAACCCAGACAGGCCTCCCCATCTTTCCCACACCTGCTACCATTAAATTGCACATGTTCCCTCATCTCAGTAGAGGGCCACCTGGCCCACCTCTAGAGAGGTCCTTGGCCACAGAAGGACCATTGAATAAAATCACCACACACCCACCTTCCTCTCCTCCCATTTATCCCAAAGAAATGTCAGCCTATGTCTCCAAAACCTAAACAACTCTGTTTAGATGGGGACTATTACTAGGGCTGACCACAGCCAATGGTGCTCAGGGCTTACTTCTGGCTCTGTGCTCAGGAATCACACCTGGTGGGGCTGTGTGCGGGGGCCAGTTAGAGTGCCGTGGATAGAATGTGTGTCTGCCACTCTGAAGGCAAGAACCCATATGCTTTGTTACCTCTTCACTCCATATACAGGCATATTTATTGTGGCTGTAATGACTGTCCAAAACAAAACAAAAAAGAACCTTATAGCTGGATAAGATGAATAGAGTCAAGTATCATCTGAGACTGACCAGCCAAGTTGGCACGTAGGAAACAGGAGTAGCACGCACATGACCCAGGCACCATCTGGTCCCCAGAATGGTGGGGTGCAGCCCTGAAGTCCATGGCAAAACCAACACCTGGGTGCAGCCCCAGGTTAATCCCAGCACCAAAGTGCTCAGGGTCCCAACAAGTGGGTTTTGGCAAGGAACAGTTTAAAGGAGACCACAGTAAGTGTCTGTCCGGGCCTCCCTCTCGCTGCACTGGGAAAAGCACCCTCCCTTCTGGGTGCCAACAGCAGCAGGCAATGCCTGGGATGGCCTTGGCAAGAGCTGAACCAACCCCTCTCCTCCAGCACCATGGCATGGGAAGAGATCCTCGATAGGGATTCCCTGGAAGGTGGGTCTGGGTCATGTGGCCTGGGGCACCCCATCATGTGACCCTGTGCGGCTGTTTTCCTATTCAGCCTCTTGTGCCTTGGCTCCCGCATCTTACAGGTCATTCTTGGGGCATGTGTGTTTAAGAAGCAGGTCTCGGGGACCTTCACCCCCCATAGATACACAGAAGGACTCCACGTGGACTGATGGTCCCATTATGAATGAACGTCCTGCTGTCAGGCTCAGCAGCCTTGGCTGCCCTCCACAGCCTTCTCTCTCCTTCCTCCCCAGGGTTATCCCTGGCCGCCTACTCTGGGTCCCCATTCCTGCAGGAGGTGAGGAGGGACAGGGGAGCTTCCAGTTTCCAGCAATTAGGATGCAAAAACCTCTTGGGGAGTCGGAAGCTTCAGCAGGCAACATGGGGACGACATGGCTCCATGCGCTTTTTGCTCTTTATGAAGCAGATTAATCCTCTTATATAGTGACAACTTTGCCCACTGGTTTTTTTTATTTGATTGTTTGTTTGCTCTTTCCCCTTTGAGACCTGTTTTATAAGCAATACTGGTAGAAGAGTATCTCTCTGTAGAATTCATGTTTGAACCAAGTTATATGATGAATGTGGAAACTGATCCCTTGGCCCCCAGATACACCAACAATATCTTGTGGCATTGTTTCTCTTTTGCATAGGCACATTAAAATGGGAAAATAATACATATGCAAATAAGTTCTTATCTGTTGCAATACTGCCCTTGATGGGGTTGACTGATGGAACTTATCATCAGAGCCCCAGGCTCCAAAATTAGGACCTGGAGAGATAGGGGTCTGGAAGGCAAACACAGAAGCAGGAAATAATTCATACAGGGTGGGATGCTTCTAAAGATAAAGATAATAGTTAATAATATCTTGCATAGGTGCAGCAAAAGTTGGAAAATATAAAAAAAAGGTTTTGCCTAAAATCAGGGTATCCCTACCCACAAAGCATTCTGCCTTAAGATCATCTACAGGGTAGAGATAGCATGGAGGTCAGGTCTTTCATGCAGAAGGTCATTGGTCATTGGGAAATGAGCTCAGGAGTGGCACTGCACACAGAAGCATTAACTGTGAAGTAGGGACCCCTTTTCCAGAAAGGTAAGGGTCTAGCAGCAGTGCAATTTGAAATGTTTTGAGATTTGTTCTCTCTAAACCGAATTTTCTGTGGGAATGAGAAAAGAGGATTGGAGCCAGAGGTGAGTACCAGCCTGCCTTTAGGCTGACAGGCACTTCTGAGGCTTTTGGGATATTTTTGGCCACACCCAGTGGTCCTCATTGCTTACCCTCAACTCTGTGCTCAGAATTACTCTTGGTAGGGTTGGGGGAGATAATCTAGGATGCTGGGATCAAATCTGGGTTGGCAGTTTGCAGGTCAAGCATTTGGCCTACTGTGTTATCTCTCTGATTGCCTGGCCCAACTGTTTTTGGGCCACACCTGGTGGTGCTCAGTGCTGACTGCTCAGGTATCACTCCTGATTATGCTTGGAGTGGGGTGGGGGGTGTCGAACTTGGCTTAGCCACATGCAGGACAAGTGTCCCCCAGCTGTGCTATCAGCCCTGCTTCTGTTTATCACTTGTATTTTTGGTTTTTTGTTTTGGGTTTTTGTTGTTGTTTTTTGGTTTTTGGTTTTTGGTTTTTGGTTTTTTTTTTTTGGTTTTTGGCGCTCGGGGGTTACTTCTGGCAGTGTCAGGGAACCCGATAGGATGCTGGGAATAGAACCCAGGTCCATCCCAGGTTGCCACATGCAAGGCACATGCCCAACCACTGTTTATCACTTGAAAGCTTCCTCTTGGTATAAACTGAGTGAGGCTTCTAAAGAAGCAGGGAACTCTGTGTGTATACCCTAGATTTGAAGAATTTTTGGGTTCAGCTATTTGGTGTAAACCCCCCTGTTCTCTGTGCAGTTGTGATGGTCCAGAGATTCCTGTCTTTTCGTACTTGGGCTCCAAGCTCCATAGTGAAGGTATTTATCAGTGAAGATCTAGATAACAAGGACATGTGTTAGGGAGAACAAAAGAGAGACAGTGGGAAACTGTGCGAAGCTGTAATGCTTTTGGAGGATGACGGGGAAAGCGTCATGGCGAAGGGACGGTTTGAGCCAAGAACTTAAGCACTGTGGGAACTTGTGGGCAAGAGTGGCAGAGGCGGGAAGACAAGATGCCAAGGCTGCAGGGTGCCCAGCAATGGGCGGCCAGGAAAGCCAGTGTGGCCAGATCGCACTGTCTGGACTGGACGGGCTTTGGGGCTGGAGCAGAGTCGGAGCTGATCCATCTCCCCTTAGTTATAACGACGGCCACCGCGAGTCTCTGGTCTCTGCTGTGCCCACATGAGTTTGCAAAGAGACCTCCAGAAACTCAGTTTGCAGGCTTCCCCCTGGAGGGGCCACAGTCTCGGTTGGCTCGTGAGCTGGATGAAGGCTGTGAGAGACAAGTCGCCAAAATTAACTTGGGGTGACGCTTGGCAGGCTTTCAGGATGGGGAAGCGTGGCTCTCTCCCCAGGAAGATTCTGCTCGAGTCAGTGAAAGTCTGCTAAAGAGTAGCTGTGGTCACTTGTCCTTTGGCCTAATGAACCAACCGTCTCTCTTCTTTTTTCAAGCTCTTCACAGAATATGGTCGACTGGCAATGGATGACATTTCCCAGCAGCCTTTCCAGGTAGAAGAAGTGAAATTCATGTTTTTATATTTTAGTTTTAAGCCATCAGTGGACTATACTGCTTGGGCCAAGTCTATTTAGCTGGCTTTTCTCCCTTCCCTCCTCACCCCTTTCCCCCTTCCTCCTCCCCGTCCCATCTCTCCTCCTTTTCCCAAACCCCCTGCTGCTCTCCCCCCCCACCCCCATATTCCCTAGCTAGCAGAGCTCAGGGGGACCATGCAATGCCAGAGATGGAACTCAGGGCCCACATATGCTCCAGCGTTTGAAACCATCTTCCTGGCTCCCTGTGGCCTGTTTTCATCTGACTAGTGACTCAGATTTTTATTTCTAAATGATTGAATCAAATAAACCAAAATACAGGCCAAGAGGTGTAATAGCTCATGATGTAAATGAGCTGAAATGATGCCCCATCGAGGGAGTTTCATGGGAAGGCAGCCCCCCACCCCCAACAGCTGCGCTGCTGCCTGTTTCAGCATTTGCTCTCTGGCCTTTTATGGAAAAAGGCTTTAGCTAACTGTCTCATGTGGATGAGAATGCACCGTAACCTTGGCAAGGGTAGAGGAAAGTAAAGTTTATTGCCATTTAATTTCTTTTTTAATGAAAGATATTTTTAGTTTGAGTTATAACCAGTAGTGGTCAGGGTTTATTCCTAGCCCCATGCTCAGGCAGAGCTTAGGGACCAGATGGGATGCTGGGGATCGAACCCTGGGAGGGTGTGTGCAAGGCAGTCCCTTGCCTCCTGCCCTTTGCTCTGACCTGTCTTTTCCTTTATAACAGTAACAGTACCTATGGTGCATGGTTCAGTGGTAAAACGCATGTCAAATGTTTTAGACCTGGTAACTGTCCCAGACACTCCAGAACCCACACCAGATCTTAGGCTACCTACAGCTATGCTGTATTGTTTTCTCCTTTTCCCTTGTCTGAAGACCTACTTTTAGGACAAAACTTTGAAGTTAACAAGTTCTCAATCTCTTTTGGTTCCCAGTAGGCCATGGAACAAAAAGAACAGATAGATAAATTGACTTTATATTGAACTTTTCTTGGAGTTGCTGTTATTTGGTGGGGGCACACCTCGTGATACTCAGAGGTTTTTCCTGGCTCTGCACTTAGTAATTACTCCTGGCAGTTCTTGGGGGAACCATATGGGGTACTGGGGATTGATCTCAGGTTAGCTGTGAGCAGGCCAGTACTCTACCCACTGGACTATTGCTCTGGCCTCATATTAGCTTATTCTTATCCTTGTTGTATTTATGAAATTTCCAAGACATTATATAATGTTTTTTGGGGGGCAAACTTGACTGTGCTCAGGGGTTACTCCTGGCTCTGCACTCAGAAATCGTTCCTGACAGGTTTGGGGGACCATATGGGATCCTGGGAATCTAACCCAGGTCCTTCCCGGGTCAGCAGCATGGAAGGTAAATGCCCTACCCGCTGTGCTATCGCGCCAGCCCCAGTATTATAGAGTAGACACATGGTTTCAGCCCACTTCCTTGTCCCCTTTCAGGGAACTGGCATTATGCAAAGTAGCACTTTAGTTATTTTGGAAAATGCATTCATGTAACTCTGTTATGTTCTCTTGTTCCCCTCAAAAGACACTGATGTTTTTGGTTCGAGATTGGAGTTTTTCCTTATGAATACAACTACGGACTACAGGGAGGGATGGCATTTTTGGAGAAATGTCTACAGGCAAGTAGGAATATGACCTGAGGAACTCCCCAAATAGAGGAATACATTTTTAAATTTATCGTTATCTGTGTAAGTGGATAATAGAAATGTAATATGTTCAATACAGTGTTATCTGTTTTCACTTTAGTATTATTCTGGGTAAGATGAAAGAATCTGAGTTCGGAGCCCGGAGAGATAGCACAGCAGTGTTTGCCTTGCAAGCAGCCTATCCAGGACCTAAGGTGGTTGGTTCGAATCCCGGTGTCCCATATGGTCCCCCGTGCCTGCCAGGAGCTATTTCTGAGCAGACAGCCAGGAGTAACCCCTGAGCATCGCTGAGTGTGGCCCAAAAATCAAAAAAACAAAACAAAACAAAACAAAAATATGTGTGGTGTGTGTGTGTGTGTGTGTGTGTGTGTGTGTGTGTGTGTGTCACACCCAGCGGCGCTCAGGAGCTACTCCTGGCTCTACTAGGCTCAGAAATTGCTCCTGGCAGGCTCGGGGACCATATGGGATGCCGGCATTCGAACCACCATCCTTCTGCATGTGAGGCAAACACCCTGCCTCCATGCTATCTCTCCAGCCCCATGAGTTCTTTTTATTTTGGCTTGTGGAACACACCAGCAGTGCTCAAGACTTAGTACTGACTGTGCTCCCAGGGATCACTCCTGGTGGGCTTGGGGGGCCAATATGCAGTGCCTGAACAGAACCGGGATTGGCCACATGCGAAGAGAACACCCTACCTGCAGTACTATCTTTTTTTTTTGGGGGGGGGGGGGGCCACACCCGGCGGTGCTCAGGGGTTACTCCTGGCTGTCTACTCAGAAATAGCTCCTGGCAGGCACGGGGGACCATATGGGACAATGGGATTCAAACCAACCACCTTAGTCCTGGATCGGCTGATTGCAAGGCAAACATCACTGAGCTATCTTCTCCAGGCCCACTCTCTTAATACTCTGTGGTGTGTGTGTGTGTGTGTGTGTGTGTGTGTGTGTGTGTGTGTGTGCGCGCGCGCGCGCGTGTGTGTGCCACATAAGGTGGTGCTCAAGGGTTATTCTAGCTCTGTGCTTAAAAATCGCTCCTGGCAGGCTTGGGGGACCATTTGGTATCCCAGGGATCACACCTGGGCCTATCCCGGTTTTTCTTGTGCAAGGCAAATGCCCTATCGCTGTGCTATTGCTTTAGCCCCAGAACTTGAATTCTTTCATTGGCTCCTAGAGAACAGCTCTGGGTAAAAGCTCAGGGTTTGATTGTCATTCCCAATCCCTATTTTAGACCAGGTTTTCTGTGTGACTCATGCATGTCCATGTTCCGAACTTCATTTCTGTGGTTCCTTATCAATATTATTTATTTTGGGCTGGAAATAAATAGACTTAGCCTGTTCTCCAAATCTGAGACAGAAGATTCCTTTGTCAGTGGCTGCTGAGCTTCTCCTTCATGCTCACACTTTCCCTTGCCCACCCAAAGACAATGCAAACCTCCAAAACTCTTTAGTGCCTGTTCCTGAACCACTGGAGGAGCCAGGTCCTGGCCAGACGGGCTTAAGCATTAACTGCTTGTCAGGTTCTGAGTTCTCTCACTAGAATTGAGGCCAAACTTAAGCCACTTATCCCTTAGCATTAGGAGGTCTTTAACTATCACTTCTCAGCCTTTTGGCTAAGATCAAGTGTAGGAGGTCTTTAACCTTTGTCCAATGTCGGTGGACGCTATTTGAGAAAACAAAAGCCCTTTGGCAACTTTCTGCTCTTCCTTCCTTGGCAGGTCAAAGAGCATCAACACCAAGAAATTCAGAGCTAGTGTTTCTCCAGTGTCACCTGCTTCCTGCTGCCACATCCAGGCCTGCAGGTGGCCACCAGCCCCGACTTCGATGGGAAGCTGAAAGGTGTGTTACAGGCGCTGTCGTTGTGGGGTTTGGGCCATTCCCAGCAGCAAGCAACCAAGGGCTCTTCATGACTGCTCAGGAGCGAACCTGGTGTTGCCACTCCAACTGGGTTGGCTGCATGTCAGGGAGTGTCTTACCCCTGTGCTCTCTCTCCAGCCCTGATGAGGTTTCTTTAGGTCTTTTTGTTCTCCCATGTAGTGCTCAAGAAAGTACTCAGAAAGGTGTGCAGGCCCCACTGCGATCCCTGGCTCATCAGTCCAGCACTTTGGCGCAAAAGCCCAAAGCGGTGGTGGTGCTCAAGCCCAGTGGTGCTCAGGGGACCCGGGCATTGGTGACCTGTAGGGTTGGATCTAGTGGCATTGGAGACCTCCAGGACTGCACCTGAGGAATGTTTAGGGTACCCCTAAGTTCTGGGAATCCCACCTGTGCTGGACGCTTGCTAGGTGTGCACCCTCCCTGCTGTACTCTGTCCCCAGGTAATTATTATAGTATAAACATGCCTTGACCTCTGCAGTTAGTGACCAGGAAATGTCAATTATAAATCCAATATATATATATTTGTTAAACCACGGTGCTCAGGGCATACTCTTAGTTCTGTGTTCAAGGCTAATTCCTGGCAGTGCTCAGGGGGCCATATGTGGTGCCAGGGATCAAACTCTGGTCTGCTGAGTGCAAGGCGCCGTACTTTCTTAGAAGGGCCCACTCTGACCATCAGAGTTAGTTTTTTCATTTGGAATGGGGCCATATCCATTAGTAATCTAAGATTAGGCCATTGGCTTTTAAGAGTTGGAAGTTTTAATGGAGCTGCAGTAATAGTACTAGCTGGGATGGCCTTTGCCTTGCACATGGCCAACCTGGGTTCAATTCCCTGCATCCCATATGGTCTTCCAAGCACCGCCAGGAATCATTTTCTAATGCAGAGTCAGGAGTAACCCCTGAGCATAGCTGGGTGGTGCTTCCCCTCCCCCCAAAATAATGAAAATGCTAAATAGAGGCTAGAGAGAGTTAAAGGGCTGGAGTAGGGACCTGACATTCACGGGGACCTGGGTTTGATTCCTGCACTGAATAACCCCTAGCCCTGTTCAGGGGTGACCTCCTGCACCATGGGCGAGTTAGAGACAAAAGTAGTGAGTAAAGGAGGATGAAGTATTGGTCAGCTACCCCCAAGCAGAAGTGCATCCAGAGGAGCTGGAGTGATAGATAAGCAGTAGAACGTTTGCCTTGCACGCTAACAACCTGGCATGAACCTGGGTTCGATTCCCAGCATCCATGTGGTCCCCTGAGCCTGCCAGGAGTGATTTCTGAGCTCAGAGCCAAGAGTAACCACTGAGTGTCACTGGGTATGACCCAACCCACCCCCCATCAAAAAATAAAGGAAAAAGAAGAGTGCCTTGAAAGGTCACACAATGGACAGCATGGCTGTTGGTTTGGTCTCATTTGCAGTTCCAGGAAAAACCAAACGCTGGGTCATGTTTTGCTGTCAGGTAGTTTCATAGTAGCTTCGATGTTTCTGGCTGATGGTAGCTTAGAGAAATCAGAGCCAACTCTCTTGGTTCCATTGTCTGATTATTGTTCCTTATTTACTGAGGCCTCGAGTCGTTTAACAGGTTCAGTCCTGGCGTCTCACAATTTACACGTGCCTAAACTACATATGTTTATTTATGAGTTTGCTGGAGATTCTCAACTTCCCAGGGAAGGGAAAACAATTGCTGCCATTCTGAGAGGCCCAGCTGTGTTTGCCACTGTCTCAAGATGCCCAGCATGCCAGCACAGTGTGCCACAGGCTGTGCAGCGTTTAAATAATGTTGGGTGGTTTCTCCCAGTTCTAGAGGCTGGAAGTTGCAAAATGTTCAGGGGAGGGAGAAGAGGTCTCTGTCCTACTCTTGAGTCATATCATGTATATCCATTTCCCCAGAGAAGCCGTGTCTGCTCCTTTGAGGATGGGGTCCCCCGTGACCTGGGATCATTCTAGCCTCCTTCCAGGGTCTAGTGTGTAGTTCAGTTAAGGAGTTAATTTTGAAAACTGCCCCTGGTTTGTTCCCCAGAACTGCATTAAGTGCGCTTTGATCACTGCCAAGAAAGGGTAGTGGGCCCTTCACAAGGCCCATGGTATCCCAGCATGAAAGCCAGTGCAAGGAGATGGTGTGTATTCGGATTCCGGACTAGAAAGATTTGCAGGAGGAAAGACATCAGTGAAGATGCTCAGGGCTGAGATCCCTGTCCTGCACCGGGAGCCCCCCTGAAGACACAGGCTGGGACCCCTCATGAGTAGATGGCACCTTGTCCTCCCTGGACTCACTGTTTTTATGTTCATTGTCTCGTGAACAGATGTTTCCAGCGACTTCAAAGAGCAATTGCAGATGCTGATACTATTCATATTGAACCCGGCCAACATCATAGAAAAGGAGATCAATGGCTCCAAAGTCACCTGCAGGGGCCTCTTAGAGTATTTCAAGGTAAATATTCTTTGCTGCTGTTGGAATCTCTGAGGTCGGAGAAAATGATCCCGGTTCTAAGTTTCACAAGCCGACATGAATGCAGCCGTGTGGAATGTGCCCCCCCAACCACTGAGAGCTACCCCAGCAACGAGCTGGATGTGGTCCTTGAACACTGCTGGTTGAAGCCCACAAATGGGCTCCAGAAGAAGAGTAGAAGTTTTAGGGGAGAGGTAAGAAGTGGTTTTTTTCTCCCCAGACTTCAATGCTCTTCCCCGAGTAGGCCAGTAGGGGGCAGTGTTGGCTCAGAACCGAAAGGCTGTTTCTTGTGTTTGTTTTTATTTGTCTTTTTTTCTATTTTGCACACTCATAGGCGTTGTTCAATGCCTAAAGAAAACTGCCTCCTGGAGGAAGATGGTGTGGACAGACAGAAAGTGGTGGACAGACAGAAAGGTGGTTAGGCAGTGCCATGAGTAGAAAGGAGCAGGCACCTAAGTGTGTTTTGGCCAACACAAGGAGTGAAACTCTTTCTGCCCAGGGGCATCTGAGGCCAGTGTGCATGGGGCTGGCGATCTAGCTGCTCGGCTTGTGCTGCTTGAGAATGTTCTAAGTTTATTAGAAAGCGCTAGCATGCACCCCTGTGTGCTGTGGTTTTGCTAATTTCCTGGGTACGGATCTAGATCAGAGCTTCCCAAATTTCTTTTATTTGACCTAACACCAACTTGTCAGAAAGAGAACAATCATTCAGTGTCGTCCACTCTCCCCAAATTTTTTTCTTGTTGTTGTTTTTTGGATTATTCCTGGCTCTGTGCTCAGAAACCACTCCTGGCAGGCGGGGGGGGGGGGGGGGGGGGGGGGGGACCATAGGGGATGCTGGGATTTGAACCACCAACTTTCTGCATGCAAGGCAAACGCCTTACTTCCTTGCTATCTCTCAGGCCCCTTTGTTTCTTCTTCTTTTTTTTTCCTCACCCTCCCCAAATTCTACCTTCTTTAGTTGAGCAAATAGTAAGTGACCCTTCCCTTTAAAAAATAAATCAAGATGGGGCTAGAGAGATAGCATGGAAGTAAGGTGTTCGCCTTTCGTGCAGAAGGACGGTGGTTCGAATCCCTACATCCCATATGGTCCTCTGAGCCTTCCAGGAGCAATTTCTGAGCGTAGATCCAGGAGTAACAACCGCTGAGCGCTGCCTGGTATGACCCAAAAAATAAATCAAGCTAATTGGTAGACTATTTTTTCAGGATAAACAGTAAGACAACTAATTAAGGTCACACTTAAAAAAAGAAATACAGAGGACTGAGAGATAGCACAGCGGTAGGGCGCTTGCCTGCAAGCAGCCGATCCAAGATGGATGGTGGTTCCAATCCCGGCATCCCATATGGTACCCCGTGCCTGCCCGGAACAGTTTCTGAGCACAGAGTCAGGAGTAACCCCTGAGCGTTGCCAGGTGTGACCCAAAAACCAAAAACAGAAAAAAGAAAAGAAAATGTAGGGGCCAGAGTGATAGTCAAGCCAGGAGGGTCGACTTGCATGTATGATCCTCTCAACCACTGCTGGTAGTTAGTAGTCCCTGCGTGCAGAGCCAGACATAAATCCTGAGCATTGCCAAGTGTGGCCCCAAAAACTAAAACCTCCAGCCACACAAGGGGCGTCCAGAGGTGAGAGGCTGGTACTCACAGTGGGAAGCGCAGATCTCAGTCTTGGGAAGTTGAAGGTTTCTAGATTTAATCTGGTGGAACAAAGCAGAGTGACATTTTTCTGTCTTTATTTAAAGGCATATATTAAAATTTTCCAAGGAGAAGACCTGCCACACCTCAAGTACCTCAAGGTAAGCAGCTCCCTGACATCCTGAGAGCTTTCCCCTGAAAGTAGAGGCCGAGCCCTTCTTGTTTCATCACGCTTCTCTAGCACCCACTTCCTTGGACCTCATCCCTGGGGTACAATTAAAAGTGTGGCCATGCCTCTCTGGGCCTGGCCCCGCTCCCCAGCATGGTGCTGGGATCCCTGTTTTTATTAGATGCACATATGACAAGCCCAGTGGTGTTAAGACACTTTCCTGTTTCCTCTTTTCTTTATTTATTTTTTAATTTGTTTTGGGGCCACACCCAACGGTGCTCAGAGCTTTCTCCTGGCTCTGCACTCACAGATAATCCCTGGCAGCGCTCAAGGGACCATATGGGATACTGGGGACCAAAATTGCTGTTAGTCATTCTTTTTTTTTTTGGGGGGGTAACACCTGGCAGCATTCAGGGGTCACTCCTCGCTCTATGCTCAGAAATCACTCCTGGCAGGCACGGAGACCATATGGGATGCCAGGATTCGAACCATGTCCTTCTGGACGCAAGGCAGACGCCTTATCTCCAGGCTATCTCTCTGGCCCTGTTAGTCATTCTTACATCTTTATATGTTGTCCCAGTGCCTTAAAAACTGCCCTAATGCCCTCTCTCAGAAAAAGATGGAGACATTTTCCAATTCAGACTAATGCATTTCTCACAGAAAATTTATATTTAATGATATTAATTTAATATTTATTTAGTGATATTAATTTAATTATATTCTCCATTTTGTGAGTAATAAGCTCCATGGAAAATCAAGACCCTTGAAAGATAATAACGTTTTCTGTCCTTTATCCTTTCAATGGGTGGCAACCTCGTCATCTAAAATCTTCCCAGAAAGCCATGGAATAGATGTGATGTACAGACCAGGGGTGCAGACCGTTAGATGCTGAGGGCGAAGTCATTTGGGCTGGAATTTGGTGGCTAACTAAGTGGGGGTGAGGACTTGTCCCTTCCACTCCCCACAATAACAAGCAGAGGTTCAACTGAAGCCTGTATGTCTCTTCCCCAAACCCCCCTAAACCACTGTGTTTTTGGTTTCTTTGTATTTTTCCTTTGTGCTATGCCAGTGAAGGAGATAAAATTGATTTCAGAGGGACTTTTTCTTGCTGTTGTGCTATATATATATATATATATATATATATATATATATATATATATATATATTGTGTGTGTATTTTGGGGGGCATACCTGGCAGTGCTCAGAGGTTACTCTTGGCTCTGTGCTCAGAAGTTGCCCCTGGCAGGCTCTGGGGACCATGTGGCATGCCGAGAATTGAATCTGGGTCTGTCCCAGGTCTTCTGCATGCAAGGCAAATGCCCTACTGCTGTGCTATCACTCCAGCCCCTATATTTTGTGTTTTGTTTTGGGGCTGCATCTGGTGATGCTCAGGGCTAACTCCTGGCTCTACATCAGGAATTAACTCTTGGTGATGCTTGTGGAGGATTCGGGGGGGGGGGGGGGTTTTAAACCCGGGTTGGCTATATACAAGCATCCTTCCCTCTGTCCCATGGTCCCTCCAGCCCCCCATCTCACTGCTGTATTTTGTGAACTGATATCTTGACTCGTGGACTCTTACAGGCCACTTCTCATATGGGCAACTCCACGCAGGCCGAAGTGAGGGAGACGCCGCCCAGGAATCGCCAGCCGATAAAAAAGCTCAGTAGCATCTCTGGACAAGAGGACCCGTCGGGAATCCTCCTTGCCCCTATTGACTCCTGGGTGTCTGCCACAGCCACAGGTCCCGGGCAGGGGAGCACAGCTCTGGGTCATCCTGGAGGAGCGGACCCCGGCTCTCATCGAGGACCCTGCCTCTCCCACTTCCTTCGGGCTTCTGGGCGTCTCTTGGAAGCTCCTTTTCCTGTGGCCCGAGCCCCGAGCATGTGTCCTTACTTACCACCGTACTATCTCAGGACAAAAATAAACATATTTTTTATCTGCTTAGTTGCCTTTTCCTTTGATTCATAATGGTGGATTATTATGGATTTTAAGACTTGCTAAAACTTGTCTACAGGTATTTATATGAATATTCAGGTATATAAACCTTAGTTACTAAACTAATTAAGAAGACAAAGTCTGGGGCTGGAGTGATAATACAGCGGTAGGGTGCTTGCCCTGCAGGTGGCCAACCCCTTGCTTCAATCCCTGGCACCCCAGATGGCACCCTGTGCACCACCAGGAGCAATTCCTGAGCACAGAACCAGGAGTAACCTCTGAAAATCGCCAGTGAGAAACCCAGCCCCTCTCCCCCTCAAGGGCAAAGTCTGGGTATCAATTTAATGGATGTAAAGTATGAATGGAACATGGGGAAAAGAAGAAGAAAGTCTTTTCTAGCACGTAATCAAGAAGTTTTCTTTTCGCTGCTTTAACACTTTACCACTTGTACTTTTATACAAGTTTTTTTTTTTTTTTTTTTTTTTTTTTTTGGTTTTTGGGTCACACCCGGCAGTGCTCAGGGGTTATTCCTGGCTCCAGGCTCAGAAATTGCTCCTGGCCAGCATGGGGGACCATATGGGGCGCCGGGATTCGAACTGATGACCTCCTGCATGAAAGGCAAACGCCTTACCTCCATGCTATCTCTCCGGCCCACTTTTATACAAGTTTAATGAATTCCAAGCTTTTGTATATCTTTCATGTGTTGATCTATTCTTGACCGAAGTTTTTTGCTCCTTCACCATTCATTTTATTCTTTAACCATTAAGTTTCAGAAATTCCAGCTTGTTGTAAAAGCCATTTATGTATAAATCATGGTTATCTTTGACTGTCAAAGATTATTAAAAGCTTGCTTCTGAAATTTGGATGTATTTTCAGGTGATCTTTCTCCCCCACATTCATCAACTTCCTTGGTAAACTTCCTTGCAGACAATGAGAATACATAGTTTTTAAATCTGTTTTTTCTAAGCACATGGATAGACTAGACTTTATAATGATTGTTCAGAATGGAGAGTCCTGCCTTGATAATGGTGATGAAAAGATGATGTGTTAAAAAAAAAAAAAAAAAACGAACATGGGCCCGGAGAGATAGCACAGCGGCGTTTGCCTTGCAAGCAGCCGATCCAGGACCAAAGGTGGTTGGTTCAAATCCCGGTGTCCCACATGGTCCCCCGTGCCTGCCAGGAGCTATTTCTGAGCAGACAGCCAGGAGTAACCCCTAAGCACCGCCGGGTGTGGCCCAAAAACAAAAAAAAAAACAAAAAAAAAACAAAAAAAAAAACGAACAAACCGGGGGCCAGAGATAGCATGGAAGTAAGGCGTTTGCCTTGCATGCAGAAGGATGGTGGTTTGAATCCCAGCATCCCATATGGTCCCCTGAGCTTGCCAGGAGCAATTTCTGAGCCTAGAGCCAGGAATAACCCCTGAGCGCTGCTGGGTGTGACCCCAAAAACCCAAAACAACATAACAAAACAAAACAAAAAAACAACCTCATCTTACTAGAAATTAGTAGATTGTTTTTTTGTTTTGGTTTTTTTTTTGTTTTGGTTTTTGGGCCACACCTGGCAGTGCTCAGGGGTTACTCCTGGCTGTCTGCTCAGAAATAGCTCCTGGCAGGCACGGGGGACCATATGGGATACCGGGATTCAAACCAACCACCTTTGGTCCTGGATCGGCTGCTTGCAAGGCAAACGCCACTGTGCTATCTCTCCGGGCCCAAATTAGTAGATTGTTAACTAATAATATGATCATGAATGACTTAATGAACTCAGGATTTTGTTTCTATTTCTCACTGTTTCTGTTTGGGTCTTATAAAGAAATAACTTGACTTTATACTGGAAGTTTTTTTTTTTTTTATTTCTTAACTTCTGTCTTTGGAAAGTGAACATTTAGATTAATTTCCTTAGGCCTTCCCCTTCATTCATGTTCAAATATGAATTCTTTTTTTTTGGGGGGGAGGGCTTTGGGCCACACCCGGTGGTGCTCAGAAATAACTCCTGGCAGGCACGGGAGACCATATGGGTCACCAAGATTCGAACCAGCCACCTTAGGTCCTGGATTGGCTACTTGCAAGGCAAACACTGCTGTGCTATTTCTCCAGGCCCCAAATATGATTTCTAACTGTTGGCCATCACTGGCTCTGGGAAAATGCCAACTTGAAAAAGAAGGTCTTTTTCCTGTAAACTTGCCTCTGCCTCATCTGTGGGTCAGAAACATGGCTTAGGTTCAGAATTAGGTGTTGACATCAATTGCTCCACCCTGCCAGCTTTTCTTCTTTGGTGCCAAGGACCGATCCCAGGGTCTTCCACCTTCCAAGACCTGTCTTTTACTACTGATACTGCCGAGTTCCTCACAAAACATCGTTCCTTCACATATCTCCCACAGTGTGTATGTGGAGCACATTCCTGTTAATGTGTAAGAGAATCTCAAGATTTTGTATTAAAACAACTCATTTCAGAAGTTAAGGAGTGTATGAGACCGGAGAGATAGCATGGAGCTAAAGCGTTTGCCTTGCATGCAGAAGGACAGTGGTTGGAATCCCGGCATCCCATATGGTCCCCCGAGCCTACCAGGAGCGATTTCTGAGCATATAGAGCCAGGAATAAGCCCTGAGCAGCACCGGGTATGACCCAAAAACCAAAAAAAAAAAAAAAAAAAAGACAACATTTGATGAGGAAATTGACTTAGTGATAAATCTCTTGTGGAACTTTATCATACACTTGTAGGTCTGAGACTGCGGCGCAGGCACACAATCAGATTTGCAGCTTTATATTCAGAGGTTGCCTCAGCTGGTCTGGATGTGGCTTGAGAGTTTCCACTTTGGGTGGGGGGGAGCCACATCCGGTGGTGCTCAGGGCTTACTCCTGGCTCTGTGCTCAAGAACTACTCTCGGCAGGCTTAGGAAACCATATGGGATGCCCGGGATCAAACCTGGTTGGCTGTATGCGAGGCACACACCCTCCCTGCAGGGGTTTTGCTCCACCTGGAGAGTTCCTACTTTATAAGCAGTTTCAGAAAGTATAATGAGAGAAACTTGCCAGATGGGAAAGTGCAGTTTAGTCTGTCTGGCGGCAGATGCCTGACGGCTTGCACTGAGCTTCCGAAGAGGGGAGGTCCTGCCAGATCAGGACGGCGTGGTGTCAATGCAGTAAGGATGCCTTTCCCTGGAAGGCCTGTTTGTTGCTGAGTTAAGAGCTTCCTAAGTGGGGATGTCACCGAACCTTCTCTGAAGAATGAATGTACTGTAACTTTGCAGAGATAATTGAAGTGAAAAACGTGGAGAGATTTTCTTATAAAAACAAAAATTCACCTTACACGCAGCTGACCCAGAACGGACAGTGGTCCTGGCATCCTGGCATCCCATATGGTCCCCCAGGCCTGCAAGGAGCAATTTCTGAGCACAGAGCCAGGAGTAACCCCTGAGCACTGCCGGGTATGATAACAACAACAACAACAACAACGAAAACAACATCGGTCCAGGCAGGACCTAAGGACATATTTTGTAAATGACATTTTTTTTTTTTTGGGTTTTTGGACCACACCCGGCGTTGCTCAGGGGTTACTCCTGGCTGTCTGCTCAGAAATAGCTCCTGGCAGGCACGGGGGACCATATGGGACACCGGGATTCGAACCAACCACCTTTGGTCCTGGATCGGCTGCTTGCAAGGCAAACGCCGTTGTGCTATCTCTCCGGGCCCGACATATTTTTTCTTTAGGAAGGAATTTCATGTGCCAGGTCCAAAGTTTTAATGTAGTGGGGTTTTTTGGGAGCAACCGTCAGTGTGGCATTTGTACACTGCCCATCTGGGTTCAATCCCAACATTTTATTTGGTTCCCGCTGCCTCACCAGGAACAATTCCTGAGTGCAGAGCCAGAAATAACCCTTGAGCACTGCTGGATGTGGCCCAAAAGCCAAAAAAGTAAATAAATTTAATGTTCTTTAAGTTAGGGTTCAAGTTGACATCCATGTTGGCACTGAGAGTCAAAGACCCACCTCTAGAATGCAAGATGCAAAAGAGAGTTTATATGGTTAACTGAGGTCCAAGGCTCTTGCAACGAGGGAGTCTTGACAAGGGCCTCGAGTCAAACCTTCAAGCAGTTTATATAGAAATCACAAGTAGGGGCCGGAGAGATAGCATGGAGGTAAGGCGTTTGCCTTGCAGGCAGAAGGGTGGTGATTCGAATCCCAGCATCCCATAAGGTCCCCTGAGCCTACCAGGAGCGATTTCTGAGCATAGAGCCAGGAGTAACCCCTGAGCGCTGCTGGGTGTGACCCAAAAAACAAAACAAACAAAAAAGACTTCAGGTTTATCTGATTCCCCAAATTTCCCTGTCTAGGTACCACTGTGGACTTAAACCTTAAAGGAATTAATATATTAACCTTGAACTTAAACAATTTTTGTTTGTTTAATTTTTAGATTTTTTTTTTTGGTGGGGGGGTCACACCCGGCGGCACTCAGGAGTTACTCCTGGCTTTCTGTTCAGAAGTCGCTCCTGGCAGACTCTGGGGACCATAAGGGATGCCAGGATTTGAACTGGGATTGGTCCTGTGTTGGCCGCGTGCAAGGCAAAACGCCTTACCACTGTGCTATTGCTCCAGCCCCTGATTTTTAGATTTCTTTAAAAACTGACTAAAGACACTTCCTTAGAATCTCCTTTTTGACTTCAAAATTTAATATGCATTTTTTTGGGGGGGGTTGGGTCACACCCAGCAGCACTCAGGGGTTACTCCTGGCTCCATGCTCAGAAATCGCTCCTGGCAGGCTCGGGGGACCATATGGAATGCTGGGATTCAAACCACTGTCCTTCTGCATGCAAGGCAAATGCCCTACCTCCAATGTATCTCTCTGGCTCCAATTTTTTTTTTTAGATTTCTTTTTTTTTTTTTTTTTTTTGGTTTTTGGGCCACACCCTGTGACGCTCAGGGGTTACTCCTGGCCATAGCGCTCAGAAGTTGCTCCTGGCTTCTTAGGGGACCATATGGGACGCCGGGGGATCGAACCTCGGTCCATCCTAGGCTAGCGCAGGCAAGGCAGGCACCTTACCTCCAGCGCCACCGCCCGGCCCTAGATTTCTTTAATAACTGACTAAAGGCACTTTCTCAGAATCTCCTCTTTGATTTCAAATATTAATATGCTTTTTTCCCCTCTGCTTTCCCCCACCCAACAGAATTAGTCCTTTAGTAACAGTGTCCTGCGGACCAGGCAGTGAGCTGGAATCACCAATTTCTCTGTTGTCACCTGCACTAGTGAGGTCCTTGGGTTGGTCATACTGTTGGTCACACCTTTGGCTACCCTCTCTGGAGCCCACTAGTAGAGTGATTTTTCAGGGGGAGGTTAGCAAGCTTATTGAAAGCTTTTCCCTATGTTGAATGAGGGTGATCTAGAGGCAATAGGAGGTAGCATTGATCAAAACATTGACCTAATATATAAATAAATATTATATATATATATGGTTTTGGGGCCACACCCACTGGCACTCAGGGGTGCTCAATGGCAGGCTTGGGAAGACCACATGGGATGCCATGGATCGAACCCAGATCTGTCACCAGTTGGATGCATGCAAGGCAAATAAATGCCTTACCACTATGCTATCACCCCGGCTCCCCAAAAAGATATTTTTTTATTATAATACCGTGATTTACCAAGTTGTTCATGATAGTTGTTTCAGGTATTAAATATTTCAACACCATTCTCATTACCAGGGTGGCATTTGAACCACACCCAGAGGTGACCTAAATCTTTCTTATTTTGTGAGGGATCATACCTAACAATGTTCAGGGTTTATTCCTGGCTCTGCACTCAGGAATTAGTCCTGGTGGTGCTCAGGGGACTATATGATATGCTGGAACCCAGGTCAGCTGAGTGCAAGATAAGCGCCCTACCCTCTGTGCTATCTCTCCCCCCTGGCATGTCCTTTGAAAGGGAGCTAAAAGTGGCTCTGCTTCCTTGAAGCAGTGGAAGTTCTTCAGGGCCTCCCCGGAGAGATTTATTTCTTCTTGCCTGCTGAAAAGTTATACTCACCTTCCCTTTTCAAAACTGTTTTTTCTGGACAGAGCAAACTCAAAAGTGGAGAAGGTTGAGGCCAGAGAGATAGCAGGGAGGTAGGGTGTTTGTCTTGCATGCAGAAGGACGGTGCTTTGAATCCTAGCATCCCATATGGTCCCCTGAGCCTGCCAGGAGCAATTTCTGAGCATAGAGCCAGGAGTAACCCCTTAGCGCTGCTGGGTGTGACCCAAAAACCAAAGAAAAAAAGAGTCAAGCACTGAGGCTGTGGAGTCAGGCGCGGGTGGAGCCTGGCACGATGCCACCAAGCAGTGGTCATCTTAGTGTGTAGTCTGCAGGCTGGCTCCTCAGCCCCGAGGGTGACTGTGCAGAGCAGGGCAAAAGGTAAAGATAAGATAATCAGGGCCGCAGAGCTAGCACAGCGCAGGCAGGGCATTTGCTTTGCACACAGCTGATCCAGGACAGACGGTAGTTCGAATTCTGGCATCCCATATGGTCCCCGGCGCCTGCCAGGAGCGATTTCTGAGCGCAGAGCCAGGGGTAACCCCTGAGCACAGCCGGGTGTGACCCACAAACCAAAAAAAAAAAAAGTAATAATCACATCCCAGTGCTCTGGAGTTTCATGTGTTGCTGTTCCTGGCACAGCAAGGGGAAAAAAGAAAGCATTAAGAGAAGTCCCATATTCTGGAAAAGCAGCTGTCAATCTCATTTCTTCCATACTGGTCCTTTCCTGGGGGTTGGACAGCTGGACAGACAGACAGATAGGCAGGGCCTCCCCCAGACACAAGCAGTGGCTGGGTGAGTCATCCTGCACCTCAGCTTTGTTATTTATACTTGCCCTGGCTCCCCAATGGAGAGCTGGGAAAATAACCGGTTTTACTGAACAACGAACAACATGGTGTTAATCACCAAGGCAGGGCCTAGTGGGGACCTGTCACATGCTGGACATGGGACTCAGCAGCAAGAATGGAAGCATCGTTCTTTACTCCCTCTCTTGCTCTGGGAGAGGCAGTTTGATGTCGTGTCTGATAAATTGACAGTGTCGTCACTGCTCCATTTCACAGGCGCACACACCGAGGCTCGGCTGTCCTGAGTTATCCGGTTTTGGCCAATGTCAAGGTCAGAATCCCGCCAAGTGTCCTGCGTGCAAAATTCAGGGGTGTTTGGGCGGTGGCAGGTATATCAGGAATCAGGAGCTCAGAGCCCAAGTACAGCGAGGAGGGTGCCTGCCTTGCTTGTGGCTGACCTGGGTTCAAGCCCCAGCATCCGAGACAGTCCCGAATCCCCAGGAGTGATCCCTGAGCCCAGAGTTCTGAGAACTGCCAGGTGTGGCACACACGCACACACACACACATTTGGAACAGAAACTACAGTGGGTAGGGCATTCACCTTGCACATGGCTGGCTGACCTGGATTCAATCCCTGGCATTTTATTTGATTTCTGAGTGCAGAGCCAGGAGTAACCCCTGAGTGTTGCTGGGTGTGGCCTAAAAGAACAGTCCAGGAAAAAAATCAGGAGCTGGTTCTACTCCTGTGAATTCATTCATTCATTCATTCATTCATTCATGGGATGTCTACTTGTGCCAATTTTAAGCTAATAGCTTAAGCCCCCCTCCTCATAGTTTTGCTATTTGGTGGCACTCAGCTTTTGCTCTTGGCTCTGCTCTCAGATATCACTCCTGGCAGGGCTCAGGGGACCACATAAGCCGGGGTGCCTGGGTACTCAAGGCAAACACCCTCTTCCCTATCCCAGCGTTTTTCAACCACCGTGCATCGGCACACTAGTGTGCTGGGAGATATTATCTGGTGTGCCGTGCGAAAAATTCCAATTTCATCTGTAATATGCAGCTTCAGCTCACAAATAGACCAACCACTACATTATTTCATAACAAATTATAGAATAACTTATTTGTGTTTATTTAATTCCTATTCAAGAGAATTACTTTATATATATAGTCAATATAGGCAGAGTTTTGTTGTTTGTTTGTTTTTTGGTTTTTTTTTTTTTTGGTTTTTGGGTCACACCTGGCAGTGCTCAGGGGTCACTCCTGGCTCTATGCTCAGAAATCACTCCTGGCAGGTTCAGGGGACCATATGGGATGTCAGGATTTGAACCACTGACCATCTGCATAAGAGGCAAATGCCTTACTCCATGCTATCTCTCCAGCCCCTAAATTATTATTTTTTTTTTAACATTTTCTAATGGTGGTATGCTGCAGACGCCAGCGCCTCTAAGCTTCTTCTTCCTGGAATCCGGGAAACCTTTCACGGGGAAAGAGTGGAAACACGGAACAATATTGTAGAAATAAATTACCACACACGATATATGGGGACTTGCGTCTGGAAAAGACGAAGACAAATTTATTTTTTGAGCTGGGTGACTTTTAAGGGGTGAGCTCTGGAATGCGGGGTGTAATTTATGGGGAACAAAGAAAGTGGGAGATGGTCAGGGAAGCATAATGGAAGGCCATAGCTAAAATCTGCATATTAAAGAACCGATGCTGAGGGTAAAAAGAAGTTCTGTTGTGGGTTAGCTTTTGTTTTTGGGTAAGCAGGAGAAACCAGGTAATTTTCGGGGAAGTGGGAAGAGAGAGAAATGTTTTAGAGTTTTGGGGAAAACTGAAAATTGCTTTCATCATGAGCTAAGTTTTGGAAAAAAACATGATCTTGGCGCCAAGGTAGCAGAGATCACAGAGAACTGGTCAGTGGGAAACTTTTGGCGGGATTTGATAGTGTGTTCCTTTGTTAGAAAAAATACTGAGGCCTGGGCCCGGAGAGATAGCACAGAGGTGTTTGCCTTGCAAGCAGCCAATCCAGGACCAAAGGTGGTTGGTTCAAATCCCGGTGTCCCATATGGTCCCCTGTGTCTGCCAGGAGCTATTTCTTTTTTTTTTCTTTTTTTTTTTTTTTTTTAGGAGCTATTTCTGAGCAGACAGCCAGGAGTAACCCCTGAGCATCGCCGGGTGTGGGCCCCCCCCCCCAAAAAAAAATACTGAGGCCTGATTTCTAATAATGGTCAAAAATAAAGAGAGAGATAGTCACAGCCACGTTTAGAATTATAGCCAAACAATCCACGCAAAAGGGTCAACTGATTTGACTACTCTAAGCGGGCCTTTTTGGCAAATAATTCTTTTTCAGAAGTGCACTACACCCAAGAAAGCTAAGAAGCACTTCTGGTGTGTGCCCTTCCTGAGTGGGGTGTAACAGTGCTATGCCTCGTGATTTTTTTTTTTTTTTCATGAAAAAAGTGTGCCTTTGCACAAAATGGTTAAAAAAAAAAAAAAAAAAAACTGCATACTATCTCTCTTTCCTTCTTAAGTGCTCTTAGTTCAAAACCCCTTTCTTTTTGCTATTCCCTTTTCTTCCAATAGCTTTAGAAGGGTTTTTAAACCTCCCCCAAAATGGGTTTTAAGCGTCCGCAGCACCAAGGGCATACAGGGACCAAGTACACCCTAAGTTTTCCAGCACTGTTGGTTAGTGGCAGGACTTAGAGGAGGCGCAGTCGCCACATCCAGGGCGAGTGGGAGGCATCGGGACGGTGTGACCGGGAGGGAGGGAGAGAGGGAGGCCGGAGCGGCCTGTGCCCAGCCAAGTCTTCATTAGCTAGGCAAGCTTGGGGAGGGGCCAGCGGTGACCTCACCCGCCCGGGACTCTGCAGCTATTAAGCCGGTCGCTTCCCTGTGCTCAGGCAGTGCTGCTCCCCGAATCCTTGACTCCTAGAGGTGGGTGGAAAGGTTCTTTACTGGGGAGCAAGGAGGTTTGGGGAGCCTGTGGGGGTGATCTGGAGGAGAAAACAAGTTGGGACAGGCTGGACAAGGACGAAAGTAGCCATTGCCTGCCTCCAGGCTGGGGACCCGGGTGCTCCCTTAGGCTGACTTTTAGGGCGAATCGGGGGTTCTCGCCAGGATGGAGTCTCTGCCATCTCCTCCTGGGGTCTTGGGGTTACTTTTTCTTTGTCGTGAATGACCCTGAATTCTGTCCTTTCCATCCTGCAGCAGGCATTGTCGTCCTCGCAGCTGACCCTGAGGGTCCCCAAGGAGAGAAGATGCGAGCGCTCTTTGTAAGTGGGGTGTGCTGGGTGTTCTTGTAAGTGGGGTGTGCTGGGTATTCGGGGGGTTCTGGAGAGAAGGTCCTGAAGGATGCAGGGGCCCCCACTGGGCAGCAGGTGTCCTAAGGGGTCACCCAGCAGCCACTTGTTGCAGCTGCCCCGGGGTTTGCAACAGGGCATGCTGGGCCCGGCTGGAGGTTCCCAGGGAAGGCTTGTCTTGGGTGGCAGCCAATGGGCGGTCTGGACACCAGACTGGACACCAGACTGTGTGTAGGTGGATCTTTGGCCCTGTCCTGACCCTGGCCGTGGCTTGATCTCAGCTGACTCACCCTGTCATCTGCCTGGAAGTTCTCTTTTGTTAACCTGTGATGGGTTTCCAGGGAGCCTTTGTCCGGGGGTGGGGGGACCAGAGAGAGAGTGCAGTGGGCTTAGCTTGCACAGCCAAGAGTGTCCCCCATTACAGAGCCAGGAGTAAGCCTGGTTTATCTCGGGTGTGGCCCTTAACAAACAAACAAAAAAATCATACAAAGGGGGCCAGAGCGGTGGCACAAGCAGCTGACCCAGGATGGACGTGGTTCAATCCCCCAGCATCCCATATGGTTCCCCAAGCCACAAGCGATTCTGAGCGCATAGCCAGGAATAACCCCTGAGCCTCACTGGGTGAGGCCCCAAAACCAAAACAAAACAAAACAAAACAAAACAAAACAAAGATCATACAAGGGTTTAGCAAGAGCTTCCTTCAGCTCCGGTTTTGGACACAGACCCATCCTGCTGAAAATGTGGGTCCGAATTCCGCTCTGCTCCTAGAGTTCACAAGTGTATGCAGTGGCCCAACAAGTGGCTTCCTGTTTCTATCTGGGGTTCCAGGAACTCACTGTTATTGTTATTAATTCACAAGGAAGGTTCTTGGGGATCAAGGGGACAAATCTGGCACCTAAAATGCCTCTCTCAGTAGCTGAACAGATAGCACAAGTGGGGTGCTTGCTTTGCACAGAGTCCACCTGAGTTCCATCCTATTTGGTCCCCTCTCCAAGCACCATGTTAGAGAGCACCCCTCCCTAACATGCCCCCTAACATTTTTCTCTGTCTGCATCCTTGTTTTCAGAAACAATCCTGAAATGACAGTTCTAGTGTCCAGGAAAGAAACTTTTTACTTTGTCGACCATTGTCTGTGAAATCAGTCAAAATAATAACAATAAAAGTGAGACAGTGATGAGCCAATCTTTTTGTTTGTTTTTGTTTTGGGGCCATGCACAGCAGCACTCAGGGGTTATTCCTGGCTCTGCCCTCAGAAGTCACTCCTTGCAGGCCCATGGGACCATATGGGATGCCAGGGATTGAACCTGAGTCAGTCACCGTTAGGCCGAGTGCAAGGCAAACTCCCTACCACTGTGCTGCTGTGATATTGCTCCAGTCCAGTCCTATTTTTTGTTTGTTTGTTTGTTTTTGGTTTTGGTTTTTTGAGCCAGCAGTGCTCAGGGATTACTCCTGGCTCTGTGCTCAGAAGTCACTCCTGGCAGCCTGACGAGACCATATGGGATACCGAGGATAGAACTTGGATTAAGTGAAAGGAAAACTCCCTATCCACTATGTTATGGTTCTGGACCTGAAATGATAATTTTGCGGGGAGGGAGTTTGGGCCATACCTAGTGGTGCTCAGGGGTTACTCCTGGCTCTATGCTTAGAAATTGCTCCTGGCAGGCACAGGGGGAGGGGGGTCATATGGGATGCCAGGATTTGAACCATAATCGGGTCGGCAGCTTGCAAGGCAAAAATACCCTTCCTCTGTATTATCTCTTCAGCCCCTGAACTGATAATATTTTTTTTCCTTGGTTTTTGAATCACACCTGGTGATGCTCAGGGGTTACTCCTGGCTATGTGCTCAAAAATCACTCCTGGCCTGGGGGACCATATGGGACGCTGAGGATGGAACCAAGGTCCATCCTGGGTCGGCCATGTGCAAGGCAAATGCCCTACTGCTGTACTATCGCTCCAGCGATCATATTTTTGTTTGGGGGGGGGGGGGTCCGGCCACACCCGTTTGATGCTCAGGGGTTACTCCTGGCTAAGCACTCAGAAATTGCCCCTGGCTTGGGGGGACCATATGGGACGCCGGGGGATTGAACTGCCATCGCGATCTTTCCTTGGCTAGCGCTTGCAAAGCAGACACCTTACCTCTTGCGCCACCACGCCGGCCCCTCCAGAGATCATATTTAATACTACTTTTAATCATATTAGTTTAGGAAAAAAGGAAAAACAAGGGCACTAGATAGCATAGAGTTTAGTTAAGCCCTCAAAGCCCTGCCAGGAGGGATCCCTGAGCACAGAGCCTGGAGAAAGCTCTGAGCTCTGTGGGAAGGGGTGTGGTCCAGTGCACCCCTCTCCCCCAAATAAGGCAGCTGAACATCCTTATGCATAGGTTGGTCAGTAATGAATATTAATAACCCTCCAGCTTCTCTTGACTTCTGAATGCCTGACAGAGCTTTGTCAAGACTGAGCTGTGCATAATCATGTCCAGGATTTCATCCAACTCCGTTTAGTCTTTGCTCACAGTTGAGTGAAGAACACTTAAGCTTGTTTTGTTTGCTTGTTTTTGGACCACACCCAGTCATGCTCAGGGTTACTCCTTGCTCTGTGCTCACGAACCAGTCCTGGCAGCCTCGGGGGACCCTAGGGGATAAAACTTGGGTTGACTGTGTGCAAGTCAAAGGCCCTGCCCACTATGCTATTGCTCTGGTCCTAAAGTACTTAAACTTTTAAATTGCAAAAGTTTTGTTCATCTATAACAAATACAGAACAACAGATACACAAATGCAAAAAGCTTTAAATATTGGATAATTGGTTAATAATTAAAAAATAAAGACCTCCTTTCATAGTAAGCTGCAGAAAAATAAGTCTATAAGTCTTTCAAAAACTAATTTTTTGGAGCCACATTCAGCAGTGCTCAAGGGTTCCTCCAGGCTCTGCATTAAGAAATTATTTCTGATGGGCTTGGATACAATATGTGTTGCCGGGGATGAAACTTGAGTGAGCTGTGTGCAAGGCAAATGTTCTATCCCCTGAGTTATCGCTCTGGCTCCCCAAAAGCTACTTTTTTTGGTGTTAGGAACCAAGCCCCGGATCTTATACATGTCTAGGATATACTATTACTGGTTCATACCATCTCTTTTTTCTTTTTGTTTTGTTTTGTTTTGTTTTGTTTTGTTTTCAGGCCACACCTGTTTGATGCTCAGGGGTTACTCCTGGCTAAGTGCTCAGAAATCGCCCCTGGCTTGGGGGGACCATATGGGATGCCGGGGGATCGAACCACTGTCTTTCCTTGGTTAGCGCTTGCAAGGCAGACACCTTACCTCTAGCGCCACCTTGCTGGCCCCTCGTTTTTCTTAAAAGAAAAAAAATAGGGGGCCCAGAGAGATAGCACAGCAGATCCAGGACCAAAGGTGGTTGGTTCGAATCCCGGTGTCCCATATGGTCCCCCGTGCCTGCCAGGAGCTATTTCTGAGCAGACAGCCAGGAGTCACCCCTGAGCACTGCCGAGTGTGGCCCAAAAACCAAAAAAAGAAAAAAATACCAAGCAGGAATGTAGCACTATGGGAGAGCGCATACATTCTACATGTGGACTCTGGGCTTCATGCCTGACTCCACATAGATACTGAGAAATAAAATCCTGGCAATGTTTCTTTGGGGGATGGAGCTGTGGTGCTCAGAGCTTACTTTTTTTTTTTTTTTTTTTTTTGCTTTTTGGGTCACACCCTGCGCCACTCAGGGCTTACTCCTGGCTCTACGCTCAGAAATCACTCCTGGCAGGCTCTGGGGACCATATGGGATGCCAGGATTCGAACCACCATCCTTCTGCATGCAAGGCAAACGCCTCACCTTCATGCTATCTCTCCGGTCCCCCAGAGCTTACTCTTGGCTCAACTGAGAGATCAGGCCTGACGCAATTCAGGAAATCAGATGAAGTGCTGGGGATTGAACCCCAATTGGCTACAGGCAAGACAAACACCCTGCCCACTGTACTATTTCTCCAGACTCAGAAATCTTAGCAGCTTATGGTGCTCAGGGCTTCCTCTTGACCTGGTGCTCAGGGATCATTTCTGGTGGGGATTGAGGAACCAAATGGGGTGCTGGGGATTGAACACAGGTCAACCACGTACAAGCCAAGCGCCCTCCCCGCTGTGCTATTTCTTCAACCCCACTCCCTTCTTCTTTATTTGTTTTATTATTTTGTTTCTGTTCTTGTGCCATACCTGGCAGTGCTCAGAGGTTCCTTCTGGCTCTGCTTAGGGATCACTCCTGATAGGCTCCGGGGACCACGTGGGGTGCTGGGGATTGAACCAGGGTCCACTTCGTGGAAGACAAATGCCCTCCCCGCTGAGCTATCTCTGAATCCCCAAGTTCCTTGTTAAACACAGGAAAATGTTGGCCCTGAGGCCAGGCCACACCACCACACCCATGCCACTTGGCACCTTCAGAACTGCTGGCTGAATGCCACAAGTGGCTGAGTGAGTGTCTGTGCCAAGGCTGACTAGCCAGGCCAGGCCTTGTTGGTGGATTAAACTTCCATGCAGACCTAGCTGAAGGAAGTAGAAAGACTGGTGTTGAATTAAAAAATGAAAAACCAGGGGCCGGAGAGATAGCAAGGAGGTAAGGCGTTTGCCTTTCATGCAGAAGGTCATCATCAATTCAAATCCCGGCGTCACATATGGTTCCCCGTGCCTGCCAGGAGCAATTTCTGAGCATGAAGCCAGGAGTAACCCCTGAACATTGCCGGGTGTGACCCAAAAACCACACACAAAAAAAGAAAGAAAGAAAGAAAGAAAGAAAGAAAGAAAGAAAGAAAGAAAGAAAGAAAGAAAGAAAGAAAGAAAGAAAGAAAGAAAGAAAGAAAGAAAGAAAGAAAGAAAGAAAGAAAGAAAGAAAGAAAGAAAGAAAGAAAGAAAGAAAGAAAGAAAGAAAGAAAGAAAGAAAGAAAGAAAGAAAGAAAGAAAGAAAGAAAGAAAGAAAGAAAAACCAGGGGCCTGAGCGATAGCATGGAGGTAGGGCATTTGTCTTGCATGCAGAAGGACGGTGGTTCAAATCTCAGAATCCCATACGGTCCCCCAAGCCTGCCAGGAGCGATTTCTGAGCGCAGATCCAGGAGTAACCCCTGAGTGCTGCTGGGTGTGACCCCCCCAAAAAAGAAATAAAAATAAAAACAAAAAGCCACTAATTAGAAACGCCCTGCTTTGAGACTTCCCTGTAAGTCATGAAGCCTCAGTATTCAACTGGGACTGGAGCCCTCAGACCCAGTAGGACTTAGTGTAAGAGCAGCTTTGAGTCACAAATGGGATTGAAATGTTTGTGCGTGTCATGTGGGCATCCTTCTATGTGGGGAAGAGCATGTATGTATGTGGCCAGCCTTATCTCTATGTCTATGTGCCTGTGTGGGCATATCTGTCTATGTATATGGGCATGTTGTATGTCCATGCATGCCATGTGGGCACACCTCTATGTGTATATATATATACATATATGTATATATATATATATATAGGCATGTCCCTTTGTGTGTGTGTAACCTGTAAGCTGGAGGACAATGTCTCCCAGTGGGCAGTACTTCCCTCACAGTTGCAACTGTGGTTTGCTTAAGACAGCAGAATTCCAAGGAGGCGCTGAGTGACCTTGTTTCTGGAAAAGGGAGGTCAGGTCAACTAGATGTGGACCTGTCTGATATGAGGGGGTGAGGTGCCCTTGGGCTTTAGACAGAGCCATGGGGAACCCCTGACCTGGGTTTTTGTTCCTGCTGTGACTCTCAGAGGTGCGGGTGGTTCCCAGGGGGAGTCAAGAGGTCCAGCAGTCCTCTTTCCAGGATACGGGGATCCCCTGGGAGTCAGGCAGTCCTGACTGACACATGCAGGACTTTCTTGGGAGTTGAGTAGTCCAGCTCCATAGGGGTGGGGGGGTGCCCTGGACAATCCTGTTTGGGGGGATGTGGAGTCCCCTGGGCTGGACTGAAGTGAGCTTTCAGCTTCTTCAGGGACACTCATGACCTTTGTGTTGCCTGGCGGCCTTTCATGGGTGTTGCCTGTCCCAGCTGGCAAGAACGAGGTGGTGTGAGCCCCACCGCCCTCTGGGCAGACCCAGCACCCCCTGTCCCCACGCCTGGGCTTGGCTCTGGCCCCTGTGGGCACCACTGATGCCTGTAGTACCTGGCTGTGCCTTTGGGACCCCCTAGCACCCACCTTTAGCAGGAGGGACAGAGTAGCCACATCTGGTCATGCTTCCCCCATGCCTTCTGGCACTGGGGTACCCCACTTTCTGCTGCCCTTGAGTTTCTCACCCCTAGCTTCCAGGCATTTCCCCAGGGCACCTGGTGGAGGACCTGAGGTTAGGGATTTTCAGGTGAGTTTCAGGGAGCAGAGGGGACCAAGTTTCCTACCCCATCACCTCTGCGCTGGACCCATCCCCACCCCAACAAACTCCAATAAGAAAGAGTACCCCCAAGAGCTTAGCAGCCAGCCAGTTTCTGGGGCACCCAGCTGAACCTTGAACAGAGGGAACCCTCGGGGAGAACCCCTAAATCAGGAACTAGAATGATCTGGTTTCCCTGCTCAGGAGGTAGAGTCAAGGGACTAAGGCTACACAGTAAGGTTGAAGACCCTGGATTTGAGGTCTGGTTCTAGGGTTGGGGTTCCCCTCAGGGTGTCATAAATGTATTTTTTTCACAAAACAAAATCCCTCTAAATTTTTTGTTGTTGTTGTTGTTGTTGTTGTTTTGTTTTTGCGTCACACCTGGTGGCTCTCAGGGGTTACTCCTGGCTCTTCATTCAGAATTTGCTCCTGGCAGGCTTGGGGGTGGGGGAACATGACCATATGGGATGCCAGGAATCGAATCACCATCAATCCTGGGTCGGCCACATGTAAGGCAAACGTCCTACCGCTGTGCTATCTCTCTGGCCCCAAATCCCTCTGGATTTAGTGGGGGGGGGGCAGTAGTATATTATGGGTGCTTGCCTTGCATGCTCTAGACAGGGGCTTCATCTCAGGTACCCCACATGGTCCTCCCAACCCTGCCAGGAGTGATCCCTGAAAGCAGAACTAAGAGAAAAGCCTGAACTCCATGGCATGGCCCTCAGGAAAAAAAAAATCAAGAGAAAATAATCCCTCTGAATTGAAAGTCAAAGCAACCCTTTTGTCTATATTTCTCTTCCTCTTGGAAAAAGTCCCAGCCCCACCCACCACGACCAGGGGGTGTCTGTGTTTAGGAAGACTTGAGTCAAAGAGAACATTTAACGTGGTTGCAGCCCAGGCATGGGAAATGCTCTGATTAGAGTCTCCTTGTCCTGGGGGCCAATGAGGTAGAGTGGCAGGTCTGCACGTGGGTCCGAAAATGTGGGTGCAGGAAATGTGTTCAGGGCCGTGCTATCTCCCCCTTCTTCTTGGTATGAGGGATGGTCTGAGGCTTCAACTGTCATCTCAGCCATTTTCAGGATGATCTTGGGCAGGTAACTCCATCTCCAGCAGGCAGCCTCAGTTTCCCACCTGCAAAAGAAGATGTGACCATCTGGCTCAGCCTGACTTTTTTGTTTGCTTTTGGGCCACCTTTAGTGAAGGTCAGAAATGACCCCTGGCAGGTTTGGGGGACCATCTGGGATGCTGGGAATTGAACCCTGGTCGGCTGCATGCAAGGCGAATGCTCTCCCTGCTGTACTACCAGTCCAGCCCCTCATTCTAAGCTTTCTATCTCCTCCACTCCCCTCTTCTGACTGTACTGCGTGGTAGAATCATTTGAAAACTTTTGTTGTTGTTGTTTTTGTTTTACTACAATGCTCAGGATTTACTCCTGGCTCTGTGCTCAAAACTCACTCCTGGCAGGGACCATATAGGATGGCAGGGATTGAAGGAGGGTTGGCACCATGCAAGGCAAATGCTCTCCCCAAATGAATAAGTATTTTTGAGAACTAGAAAATAATTAAAAAGAAAATTACCTTGGATTCTTTTTTTTTTTTTCTGGCTTTTGGGTTACACCCAGCGATGCTCAGGGGTTACTTCTGGCTCTACACTCAGAAGCTATTCCTGACAGATTCAGGGGACTAAATGGGATGCCAGAGATCGAACCTGGGTCAGCCATGTGCAAGGCAAATGCTCTACCTACAGTGTTATTACTTTGGCCCTAGATCCTACTACTTATCAATAAACAGTACTTTCCTAGTTTTTCTCCCACCCACCCCCATAGTTTGAAAAATATGCTATTTGCACAGTTTTCACAAAGAACTGTTATCAACAATTTTTTACTTTTAAGTATTGTTTTTATCTTACTTATTGTTTGTTTTGGAGCCACATTCAGTGGTGTTCAGGGCTTATTGCTGGCTCTACACTCAGGAATCATTCCTGGTGAGCTTGGGGAACCTGATAGGTTGCTGGGGATTGAATCTAGGTCTATTGCAGGCAAGACAAATGCCTACCTGCTGTACTAACTCTCCGGTTCAGGTAAACGGGTCTTTAGGATCTCTCTTCATTATGAGTTTGTTTTGTTTTTTGCCTTTTGAGTCACACCCACTCCTGGCTTGGGGAACCATATGGGAAGGTGGGGGATCAAACTGTGGTCCATTCTAGGTTAGCACATGCAAAGCAAACGCCCTACCACTTGTGTAACTGCTCTGGCCCCTTCATTATGAGTTTTTTAAGTTTTATCTCCTATTTCTAAAAGGCTACTTTCCTGGGTTTTTTAGTTCAGATTTTTTTGGGGGGGATGGGTAGAACTGAATAAATTCTACTGCACTTATCACAGGAAAATCATTTTTTCTTTTTTGTTTTTGAGTCACACCTGACAGTGCTCAGGGGATACTCCTGGCTTTATGATCAGAAATCGCTCCTGGCAGGCTCAGGAAACCATGTGGGATGCCGGGATTCGAACCACCAATCTTCTGCATGCAAGGCAAATGCTTTACCTCCATGCTTTCTCTCCGGGCCCCAGGAAAATCTTAAGACATTTGCCTGAAGAAAGGTCCTTCCTCTTTTCCAAACCTGGTTGGTCTGAGCTTAGCAGCCTGACCTTCTAGCCAGCAGGATTCTTGGGGTTTTATTTTGGGTGGGGAGGGTGACTTTGAGCCTCCTTTGGCAGTGCTCAAAGACTACACCCCGACTTGTGCTCAGGAGTGACTTCTGGCAGTGTCCTGGAGGCCACAGAGTGCTGGGAATCAAACCAGGTTAGTCAGAGTGCAAGACAAGTGCCTTAATCCTATACTAGCTCTCCAGCCTGTCATTCAGATTAATTTAAGTGCTATTTTGTGCTTTTCTTTCTTTTTTTTTTTTTTTGGTTTTGGTTTTTGGGCCACACCCGGCAGTGCTCAGGGGTTACTCCTGGCCCTATGAGGATGTGGCTTTGGTTGGACTCACTTACTGTGCTCCTGACTAGCGGTTGTTTATTATTTTCCCAGGGTGACTGTTAGAGGCAGAAATTCCTCCGTGATCTGCTGGCTCAGGAGAACGACCATTACTGGTCCTTTGTATATTGGCCTTTGTGCAGGAATAGAGACGTTTTGTTCAAAAGCCCCGTGGTGCAGACTCAGCTGGGCCTTTGTTATCACGTGGGGTGTCATGTGCGGGTGTGTTTTGGTCACTGTGCCAGCTGGGGTCCCTCCCGCATGCATGCACTCTCTTGGAGAGAGAGTTCTCTTGAACAGCTCTCCTGCTGACCCATCCGGGTCTTAAGCATGGTACCATGGGGTCCACTTGGACCCCTGGGACAGAGCAAGGAGGTTCTCTACCGGCCAATGTGACCTTTTGCAAAGGGGCCAGAGAGCAGCTGGGTCTCAGGCTTTTGTGGGTCATGTGGTGCCATTCCAAAGAGCCAACTATGCTCTTGTTTTGAGAAGGCACCAGGCCCAAAAGGCAGAGGTATGTTTGCAAGGAAAACTTGACGGCCACGCAAGTTCCTGCAATTCCCTGACCCAGAGCTCAGGAGACCATATGGAATGCCAGGGATTGAATCCAGGTCCATCCTGGATTGGCCACATGCCAGGCAAACATCCTATCTCTTCTGCCCCATAAAAACATTAAAAAAATTTGGGGGGGGGGCCACACTCAGTCGGTAGGATGTTTGCCTAGCATTATGCCGACCTGGGACGGACCCAAATTCAATCTCCGGCAACCCATATGATCCCCCGAGTCTTCCAGGAGGGATTTCTGAGTGCAGAGCCAGGAGTAACCCCCGAGTGCCTCCGGCTGTGACCCCAAAACCAAGAAAAACAAAAATTAATTTTAAAAAAGGAAAATTACTCCTGGCAGGCTCAGGGGACTATATAGGATGCCAGGGATCAAACCTGGTTGACTGCAGGCAAACGCTCTCCCTGCTGTGCCATCATTCTGATCTTGTGAAGTTGGACTGGCCGAGGATGGCAAGAGAGTGACGTGGGTCCTGAGCTGGGGACTGAGGTATCTGCTCTGTGCTTGCTGAGCCTGAGCTTGTTTCCGGGGCTCCCCACCCCTAAGTCTTTTCTTATGTTTGCAGCCAGAGCCCGAGCCTGGGGACCTGATCGAGATCTTCCGCCCTTTCTACAGACACTGGGCTGTCTACGTGGGTGACGGCTATGTGGTCCACCTGGCCCCCCCAAGTAAGGCTTCCGCTGTGCAGGCTGGGAGGTAAAGGAGATGGGGTGGGGACCCCGACAATGTCTTTACTTCCCAGCTGGCAGGTGCCTTGGTGTCACAGAAAGGCAAGTTGGGGAGGGGGGTGTCAATGTTTCAGAATCTGCTCCTGGGAACCCCAGAGGTGTCTATAGAGGGGGTCAGATGGGCTCCCAAGAGGTTGTTGTTTTGGTTTGGTTTTTCGGGCAACACCCGTTTGATGCTCAGGGGTTACTCCTGGCTAAGCGCTCAGAAATTGCCCCTGACTTGGGGGGACCATATGGGACACGGGGGGATGGAACCGCCGCGGTCTTTCCTTGGCTAGCACTTGCAAGGCAGACACCTTACCTCTAGCGCCACCTTGCCGGCCCCATCAAGGGGTTGTTTTTATTGGGCTTTTCTACCCTGTCTCTTGGTTTGAAGGCCACACTTGGCGGTGCTCAGGGGGATTGAACACAACCCAGCTGCTTGCAAAGAAAGTGCCTTCCCCGCTGTCCTATCTCTCCTGCCTGTATGAATTTGTGGGAGTTCAGTTTAAGTAATAAAAACATGTTATTGGGCCCGGAGAGATAGCACAGCGATGTTTGGCTTGCAAGCAGCTGATCCAGGACCAAAGGCGGTTGGTTCGAATCCCGGTGTCCCATATGGTCCCCCGTGCCTGCCAGGAGCTATTTCTTTTTTTTTTTTTTTTTTTGGTTTTTGGGCCACACCCAGCAGTGCTCAGGGGTTACTCCTGGCTGTCTGCTCAGAAATAGCTCCTGGCAGGCACGGGGGACCATATGGGACACCGGGATTCGAACCAACCACCTTTGGTCCTGGATCGGCTGCTTGCAAGGCAAACTAGGCCTGGGCATGCAAGGCAAACGTCCTACCACTGTCCTATTGCTCCAACTCCTCTTAAAATTATACTTATTAAAAATTGATTTTTAGTGTTACAGCTCTTTTAGAATTTGTCCAGCAGGCTTTCTGGTCTCCACCGGAAGGCCCCAAAAATATAAATAAATAAATAAATAAAATAAATAAAAATTGATTTTTAAAATTAAGGCTTTCCAAGGAAACGATGGGGCATTTGCCTTGCATGCAGCTGACCTGGAACTTAATCAGGTTTGATCCCCTGCATCCCATATAGTCCCCGAGTCTACCAGGAGTGATTTCTGAGCACAGAGCCAGAAGTAACTCCTGAGCACAACTGGATGTACCCCCTTACGAATTTCTGGGAATAAAAAAGAAAATTGACCCGGGTTGATCCCCCACACTCCCCTTCGGGAGTGGTTCTTGAATATGCCCCCCCCCCAAAAAAAAAAAGACAATAATAAGGGTTTGGAGAGATAGCATGGAAGCAGGGGGTTTGCTTTGCATACAGAAGGATGATGGTTTGAATTCCTGTATCCCATATGGTCCCTCGAGCCTGCCAGGAACTATATCTGAGCATAGAGCCAGGAGTAACCCCTGAGTGCTGCTGGGTGTGATCAAAAAACAAAACAACTCCCCCCAAAGAAAAATAAAAAGAATTCCTGGCAATGGTTTGGGCCGGCCAACTTGAGGGAGACTCCCAACACGTTAGGGCCTCCCCAGCCCTGGCCTGGTCACACAGGGACAGTGAAGCTGTTCCCAAGAGAACCAAGTTGGTTCAACTTTGTGGGGAGCACTGCACGATTCTGGTGGTGAGGCCGGATCCTGAGAATCCAGGAGAGAAGTGGGCCCTTGAGGATGGACTGCCCGGACACCAACCTCGTCCTGACCTTTGACAAGAGAATCACAGGCCCGGCTGAAGCCTTCATCCTGCAGATTCAGCAACAAGTTGTGGGAGGCCAGATAGAGCCGATTCTGGGAGGCGGCCATGGTCTTGGCAATGTTCTGGGCGGCCCAGATGCGGCGCAGCTGCAGGTAGCCGGGATGTTTGCTCAGGGCCGCTCCCAACATCTGGGCAGCCTGGGCCTCGCCCTGGGCCTGCACAATCTTCTGCCGCTGGTCTTGCTTGGCTTTTTCCACCAAGAACTGGGCTCGCTGGGCCTCCTGTTGGGCCACTTGCTTGGCCTCCACGGCTGCCCGGTACTCGTGGCTGAAACTCAGCTCGGTGATGGCCACATCGTCCAGGATGAGGTGGAAGTCCAGGGCTCGCTCTGTCAGCTCTCGCCGGACCCCGAGGGACACCTGGGCCCATTGGGTGATGAGCTGCGAGGCGGTGAACTTGGCCACCACGCTCTTGAGCACCTCGTTGACGATGGATGGCAGTACCCGCTCCTCGTAGTCCAGCCCCAGCTGCTGGTACATGCGGGGCAGCTCCAGCGCCTTGGGCCTGGACAGCAGCCGCAGCGAGATGTTCACCGTCTGCAGATCCTTGGAGCCCGTCAGGGAAGACAGCTGTCGGGGCCTGGCCCGGACGTCAAAAATGATGGGGTACTGGAACCAGGGGATCCTGAAGTGGAGGCCCTCGGCCAGCACGGTGTCCTGCTGTACCCCACCGATGCGGTTAAAGAAAATGGCCCTGTGGCCGCCTTCCACGGTGAATGTGGATTCGTGGATGCTGTAGGCCATGGCTCCGGCACCCAGTAGCAGTTTTAGAGCCGTGCCTATACCTCCTGGCCCTGAGGACAGTCGGCCCAGCAAATCCTTCAAGTTTTGGGCCATGGGGATCACACAGTGGCTGTCTGCTGGGATGTAAGGCCTAAGCTTCTGCTGCTGTCCAGCTTAGGGCTCACACTTTTTACACACACACAGGCAGTAGGGTCCCTGCTTTGGTTCTGGTCATACAAAGTTATTTCCTATCCCGCAGTTTTGTTCAGAGCACAGTTCTGGCTCCCATGGTCAGACTCCTGCAAAAATCACAGATGTTTGAGTTGCTTATGCGGTGGGGATGGGGTTTCTCGTCTGGCCCTGCCTTCCTTTATCTGTGTGTGGAACCCAGGAGACTTGGCTTCAAGCGTCCTCCAGCTCTTCTAGTTTTAACTTAAGTCACGTAAGGCAGAAAAAGCGCAGATTTGAGACACTGAATCCCTCCAGAGGCTGGTTACCAGGCCCAAATCTAGGACATTTCTCTGCCCCCCCCCCCCCCCAAGGATCCCACAAGCCTTGTCAACACCTTCCTAGCCCTTCCCTAGATGCGTCCCTGGCTGAGGATTGTCTGGTCTGTTCTAGAACTGAGTGTCTTCAGAACAAAGGCATGTCCCTTTGATTCTGGCTTCTATCCTGAGGTTGCTGACGGTCCGGAGAGTGAGTCCTGGAGCCATGGAGCCCTGAGATTTTTTTTTTTTTTTTTTTATGGCTCTTTTTCCTTGAGACTAACATGTTCCTCCCACAGATACACTGAGGATTGCTTCCTGGCTGGGGCTACTGCAAATGTATCTGTTTAATGGACACACTGACACTGGTGTTTTGTCCAATTCTTCAATTCTTTTCTTTCTTTATTTTTATTTTTTTTTATTTTAAATTTTTTTCTTTCAATGCATAAACTTTTTTTTATGGTGTGTTTTGGGTTTTGAACCACACCCAGCATTGCTCAGGGCTCTGAGAGCCAAATGGGATGCTTCGGATTGAACCTGGGTCAGCGGTGTGTACTCCAGCCCTGTAAATAAACTTTGTAACTAACAATATCACTTGGACCTTGTACAGAAGCGGGAAGATATAGTAATACATGTGTCTTTTTTTTTTTTACCTCGCATGATTCCAAGTGTTCATATCTCTACCCACTTAGTCTCCCTTTTTTTTTATGTTAAAATATTTTTGTTTTGGCCACACCCTACAGAGCTCTGGGCTGGTTATTCTTTTTTTTTTGTTTGTTTTTGGTTTTTGGTTTTTGGGTCACACCCGGCAGTGCTCAGGGGTTACTCCTGGCTGTCTGCTCAAAAATAGCTCCTGGCAGGCACAGGGGACCATATGGGACACCGGGATTCGAACCAACCACCTTAGGTCCTGGATCGGCTGCTTGCAAGGCAAACACCGCTGTGCTATCTCTCCGGGCCCCTACTCTTTTTTTTGTTTTGTTTTGGTTTGGTTTTTGGGTCACATTCAGCGGTGTGTAGGGGTTACTCCTGGCTCTGTGCTCAGAAGTCGCTCCTGGCAGGCTCAGAGGACCATATGGGATGCCGGGATTTGATCCACCGTCTGTCCTGGATCGGCTGCATGCAAGGCAAACATCCTTCCAGTGTACTATCTCTCCAGCCCCTTCTGTTAAAATATTTGATTCCTTGGGCCCGGAGAGATAGCACACAGCGGTGTTTGCCTTGCAAGCAGCCGATCCAGGACCAAAGGTGGTTGGTTCGAATCCCGGTGTCCCATATGGTCCCCGTGCCTGCCAGGAGCTATTTCTGAGCAGACAGCCAGGAGTAACCCTTGAGCACCGCCGGGTGTGGCCTAAAAACCAAAAAAAAAAAAAAAAAAAAAAAAATTTGATTCCCTGGCCAGACCAATAGCATAGGGGGGTAGGATGTTTGTGTGGCACATGGCAACTTGGGTTCCATTGATGACATCCCATATGGTCCCCTGAACCTGCCAGGAGTGATTCCTGAGTGCAGAGCTAGGAGTAACTCCTGAACATTGCTGGGTGTGGCTGAAAGGAAAGAAAGAAAAGAAAAGGAAAGGGAAAAAAAGAAAAGAGAGAGAAAAGAAAGAAAGAAAGAAAGAAAGAAAGAAAGAAAGAAAGAAAGAAAGAAAGAAAGAAAGAAAGAAAGAAAGAAAGAAAGAAAGAAAGAAAGAAAGAAAGAAAGAAAGAAAGAAAGAAAGAAAGAAAGAAAGAAAGAAAGAAAGAAAGAAAGAGAAATCAAGAAAAAAAGAAGGAAAGAAGGAAGAAGGAAACACACTGGTACTGTCAACTGACCTCCTTTCATTCCCCCATTGCTGTCCTCAGGAGGGCTGTCACCAGAGTGGGTTACCATTAACCCTCACAGTTTTTTTTTTGTTTTTTTTTTGGTTTTTGGGCCACACCTGGCGGTGCTCAGGGGTTACTCCTGGCTGTCTGCTCAGAAATAGCTCCTGGCAGGCACGGGGGACCATATGGGACACCGGGATTCGAACCAACCACCTTTGGTCCTGGATCGGCTGCTTGCAAGGCAAACGCCGCTGTGCTATCTCTCCGGGCCCAACCCTCACAGTTCTAACTGAACTGAAGCATCCCTATATCTCTTTCTCCTGCCCACTGATGGCCCCTCAGTGGGTGGGAGGCAGCTGACTTGCAAGATCTAAGCAGTAAAACATCCTGTCAGTCCTCAAACAAGACGCTTGGTGGCAAACATGTAGATTCTCTTGGCCTGTGAGACTGAAACCCAGGTACAGTTCTAAACCAATGCTGCTTAAGAAAAAAAAAATATCTGGGGTCAGTGACATTGCTGGCCTATGGCCAACGCAGCTTTAATTCCTGGTATCACCATATGGTCCCTGAGCCCTGCCAGGAGCGATTCCTGAGTGTAGAGCCAGGAGTAACCCCTGAGCACTGCCAGGTGTGGCCCAAGATAATTCACTCTTCTGTGATGATCACATAGCTTCAAAGGAAAAAAAGAAAAAGAAAGAAAAAAAAGAAAATCACAGATATAAAAAAATTTCACTTACCATTTCCCTGACACGTGGAATGAGGTCAGTTGTGGCCTATGGAGCTGGAGGGGGTGTGTGTCTTGCTGTTCCTGCCTCTTTCCCCTCCACTTCCTCTTCCTTGTGACTCTCCACTTCCGCCTCCCCCTCTCCTTCCCGAGGCCTTTGTCCTTATTTTTCGTTCTCTCATGATCTTCCTCCCTACTATGCCAGCAGCTGTTTCCTGTCCATCATCCAAGTCTCCACCCAAATGCTCCTCTAGCCTTCCTTTCTCTCCCTCGTGGCTTCACTTAATTTGTTCCTGGGAAAAGTACCTATTTTCATGTACAGGTGTCCACCCTCTGTGTCTTTTTTTTTTTTTCCCTAGCATTTCACTGACTTTTGGGAGCTGGAGAGATAGCACAGCGGTTAGCGTTTGCCTTGCAAGCAGATGACCCAGGACAGTTCTAGGTTCAATCCTGGGCATCCCATATGTTCCCCCAAGCCTTCCAGGAGTGATTTCTTCCTTTCTTTTAATTTTTTTTATTTGGTTTTTGGGTCACACCCGGCAGCCCACAGGGATCACTCCTGGCTCAAGGCTCAGAAATTGCTCCTGGAAGGCTCAGGGGACCTTATGGGATGCTGGGATTCGAACCACCATCCTTCTGTTTGCAAGGCAAACTCCTTACCTCCATGCTATCTTTCCGGCCCCTGCCAGGAGTGATTTCTGAGTGCAGAGCCAGGAGTAACTCCTGAAGCAGCCATTGTGGCCCCAAAACAAAAACAGATATAAAAAGAATTTTACTGACTTTTGTGGCAATGGTGAGGGTATTAGACCACACCCACTGGTTCTCAGGGTCTCTTCCTGCCTCTGTGCTCAGGAGTGACCCTTAGCAGCTCTCTAGGCACATGTGTGATGCCAGGGGTTCAAATCAGGGTAGTGACTAAAGGTGCCATATGCAAGGCAAGTGTGTACCTTACCTCCAGTAATATCTCTCCAGCCCTAGATTGGGAGCTACTTGAGGGAGTCTTACTTCTGGTTTGGGACCCTATTTTCAGCACCTCAGACAAGGCCCTGCCTACAGTAAGGCCCCCCCAAAACACATAGAGGGAGGACACAGGGTTAAAGGCACTTGCACTCGGCACAACCATCTTCATCCCCCTACCACATAGGGTCTCCTGAACACTGCCAGGAGTAGTCCCTGAGCACTGAGCAGGGAGTCAGCCCTGAGCACTGAGCAGGGAGTCAGCCCTGAGCCCTGCCAGGAATGATTCCTGAGCAAGGAGTAAGCCTTCAGCACAGCATAGCCAACTAAATAAATCAAAAAGGGAAAGTGTTCCTTTGATGGAATCATAAAAGTTAGGGCTGGGGCCAAAGCGATAGCACAGTGGGAGGGGGTTTGCCTTGCACACATTCAACCCAAGTTTAATCCCCAGCATCCCATATTGTCCCATGAGCCTGCCTGGAGTATTTTCTTTTTTCTTTTTTTCTGGCCACACCTGGTGACGCGCAGGGGTTACTCCTGGCTATATGCTCAGAAATCACTCCTGACTTGGGGGACCATATGGGACACCAGATATCGAACCGAGGTCAGTCCTGAATCAACTGCCTGCAAGGCAACTGCCTTACTGCTGTGCTATCACTCTGGCCCTGTCAGGAGTATTTCTGAGGGCGGAGCCAGGAGTAACCCCGGATTGCCACCAGGTGTGGCCCAATCCCCCCACTAAAGTTAGGGTTGAGGATATGGTGCGTGTGTGTTTCCCTGAGTTTCATCTCCAGCACCGAGAGAGAAATAAAGAGAGAGAGGAGAGGACAGAGAAAAAGAGGAGAGGAGAGAGAAGAGAAAAAGGAGACAGGAAAAAGGAGAGAGAATAAGGGGAGAGAGAGGAGAGGAAAGAGAGAAGTAGAGAGAGAAAAAGAGGAGATAGAGAAGAGAGAAAGAGAGGAGAGAGAAAAAGGAGAGAATGAGACGAGGGAGAGAGAGACAGAACGAGGTAAATGGGTGTATTCTCATCACCAAAGTTCCCATCATCAAAGCTACTGAAAAGAGTGTACCAGGCCAGCAAGGCCCAAAACTTCCTACTCCCTATGTCTGAGAACAAAACCAGGGCCCAGAGTCCTCCTTAGGCCTCACCAAAGCCACATAGCTTGTGTCTGGCCCTGCTCAACTGACCCGGCTGGCCCTGTGCAGTGGATACCCAGGATGGGTGAGGGCGGGTGGCCCAGGACCAAACCCTACCCCTGGAACAAACCCAGCTCTTGGGGCCAGAGAGATAGCACAGCAGAAGGGTGTTTGCCTTGTACATAGCTGACTCAGGAGGGACCTGGGTTTGACCCCCGGGGTCCCATATGGTCCAGTAATCCCTGAGTGTCATCGGGTGTGGCCCAAAAACCCAAAACCAACCCAGCTCCTTTCTCTTGGCACAGGTGAAATAGCAGGTGCGGGTGCAGCCAGTATCATGTCTGCGCTGGCCGACAAGGCAGTGGTGAAGAAGGAGCTGCTGTGCGACGTGGCAGGCCGGGACACTTACCGCGTCCACAACAAGCACGACGGTCGCTACCAGCCCCTGCCTCGCAGCAAGATCGTGCAGCGCGCCGAGGAGCTGGTGGGCCAGGAGGTGCTGTACAAGCTCACCTCTGAAAACTGCGAGCACTTCGTCAACGAGCTGCGCTATGGGGTGGCCCGCAGCGACCAGGTGCGTTCCCTGTACCCAGCTGTGGCAGTCTGGGCGGCTGGAGGAGTTGGACACACAGCCAGGCGGGGAAGGATGACTTTGCACCCCAGTGTGGAGAGGGGCTGTTGGTCCTGAGCCAGAGTCAAACCCTGTTCATGCTGTCACCCCTGATCCTGAGCATGCCCTATAGTGCACTACCCCTCGCCATAGATCAGGGGTCTTCAAACTTTTTAAAGTGGGGGCCGGATTATGGTCCCTTAGAGAGTTGGAGGGCCGGACTATATGAGCTACTAATTCCTACTCACACTGCACATATCTTATATAAAATAAAATGAAAACCATTTATAAATAAACAGATCACGCACCAGTATTTCAATGGGAACTGTGGGCCTGCTTTTGGCTAATGAGATGGTCAATGTCCGGTTCCATATTTGTCACTGCCAGCCGTAACAAGTGATGCAAGTGGGCATCAGTTAATCTTGATCTGGTTGGAGATTTCAGATGTTTCATTCTTGAAAAAGTCTGTTCACAGGGCATAAGTGTTAGCAAAGATGGTTACCATTTTGAGTGCATGGTTCCTGATATTTGGATATACACTGAGTTTATATGCTGGCAGGTATCTTGGCAACCAAACAGTGCTCACTACTGGTGGGCCGGATCAGACTCCTCTGCGGGCCACATGTGGCCCGCGGGCCATAGTTTGAAGACCCCTGCCATAGATAGTCCAAGAGGCAGATGTTGTCACCCCTTGTTACAAATGGAGAAACTGAAGCTCGCTGGGCTTCGAGTCATGTGTCATTGGTTTCATCAAACAAATCTGGGGTCACCATGCCTGGCGGTGCTCAGGGGTTCCTCCTGGTTCTGTGCTCAAAAATTATTCCTGGGGCCAGGCGGTGGCGCTAGAGGTAAGGTGTCTGCCTTGCTAGCGCTAGCCTAGGACGGACCGCGGTTCGATCCCCCGGTGTCCCATATGGTCCCCCAAGCCAGGAGCGACTTCTGAGCGCATAGCCAGAAGTAACCCCTGAGCATCACCGGGTGTGGCCCAAAAACCAAAAAAAAAAAAAAAAAAGAAATTATTCCTGGAACCAGAGCTATAGCACAGCAGTAGGGCGTTGACCTTGCATGCAGCCAACCCAGGGTATACCCGGTTCCATTCCCAGCATCTCATATGGACCCCCGAACCTGCCAAGAGCGATTTCTGAGTGCAGAGCCAAGAGTAACCCCTGAGCACCCTTGGGTATGACCCCCCAAAAAAAAATTTAAAAAAATAAGAAACTGTGCTTGGCAAGCTCAGGGGACCATATGGGAGGGATGCTGAAGATCAAATCTGGTCCAGCAGCATGCAATATCTCTCTCTGCCCCCCCCCCCTGAGCTCTATTATTTTTTTCTGGACATCCCCCTGCATGTGTGCTGATAAGCAGCAGTTGTGGGAGATTTGGAGCCCAGACTTGGCTTCTACGGACTTAGAAAATGCAGCTCCCAAGTCCTCCCAACCCTGGCTGTCCCATGGTCTCCCTGCTAAAAATCTAAGGCTTGGCTTGGCTCTGTCCCCTCTTTCTCCTTTCCTCCTAATAACCAACTTTCTGTACTTGCTAGTTTCTCTCTCTGGACCTCTGACATGATTTATTTCCTTCCTTCCTTCCTTCCTTCCTTCCTTCCTTCCTTCTTCTTTCCATATTTTTTTCTTTTTTTTTCTTTTTCTTTACCACTCAGACTGCATCCTCTCCCCCCACCCTTTTCGGAGAAAAGGGAGAACGATCATCAATGGCAAGAGGCACTCTGGCTCTGCCTCATGGCTTCGGGTGCTCTACAAGATCAGAGAAACTTCTCTAGTCACATACTATAGAAATGATCCCTGAAAGTATAGTCTTTTCTTTCCATATTTTTGTTTGTTTGGGGGCCACACCTGGTGGAACTCAGGGGTTACTCCTGGCTCTGAGCTCAGAAATCACTCCTGTCTCAGGGACCATATGGGATGCTGGGGATCAAACCCAGGCCCGTCCTGGGTCAGCCACATGCAAGGGAAATGCCCTACTGCTGTACTAGCACTCAGGCCCCTCTTCCTTCCATATTAAAGCTAATTTATAGGGGCTGGAGCGATAGCACACACAACTGTAGGGCATTTGCCTCGCACGCAGATGACCTGGGACAGACCTGGGTTCAATCCCTGGCATCCCAAATGGTCCCCCGAGCCTGCCAGGAGCAATTTCTGAACGCAGAGCCAGGAGTAACTCCTAAGCAGCACCAGGTGTGGCCCCCCACCCCCCAAAAAAAAGCTGATTTATAAGGGCCAGATAATATAGAAGCTCTGAGCATCACCAGGGATGGCCAACCCAACAAAAGAAAGAAATGTAATTTATAACTAGTTTTCACTTTTGCATTTCCATCCTCCCATCTCTTTCCCCGGTGCCAGTACATGCCACTGCTGCTGGCTCATACTTGAATGTGGCTTAATTAACCCAAATTGTGCCACCAGAGTCCACGTACTTAACAAACACCCCAGGGAAATTCCATTTGGGCCAAGACCTGGTTTGTGTCCCCTCCTTTGCAAACCTGAGACCTCCAATATAGGTCATTCTCATTTTTTTTATTTATTTATTTATTTGCTTTTTGGGCCACACCCGGCGTTGCTCAGGGGTTACTCCTGGCTGTCTGCTCAGAAATAGCTCTTGGCAGGCACGGGGGACCATATGGGACACCGGGATTCGAACCAACCACCTTTGGTCCTGGATTGGCTGCTTGCAAGGCAAGCGCTGCTGTGCTATCTCTCCGGGCCCAGGTCATTCTCATTTTTATATCATTATCCCACTTAACACTCTGTCAATGAGGCTGCCATTGGGGCCGAAGAAATAGCACAGCAGTTGGGTATTTGCCTTGCATGCAGCCAACCCAGGAGGGACCTGGTTTGATTCCAGGCATCCCATATTAGCCCCCAGACTGCCAGGAGCGATTTTTGAGTGTAGAGCCAGGAGTAACCCCTGAGCGCTACCAGTGTGACCCAAAAACCAACCAAACAACCAATCAATCAATCAATTATGTTTGGAAGCTGGAGAGATGGCATGGAGGTAGGGCGTTTGTCTTGCATGCAGAAGGATGGTGGTTCAAATCCCAGCATCCCATATTGTCCCCCCCCACAACCTGCCAGGAGCGATTTCTGAGCACAGAGCCAGGAGTAACTTTTGAGTGCTGCAAGGTATGGACCCCACACGCACACACACACACACACAACACAAAAAAACAAAACAAAACAAAACAAAAAAAAACAAAAAAACGAGGCAGCCAGAAGGTGAGAAGCACCCATTGCAGTGTTGATACCAACATACAACTTGGGGTCTGGGGCATGAAGCATGACTAGGGACCAACCATTAAGATGGGAGAGGCACAGAAGGCAGTAGGGTCAGATTAGGTCCATGGTTGGGAAAAGGTCGAGCAACACTATATGCATGTGTGTATGTCCAATGACCCATCTCTGGAGCAAACCACAGTATCAGAATGGCCATCAGTTGCTCTATGATATCTCCGTCTGTCTGGGGTCATATTAGTTAGCATGAGGCAGTCATGAATAATTATAGTAACACTTTTCTTCTGGCTCTTTATGAGGCGCTTTATTTAGGTCTTTATTTATTTTGGCTCTGCACTACCTTGTAGCCTCCGACAATACCAGACAGCCTCAGTCAACATTTTCTCGCAGAAACCAAAGTTTTTTGTTAGGGTTCGAGTTAACCACCTGAGTTGGCACTGAGAGTAAGAGACCACCTCTGGGAATGCAAGATGCAAAAGGGAGTTTATTCAAGTAGTTGAGATACAAGTCTCATCCAACCAAGGAGTCTTTTTTTTGTTTTGTTTTCTTTCGATTGTTTGTTTGTTTTTTTGAGTCATACCCAGCAGCACTCAGGGGCTACTCCTGACTCTACACTCAGAAATCGCTCCTGGCAGGCTCGGGGAACCACATGGGATGCCGGGATTTGAGCCACGGCTCTTCTGCATGCAAGGCAAATGCCCTACCTCCATGCTATTTCTCTGACCCAACCAAGGGAGTTTTGACAAGGACCCCAAAGCAAAATCTTAGCCAGTTTATATAGACATCACAAGAATTAACAGCATAAGCCTTTCATTGGTTAATACAAACAATTCAACCCTTACAGCATACATGATTGGCCTTTAAGTTTTTTTGGGGGGGTCACACCCATCAACGGCAGCATACTCAGGGGTTACTCCTGGCTCTGTGCTCGGGGAACCATATGGGTTGCCAGGAATCAAACTGAGGTCCATTGGGGTTGGCTGCGTGCAAGGCAAATGTCCTACTGCTGTGTTATCACTTCGGCTCTGATTGGCCTATAACTTTCATCACATATATGATTGGTTTATATCAATTTGCACACAAAACACATCATTTCTTAGTGTTGATATTTCACCTTATTCATCTGACTCAGTTTTGGTTGTCAAGGGGACCTTATCAGGTGGAACATTCCAGACCCACCTAGTTCCTAGTTCCTCTATCCTAGCAGAAAGGGAGGGTTCAACATTCTGGCATTCCTTCTATGGTTTTATTTCTAAGTTAACTCTTTCCATCTTTTTTTTTTTTTTTTTTTTTGGTTTTTGGTTTTTTTGGGCCACACCCGGCGGTGCTCAGGGGTTACTCCTGGCTGTCTGCTCAGAAATAGCTCCTGGCAGGCACGGGGGACCATATGGGACACCGGAATTCGAACCAACCACCTTTGGTCCTGGATCGGCTGCTTGCAAGGCAAATGCCGCTGTGCTATCTCTCCGGGCCCAACTCCTTCCATCTTGACTCAGAGTGGAAGCTTTAGCTAACAATAGAAAAGTACTAAACCTTTTAGCCTGTCTGAAGAACTGTTTTTAACCTGTCTCAGGAAAAAAAAATGCTTTTAACTAAGATTTGGGCTCGTCTTAGTCTATGGACCCAGGGAGATCTAAGTTAGTGGGTATAATCAACTTTGGGTTTAGGTTCCCGGGACTTTCAAGACTTGCCTTCCTTTCTTTTGCCTTGGGTTCTTTCTGGAGAATTTTTATACTTTCCTTTTCCAAAGTAGCATGCACCCATAACTGGAAAAGACAATCGGAACTCTAAGACAGCACCTGGGCTCTCGGTCTTTCCTCTCTCTGTCACCCCCATTGGCAGCCACTTTTTAAAGTTCTGTTTTGTTTTGGTGTTATACCCTGCAATGCTCAAGGCTTCCTCCTGGCTCTGCACCCAGGAGTTACTCCTGGCGGTGCTCAGGGAACCCTATGGGAGGCCGAGGAACAAATCAGGATTGGCCACATGCAAGGCAAACTCCGTACCTGCTGTGCTATCACTCTGCCCCTCTTTCTTTGGCATTCTTCTATTTCTGAATCTTGGAACAACTGATTTGTCTTTAGAAATCTTTGGCTAGGCTCCTCTGACTTCCTGTTGTGCTTAGTCGAGATTAAATTTCTGAGTGCCCCCTTTTCTCTAGGAAGAGTCTCATATTCCACGCTTTTAGGCTGTGCCTGCTTTATGCTGATGGCTTGACTCATGGTAAGCCATGGTGATGTACTTTTTCCTATTTTTTAGGGGAAAAGAGGTTAGGTGTTCCTTTTGGTTATGTCCTCTCATGAATTAGTTTTTTGGTATCGAATGTCAGTCGTTCATTCCCACACTGTCCGGTTAACGCTCAGTTTTGTTTCCCAGAAAGGAACTCAGGCCAGTAGCTGCATTGGTTCTAGCATGTTCTCCTTGAACCCATTCTTGGTGCTGGCTGCCGAGTTGTGGCTCCAGGGCTGACCACCTAGGTTTTTCTTTGCTCTTGACCTTGGGTCTTCCTTGGTTAATGTGTTGGGTTGATGTCCAGATCCAGATGTCTTAATTTGTTGTTGTTGTTGTTGTTGTTGTTGTTGTGTTTTGGGCCACACCCAATGGTGCTCAGCTGTTACTCCTGGCTCTGAGCTCAGAAATTGCTCCTGGCAGGCTCGGGGGACCATATGGGATGCCAGGAATCGAACCCGGGTTCATCCCAGGTCAGCTGCATGCAAGGCAAATGCCCTACCACTATGCTATTGCTCTGGCCCCTGGATTTCTTTGTTCTTTTTGTGGACCACAGGAGCTGTGTTATATGGGAAGAGAGTGCATAGGAGAGAGAGTGGTGACTACAATTGGCCCAAGCTTTCTGGCTCTGGGGTCAGACTTTTCCCATCCAAATTGGTTATTGGATTTTCCAACTACTGCTGAAATGAATTATCATATATTTAGTGAGGGCATTTGCCTTGCACGCAGTCTACCCAGGTTTGACCTTCAGCATCCCCTATGATTCCCTGAGCCTGCCAGAAGTGATTTCTTTTTTTTTTTTTTTTTTTTTTTTGGTTTTTGGTTTTTGGGCCACACCCGGTAACGCTCAGGGGTTACTCCTGGCTATGCGCTCAGAAGTTGCTCCTGGCTTGGGGGACCATATGGGACACCGGGGGATCGAACCGCGGTCCGTCCAAGGCTGGCGCAGGCAAGGAAGGCGCACCTTACCTTTAGCGCCACCGCCCGGCCCCCAGAAGTGATTTCTGAGCATAGAACCAGGAATAACCCTTGAGCACTCCTGGGTGTGGCCCCTAAGCAACAAAAAAAAACAAACAAACAAAAATTAGTAGCATACGCGCTGGAGAGAGAGTGCAGGGGCTAAAACATTTGCTGTGCAATGGAACTGACTCCAGTTCAATCCTTTGTACCACAAGGTCTTCCCTTAAGCAGTGCCAGGTCTCACTCTGGAGCACAGAGCCAGAAATAAAGAGTCCCTGAGCTACATAGAGAATGACCCTCTCCACCCCCCATTTAGTGGCTCAAAACAAAATGTATTTGTTGTCTGACAGTGTTAGAGATCCAAAGGTTGTAATGAAGCTGCAGCAAGGCTGAGATCTTTCCTGGAGGCCCAGAAAGAATCCGTTTGCTGGTCCTGCCTAGTTGGGCATGGTCACCTGTGTTTTGAGCCTATCAGCCCCTTTCAAAGCCTGAACTGTGTGGTTGAGTCTCCTTTGCATCACTACTGCATTGATCCTTCTGTCTCCTTTTTTTTTTTTTTTTTTTTTTTTTGGTTTTTGGTTTTTGGGCTACACTCGGTGACGCTCAGGGGTTACTCCTGTCTATGCATTCAGAAATCGCTCCTGGCACTCCAAGGTCCCAAGCCCTACCACTGTATTATTGCTCCAGCCCCTCCTTTTTCAGTTTTTGAAGAATTTAGTGGGCTGGCTCGACAGCTCGAATGGTAGAATGCATGTTTAGCTCCTAGTTCTGTTCCAGTGACCATCAGCGCCCCCTGGATCTATTTTTGAAAAAAATAAATAAATAAATAACTTTGGATTTCATTGGAATGATGTCTTGGAATGATGATTTGTTTCTGAATCTTCAGCATTTTGTTATCTTTTGGACTGGTCCAAATTTCCTGCCTAAAGTTCTAAGGTTCCACGAGAAATGCGCCTCTGCCTACCCACTGCCCTTTCTCTCTGGGAATCCCCAGAATTTTCACCCAGTCTAGAAATTAATTTTGTTGTCTTTTGGTTCGTTTTAGTTTTCATATTTCACAGGAGTAAAATTCTATCATTGATGTTCCCTTTCTAATTTCCTTCAAGAGCAGAATTACCTCAAGTTTCTCTGTTCTGTTCTCAAGCTTCATTTCATCGTTTTTGTTTTGTTTTGTTTTGTTTTGTTCGGGTCACACTCGAAGGTGCTCGGGGGTTACTCCTGACTCTGAGCTCAGAAATCGCTCCTGGCAGGCTCAGGGGACCATATGGGATGCCAGAATTTAAACCACCATCTTTCTTTCTTTTTTTTTTTTTTTTTTTTGGTTTTTCAGGTCACACTCGGCTGCACTCAGGGGTTACTCCTGGCTCTATGCTCAGAAATCGCTCCTGGCAGGCTCAGGGGACCATATGAGATGCCGGAATTCGAACCAATGACCTTCTGCATGAAAGGCAAACAACTTACCTCCATGCTATCTCTCAGGCCCCGAACCACCATCTTTTTTTTTTCTTTTTTAAACCACCATCTTTCTGCATGCAAGGCAAACACCTCACCTCCATGCTATCTCTCTGGCCTCCATCATTTTATTTATGGCAAAATAGTCAATAAACCACTGCTTACTCTTACTTTGGCAATATTACAAGCAATACAAGCCAGTTTTCCTGAAGAATTAAAATGCATCATGAGTATTTATGGTTATTTATTTAAGAACATAGGAATATGGGGCCCGAGTGGTAGCACAGCAGGGAGGGTCTTTGTTTTGCACGTGGCTGACCTGGGTTTGATCCCTGGCATCTGTTATGGTCCCCTGAACCTGCCAGGAATGATTTTGGAGCACACAGCCAGGAGTAATCTGAGCGTCACTGGGTGTGGCCCCTCACAAAAGATAACCAGCAGCACTCCAGTGCTTGGTATGACTAGGCAGGACCTGGCACTTGAGCGAGACCATAGAGCAAACCTGCATTGAGTAGATATTTAACAGAACCTCCTTGGACTTCAGGCTTGATTCCAGGCTGACTCCCCATTATCTCTCTGATAATGCAAGATGCAAAAGGGAGTTTATTTGGCTAGCCAAGGTCCTACCTCATCCAACTAAGGGATTCTTGGCCAGGGTCTCAAGTCAAATCTTCAAACAGTTTATATAGAAATCACAAGCAGTAACAGTACAATCATTTCATTGTAGAGATGTCTTAATTAATCACTGATTTTTCTGGCTCAGTTTTGGTTGTCCAGGGATACTCTGATTCAAGCCTTGGTTGTCTAGGAATACTCTGATTCAAACTTTGTTTTTATTTGGGTTTTTTGTTGTTGTTGTTGTTGTTTTGGTTTTTGGGTCACACCCAGCAGCGCTCAGGGGTTACTCCTTGCTCTGCGCTCAGAAATCGCACGTAGCAGGCTCGGAGGAACATCTGGGATGCCGGGATTCGAACCACCGTCCTTCTGCATTCAAGACAAACGTCTTACCTCCATGCTATTTCTCTGGCCCCTCAAACTTTGTTCTTTAAGGAAATCTTTACAGATAGAACATTCCAAGCTCACTCAACCCCCAGTTCCTAATTCCTGTAGGGCGGGGGGGGGGGGGGGGCCACAAACAAGTGTGACACAAAGAACCAAAATTTTAAACTGTGAGAAGTCAGAGAGCCACACCACGCAGTGACCTGCCAAAACAGACAAGCACTCACACAAAAGCATATAATTTTAACAATAATATATTAAACATATTGCATTTTGCCATTTTGAGTGAGGGTCAAAATCCTGCAGTGATGGTGAGGGTGTGCTGCGTCCTCCACACTAAGAACTAACGGCCAGATGTGACCCAACATGTGACACACGGGTCCCCCGCTCGCTGGCCCGTGCAGTCGTTTCCGAGGGATGGGAGATGGGACTACGCGCTCGGAGATCTCTCCTCAGAGTTCCCTCCTCAGAAGCAGCAGAACAAAATCCAAACTCGGCAAAGAGCCACAGTATATAAAAGAATGATAAGAGGCAAAGAGCCACATTCATTTTGGCCGGGAGTTGCATGCAGCTTGAGAGCTGCATGTTTGCCACCCCTGCTGTAGGGCACCAACTTTGGCTTTTTTTTTTTCCTTTGGTTTTTGGGCCACACCTGGCGGTGCTCAGGGGATACTCCTGGCAGGCATAGGGGACCATATGGGACGCCGGGATTCGAACCAACCACCTTAGGTCCTGGGTTGGCTGCTTGCAAGGCAAACGCCGCTGTGCCCTCTCTCTGGTCCCAACTTTGGCTTTTTCTGAGTTAAGTCTTTCTCTGCCTTCAGCCAGGTGTGAAAAAAGTACCCTTTACTAGGGTGTGGGCTTGTCTTAGTTTCTTAGTTTCTTATCATGGACTTGGGGGTGGGGAGAATTTTGGTCCTCACACTTCCAGGCTCCCAAGCAGGCTGCCCTTCTCCCTCTCTCCTTTCCACAGCCCTGCTGGAGATTAAGTGCTTGAAATAGCCACAAGGCCAACTGCCTTTTCTATTTTCAAGCTCAGAGTTTCAGGCCAACTGGCTCTGTCTCTGCTGCTTTCCCCATCCAGTTTTCTCCCATTTCCCAGCCCACATATGTTGGTTGACCTCTTGAGTTTTTCTAGGCCAAGGGGCATGTGAGCCTTCCTAATCCTGTGGAAAGCACAGCCTGTACTGGGATCACACCTACACTCTGAGTCTAATCCATTCTTCTTCTTCTCTCTCTCTCCCAGGTCACAGATGCCATCATGACCGTTGGCATCGCAGGAGTAGGCTTGGCAGCCTTGGGTCTCATTGGAGTCATGCTCTCAAGAAACAAGCGGCAAAAGCAATAAGATGCAGGGGATGGCCTTGTCCGCTCGGACTTGACCCATGCAAGTGGAATTTGATTTGCTTCCAGGTCAACAGTTTTCTTTGTGGCTGTGGTTCTATTTTATAATTAAGGCTTATTTTCACAGAATACAATAAATACTCGACTGGGGAATAGCAGCAAGACCCGCCTGGTGTGCAGTTTGTGGAGGGCAAAGCCAGGCTCTGTTCTTGGCCCTTCCAGGAGTCAGCATGCTCATTGTGGCAGGAAAAAGGGGTCTGAGTCCGGTATTCTCAAATAGGGGTGTTTCTGACAATGTGGCTTAACACACAGGTTGCAAGAGAGGCAGGTGTGAATGACACACCAGAGCAGGCAGCCAGAACCTGTGCTGGAAAATGAGTCCCTAGGTGAGCGAGTTGGATGGCGATCAAACCAACCCAAACCTTGGCCCAAAAGTCACTGCACCTACTCTTGCTGATTTATGAAAACCTCCCTCACCTCTTCTCAGTTTCCCTTTGCCTTATCACTTCCACTCCCCTCCAGCACACTTGCTACTTACCCACCCAGACTTGCCACCACCCCTGCAACCTCAACTCTGCCTCCAAGTCTCCAATGACTCATCCTCTCCTGTGGACTCAGCCTGACCACCATGATCCCCAATGGGGAATCTGATTGGCTCAATCACACATCACATGATTCTACAGAACAATTGGCTCTGTGCACTGGATCACATGATCCAAGGCTTCTGCTAACCGTTTGTGGTTGGACTTGTGGCTGGTCCTGCCATTGATGTCTCTGCCTCCTCAACCCTCATGGCAGCCAGGGGTTGGGCAAACAAAACAGGATTGAGTTTGTTTCTTGAGTTTCTTGAGGTCTGTGGTAGCTGCAGCTGTGCTTGGCTTGGCAGCCATTCCCAAGGAAATACTCTCCTGGAGCCAATGTCTTTCCCTCCACTGGGCAATGCTTCTCCTCCATCTGGTTGGGAACGTTTTCTCCCCCAACCCTTGTTGTCTGGGACCATCTGTTTTGTTGGAATCCTGGATGAGACTGGGCACGTGACTCCATTGCCAGCTTCCTCCTGCTTGGCTAAACCTGGTACCCACCCACGCTCCAGTGGCTCTAAGATTAGTTTCCTCCCTGGACACTGCCCTTTGGTTTTTCCTTTGCCCCAGTTCTACTGAGAACATCCCAGGCCAGTTCTCAGTTGCTCAAACGCAGAGAGCGGGTGTCTCATTCTCAAGATGGCATAAAGTGAGGGCTCCCTTGAAGTAGATGCCTTCTCGCTAATGATGGTGGAAAGGAGAGTTAAAAAAAAAATATACGGGGCCGGGCGGTGGCGCTAGAGGTAAGGTGCCTGCCTTGCCTGCGCTAGCCTAGGACGGACAGCGGTTCGATCCCCCGGCGTCCCATATGGTCCCCCAAGCCAGGAGCGACTTCTGAGCGCATAGCCAGGAGTAACCCCTGAGCGTTACCGGGTGTGGCCCAAAAACCAAAAAAAAAAAAAAAAAAAAATATACCAAGTGCAAGAGAGCAAGACAAAAACTACCTGTTATTAAAAAAAAAAAAAAAAAAAGAAGAAGAAGAAGAAGAAAAAGAAGGGGCCGGGCGGTGGCGCTAGAGGTAAGGTGCCTGCCTTGCCTGCGCTAGCCTTGGATGGACCGCAGTTCGATCCCCCGGCGTCCCATATGGTCCCCCAAGCCAGGAGTGACTTCTGAGCGCATAGCCAGGAGTAACCCCTGAGCGTCACCGGGTGTGACCCAAAAACCAAAAAAAAAAAAAAAAAAAAGAAGAAGAAAAAGAAATTGGGGCCAGATAAACAGGAGTTTGTCCTGTTGAAATCCTTGAGCACTAAGAGTTATTGTAGAAAAAAAATGAGTCACAAAAAAAAATTATTTTTTTGGTTTTTGGGTCAGACCCGGCAGCACTCAGGGGTTCCTCCTGGCTCTACACTCAGAAATCAACCCTGGCAGGCTCGGGGAACCATATGAGATGCTGGGATTTGAACCACCGTCCTTCTGCATGCAAGGCAAATGCTATCTCTCCGGCCCCGAGTCACAAAAATTTTGCCACTAGTTATTTTTTATCTTCATTTATTATTATTATTTCTTTTATTTACCTATCTACTTTTTGTCGAGATAGCACAGTGGCGTTTGCCTTGCAAGCAGCCGATCCAGGACCTAAGGTGGTTGGTTTGAATCCCGGTGTCCCATATGGTCCCCCATGCCTGCCAGGAGCTATTTCTGAGCAGACAGCCAGGAGTAACCCCTGAGCACTGCCGGGTGTGGCCCAAAAACCAAAAAAAAAAAAAAGAAATAGAAGGCAGGGGCCAGAGCAGTGGCACAAGCAATAGGGCCTTTGCCTTGCATGCGCTAACCTAGGACAGACCACGGTTCGATCTCCCAACGTCCATATGGTCCCCCAAGCTAGGAGCAATTTCTGGGCTCATAGCCTGAAGTAACCCCTGAGCGTTACCGGGTGTGCCTCCCCAAAAGCCCCTCAAAAAAATAGAAAGCAAATGGGACCAAAGAGAAAACATAATGGGTAGGACATTTGCCTTCACTCCTGGCATGCGCGGGGGACCATATGGGATGCCGGGATTCGAACCACCAACCTTCTGCATGCAAGGCAAAGCCTTACCTCCATGCTATCTCTCCGGCCCCCAGAAATAATTCATGAACTCCGCTGGGTGTGGCCCCAAAACAAAACAAAAGAAAATAGAAGGTAAGGACAGAGTGATAGCACAACAGTAGGGTGTTTGCTTTGCACGCTGCGGCAGCTGACCTAGTACAGGTTCTATTCCCAGCATCCCATATGGTTCCTCGAGCCTGACAGGAGTGATTTCTGAGTGCAGAGCCAGGAGTAACCCCTGAGCACAGCTGGGTGTGGCCCAAAACCAGAAAAAGAAATAGAAAGCAAAAATGACATAGAGGATACAAATGTATCATAATGATAACATAATGATATCATAAATGATATTATCATAAATAATATCTGGTCTTTGCCCCTGGTTCCTGGCACAGCAGTGCTAAGTCCTTAAAGAATTTCCTGGGATATAGGAGTTTTGGGATCCACAGTAAATTTCTTGGGCCTGATTACCCGATAAGTGTTTGGAGGGTTAGGTTGTTCAGGCCAAGCCCCAGGAATGGGAGTAGGCTGCGACTCTGCTCTAGGAAAAGTCTAGATTAGAAGGAGACTTGATTAGCTGCTGGGTTGGGGGAAACATGGAGGTCCTGAGAGAGGAGCAAACCTTTCTCACCCACATGGCCCTTCAGCTCTTGCATTTGGTGGTTCCCGGGTTTGTACTCATGACCTTCAACTACCAGTGAACTCAGGGCTCTGTGAGCTACTTGAGCAAATCATTGAAGCATTGGAGGGGTTTCGAGAACCATCATTGAGACTCAAATTGGATGTGGGAAGGGGCAGTCCTGTGAGACTGGGATCTTACCCATGGGTTCTAATTTTGGGCAATTAGGGTCAGAACTGACTTTCTGAACACTCAGAGTTCAGAGCATCAGAGACCCAGTGACCCATGTTGGAAAATGCTCAGATAAGTTTTTGGTTTTTTTTTTTTGGTTTTTGGGCCACACCCAGCGGTGCTCAGGGGTTACTCCTGGCTGTCTGCTCAGAAATAGCTCCTGGCAGGCACGGGGGACCATATGGGACACCGGGATTGGAACCAACCACCTTTGGTCCTGGATCGGCTGCTTGCAAGGCAAACGCCGCTGTGCTATCTCTCCAGGCCCAAGTTAAATTTTCTTAATGCTTATTTACCAAGCACTATCCTGGAACTTCCTTGTTCCTATTCTTTTTAATGCTATTTAACCAAGCTTTTTTTTTTTTCTGTAACTTTGTTACTATTAACCTTTCCCTAAACACAGTACAAGAACATTTATACAGAACATACATTTTGAAAACAGGTTATGACATTAAAATACACAGTAAAACATTATGAAAAAAAAATTTTTTTTTTTTGGTTTTTGGGCCACACCCAGCGGTGCTCAGGGGTTACTCCTGGCTGTCTGCTCAGAAATAGCTCCTGGCAGGCACGGGGGACCATATGGGACACCGGGATTGGAACCAACCACCTTTGGTCCTGGATTGGCTGCTTTCAAGGCAAACGCCGCTGTGCTATCTCTCCGGGCCCTCAGATAAGTTTTTGGTCAAAGAAGCAATAAATAGCCCAGCAGGGAGGGCACTTGCCTTGCACATGGCTGACAGGCTCAATCTCCAACACCCCATATGGTCCTCCAAGTCCACCAGGAGTAACCCTGAGCACTGATGAGTGTGGCCCTGACAGGCTCAATCTCCGACACCCCATATGGTCCCCCAAGACCACCAGGAGTAACCCTGATCACTGCTGAGTGTGGCCCCAAAACAAAACAAAAAAAAGTAAGTTTCTGGTAAAAGATTAATTCATGATGAAAATTTTATTCTATTTCATTTACTTTTAAATTTTTTATTTTTTAATAATATCTTTATTTAAGCACCATGATTACAAACATAATTATAGTTGGGTTTCAGTCATAAAAAGAACACCCCCCCTTCACAAGTGCAACATTCTCACCACCGATGTCCCCCATTTCCCTCCTTCCCTACCCCCTGCCTATGTTCAAGACAGGCATTCTACTTTTCTCACTCATTAACATTTATTCTACATTTACATTAAATAAAAGTCTCAAAAATAATAAAATAATAATATATACATAAAATAATAATAATAAAAAATAAGGGGGCCGGAGAGATAGCATGGAGGTAAAGCATTTGCCTTTCATGCAGGAGGTCATTGGTTCGAATCCCGGCGTCCCATATGGTCCCCCGTGCCTGCCAGGAGCAATTTCTGAGCCTGGAGCCAGGAATAACCCCTGAGCACTGCCGGGTGTGACCCAAAAACAAACAAAAAAATAATAATAAAAATAAAAAAAATAAAAAATAAAAGTCCTGGAATATAGCTCAAGTGGTAGTACACAACTTTTGCAGATGTGAAATGCTGGGTTTCAACCCCAACACTGCATGGTCCCCCTGAAGCATCACCAGGTGTAAACTTGAAAGCCCCCAGAAATTAACTAACTAACCTGATTAACTAAAAATTTAAAACCAAGATATAACTGGAAAAATTCTTTAAGAAAAATTAAAACACACTTAGATAAAATTTGAACCCAAAACTTCAAATAGTAAAAAGTTAGATGAAGAGGGCTGGAGCTATAGCACAGAGGAGAGGGCATTTGCCTTGCACATGGCCAACCTGGGTTCGATCTCTGGCGTCCCATATGGTCCCCCGAGCCTGCCAGGACTGATTTCTGAGCACAGCCAGGAGGAACCCCTGAGCACTGCTGGGTATGGCCCCCAAACTAAAACACAATAAATAAATTAGATATTGGAATAAAGTTATAACCAAAATATTAGCTCTCGCCATGCAAGTAAAAGAAGAAAAGGAGAAATGATGGCAGGATGGAGGGGGCATGCCGCCTCCATGTCTCCCCCCTAATGCCACAAGTAATGGATAACCAGTAAATAGGAATGTATAGGCTCATCACCCACAGGATGAGGAGAGAATCCACACAACTGCAGATAGGATGGAAGGTGGGTGTGGTAAAGGTGTGCAATTAAATCCTTTGTTGGATGATTGTGAGTCCACAAGTAGTTCCCAGAATGAGAAATTTATTCCCACCCCCTTGTCCCCTTTTGGGGGAGATCTTGGTAATATTTATCCGCAGCAAATAATCCACACAGACAGGAGGGTTAAGGGGTTAAAGGTTGGGCAAAGAGAGTCCTCTGTCAGCCTGCTGCTAACTTCAAAACACCTGGAGCCAGCCAGCCAACTCTGGCAAAAGACCCCCAACGCCAGGAACCTAAGCTCTCAACAGCCCCCTCAAGGTGGGACAACAGGCAAAGGATAATGTTATGGAAATATTTTCATATACAACAGGTGGGCACAGGTGGCAGATAGCAGGGGTGGAAGTGATGGAGATGGCAAGACTGATAGTCAACCTTGGGGTTGGCATATCTGCATTGCCCCCTCCAGCCCAGAGAGGAGGAGCCTGGAGCAAGCACTTTTTTGGGGGGGTTTGGTTTTGGGTCACATCTGGTAGAGCTCAGGGGGTTACTCCTGGCTCTGCAGTCAGAAATCACTCCTGGCAGGCTCTGGGGACCATATGCTATTTAGCTCTGGCCCTGAGCAAACACTTCTAACTACAGGATCTTCCCTGCCTGTCTGTTGGCACCCACAGTCCACATCAGCATTGGCAAATCCAAGTGGAATGACAATGGACAGCTGAGCCTGAGACTTGGGACCCCAAAGATGAATAACAGTGAGGCAGCCCACGTAAGCCAGGGGTTCCCCAGTGTAACTCCACCCTGGATTTAGGTGTAGCTACCTGAGACCCACCCATTCCTGGGAGGGGTCTTGGAAAAGGTAGATAAGCCTTTGAGCTAGGGGATTAGGGGCTTCTGCCCTGCTGGGCTCTGGCTTTTGGGTCTCTGCTCTTTTGGTCTTTGACCAGCATGGAGGTCAAAGGAAGATGGCTGAAAGGAGTTAAGATGCAGGGCCAAGAATAACTAGAGCTTGAAAGGTTATGAGTAGGCCACACACATGTGGTGAATAGGGCATGAATAAAGTTGATGCTTCCTGATGCCTGTTTCTGGATGAGTCTGATTCCGCCATTCACCTATACCTGGGACCCGCCAGCTGGATGGGGATTGCGGAGCCACGTGGCCTGGGGTGGCAGAGAAAGATCTCACCATCCATCCACCTCCATCCAGCTCAATCATTAATTATTTGATACTACAATTATTTGATACTACACCCCAGCACATCCCGCCAGAGGCCCGACCCCTGTACACTCCCCTAAGCGTCCGCAGAACAAGCTGTGAGATGACAAGCACCTAGCGAGTCACCCGCCCGGTTTACAGCCAGAAAATGACTCCACCGTGCCACCTCCTGGAAAGGAAAGCTCAGAGCAGCTGATCACTCAATTGCTTTCTAGATCTTATTTATTTAACACAATTATTTATTTATTCGGGTCACACACAGCAGTACTTGGGGGACATTCCTGGCCAGGCCAGGAATACAGAGCTGGGGATCTGACCTGGGTCTTCCACAAGCCAAGCTTGAGTCCAGCCAGTGTGAGTTGTCTCCCTGACCCTTGTCTAGATTTAAATAAACAAACAGAAGCACAAAATAAAGATGTTGCACTGGTGATGGGGGGTGTTCTTTACATGACTGAAACCCAAACACAATCATGTATGTAATCAAGGTGTTTAAATAAAAAAATATATATATGTTGATTTAAAAAAAAAAAGGGCCGAAGAGATAGCACAGCGGTAGGGCGTTTGCCTTGCAATAGGCCAACCCAGGACAGATGGTGGTTAGATTCCTGGTTTCCCATATGGTCCCGAGCCTGCCAGGAGCAATTTCTAAGTGCAGAGCCAGGAGTAACTCCTGAGCACAGCTGGGTGTGACCCCAAAACAAAAATAAAACAAATCAAAACAAACAAAAGGGGCCGGAGAGATAGCATGGAGGTAAGGTGTTTGCCTTTCATGCAGGTCATCGGTTCGAATCCCTGCGCCCCATATGGTCCCCTGTGCCTGCCAGGAGCAATTTCTGAGCCTGGAGCCAGGAATAACCCCGGAGCACTGCTGGGTGTGACCCAAAAAAAAAAAAAAAAAAAAGAAAAAGCAAATAAATGCACAGACAAAATAATATGCCAACAAGACTTTTTCTTTTTCTTTTTTTGGCTTTTGGGTCACACCCAGAAGCACTCAGGGGTTAATCCTGGCTCTACGCTCAGAAATCACTCCTGGCAGGCTCAGGGGACCATATGGGATGCCGGGATTTGAACCACAGATCTTCTGCATGAAAGGCAAACGCTTACCTCCATGCTATCTCTCCGGTCCCATTTCTTGACTCTTCTATGCCCCTAACTGCACAGCTCCCTTCTTCCTCTGACAGGAGAGTCCAGGCAGAGGCAGGAGTGGGTCATTCATTTTATTTATTTGGTTGGCTTTTAAGCCACACCCAGGTATATTCAGGGTTTACTCCTGGCTCTGCACTCAGGAATTCCTCCTGGAGGTGGTCGGGGACCTTATGGGATGCCGGGGACTGAACCAGGGTCAGCTTCGTGCAAGGCAAACAACCTCCCCGCTGTGCAATCTGCTTCTCAAGAGCCCTGTCCGTCTGTCTTGATGAGTCTCTGGGAGACTGAGTAAGGGGGTAAGGGGAGGCACAAGAAGCCTGGGGTGAGGGTTTCTGAGAAACAAGGCTGGGATGAGAGAAGGAAGGGGGAGAGGGTGGGCAGGCAGGTGGCGGGGCAGGGGGGCTGGTGGCAGGCCAGGGGGGCTGTTCGAGAGGCCTCCTCACACCCATTGAGGAATCCTCCAAGCATGTCAGCCAGCCACACTGACCCTCGGGAGAGGCCACCAGCAGACTGGTGCAGATGGTGTTCTTTCGGGGGGGACCCAGTGTTCAGGTACCAAAAGGCCACTCCCAACCAGGCTTTGTAAATTGGTCCTGGTGGCCTAAACATAGCTGCTTAGACCTGCGCTGTTAGGGTAATTGGGAGGCCTCCAGGACCAGACTCAGAGGAGCTCAGGGGCATCCGGGGCTACCTAAGAAGAGTCGGGCCATGTAACAGGGTCCTAAGAAGGCAAAGAAGAGGCTCTGCCGACCCAACACCCAACACCCCGTGCCATCTCCACAACTCTTGCCTTCTCCACTTTTTTTTTCCCCAACAGAGGAACTTTTGATTTCAGCCCACCGAGTGGTCCGAAGGACACTGCTATTAAAGGACTAGTTCTTGACTGTCCTGTCAGATGGCGGGAAACAGCGGGTCTCACAGCTCATTGAACCCAGTTCTCCAGTGCCTCAGAGACATACACCCCCCCCTCATTTGGTCACACCCCAATCTATTCCACAGACCCTCCCAGAGTCAAGAGGAAAAAACACAAGGTCAACTATGTCACTGTGATCTTTACTCTTGCAAATAAGAGAAACATGTTTTTATGATAGTCTTGGCATAAATTCATTCCATGGCACTTTAAAAAAGCATATTAAATTTTGAAGTCGGGCCCGGAGAGATAGCACAGCAGAGTTTGCCTTGCAAGCAGCTGACCCAGGACCTAAGGTGTGGTTGGTTCAAATCCCTGGTGTCCCATATGGTCCCCCGTGCCTGCCAGGAGCCATTTCTGAGCAGACAGCCAGGAGTAACCCCTGAGCACTGCTGGGTGTGGCCCAAAAACCAAAAAAAAAAATTTTTTTTGAAGTCAAAGAGGAGATTCTGAGAAAATGCCTTTACTCAGTTTTTAAAGAAATCTAAAAATCAGGGGCTGAAGCGATAGCACAGTGGTAAGGCGTTTTGCCTTGCAATGCAGCCAACACAGGACTGACCCTGTTTCGGATTCTGGCATCCCATATGGTCCCCTCAGCCTGCCAGGAGTCACTTCTTGGCGCTGCCGGGTATGACCCAAAAAACAAACAAACAAATCTAAAAATCAAACAAACAAAAACTGTTTAAGTCTAAGGTTAATATGTTAACTCATTTAAAGTTTAAGTCCACAGGAAAATTTGGATAATCAGGTAAACCCACTGAGTCTTTTTTTTTTGGGGGGGGGGGGGATTTGGGGCCACACCCGGCGTTGTTCAGGGGTTACTCCTGGCTGTCTGCTCAGAAATAGCTCCTGGCGCTTTTCCCGAGGTGACGGCCTCCCCCTTGAAAAGATGCCTCTTGCCAAGGATTTCCTTCAGCCCTCTCCGGAGGAGGAGAAGCGGAAGCACAAGAAGCGGCTGGAGCAGAGCCCCAACTCCTACTTCATGGACATCAAGTGCCCAGGATGCTATAAGATCACCACCGTCTTCTGCCATGCACAGACGGTAGTTTTGTGTGTGGGCTGCTCCACTGTCCTCTGCCAGCCTAAAGGAGGAAAAGCAAGGCTTACAGAAGGGTGCTCCTTCAGACGGAAGCAGCACTAAAAACTCCCTGAATCAAGATGAATGGGAAACCATCCCAATAAACACATTTTGGATAAAAAAAAAAAAAAAAGAAAGAAATAGCTCCTGGCAGGCACAGAAAAATCAGTGGTTAATTAACACATCTATATAATGAAATGTGATTGTACTGTTGTTGTGATTTTTGTTTTGTTTTGTTTTGTTTTTGGGTCACACCCTAATCCTGGCTCTACACTCAGAAATCGCTCCTGGAGGGCCGGGCGGTGGCGCTAGAGGTAAGGTGCCTGCCTTGCCTGCACTAGCCTAGGACGGACTGTGGTTCGATCCCCCGGTGTCCCATATGGTCCCCCAAGCCAGGAGCGACTTCTGAGCGCATAGCCAGGAGTAACCCCTGAGCGTCACCGGGTGTGGCCCAAAAAACAAACAAAAAAAAAAAGAAATCGCTCCTGGCAGGCTCGGGGGACCCTATGGGATGCCAGGATTCGAACCACCATCCTTTTGCATGCAAGGCAAATGCCCTACATCCATGCTATCTCTCCAGATCCCAAAGATATTTTTTGTTTTGTTTTGTTTTGGGTCAACACCCAGCAGCACTCAGGAGTTACTCCTGGCTCTATGCTCAGAAATCTCAGGGGACAATATGGGATGCCGGGATTCGAACCACTGTCCTTTTGCATGCAAGGCAAATGCCCTACCTCCATGCTATCTCTCCGGCCACTGCTTGTGATTTCTATATAAACTACTTGAAGATTTGACTCGAGGCCCTTGTCAAGACTCCCTCGTTGCATGAGCCTTGAACCTGTTAACTGAAGAAACTCCCTTTTGCATCTTGCATTATAGAGGTGGTCTTTGACTCTCAGTGCCAACATGGATGTCAATTTGAACCCTAACCCTTATATAAAGAACATCATATTTGTTTACTTTTTTGGCTTTTGGGCCACATCCAGCCATGCTCAAGGGTCATTTCTGGCTCTGCACTCAGAAATTATTCCTGGTGAGGCAGCTGAGACCGTATGGACTGTCAGGATTGAACCCAGATGGGCAGTGTGCAAACACCCACTGACAGATGCTCAAAAAATCACATTAAAATATTGGACCTGGCACATGAAATTCCTTCCTAAAGAAAAAATATTTCTTTTACAATCTACCTGGTACCTATCTTAATTGATTTGTTTTCATTAGGCTCTGGCCTGTTGGGGCCCGAGAGATAGCACAGCACATCGGTCAGGCATTTTACCTTGCACTCAGTGGATCCAGGACAGACGGTGTTCAAATCTCAGCACCCCATATGGTCCCCCAAGCCTGCCAAGAGCGATTTCTGAGTGCACAGCCAGAAGGAACCCCTGAGTGCAACTGAGTGTGACCCAAAAACCAAAAAAAAAAAAATCACATTTCCCTAGGGCCATTTTTCATAAGAAGAACACTGGGTACGGCCAGTTAAAGGAGTGCAACTAGCAAAATAAGGCTGTTTGTTTGCCTAAACACTTGACTTCATATAAAAGAGAACAAGAAAAAAAGAGTACCCAGAGGCAATTTTATTAAGTATAAAAGGTGTTAAAAAATTAAGAGGTGTTAATACATGCTCCCCAATGGAACAGATTCCACGGTGTATTGTGAAAATAAGGCAAAACTCTCAGAATATAGTCACCATACATGATAGTTCACCCTCATTTTGTCTACCAACCAATCTGGAAATATTTCTCAGTGAAACAAAAGGAATTCATTTGGAGAGTGGGGGTGAGAGGGTTTGGCACTACTGTCCACTTATACTCAGGGGTTACCCCTGGCTCTGCACTCTGGGACTTGGGGGACCATATGGGATTCTGGGACTCTAACGTGGGTCAGCTGCATGCAAGGCAAGCGCCTTACCCACTATACTACTATTGCTCCAGCCTGTTTCTAATATATTAGCTGTGAGTAAAAGTGCTTGCACTGCACCTTGCAAAGCCAGAGTCATTCCTGAGCAGAGCCAGAAATAGATTAAGAGCCAAACTCTCCCCCAAAACCAAATGTAGGTGAACACGCTCTCCCCCAAAACACCAAACCAACCAGGAAACAAGCTGAGGAGAGAGGGAGCCAGAAAAGTAGGTCGGTGGTCGAACTTATCTGTACTTGGTTCTGGTTCAACCTCCAGCCAAGTGTCTGTCTCCAAGTACTGCCGAATGTGGACCTCTCAACACCAAAAATAAGAGCCAATGAGTTATTAAAAAAAAAAAAAAAAAGTAGCACTGCTTAACTTCTGAATTGAGTTGTTTTAATACAAAATCTTGAGATCCTATTACACATTAACAGGAATGTGCCCCACATACACACTGTGGGAAGTATGTGAAAAACGATGCTTTGTGAGAGAACTCGGGCAGTATCAGTACTAAAGGACAGGTCTTGGAAGGTTCGGTCCTTGGCACCAAAGGAAAAAAGCTGGCAGGGTAGAGCAATGGATGCCAACACCTAATTCCGAAATCCTAAGCCATGTCTCTGACCCACAGATGAGGCAGAGGCAAGTTTACAGGAAAAAGACCTGCTTTTCAAGTTGGTTATGCATTTTCCCAGAGCCAGTGAAATCAGTTAGAAATCAGTTAGAAATCATATTTGAACATGAATGAACGGGTAGGCCTAGGGAAATTCAACCAAATGTTCACTTTCCAAAGACAGAAGTTAAAAAATAAAAAATCTTTCCAGTATACTTAAGTCAAGTTATTTCTTTCTAAGACCCAAACAGAAACGATGAGAAACAGAAACAAAATCCTGAGTTCATTAAGTCATTCACAATCATATTAGTTAACAATCTACTACTTTACTGGTAAGATGAGGTTGTTTTTTTGTTTTGTTTTGTTGTTTTGCTTGAGTCACATCCGGCAGCGCTCAAGGGCTACTCCTGGTTCTATGCTCAGAAATCGCTCCTGACAGGCTGAGGGGACCATACGGGATGCTTGGATTAGAACCATCGTCCTTCTGCATGCAAGGCAAACACCTTACTTCCATGTTATCGCTACCTCTCTGGCCCCCTGTTGGTATTTTGTTTTGTTTTGTTTTGGGGAGGGAGGGAGGGAGGGAGGGAGGGAGGGAGGGAGGGAGGGAGGGAGGGAGGGAGGGAGGGAGGGAGGGAGGAGGAAGGAAGGAAGGAAGGAAGGAAGGAAGGAAGGAAGGAAGGAAGGAAGGAAGGAAGGAAGGAAGGAAGGAAGGAAGGAAGGAAGGAAGGAAGGAAGGAAGGAAGGAAGGAAGGAAGGAATTCTGTTTGTTTGTATTTTTTTTTAGCACATCATCTTTTCATCACCACTATCAAGGCAGGACTCTCCACTCTAAAAATCATTGTAAAGTCTCCATGTGCTTAGGAAAAACATTTAAAAAACTATGTATTCTCAATGTCTGCAAGGAAGTTTACCAAGAAAGTTGATGAATGTGGAGGAGAAAGATCACCTGAAAATACATCCAAATTTCAGAAGCAAGCTTTTAATAATCTTTGACAGTCAAAGATAACCATGTTTATACATAAATGGCTTTTACAACAAGCTGGAATTTCTGAAACTTAATGGTTAAAGAATAAAATAAATGGTGAAGGAGCAAAAGGCTTCAGTCAAGAATAGATGAAAATATATATATAAAAAAAAAACAAGAGGGGCCGGAGAGATAGCATGGAGGTAAGGCGTTTGCCTCTCATGCAGGAGGTCATCGGTTCGAATCCCGGCGTCCCATATATGGTCCTCCCGTGCCTGCCAGGAGCAATTTCTGAGCCTGGAGCCAGGAATAACCCCTGAGCACTGCCGGGTGTGACCCAAAAACCACAAAAAAAAAAAACAAAAAAAAAAACAAGAATAGATGAAAATATGAAAGATATACAAAAGCTTGAAATTCATTTAGTACTTATAAAAATGCACAAGCAGTAAAGTTTTAAAGCATGGAAAAGAAAATTCCTTGATTACATGCTAGAAAAGACTTTCTATTTTTTCTTGTTCCATTCATAGTAAACATCCATTGAATTGATACCCAGACTTTGCCCTTTGGGGAGAGAGGAGCTGGGTTACTCACTGGCGATTTTCAGAGGTTACTCCTGGTTCTGTGCTCAGGAATCGCTCCTGGTGGTGCACAGGGGGCCATCTGGGTTGCCGGGGATTGAAGCAAGGGGTTGGCCACCTTCGGGGCAAGCACCCTACCGCTGTATTATCACTCCAGGGCCAGACTTTGTCTTCTTAATTAGCTTAGTAACTAAGGTTTATATACCTGAATATTCATATAAACACTTGTAGACAAGTTTTAGCAGGTCTTAAAATCCATAATAATCCACCATTATGAATCAAAGGAAAAGGCAACTGAGCAGATAAAAAATGTTTTTATCTTGGTCCCGAAATAGTACTGTGGAAAGGGCACATGCCTTCCGTATAGGGGTGACCTTGGTTCTATCCCAACATTGCACAGGGTCCCCTAAGGCCTACCAGAAATGATCCCTGAGCACTACCGACTGTGGACCCCCCAAAAAAAACTCATATAATCAAAAAAAAATTCTAGATATTGTCCCTATTTGGATGGAACTTTGGCCCTTACTAAATCAGGATTTTAAAAGTATCAGATGAGTCAAGTGAACTTAAACAAAGGGAAATTCACTAAACAAACGGACAGTTTTAGCTTCATTACTTTAAAAAATAATAAATTAGCACAAAAGAGTGGAAACGAATGTTTCAGAGAAAGACCCAATTTACCACAAATCAACATAAAACAGGGCATGGTTACAGGCCCCATCGATATTTGGTGATGTCTTGTCCACTACTGTCTAAGAAACTTCCCTTCAGAAGTCTCCAAAACCAAACTTCTAAAAGGACAACTGGGTGAGCTGTTATTCTATGGAAATAGAGGGTATTTCCACAGAACAGATACAAGTATGGAAACCAGCAAAGAGCGGGTCGAACCAAGGCACAAGTTCAGGTGGCTCTGCAGACAGAGCTCACCTGGGTCACTTCAGCTCGAGCAAAAATTTCTCTCGAGCCTCAAGCTCATTCCTTTCGTCGTAAGCCACTCTGGGCTTCTCAAGGCACGGTGGCCTCTTTCCTAGAAAGAAGCTGTGGAAACAGGCAGGAAAAGAAGAAAAAAAAGTATGTGGCAATAAAATCAACGAGCATGTCAGTCAAAGACCTGAAACTTCAGGGACTAAGATGGAGTTAAATAGGACATGACTTTCCCATGTTACATGGCAAGCAGCTGTCAGATTGTTAATGTGTAATGGCATCATTTTCAGTCTTTTGTTCTAAGTTTTTATAAGGCTTGTTCCCCCTCCAAAACAAAGGGTTTCTTCTCAAAAGAGAAAGGTATAAAATAAAAATATAGGGAGAAACTGCACCCCCAAAAAAGTTGGGGTATGCTTGAGTGTGGCTCTCCATCTCCCCATCATGTGTGCAAAACACCTGAATTCAACCTTCCAAGGCACCAAGTGGCGGGTAAAGGACTGAAAACTGCTCATTTCCCGTTCTCTCCTTTTGCTTTCGCTTTCCCCCTCATAAAGTGCATAAAGCAGAGCAATAAGAAGAAAGACACAAGCTCGAGGTTCAAGCCACAAGAAAAAGGAGCTTCCAGGAGACGCCCAGAAGCCCAAAGGACACGGGAGAGTCATGGTCCTTAATGAGAGCCAGGTTCTGCTCTCCAGGATGGCCCCAGAGCTGTGCTCCCCTGCCCCGGACCTGTGGCTCTGGCAGACACCCAGGAATCAATAGGGGCAAGGATGGTTCCGGACTGGTCCTCTTGTCCAGAGATGCTACTGAGCTTTTTTATCGGCTGGCGGATTCCTGGGCGGTGTCTCCCTCACTGCGGCCTGCGTGGAGTTACCAATATGAGAAGCGGCCTGCAAAAGTCCACAGAGTCAAGACATCAGTTCACAAAATACAGCGGGGGGGCTGGAGGGACGATGGCAGAGGGAAGGATGCTTGTGGGCCGACCTGGGCTTGATTCCCCCCACATCTTCCACAAGCATCGCCAAGAGTTAATTCCTGATGTAGAACCAGGAGTTAGCCCTGAGCATGACTGGGTGCAGCCCAAAAACAAAACACAAAATATAGGGGCCAGAGTGATAGCACAGCAGTAGGGTATTTGCCTTGCATGCAGAAGACTTGGAACAGACCCAGATTCAATTCTCGGCATCCCTTTCAGTCCTCAGAGCCTGCCAGGGCCAATTTCTGAGCACAGAGCCAAGAGTAACCTCTAAGCACTGCCAAGTGTAACACGCGCATACACACACACACACACACACACACACACACACGCACACGCACACGCACGCACGCACACACACGCACACAAAATATAGCACAACAGAAGGATTTGGGGAAGAGACATATAGGCTTCAGTTGAACCTCTGCTCGTTATTGGGGGGAGTAACCCCGCTTAGGTTAGCCACCAAATTCCAGCCCAAATGACCTAACTCTCAGCATTTAATGGTCTGCACCCCTGGTCTGTACACTAGGTCAGTGCATGGGAAGATTTTAGATAACGAGGTTGCCACCCATTAAAAGCATAAAGGACAGGGGGCCAGAGATATAGCACAGCGGCGTTTGCCTTGCAAGCAGGCGATCCAGGACCTAAGGTGGTTGGTTCAAATCCCAGTGTCCCATATGATCCCCGAGCCTGCCAGGAGCTATTTCTGAGCAGACAGCCAGGAGTAACCCCTGAGCACTGCCGGGTGTGGCCCAAAAACCAAAAACAAAACAAAAAAAAAAAAGCATAAAGGACAGAAAACGTTTAAGTTATTGTCTTTCAAGGGTCTTGATTTTCCATTTTACTCACAGAATGGAGAATATAATTAAATCAATATCATTAAATATAAATTTCCTGTGAGAAATGCATTAGTCTGAATGGGAAAATGTCCCCATCTCTTTCTGAGAGAGGGCATTAGGGCAGTTTTCAAGGCACTGGAACAACATATGAAGGTATAAGAATGACTATCAGTGGGGCCGGAGAGATAGCATGGAGGTAAGGTGTTTGCCTTTCACGCAGAAGGTTATTGGTTGGAATCCTGGCATCCCATATGGTCCCCCAAGTCTGCCAGTAGCAATTTCAAAATGTGGAGCCAGGAATAACCCCTGAGCACTGCCGAATATGATCCAAAAAAAAAAAAAAAAAAAAAAAGAATGACTACCAGTAAACATGAGAAGCTCAGGGGGCCTGAGCAATGGTACAGAGAGGAAGGCGTTTGCCTTGCACTCAACAATCTGGGTTCAAATGTGGGCCCCCGCCCCATGATTTCCTGAATCTGCCAGGAATGATTTTCTGAGCACAGAGCCAGGAACAAGGCCTGAGCATTGCCGGGTATTGCCCAGAAACAAACAAAAAAAAAATTTAAGGTGGCTCAAGGAAGTTTTCCAATCATCCCTCTGACACTCTCTCACACAGATCTTTGATGACAGAAGCACAAATGTGGGAATATTCTAAGGCATGCATGAATACATCCACCCCAGACCACTCACCTGCTCTAAAACGTAGTTGGCTCCGGAGTCAATGGCACCACCCAGCTCCCGGTACTGGCCAGAGTAGCGCACGTAGCCCCAGGTGAGCAGCGCGATCAGCAGCAAACCCACCAGGCAGTTGAAGAGCTGTGCCAGGACCTCCAGCCCAACGAAGCCGGTGACCCCTGAAGCGATGTACAGGGCCACGATGCCCGAGAAGAGCACAGCTGGGGTGCGGAAGGTGCTGAAGACGTTCTTGCTGCTGTTGTGCTTGCAGAAGTTCTCGTAGAGTTCCCGGATCTCCTGCTCCAGCTCCTCCTGGTACCGGAGGCTGAAATCCTTCCCTCCCATCTTCTTGGTCTTCTTAAAATGCTCCAGAGCAAGCTGCCGGGATTCTGAGTGTTTCCCCTCCAGAATATCTGGGGATAGGTAAGGCTTCTCTCCCCCGCAAACCTGTAAGTGAGAGACACCAATTAGTCTGAAGCTCCTGCTCCTTTTTACTTAAAAGCAAGCACCAAATAAAAGACTAGCATATTTTAAAATACTAGAGCAGGTGCCAGAGTGATAGCACAGCAAAGGGCATTTGCCTTGCACAGCCAACTTTGGACAGACCCAGGTTCGATTCCGGTATCCTATATGGTCCTCCAAGCCTGCCAGGAGTAATTTCTGAGCTCAGAGCCAGGAGTAACCCCTGAGTGTTGACAGGTATGGCCCCAAACAAACAAAAATTAACATTCCTTTAAAATACTAGAGCTGGGGCTGGAGCGATAACAATGCGGAGAGGGTGTTTGCCTTACTTGCAGCCAATCCGGGTTTGATCCCCAGCATCCTATAGGGTCCCCAGAGCCTGCCAAGAATGACCCCTGAGCGCCACCAGGAGTGGGAATAAACCAAAAAATTAGGGGCCAAAGTGGTGACACAAGAAGTAAGGCATTTGCCTTGCCCGCGCTAGCGTAGGACAGACTGTGGTTCAATAACCTTGCATCCCATATGATCCCACAGGAGAGATTTCTGAGTGCATAACCAGGAGTAACCCCTGAGCGTCACTGGGTGTGGCCCAAAAACAAAAACAAACAAAAAAAACCCTCCAAAAAATTAAAAATAAACCCGGAACGTTGTTGGGTATGACCCAAAAACACACACAAAAAAAATAAAAAAATAAAAAATAAAAAAATGGGGGCTGGAGATAGCCAATGGGTTATACCACATGCCTGGCAATGCTCATGGCCCCCAAGTTCAATCCCCAGCACCACACGGTCCCTTAAACACAGATGTGGCTTTGGTGGTCCCCAACTGCCCCCCCCCAACCTGAGCAACCTCACATCCTGGCTCCGGCACTAAACCAATAGGCCTGAACCGCCCACCAGGCAGGGGTCGCTGGCCCCAACCCCATGTAGTCCTGCTGACATGATAAAAGTCTGAAATTTGGAATTGGGCAACAATGTAACATATTAATAACAATATATTAACACAGAAGCAATAAAAATTCTGTGCTCAATAATATATTCTCATATGTGTGTTCATATATTCTGTGTACAATAATATATGAGCACAGAAGCTCCAGCACCACCTGGTGTGGCCCCAAGCAAACCAAAAATGAGGAGAGAGGTACCAGAGAAACGATAATTGAAGGTACCTCCTTGGCATGCAGCTGCAGGAGCTGCCCAGGTTCAAATCCTGACACTCAGATGGTCCCCTGAGCTCCACCAAATAGGATGCTTGGGGCTGGAGCGAAAGGACAGCTGACAAACAGTGTACCAGACTTGCATACGGCAGACTCAGGTTTGATCCCCGGCACCCTAGGTGTTCCCGAGACCCGCCAGGAGGAACCAGAGTGAGCAGTCAGGAGTCAGCCCTGAGCATTGCGGGGTGGCTCCTCCTCTCCCCCAAAAAGAAAATGGTCCCAGTACCTCCTCCATATTCCTGTAGTAGACATCCTTGGCAGACGCAGCAGCTGCTAAGTTGTTGGCTTCCGCTGTGGCCTTTGAAGGAAGAAAAGCACCAACTGTGAGTCCCACCTCCTTGAACACTGGCCTAAAATAGCAGTGAACTTTTCCTCACTCTGGAGCTAGAGAGATAGTTCAGTGGGTCAGGCACTAGCCTTGCACTCGACCAACCCCAGGTTCAATCCCAGGCATCCCATTTGGTACCCTGAGCCACACCAAGAGTAACCCAAATATCACCAGGTGTGACTCCAAAACCAAAAATAACCACTTTTTCTCAGCCTGGATCTGTCCTCTTCTTTTATTATCCTTCTGTGTTTCAGGTTTCTACATATATTTCAATTGACAAGAAATTAACTTTTCTTTTTTTTGGGGGGGGGGGCCCCACACCCGTTTGATGCTCAGGAATTACTCCTGGCTAAGTGCTCAGAAATCGCCCGTTTTGGGGGACCATATGGGATGCCGGGAGATCGAACCTCGGTCTGTCCTACGCTAGCACTTGCAAGGCAGACACCTTACCTCGAGCGCCACCTCACCGGCCCCAAGAAATTAACTTTTCTACCAAATTTTGTGCCATTAATGTTCTTAGACAAAAGGACAGCATGAACTAAACCTTCAACAATAGTTTTTGTTTCCACCTTAAATGTAGAAATATAATAAATTTTCCAAACAGAAAAGGGGAACACAACATACTATCTTTACAACATAAATCCCCAGCTCTAGCTTTCTCTGTGAAAATATTTTCCTATTAAAGAAATAAACATTTGGATGGGGCAGGAAAGATAGCACAGTGGCGTTTGCCTTGCAAGCAGCCGATCCAGGACCTAAGGTGGTTGGTTCGAATCCCAGCGTCCCATATGTCCCCCGTGCCTGCCAGGAGCTATTTCTGAGCAGATAGCCAAGAGTAACCCCTTAGCGCCACCGGGTGTGGCCCAAAACCCAAAAAAAAAAAAGAAAAAGAAAAAGAAAAAGAAAAAGAAAAGAAATAAACATCTGGAACTAAAAATGGACTTAGGTTCAGCAAACTTAAGTCAGAAGAAAAAAAAAATTTTTTTTTTGGTTTTTTTTTTTTTGGCCACACCCAGTGACGCTCAGGGGTTACTCCTGGCTATGCGCTCAGAAATCGCTCCTGGCTGGGGAGACCATATGGGACGCTAGGAGATCTAGCTGAGGTCCGTCCTAGGCTAGTGCTTGCATGGCAGACACCTTACCTCTAGTGCCACCGCTCCAGCCCCAGAAATTATGTCTTAACAAATGATGTGGAAAATATCAAAACTGCTAGAGCAGCAAGGAGGGAAATCTGGGAAATTGGTGGTGGGAATGTTGCACTGGTGAAGGGGGGTGTTCTTTACATGACTGTAATCATACAACTATAATCATATTTGTAATCACAGTGTTTAAATAAAGATAATTATTTAAAAAAAAAAGATTTAGGGACAGATAATTTAAAAAAAGTAAAGAAAATATCAAAACTGTTAAAGCAACAATCCAGTGGGTAGGGTGCTTGCCTTGCACATAGTCAACCCAATTTTGGTCCCCAGTATCCCGTATGGTCCCTTGAGTGCTGTCAGGAGTTATCTATGAATGCAGGGCCAGGAGTAAGCTCTGAGCACTGTGGGATGTGGCCCCAAAACAAATTTTAAAAAATAAAAAAGAGGGCCCGGAGAGATAGCACAGCGGTGTTTGCCTTGCAAGCAGCCAATCCAGGACCAAAGGTGGTTGGTTCGAATCCCAGTGTCCCATATGGTCCCCCGTGCCTGCCAGGAGCTATTTCTCTATTTCTGAGCAGACAGCCAGGAGTAATCCCTGAGAATCGCCGGGTGTGGCCCAAAAACCAAAAAAGAAAAAAGAAAATAAAGGCCTGGAGAGAGAGCACAGTGGTAGGATGTTTGCCTTGCATGTGGCCAATCCAGGACAGACAACTGGTTCAATTCCCAGCATCCCATAGAGTCCCCTACAAAAACCAAAAAAAAAAAACAAAAAAAAAAACCAAAACCCTAAGGGGCCCGGAGAGATAGCACAGGGGCATTTGCCTTGCAAGCAGCCGATCCAGGACCAAAGGTGGTTGGTTCGAATCCTGGTGTCCCATATGGTCCCCCGTGCCTGCCAGGAGCTATTTCTGAGCAGACAGCCAGGAGTAAGCCCTGAGCACCGCCGGGTGTGACCCAAAAACAAAAACAAAACAAACAAACAAACAAAAAAAAAACCATAGAGACCCCTGAGCTTGCCAGGAGCCATTTCTGCCAGGAGTAACTCCTGAATACACTGGGTAAGACCCTAAAACCAAAACAAAACAAAACTTCCAAATGGAAGAGTTGGAAATACAAGAGGCTCATCAGAGATTAGCAAATGTGTGACGAACCACGATCTTCACTAAAGCTGACAAAAAGAAAAAGGAAACAGAAAAATGCCTTAACACCACTGGGCTTGTTTTATCTGCATCTAATAAAAACAGGGATTCCTGCACCATGCTGGGGAGTGGGGTCAGGCATGGCCATACTTTTAATCGTACCCCAGGAATGAGGTCCAAGGAAGTGGGTGCTAGGGAAGTGTGCTGAAACAAGAAGGGCTCGGCCTCTAATGCCAGTGGAAAAGCAGTCAGAATGTCAGGGAGCTGCTTACCTGAAGCATGGACTTGGGGTGCGGCAGGTCTTCTCCTTGGTAAATTTTAATATATGCCTTTAAATAAAGAGAAAAATGTCAACTCTACTTTGTTCCACCAGATTAAATCTAGAAACCTTCAACTTCCCAAGACTGAGATCTGCGCTTCCCACTGTGAGTACCAGCCTCTCACCTCTGGACGCCCCTTGTGTGGCTGGAGGTTTTAGTTTTGAGGGCCACACCCAGCGATGCTCTGGATTTATTTCTGTCTCTGCACTCAGGAACTACTACAAGCAGTGGTTGTGAGATCATATGGATGGACCATATGCAAGGCAAGTACCTTCCTGGCTCAACTATCACTCTGGCCCCTGAATTTTCTTTCTTTTTTTTTTCGGAGGGGGGGTGGTTTTTGGGTCACCCCCGGCAGTGCTCAGGGGTTGTTACTCCTAGCTCTACACTCATAAATCGCTACCGGCAGGGCCGGAACCACCGTCCATCCTGAATCGGCTGCTTGCAAGGCAAAAGCCCTACCACTATGCTATCTCTCCGGCCATTGAATTTCTTTTTTTTTTTTTAAGTGTAAGTTGTACTACTGTTTATTTTATTTTTAAGTAATTGTACTACTGGTTATCCTGCAAAATTAGTCCCAATTACCTTGATTTTTTTTTTTTAGAGGAAGGGGTGCTTAATGTTTGTTCAACAATAGAAAGTAGAGTTTGGGGAGGGTGGACGACACTAAGTGATTGCTCTTTTTCTGAAAAGTTGATGTTAGGTCAAATAAAAGAAATTTGGGAACCTCTGATCTAGATCAGTACCCAGGAAATTAGCAAAACCACAGCACACCAGGGGTGCATGCTAGCGTTCTCTAATAAACTTAGAACATAAGCCGAGCAGCTAGATTGCCAGCCCCATGCACACTGGCCTCATTTGCCTGAGGGCAGACGGAGCTTTCTCCTTGCGGTGGCCAAACACACCTAGGTGCCCGCTCCTTTCTACTCACGGCACTGCCTAACCACTTTCTGTCTGTCTGTCCACACCATCTTCCTCAAGGAGGCATTTTTCTTTAGGCATTGAACAACTACTCTGAGAGAGTGCAAAATATAAAAAAATAAAAAATAAAAAAGACAAATACAAACAAAAACAACACAAGAACAGCCTTTCGGTTCTGAGTCAACACTGCCACCTAGTGGCCCACTCGGAGAAGAGCACTGAAGTCTGGGGGAGAAAAAAAATCTCTTCTATCTCACCCCTAAAACTTCTAAGCCTCTTCCACAGCCCTTTTGTGGGCTTCACACAGCAGTGCTCAAGGACCACACCCAGCTTGTTGCTGGGGTAGCTCTCAGTGGTTGTTGGGGGTGCGGCTCCCACGGCAAGTCCACACTGCTCCCTCCATTCGGACGCAGGCAGTGGATTCATGTCAGTTTGTGAAACTCAGGTCCACTTAGAACTGGGATCAGTTTCCCCAACCTCAAAGATTCCAATAGCAGCAAAGAATATTTACCTTGAAAAAAAGATATATATTTACCTTGAAATACTCTAAGAGGCCCCTGCAGGTGACTTTGGACCCGTTGATCTCCTTTTCCATGATGTTGGCCGGGTTCAATATGAATGGTATCAGTGTCTGCAACTGCTCTTTGAAGTCACTGGAAACATCTGTTCACGGGACCATGAACATAGAAACGGTGAGTCCAGGGAGGACAAGGTGCCATCTGCTCATGAGGGGCCTCAGCCTGAGTCTTCAGGGACTCTCGGCCCAGGACAGGGATCTCACCCTGAGCAGCCTCACTGATTTCTTTCCTCCTACAAATCTGAGCCCTTTCTAGTCCGGAATCCGAATGCGCACCATCTCCTTGCACTGGCTTTCATGCTGGGATGTACTATGGGCCTTGTGAAGGGCCCACTACCCTTTCTTGGCAGTGATCAGGGTGAACTCAATGCAGTTCTGGGGAACAAAGCAGGGTCAGCATGCAAAATTAACTCCTTAACTGAACTACACACTAGACTCTAGAAAGGAGGCTAGAATGATCCCAGGTCAGGAGGACCCTGTCTGCAAAGGAGCAGACACAAGGTTTCTCTGGGGAAATGGATATAACCAATTAAATGGATAGGGCCCAAGAGTAGCACAGAGACCAGGAGATTAGAAATAAATAGGGAGGAAGAATGAAGACATGTAAATTAAAATGAGAGGATGTACACTGCCTAATCAGAAGTCCCAGGAGAGGAAGGGAATTCAAGGCAATTAGAAGAGATATGGCTAAGAATTACTTAGAATAGAGGAAATATGGGGCTGGAGAGATAGCATGGAGGTAAGGCATTTGCCTTTCATGCAGAAGGACAGTGGTACAAATCCCGGCATCCCATATGGTCCCCCGATTCTCCCGGGGGTGATTTCTGAGCATAGAGCCAGGAGTAGCCCTTGAGTACTGCTGGGTGTGACCCAAAAACCAAAAAAAAAAAAAAAAGAATAGAGGAAATTCCTCTAAGCTACCATCAGACAGAAACATCGAAGCTGCTATCAAAACTTCCTGACAGCAGAACATGACCCACCATTTGACTTTTTGCTGAAACTGCAAATGAGACCAAACCAAGAGTCATGCTGTCCGTTGTGTGATCTTTCAAGGTGCACTTCTTTTTCTCTTTTTTTTTTTTTTTTTTTGATGGGAGGATTTGAGTCACACCCAGTGACACTCAGTAGTTACTCCTGACTCTGAGCTCAGAAATCACTCCTGGCAGGCTCAGGGGACCACATGGGATGCCAGGAATCAAACCCGGGTTCGTCCCTGGTTGTTAGCGTGCAAGGCTAATGTTCTACTGCTTATCTATCACTCCAGCCCCTCTGGATGCACTTCTGCTTGGGGGTAGCTGACCAATACTTCATCCTCCTTTACTCAGTACTTTTGTCTGTAACTCGCCATGATGCTGGAGGTCACCTTGGCCAGGGCTAGGATTATTAAGTGCAAGAATCAAACCCTGGTCCCGTGAATGTCAGGCCCCTACTGCAGCCCTTTATGACTGTCTCTAGCCTCTATTTAGCACTTTCACCACCCAGCAATGCTCAGGCGTTAATCCTGCCTCTGCCATTAGGAAATTATTCTTGGCGGTGCCAGGTTGGCCATGTGCAAGGCAAAGGCCATCCCAGCTGTGCTATTACTGTAGCCCCATTAGCACTTCCAACTCTTAGAAGCCAATAACCTAATCTTAGATGACTGGATGGATATGGATATGGCCCCATCCCAAATGAAAACACTAATTCTGATGGTCAGAGTGGACCCTTCTAAGAAAGTACTGTGCCTTGCACTCAGCAGAACAGTTTTGTCCCCGGCACTACATATGGCCCCCTGAACACTGCCAGGAATTAGCCCTGAGCGCAGAACTAGCCCTGAGCACTGTGGTTTAAAAAACAAACAAATAGGGGCCGGGTAGGTGGCGCTGGAGGTAAGGTGTCTGCCTTGCAAGCGCTAGCCAAGGAAGGACCTCGGTTTGATCCCCCGGCGTCCCATATGGTCCACCCAAGCCAGGGGCGATTTCTGAGCACATAGCCAGGAGTAACCCCTGAGCGTCAAACGGGTGTGGCCCAAAAACCAAAAAAAAAAAAAAAAAAAAAAAAAAACAAACAAATAAAAAATACTAGATTTATTATTGACATTTTCTGGTCACTAACTAAAGAGGTCAAGGCATATGTTTATACTACAATAATCACCTGGGGGCAGGACAGAGTACAGCAGTGAGGGTGCACACCTAGCAACTGTCCAGCACAGATGGGATTCCCAGAACTTAGGAGTCCCCTAAGCATTCCCCTGGAAAGCATTCCCCTAGTGCAGCCCTGGAGACTCCAACACCACTAGGTCCAACCCTACAGGTCACCACTGCCTGGGTCCCCCAAGCACCACTGGGCTTGAGCAGCACCACAGCTTTGGGCCCTTGTGCCAAAGTGCTGGACTGATGGGCCAAGAAACGCCGTGGGGGCCGGCACCCCTTTCTTGAGCACTTTCTTGAGCACTACATGGGAGACCAAAATGGCCTAAAGAAACCTCATCAGGGCTGGAGAGAGAGCACAGGGGGTAAGAAAATCCCTGACATGCAGGCAACCCCAGTTGGAGTGGCAGCACCAGGCTCACTCCTAAGCAGTCACGAAGAGCCCTCAGGTGATGCTGGGAATAGCCCAAACCCCACAACCACAGCACCAGTAACACACCTTTCAGCTTCCCATCGAAGTCGGGGCTGGTGGCCACCTGCAGGCCCGGATGTGGCAGCAGGAAGCAGGTGACACTGGAAAAACACGAGTGAATGTGATTGCGGACACTCTGGATTTCTTGGTGTTGATGCTCTTTGACCTGCCAAGGAAGGAAGCGCAGAAAGTTGCTAAAGGGCCTTTGTTTTCTCGATAGTTAAAGAGCTCCTAATGCTAAGGGATAAGTGGCTTAAGTCTGGCCTAAATTCTAGTGAGAAAACTCAGAACCTGACAAGTAGTTAAGGCATAATCCTGTCTGGCCAGGACCTGGCTTCTCCAGTGGTCCAGGAACAGGCACTAAGGAGTTTCAGAGGTTTGCACAATCTTTGGGTGGGCAAGGGAAAGTGTGAGCATGAAGGAGAAGCTCAGCAGTCATGACAGAGGAATCCTCTGTCTCGGATCTGGAGAACAGGCTGGGCCTGTTTATTTCCAGCCCAAAATAAATAATATTGATAATGAACTACAGAAATGAAGTTCTGAAGACTGACATGCATGAGTCACACAGAGAACCTGGTCTAAAATAAGGAATGGGAATGACAGTCAAACTCTGAGCTTTTACCCAGATCTGTTCTCTAGGAGCCAATGAAAGAATTCAAGTTCTAGGGCCGAATCAACAGCACACTGATAGGGCATTTGCCTTGCACAAGGAAAACCGGGACAGGCCCAGGTTAGATCCTCGGCATCCAAAATGGTCCCCCAAGCCTGCCAGGAGCGATTTTTAAACACAGAGCTAGAATAACCCCTGAGCACCACCTCATGTGGCGCGCGCACGCATACACACACAAAGTATTAAGGTTCTTTTGGGACTGGAGCAATAGTACTGTAGGTAGGGTATTCTCTTTGCATGTGGCCAATCCCAGTTAATTCCTGGCACCGCATAATGGCCCCCAAGCCCACCAGTAGTGATCCATGGGAGCACAGCCTGTACTAAGTCGTGACCACTACTGGTGTGGTCCACAAACCAAAATAGAAAGAAATCAGATTCTTTCATCTTACCCAGAATAATAATAATATGTGAAACAGGTAATACTGTAAGTATTTAATATATTACATTTTCATTATCCACTTAAATAGATAATGATGAATTTAAAAATGTATTCCTCTATTTGGGGAGTTGCTCAGGTTATATTCCTACTTGCCTGTAGACGTTTCTCCAAAAATGCCATCCCTCCCTGTAGTCCATAGTTGTATTCATAAGGAAAACTCCAATCTCGAACCAAAAACATCAGTGTCTTTTAAGGGGAACAAGAGAACATAACACAGTTACATGAATGCATTTTCCAAAATAACTAAAATACTACTTTGCATAATGCCAGCTTTCTAAAAGGGGACAAGGAAATGGACTTAAACCAGGTGTCTATATAATACTGGGGCTGGAGCGATAGTACAGCGGGTAGGGCATTTACCTTCCATGCTGCTGACCCGGGAAGGGCCTGGGTTAAATCCCCAGGATCCCATATGGTCCCCCAAGCCTGCCAGGAACGATTTCTGAGTGCAGCGCCAGGAATTACCCCTGACCACAGCCAGGTTTGCCCCCAAAAAAACATATTATACAATGTCTTGGAAATTTCATAAATACAACAGAGATAAATAAGCTAATGAGGCCAGAGCAATAGTGCAGTGGGTAGAGTACGGGCCTGCACACAGCTAACCTGAGATCAATCCCCAGGACCCCATATGGTCCCCCAAGAACTGCCATGAGTAATTACTAAGTGCAGAGCCAGGAAAAACCCCTGAGCATCAAGAGGAGTGTCCCCTCCAAATAACAGCAACACCCCCAAAAAATTCCATATCAGGTCAATTTATCTATCTGTTCTTTTTGTTCCTCAGCTTACTGGGAACCAAAAGAGATTGAGAACTTGTTAACTTCAAAGTTTTGTCCTAAAAGTAGGTCTTCAGACAAGGGAAAAGGAGAAAACAATACAGCATAGCTGTAGGTAGCCAAAGATCTGGTGTGGGTTCTGGAGTGTCTGGGACAGTTACCAGGTCTAAAACATTTGACATGCGTTTTACCACTGAACCATGCACCATAGGTACTGTTACTGTTATAAAGAAAAAGAGAGGGGCCGGAGAGATAGCATGGAGGTAAGGCATTTGCCTTTCATGCAGGAGGTCATCGGTTCGAATCCCGGCGTCCCATATGGTCCCCCATGCCTGCCAGGAGCAATTTCTGAGCCTGGAGCCAGGAATAACCCCTGAGCACTGCCGGGTGTGACCCAAAAACCAAAAACCAAAAAAAAAAAGAAAAAGAAAAAGAGAGGTCAGAGCAAAGGGCAGGAGGCAAGGGACTGCCTTGCACACACCCTCCCAGGGTTCGATCCCCAGCATCCCATCTGGTCCCTAAGCTCTGCCTGAGCATGGGGCCAGGAGTAAACAAACCCTGACCACTACTGGTTATAACTCAAACTAAAAATATCTTTCATTAAAAAAGAAAGTAAATGGCAATAAACTTTAAGTTCCTCTACCCTTGCCAAGATTACTGCGCATTCTCGTCCACGTGAGACAGTTAGCTAAAGCCTTTTTCCATAAAAGGCCAGAGAGCAAATGCTGAAACAGGCAGCAGCCGCAGCTGTTGGGGGTGGGGGGGTGCCTTCCCATAAAACTCCCTCGATGGGACATCATTTCAGCGAATTTACATCATGAGCCATTACTCCTCTTGGCCTGTATTGTTTTATTTTATTCAACCATTTAGAAATATAAAAAAAACATCTGAGTCACTAGTCAGATGAAAACAGGTCACAGGGAACCAGAAAGATGGTTTCAAATGCTGGAGCATATGTGGGCCCTGAGTTCAATCTCTGGCATTGCATGGTCCCCTGAGCTCTGCTAGCTAGGGAGTATAGGGGTGGGAGAGAGAGTAGCAGGGAGTTTGGGAAAGGGGGAAGAGATGCGGAGAGGAGGGAGAGAGGAGGGAAAGGGGAGGGGAAGGAAGGGAGAACAGGCAGCTGACCAAATTTGATCCAAGCGGCACAGTCCACTTATGGCTTAAAACTAAAATATAAAAACATGAATTTCTCTTATTCTACCTGGAACGGCTTCTGGAAAATTTCATCCATTGCCAGTCGACCATATTCTGTGAAGAGCTTGAAAAAAGAAGAGAGACGGTTGGTTCATTAGGCCAAAGGACAAGTGACCGCAGCTACTCTTTAGCAGACTTTCACTGAACCGAGCAGAATCTTTCTGGCGAGAGAGCCAAGCTTCCCCATCCCGAAAGCCCGCCAAGCGTCACCCCAAGTTAGTCTTGGCGACTTGTCCCTCCCAGCCTTCATCCAGCCCATGAGCCGACCGAAACTGTGGCCCATCCAGGGGGAAGCCTGCACAGCGGAGTCTAGAGACTCGCAGTGGCCATCGTTATAACTAAGAGGAGTTAAATCAGCTCCCGGCTCTGCTCCAGCCCTAAAGCCCGTCCAGACAGTGCGATCCGGCCACACTGGCTTTCCTGGTCGCTGCATGCTGGGCACCCTGCAGCCTTGGCACCTGTGCCAGCTCGTCTTCCTGCCTTTGCCACTCTTGCCCACAAGCTTCCACAGTGCTTAAGGTCTTGGTTCAAATAGTCCCTTCGCCATGACACTTTCCCTTTCATCCTCCAAAAACATTTCAACTTCGCAGTTTCCCGCTGTCTCTCTTTTGTCCTCCTTAACACATGTCATCATCATCTAGATCTTCAGTGATAATACCTTCACTACAGAACCCGCATACAGAAAAGGCAGGAATATTTATTTGTTTTGTGCACCTCTGGACCATCACAACTGCATGGGAAAATGGGGGGGTATACATCAAATAGCTGAACACACAAATTCTTCAAATCTAGGGTTTACACTCAGAGTTCCCTGCTTCTTCAGAAGCCTTGCTCAGTTTATACCAAGAGGAAGCTTTAAAGTGATAAATGGGCCAGAGCAATATCACAGTGATAAAATATTTGCCTTGCACGTGGCAACCCAGGATGGACCCGAGTTCGATTTCCAGCATCCCATCAACTTCCCGAGCCTAGGAGTAACCCCTGAGCGCCAAAAACCAAAAACCAAAAAAAAAAAAACCAAAAAAAAAAAAAAAAGAAAAGAAAAGTGCTAAATAGAAGCAGGGCTGATATCGTAGCTGAGAGGGCACTTGTCTTGCACGTGGCTAAGCCAAGTTCAAACCACACACACACACACACACACACACGCACACACGCACGCACGCACGCACGCACACACACACAAACACCATCAGGAGTGATTCCTCAGCAGAGTCAAGAGTCAGCCCTGAGCATCACCCGGTGTGGCCCAAAAACAGCAGGGCCAGGCAACCAGAGAGAGAACACAGTTTGGCCTGCAAACTGCTGACCCAGATTCGACTCCAGCATCCTATAGGATCCCCCGACCCTGCCAGGAGCAATTTTTGATCAGAACTGAGAATAAGCACTGAGGACCACTGGGTATGGCCAAAAAAAAGCCCCAAAAGCCTCAGAAGTGCCTGTCAGCCTAAAGGCAGGCTGGGGCTCACCTCTGGCTCCAATACTCTTTTCTCACTCCCACAGAAAACTCGATTTAGAGAGAACAAATCTCAAAACAAATCAAACTGCACTGCCGCTAGGCCCCGACCTTTCTGGAAAAGGGCGTCCCTACTTCACAGTTAATGCTTCTGTGCACAGTGCCACTCCTGAGCTCTCTCTGCAGGGCCACGTTGGCCAATTCTCTGGAAAACTCCAGCCCAAGAACAATCAGCTGCAAGTCCACAGTTAGGGCTGGCAGCAGAAGAGCTAACTTCACCTTTTCACCTCAGTGTGGTCTGAACCAGTGTTAAACCCTTTGACACTGCAGGCCAGCAACTGAAGGCCTCGTAAGCAGGCCCACAGGCCCATGTCAAGGGATTCTACCTTGAAATGCTTGCACCAGAGCTTGCCAGGCAGCCTTCCTTGCACCTAACTATTTTTGCTCCCTCCCCTCCCACCCGCCCTTTCTTCCTTCCTTCCCTCACTCTTCTTTCCTTAATTCCTTACCTCCTTCCTTTCATCTTTATGCTCTCCCATCTTCTTCCTTCTTCCCTTTCATCCTCTCTCCCGTCTTTTCCTTCTCTCTCCCTCCCTTACAAAAGTTTTAGGGGCCAGAGACAGCACAGCATATAAGGCGCTTGCCTTACATACAGTTGACCACGGTTCAATCCCCAGCATCCCATTCGGTCTCCCAGAGTCCTGCCAGGAAGGATTCCTGAGCAAAGAGACAGGAGTAACCTTGATCATGGCCAATGTAGGCCAAAACAAAGAAAAGTCTATGAAAAAGAATAAAGCTGGAGTTGAAGGGAAACATTCGGTGGACCATCTTGGCAATGTAAGAAAGAACCGACCATTAGAAAGCACAAGTGCTAGGCACAACATTAAAAGCCAAAGCTGGGGCCAGAGCAATATCAAAGCAGGGAGGGAATTTAATTTGCATGTGGCCGACCCGGGATAAACCCAGGTTCGTTCATCAGCATCCCATATGGTCCCCCGAGCCTGCCAGGAAAGATTCCCAAGCACAGAGCCAGGAGTAACCCCTGAGCACCACCAGATGTGGCCCAAAACCAAAAATTAAATAGATAAATAAGTAAATAAAAGCCAAAGCTGTGGCTGGAGCAATGGCACAGCATGGGGAAGGCACTTGCCTTGAGTGTAACCAACCCAGGTTCAATCCCCAGTAACCCTTATGGTCCCCAGAGCACCTCTAGGAGTGACTCCTGAGTGCAGAGAGCCAGGAGTAACTCCTGAGAACTGCCAAGAATGACCCCACCCCATCAAAACAGTAATAAAATAAAAGCCAAAACTTAAGTTGTTTTTCCATCACAGGAAAAGCCAAAGAACAATACAAACCAAAACACTAGCCAGGCAGGGCCCGGAGAGATAGCACAGCGGCGTTTGCCTTGCAAGCAGCCAATCCAGGACCTAAGGTGGTTGGTTCAAATCCCAGTGTCCCATATGATCCCCCGTGCCTGCCAGGAGCTATTTCTGAGCAGACAGCCAGGAGTAACCCCTGAGCACCGCCGGGTGTGACCCAAAAACAAAAAGAAAAAAACTAGCCAGGCAATTCTAGTAATAAAGGGCCCAACCTGGCAATCTGATATATTCTGACACACTTCTTCGAGTGTCAGTGGGAAAAGTGGAATGAGAAGTGTGCCAGGACTGTTCGACTCTGGAAGAGTGTTTTACAGAAACAAGTGATAACTGCTGCCAAGGAGGCAGAACACAAAGACTAGGAGCAGTATTGGCAGCTATGAAGAAGCACAAAATGTGATTTTTTTTTTTTAGGGTACAAAATGTGATGCTACTTTATACATTAGATTTCGCCTAAATGATTGCGACCGTTTCAGAACCAATCAATCGGGGCTGCAGGGATGGCAAAGTGAGGAGGGTGTTTGCCTTATAGCAGCCAATCCAGGTTCAATCCTCAGCATCCCAGATGGTCCTCCAAGCACCACCAGAAATGATTCCTTAGTGTAGAGCCAGGAATAAAGCCTGAGCAACACTGGGTGTGTCCCCCAAACCACAAAACCAAAACAATCTTTGCAAGAAAGCTGCTGCCCAAAATATCTCCTCTCTTGTGCCTAACACCATTGCTCTGTGTGGAACCCAGCTCCCTCTCACCCAATGTGAAAGCCTGGCTCCCCACAGCAGTACAGCCTCCCCAGGCACATGACCTCTGACCTCTATGACAACATCACACACTTCCTCCTGCCACATTCTCCAATTGCTTGGGCCTCAAACCTACCTAGCACCCCTAGGTCTATTTTGGGGTGGCTTCCTCCCCTCACTCATCCCCTAGGATAAGTCTGCAGGACTCACTCACCCCCCTTCTCCATTTCCCTAACCTCCTACTCCAATCCAAGAGCAGACAAAGTGTGGGGTGAGGATAAACAGAAAATATCCCTCCACATTTCAGTTTTTTGTAAAACTCCTAGGTTGTTACATATGTATATATATATATATATATATATATATATATATATATATATATACACACATATATATATTTTGTTGTTGTTGTTATTGTAAAATATATATATAAATATATATATATATATAAAGTCTGAAAACTTTTCAACAATATATTGTGGCAGTCAAAAATTTTTATGAAGAATAATATACCTGCAGCTGTTGAAGATCATCTTCCTGAATGTTCTGTGATAAATTATAAATCTAGAAAACAAACATCCAGATTAATACCTTTAGCTTTCTTCAAACAAATCTCATGTAAGCTTAAAGCACTGAATAAGGCTTTCTCTATACAATTAGAAGTTTGCATTTAAGGATATGACAAGGGCTGGAGTGATACCACAGCAGTAGGGCATTTGCCTTAAACATAGCCAACCTGGGACAGGTCCAGGTTCAATCCCCGGCACCCCATATGGTCCCCGAGCCTGCCAGGAGCTATTTCTGAGAGCAGAGCCAGGAGTAACCTGAATGCTGTCAGGTATGCCCCCACCACCACCAAAAAAAAGAATGCGATGAATGCGATGAGGGATAGCACAGCAGGGAGAGCATTTGCCTTGCATGTGGCCAACCCAGGTTTGATTCCCAGAATCCCATATGGTCCCTCAACCCTGCCAGAAGTAATTTCTGAGCACAGAAACAGTAGTAACTGTTGAGCACCACCGAGTGTGGCCCCCAAAAAAGAAAAAAACAAAACAAAACAAACAAAAAAAAAAAAAAAAAAAAAAGGATATGAATAATGTTCAAACAGTAACATGTCTTTTTGGAAAACAACACTCTTAAGGTTAAAATTAAAATCAACGGAGTTTTTCCTTGACAGCTTAAGATACATTCTTCCTGGGCCTGAGGGTGGCACAAGAGGTTAAAGTGTCTGCCTTGCAAGCACTAGCCTAGGATGGACTGTGATTCGATCACCCGGCATCACATATGTTCCCCCCAACCAGGAGCGATTTATGAGCGCATAGGCAGGAGTAACCCCTGAGTGTCAACTGGTGTGGCCCCAAAACAGAAACAAAACAAAAAACAAAGATACATTCAAATACAGTGTGAGTCATGTAACTTCAATTTCCACTTCTCAAACCTTTCTTGGATCATATATATATATAATCAAATTAAATCAAAAGAGAAAATCAAGTTGCGCTCCTTCTTAAAGCTTTTAGGAATTTTTTTTTTTTTTTTTTTTTTTTTTTTTTGGTTTTTGGGTCACACCAGGCAGTGCTCAGGGGTTATTCCTGGCTCCAGGCTCAGAAATTGCTCCTGGCAGGCACGGGGGACCATATGGGACGCCGGGATTCGAACCGATGACCTCCTGCATGAAAGGCAAACGCTTTACCTCCATGCTATCTCTCCGGCCCTGCTTTTAGGAATTTAATGTATGCTGATTCTAAAATTTTGTTTGGGGGAGGTCACACCCGGCAGCGCTCAGGGGTTACTCCAGGCTCTATGCTCAGAAATCGTTCCTGACAGGCTCAGGGGACCATCTGGGATGCCGGAATTCAAACCATCATCCTTCTGCATGCAAGGCAAACACCCTACCTCCATGCTATCTCTACAGCCCCTGATTCTAAAATCAAAAATAATCTATCACCATTGGCATGAAGAAAATTTTAACTAAAACCGAATGTCTCTCCCTTTACATTCTCCCCTCTAAATATTTTCTTTCTCAGTCAAGTTGCTTTACCTGAACAGAACTAGTCATGGTGCTGAGAGCAAAGATGGTGGCACAGTCCTTCACAGTGGACTGGCTGTCAAACGCCCCCTGGGTATCCATGAGAACAACGGCAACCTAAGACAAAATAAAAAATACACAATATTATAGTAAGAGGGGGAAATGAAAAATGAAATGGAAAAATGCAAGCAATATTTAAATGAGGTTAAACAGCTGTTTAGAAGTTTTACAAAATTAAAATCATTTTCAGGATGAAGAAATAGCACAGCAGGTAGGGTGTTTGCTTTTCTTTTCTTTTTTGCTTTTTGGGCCATACCCGATGCCACTCAGGGGTTACTCATGGGTCTATGCTCAGAAATCGTCCTGGTAGGCATGGGGGACCATATGGGACACCAGAGAATCAAACTTTGATCCATGCTAGGTTAGCCCATGCAAGGCAAACGCCCTTGCTCTGGCCCCCAGAGAAGGCTTTGAATCAGTCCACACATTTGGTAAAGGTAAACTAAATAGTCAAGATTAATCATGGTGAACTGGAAACACAGTTCTCACCAAAATATGATCTGACCCATGGTACTGTGTGGTCCCCCATCGCTGCGTTGTTCCCCCCTCATTGCCATGGTCCCCCTCACTGCCAGGGGCCACCAGTACCACTAATTTTATATGTTCCTATGTGAAAAGCTATTTGTTTGGTAGATGGACTCTTGGAGAAGGAGACACACCCGGCAGCAGTGCTGAAGGGATCACAAATGCTGGGAATGTCCTCCAGCCCCCAAGGTTTTCAAAAGGTTTTCTTCCCAACCTCTCAAGTATGATTTTGGGTTGTGTTTTTTTTTAATTGTTGTTTTTGTTTTGGTGACGTACATAGGAGTGTGCAGGGTACTCCAAGCTCTGTGCTCTGGAATTACTTCTGGAAATGCTCAAGGGAGCACATAAAAGGCTGGGGAGTAAACCTGGGTGTGCCTTGTGCAAGCTTGCTTACCTG